>NW_024881672.1:0-600000 GCF_019059575.1 Amphibalanus amphitrite
ATTCGGACTCGACGCCGCTCCGGAGAATTCCCTGGATCGTAAGTTCACGGCATGGTAGGAGAATTATCATATATTTGTTAGAAGACATTACATGTGTTGTCATTATAACTGGGACAAGGGCAAAATGAATAATGGGTTGGAAACGGCAAAGAGGCACCTTAAAGGGACCCTCCACCTTAACATTAGTTTGAGTTGAGATAGCCAAGTTTGCGGCCAGGCTCAGAAACCACCATTTATCCTGGTCGCAACCCCCGCAGCTTTATGGTGTTCAGAAATTTTTCCCTTTACTTGCAGGGTGGGACCAGCGTGGTCCCTATCTCTTAACCATTACGGGAATCTGATGACGTCATCGGCTTTCGAACGTCCGTTAATGTTTGACTAAAACGTTTTGTAGCACGCGGTGGTATATGCTGCTTTGCGCGCAACAAATGCCGCACTTTCAAATAAAGTCGCTAGGAACAGCGGAGATCCCAAAAAGTAAACAAAAGTAAAAGTCTAATATCTTGAAAACCGGTGAATATTTTTCGATGAAATTGGTAGATATTCGTTTTTGCTCTTTCTGAACCGAGCGACATCACTTTCATGCCAATTCATTAACTTTTTTGAAGGTGGGAGGGTCCCTTTAAGTTTTTTTAGCGTATAAGCTTAACGATTCAAAATCACAATGGTAAATGCATTTTCCCAGAATTTGCCTCGCTATCTTACCGGTATTAATTGGAAAACGTTTGCTCTCTGCAAAGACCGGTCAAGATGCATCGATCATAGACCTCTGCAATCTGCATGCACCTCTGCATGACCTCTGTATACAGAGGTCTATGGTCTGATCGATGACCGAAGACAAATCAAAGGTTGAAGTCTAGGTTGAGCCTGCGCTGTTGAAATCAAACGAGGCTATTTACCACTGAAACATGCAGCGTACATTTGACATGTCAGCACTTTTGCAAAAATAAAATAGAAGAGGGACGATAAAATTCACCCTCACATTTTTTAGCAGAGGAGTGTGCAGTGTGTGCCGTTGTAGTACGTGCGTGCGCGTATTGTGATATGCTTATTGGATTCCGCGCCGTGATTTGTAGTCTGTCTCGTGCCTAAATTATCATATCTGATGAGTCTCTATCTCTCCTCTATCGCTCTCTCTCTCTTTCCCTCTCTCTCTCTCTCTCTCCTCTCTCTCTCTCTCTCTCTCTCTATCTATCTATCTCTCTCCTCTCACTCTCTCTTTCTCTCTCTCTCCCTCTCCCTCTCTCTCTCTCTCTCTCTCTCTCTCTCTCACTCTCTCTCTCTCTTCGTCGCTACAGGCAGCCATCGTGTTGCGCGACCAAGACTTCGTGTTCTGTTCAGCTACGGTGATCTCCGAGTTCTGGCTGCTTACGGCTGCTCACTGCGTCAGACCGTAAGCATGACGTCATTTAGTGGTGGTCGCATAATTTGCTCAGCACACATCGATCGTCATATCAGACTGGCTTGCAAGAGCTTGTCTTTCTCAACGTCCTATCTTTTTCCGTGCGATAATATTGATCTTCAATAAGCGTAATGGTTTCTTTAAGATGCATTGTTTTGTACGGTAGCGTTAATAGGACGTTGAGAATTAACAGTATCGCTTTCAATACCAAAGGCAAAAATAAATGCAATGAAATCACTTTAATCCTATTGTAAGAACATGCATGCCATATTGTACCGTCGTTGCCAACCTCCCTCTTCTTCTTGAATAATTGTACTTCAGCGCAATCTAAACATCGAGGCGGATACCATAATTCAGCCAATGCCCTATATTCAAGCTTTCATTCTCATTTTTTAGCCCAGCAGCAAGATCCACGTCCTTCCTCAGTTGACAATTGACAGTTAACGCCCACCTCCTCAGGTATAAAGCCAGCGAGCTGGACGTCCTCGTTGGGAAGTACAGCCGAGATGCCGACCCGAACGAGGTGCGACGTCAGGTCACTGACATCAGGATACACCCGCAAAACGTGCCCTTCATCTATCTGTATGACGTCGCACTACTCAGGTAAGTCAACTTGCGAGAGGGAGAGAGAAAGAGAGACAGAGAGAGAGAGAGAGAGAGAGAGAGAGAGAGAGGAGAGGAAAAAAGAGCGAGAGAGAACAGACACCTACTGTAGCGGGTGCAACAGCGCTCCGTTGCTAGCGACGGCGCCGTAGCGTGTGCAACCCAGCGGCGGCGTCGTAAACTAGTAAATCCTTTTGATGCACGCAGATGTCAGTGATTGATTGACACATATGTCTTGTGATTGTTTTCTGCCTTATATGTTATCTCTTGTAACCGTAGCTGTTGTATTGTCACGCCTTAAGAGGGTAATCTAGGAGCGCAGGTGTGGAGTAATTTTCTTTGTCCAACTGTCACTGTAATTTGTAATATTACCATTTAGACGCTGAAACTACCTATGCAAGGTAGCCTTGCTAGAAATATAGTGTGCCAATTTTTGTTCAATAAATCAGTACGATCCACGATCGGTAACTCGTTCATCCTAGTCAAGCTCAGAGCTACCGACACGGGCCCACATCGGGAGTCTCCTCCTCCCTTGGAGTTGTGTGGTGCCGACGGTGGCGGATGGTAGTCTCTGCCTTGACAATCCTTTCACTCCCTCTCACAACGAGAGGTGAACTACTAGCGGTATACACTGCTAGCGGTTCAAGTGGCGACCGGCTACTTTCAGCCGTGCCACATTGGTGACACCCGACTCTGGACTCACCTGCTCCACCTCTCGGTGGATGTGAGGAGGTGCACGCTGTGTGAGGACAATGGAACTGTCAGAGCGAGGGGCACCACTGCAGTAGTGTCCTCTTTGGGTCTCCGACCCACTGCCTCGCCCTACCAGTCGATGCTGGCGGAGTTCCCGGGCGTCACGGCCGACACCTCCCGTCCGCTTCCGGTACGCCATTCGGTGACGCATCATATCGTCACCACGGGCCCGCCCCGGAAGTCACGCCCTCGCCGTCTCGCTCCTGACCGGCTTGCTGTCGCTCGCCGAGAGTTCGACAAGCTCTACCGGCTCGGCGTCATCCGCCCGTCACAGAGCAGTTGGGCTGCGCCGCTCCACCTGGAACCGAAGGCCACTCCTGGCGAGTGGCGCCCGTGCGGGGATTACCGGGCTCTCAACGCTGCCACCGTCCCCGACCGGTACCCTCTCCCGTACCTCCAGGACTTCGCCTCTCAGCTGCACGGCTGCTCCATCTTCACCAAACTCGACCTCCACCGGGCCTACAACCAGATACCCGTGGAGCCGTCCGACGTGCCGAAGACCGCTATCACCACACCCTTCGGCCTGTGGGAAATGGTCCGCATGCCCTTCGGCCTGCGTAATGCCGGCCAGACCTTCCAACGCTTTATTGACGAGGTCTTGCGCGACTGCACCCACTGTTTCGCATATGTCGATGACATACTGATCGCGAGCTCGTCGGAGACGGAGCACATCGGACACGTGCGAAAAGTGATCCAACAGCTGGACGCGTACGGCGTGGTACTGAACGTCCACAAATGCGTCTTCGGCGTTCCGCGGCTGAACTTTCTGGGACACGACGTCAACTGTGACGGCATCGCCCCACTGCCGGACCGGGTGGCAGCCGTCCGGGACTTCCCGCTGCCTCGCACCGAGCGCGACCTTCGGCGTTTCATCGGAATGGTAACTTTTTACCACCGATTCATGCCCGACGCCGCCGCCCTGCTTCGCCCTCTGCACCGGCTGATCACACAACGCAACGCCAAGAGCGCTCGGCCCGTCCGTTGGACTGACGAGGCCCAGTCGACCTTCACCGCCGTCAAGGCGCGCCTGGCGGACACCACCCGACTGGCACACCCTCTGCCAGGTGCACCACTCAGCATCCAAGTGGATGCCTCGGATGTCGGCGTCGGCGCGGTCCTACAACAGTTCGTGGACGGCTGCTGGACACCGCTGTCCTACTTCTCCAAGACGCTCAAGCCTGCCGAAACGCGCTACAGCACTTTCGGGCGCGAGCTGCTGGCCTGCTACCTCGCCATCCGGCACTTCCGCCACAGTGTCGAGGGCCGGGAGTTCATCCTGTTCACAGACCATCGACCCCTGGTGTCGGCTGTGGGGTGCAGCTCCGATCGTCACGCTCCTCGCGAAACTCGTCACCTGGACTTCGTCAGCCAGTTTACTACTGATGTCCGTCACGTTCCCGGACGGAACAACGTAGTGGCGGACGCGCTCTCTCGGATCACGACCGTGCTCTCCGAACCTCGACCACCCCTGGACGACTTCGAGACTCTGGCGACGGCCCAGCAGACCGATCGGGAGCTCCAGGCGTTCGTCGCCACTCGTCACTCCCTCCGCCTGCGCTCCGTCGAGCTGCCCAGTGGTTCAACGCTGCTGGTGGACGAATCTACAGGTCGCCCTCGGCCACTGCTGCCAGAGGACCTCCGGCGACCCTACTTCCGCCTTCTGCACAGCCTGTCACACCCGGGCGTCCGTGGCACCCAGCATCTCGTCGCCCAGCGATTTGTGTGGCCCGGTATGAACCGTGACGTCGCGACGTGGACGCGTGCGTGTCTCCAGTGTCAGCGGGCTAAAGTGCAGCGTCACACGCGTACCCCAGTGCAACCGTTTCCGCTGCCGGCGGCACGGTTTGACCACGTGCACATCGACCTCGTGGGTCCGTTGCCCCCGTCGGACGGTAACCAGTACCTGCTCACCTGTGTGGATCGGTTCACGCGCTGGGCAGAGGCGCTGCCCTTGCCGGACATTCGTGCAGTGACAGTCGCCCGCGCGTTCGTCTCCGGATGGGTGGCCCGTTACGGCGTGCCGTCCTGCGTCACTACTGACCGAGGTGCACAGTTTGAGTCCAACCTGTGGGACCACCTGTCGCAGATCCTCGGCTGCCACCGCATTCGCACCACCAGTTACCATCCGCAGAGCAACGGTCTGGTGGAACGTTTCCACCGTCAGCTGAAGACTGCACTGCGTGCGGCTGATCCGCCGGTCCGCTGGACCGACCTCCTGCCCATGGCTCTTCTCGGCATCCGGTCGGCGCTGAAGGAAGACCTGGGCTGCACGCCGGCGGAGCTCGTCTACGGACAGCCTCTGCGCCTTCCGGGCGAACTCGTCTCTGCTGCGTCAGGTCCGACGCACCTGGATCCGGCGTCCTACGTGGACGAGCTGCGCCGGGCCATGCGCCGGGTTCGACCGGCGGCCCCTCGATCTCCGTCCTCCGTGCCTGTGTTTGTGCCGAGTGAGCTGCTGGACTGTCAGCATGTTTTCATTCGGCGAGACTCCTCTCGCCCACCGCTGACGCCGCCGTATGACGGTCCCTTTCGCGTGGTGCGCCGTTCAACCAAGACTGTCACCGTGTTCCGTAACGGTCGTAATGATACTGTCTCGCTGGACCGTGTCAAACCCGCCTTTCTTGATGCGCCGACTGCTACTCCGAATCATTGCGACCCGCCCCGTGACGCGCCGGGCCCCAACACTGCGGTGCCAGGTTCGGGACCTAAGCTCCTACTCCCATCCAAGACTCCACGCCGACCCATCGAGTCCGTTCCGTCCACTGCGGTCCCTGTACCTCCTGCGCCCTCCCCTGCCGACGGTCCTCCTGCGCTCTCCCCTGCCGACTGTCAGTCAGCGGCGGCGGCCGGCTCGTCGTGCCCGCCTGGTGCCATGCCGGCGGCGCCTCCGCTCCGCCCTGCCCTCCGTACCCGCTCCGGTAGAGAAGTCCGCCCGCCTCTCCGGTTCCGACACGTCACGTTCCTCTCCGTTCCCCAGTGACGTGTCTAGGGAGGGGGTATACTGTAGCGGGTGCAACAGCGCTCCGTTGCTAGCGACGGCGCCGTAGCGTGTGCAACCCAGCGGCGGCGTCGTAAACTAGTAAATCCTTTTGATGCACGCAGATGTCAGTGATTGATTGACACATATGTCTTGTGATTGTTTTCTGCCTTATATGTTATCTCTTGTAACCGTAGCTGTTGTATTGTCACGCCTTAAGAGGGTAATCTAGGAGCGCAGGTGTGGAGTAATTTTTCTTTGTCCAACTGTCACTGTAATTTGTAATATTACCATTTAGACGCTGAAACTACCTATGCAAGGTAGCCTTGCTAGAAATATAGTGTGCCAATTTTTGTTCAATAAATCAGTACGATCCACGATCGGTAACTCGTTCATCCTAGTCAAGCTCAGAGCTACCGACACGGGCCCACATCGGGAGTCTCCTCCTCCCTTGGAGTTGTGTGGTGCCGACGGTGGCGGATGGTAGTCTCTGCCTTGACAATCCTTTCACTCCCTCTCACAACGAGAGGTGAACTACTAGCGGTATACACTGCTAGCGGTTCAAGTGGCGACCGGCTACTTTCAGCCGTGCCACACTACCTATATACAAGCACAACTAAAAAAAGACGATTAAAATAGCCAGGAAGCATTTGCCAGTTGTGTAGATAAGTATAAAAATCAGGCACATAATGAACAAAACCATCGAAGTATCCACACGTTTGATGAACACATTAAAGGGACACTCCCACCTTAACATTAGTTTTGAGTTGAGATAGCCAAATTGGTGGCCATGGCCTGCAAATACCGGTTTGGGCACTCACAACATCGACAAATGCTTTAATTCGGAGATATGGAATTTCAAACTTGCAGTTTTCGGATTCTAAGGGGCTAGTGCATTGGTATGCCCCCTTAGAATTTGTGACGTCAGCGGAGATCTAACGATTTTTAAATCTTTTACTAAAACGTTTGGTAGCACGCGGTGATATATGCTGCTTTGCGCGCAACATGTGCCGCACTTTCAAATAAAGTCGCTAGGAACAGCGGAGATCCCAAAAAGTAAACAAAAGTAAAAGTCTAATATCTTGAAAACCGGTAAATATTTTTCGATGAAATTTGGTAGATATTCGTTTTCGCTCTTTCTGAACAGAGCGACATCACTTTCGTGCCAATTCATTAACTTTTTTGAAGGTGGGAGGGTCCCTTTAAGCTTGCAGAGAGCCGGCGCTCCAACCATTGTTTACAGGGCGTGTCACAATGTCGAGCCATAACCGGCCGTTTCCGGCTTCCGCGTCACTACCGCATATGACTATAAAGCGCCGCGGATAGTTCATAGATGCATGCTCGTAGCTACCGGGTGCCGACAGCTCTGTATAACCATCCCGTCCCAAGGAGCCCCCTCCCCCCCCCCCCTGCCCCTCTGATCAGCCCACATAGTGCAGCATTCACTGGCATGAGCCGGCGTCTGACCATCAACCGCCGTATGCACATGCATTCGTTCCTACATATGTATGTGTTTACCGAGTACAATCAGCCGCTCTGTGGCTTGCCTGCAGAGTGCAGCAGTCGCTGGTTCCAGCTGCTCAGATCGTCAACCTGCCTGTCTCTGGGTGCACTATCACTGATCCGGCGACCTGTCTGGTGGGCCGAACAGGACTGGTGGCCGGCTGGGGCCTTCTGCAGGGAGACAGTGAGTTGGGGGAGGGGTAGTGAGTTTAGGGGGCTGTCTGGTGGGCCGAACAGGACTGGTGGCCGGCTGGGGCCTTCTGCAGGGAGACAGTGAGTCGGGAGGAGGGGGGGGGGGGCGCTACAGGGAGACAGTGAGTTGGGGGGGGGGGTGAGTTTCGGGGGCTGCCTGGTGGGCCGAACAGGACTGGTGGCCGGGTGGGGCCTTCTGCAGGGAGACAGTGAGTTGGGGGGAGTGAGCTTAGGGGGCTGTCTGGTGAACCGAACAGGACTGGTGGCCGGCTGGGGCCTCCTACAGGGAGACAGTGAGTTGGAGAGAGAGAGAGAGAGAGAGAGAGAGAGAGAGAGAGAGAGAGAGAGAGAGAGAGAGAGAGAGAGAGAGAGAGAGAGAGAGAGAGAGAGAGAGAGAGAGAGAGAGAGAGAGAGAGACGAGGCCCGGTGAAGCGCGCTCGTGTAGGCGAGAAAAAAAGCCGAATAAATAAAGGAGGTGTCATGAGAGTTTTTGCAAGCCGGCATCAAATCATGCAATGTTTGAAGACGCGGAATGTCAGAATGACGAAACTTTGGAATTATCATTTTTCAGCTTGGAAGTCTCAATACTGTTGGATGGTTTCTCGCGCTCCAAATTGCTATTTTGCATCAAACTCTTCGTCATTCTTAAATTAAATGTTTAGAGCCTGTATGTGCTTTAGTAATAATCGCCATGCCCTTTTTCTCTTGCAGCCTTTGAACTGCCGACAGTGCTTCAGAAGGGAGAAATACCGATAATCGACAACCGGAACTGCGCCCGGCGCTTTGGCCGTCTGCAGCCACCGCCACAGATTTACGACTCCATGTTGTGCGCTGGAGACGAGTTCGACAGTGTCGACACCTGCCAGGTAAGAACTAATAATGGTGACCTGACCACTAGAAAAAGATAAAATTAAATTACCTTTCACAAAATAGTCCATTTTTGATGTTCACCTTTCCACTCGATGCATTTGCATTACTCTCGCGTCTCTCTCTCTCTCTCTCTCTCTCTCTCTCTCTCTCTCTCTCTCTCTCTCTCTCTCTCTCTCTCTCTCTCTCTCTCTCTCTCTCTCTCTCTCTCTCTCTCTCTCTCTCTCTCCCTCTCTCTCCCTCTCTTCCACCGATCGATGCCTGACCATGTCCTTCGATATCGACGGCGCTCCGAGTAATTGCCTTCGGATCGGCACAGCCACTTGCCCTATCTCGCGAACAATGAACATCTCTCGGCCTCGAATACCGGTCCGGCGCCTGCGAATGACGTTCACTCCAGCAGCCAATTCTCCACACACTTCGTATACCTGACGACTGATGAGTGCTGATGCTGCAGATGGCAGCATCATGGGTTTGTATGTTTATGATGAGCATCAAAGTCACAGTGTCAAAGTGTGGACGTCAAAACTGAGAGCGATCTATGAGTAGGGTACTAGGTATTGACAATCATGAACTTACTTTTATCGAGGGTGGGTTTCCACAATTGATTTCAAACCTGTTTAAACAATATTACATATGCGTATTATACGAAGCTTCTTCTTAAGACCAAATTGGCTAGACTTTATCGATTTATGACCATTTACCAGACCGGCATTGATTTATAACCACAGCAGACTGACCTGTTGCGCGTCCTCCGCCTACTGGCGCTGACCTGTGGATCGCCGTCTTTTCCAGGGTGACAGTGGCGGGCCCCTGCTGGTGGCCTCTGACAGCGGCTCCTACACGCTCGAGGGTGTCGTCAGCTTCGGCTACGGCTGCGGCAGGCCCGGGTACTACGGCGTCTACCAGCGCGTCGCCTGTGAGTAGTCAGACAAAACTCCCGTCGTCCGCTGTTTCGCGGCGTAGTCGTCATTACATAGCAGAGAACGAATGTAGCCGTCATTACTGATTTTCAGACTCATCTGATGGACTGCGAACAAAAGGAATAATTCAGCAATCATTGATCAGGTTCGCCCGCAAATAGCACACGAGTTTTCTAGACTAGCCAATGTATAAGGGAAGCAGGAGGCATGCAAACCCAAGGTGTGATTAAAATATAAGCCCTCGCGGGCCGAGGGGGGAGAGGCGGGTGCCGTCCCCCCCCCCCGACAGTGGTTTTTCGCGATAGCTCCGAACACGCTGACGATAGAGAGCTGAAACTTGACATGCCTGACCTTTAATTCAAGCCAGATCTTCTGACACCAACCGCATTTTCGAGTCAAGTCAGGTCACTGACCTATGACGTCATAAGTGAATCTCTGCACGGTCTTCAGATGTGGCAACTTCGCAACGCCCTCACTGCCAGAGGAGCTTACACAGGGAGATGAAACTTTCAGGACCTAGTATAAATTAGGAGTATCACAACTTGTGTGCCTCGGATTTTTCCTAAAGGTCATATGAGGTCAGGTCATTTTCGTGACCACACCACTATACCTAAGTCAATGGGGAAAAAATGAAAACTGCTATTTTAGCGCCGGGAACGATCTCAAACTACCTAAACCACACGGAATCGTGATTTCATGCCATCCTTGCAAGTTTCGGTGCTTCATCTTTGTACTTTTGACCTTGCGTGACGTCATTTATGACGTCACTAGGGTCATCAGAGTTTTTCGTCGATATCTTCTGGTCAAATTGAGCTAGCGAGTCGGAAAAGCCACCAATGGACTCGGAAAGACCTGCTGAATCGAATGATATGCAACATGACCTCCTTCAACCAAGTTCGTGACCTGGGGGGTTCTGACCTGACCGTGACCCAAGATCAACACCAAAATTTGACCTCACCCAAATAAAAAAATATAGCATTCGACGTGCCTGAGCAAGGCAAAAACGATGCTGTCAAAATCACGGCTCTGCGATCATTTTTTTTTTTTTGCGAAGTTATTCGCCAAAAACCGAACCTGTAACCTGGGCCACTTGACCTGACCTCAGAGGTCACTGGTTGACCAGAGAACTTAAAATCGGGCACACGCTCGTTTTCTTCCGCGACGCTATAGCTCCATTAGGGGCGAAATGGCGGGGGGAGGGTCGTTTCCGCCCCCCCCCCCTCGGCTGGCGCGTATGTAGAAAACCAATAGGTCCGGCGAGGATTAAGCATCCAACGACAATTCAGATCACTTGATTTTTTGGTGAGTTATCGTGATAAAAGGCACGACATATTGAATGACAGTCTTTGAATTGCTAAGTTAACATATATTAGATATACGTACCTACCTAATAAATCAAAAGGTATGTAAACGGTAATGTGTTGACGTTTAAACACAACAGCGGTATTTTCACATAGGTATTGGCTTCTGGATGTATCATCGGAATTCGAAGCCATTATCCAACAAAATGGCATGCTACAGAAATCGTTTCAAAACAACTTCTGAAAACTCTTCCGCTCATCTATGTAGTTTTGATCAGTCACACGAAAGACCCCATTAGCCTCTCGAACTTCCCACTAGATGTCACTGCGGTCGGCGCCGCCGCTGGCCGGTCGTGGTCGGCCGGTGCAGCGGACGGCAGCGGAGGCAGGTGCTGGCGCCCACGTATTGAGCCGAGACCAGGTGGTAGCGGCTCTTCCCTCCCTCTCCCTTTGATGTCGACCGCCGACCTTCTCCGGAAAGCATGCGTGGCGACCGATCGGAGTCGGCGCTGCCAAGGTCCCGCCTGGAGTGAAATGGGCTTCAAGGGTGCACGACTGCGCGAGGAGTGATAAAATTGATGAAAACACAAATCCGCAATTGTGTCTATGTCCATATCATTGCCCTTAAGTCTGTGTGTAGCCTGTGGCAGCCTTTTCTCATCTCCTTCACCAAGCCGTGCCGTATAAGTACAGTAGCTTTTCCGTCTTCCTGCACTATCACCATCTCGTTTCGTTGCAGCCGTCACTTCCTGGATCGCGGCTGAGATGGCCTCGTAGACCCGTGCCCCGGCGGTACTTCACGGTGGAACACTGCCCACCGGCCGCATCGCTCGATCGAAGCACCGCCCCGCACCCTGAACGTCAACGGATGGAGAACGTCAGAGCTGGACGGGCCGACTCCATCAGGCGGTTACAGTGGGCCTCAGCGGCGCTGGACCGACCGAAATTGGCGGTCTGAAGCCGCTTGAGGAAGACTGGGTCCGGTCGGTGGTTAGGGCCGGAGTGGTAGGAAGTACTGATTGTTGATGTGAGACAATGGTCAGTTGTAAGTGGTGGCATTGTGGTCTACATTTCTGTACACTGTTGGTATTCTCTATTATACTGCCGAAATGGTGTGATGGTATACGCTGCGCTATGTTTAGATATTCAATCATAAATCCAGTCGACGTAGCTCGCTGTGATAAATGATTGGTAACATCAGTTTATTTTACTGTCGCATTTGTATAGCACCGCATTCGATGGAACTGTGTATAAGGGTATAACAGAACTAACTCAGAGCAGACATTATGTGATGTGACTTAAGAGCTCTTGAGTGATGAGCCTATTGCTTTTAGTGAATACAGTTTTTACTGAAAGGCTATCCCAGTCTGTCAAGACATTCGTCTCATATGCTTTTAAGATCGAACTATGTAGGACACTGTAAACTTGGGTATCAACAGCAAAAACGCCGTGACGTCGAGGCCCTATTCAGTCGGTATTCTCGCATTGCCACTGCTTTTAGAAATATCTCGGTAGCCAAATGTAAAATAACTAAAGCAACCTACATGCGTCATCACGTGGCGGCTATATAACATTTTGATATAGCTATTGGCTTGTGTATAGAATAAAAACATTCATATAAAATCCTCAAGAGTGGCATGGACATCTTATATAACCTTGGTACGACGGGTCGGCTTTTACGAGAGCCGTATCACAAGTTTTCTGGCATTGACCACGACGTAGGTATAGCATACCTACAAAAACAGGTGAATATGGACCATGGACGCCCGAGTGGCTTATATAAAAGGTTTGACTGAATGTCTGTGCGATTCGATATCGGGTTCGAGCTGAAGTGCACGCTAATGGGCAGCTACCATGCATCTCATCGTCTGAACACTTCAGTACAAGACAAGTGCACTGATGAGCGATGAACTATTTTCTCTTCTTTTTTTTTGTAAAATGACAGCGCATATTTTTATTAGGACTTCGGTTATAAATTAGTATCGAATAGTTCACTGTCTTTCTCAGCGGAAAATAAACTTGGGAGAGCTGATTCAGAAAAATATACCTAACCATCTAATCTATATTTGTTCACGTGTTTTAAATAAATTAGATAAGTAAAATAACAGATATTGAATATTGATACCCTAACCGTAACAGATAGACATTGATTAGATATTAATCCAGTGAAAGCAATGATAACTAATTAAAGCCCCGAAGCCTCATGCAAAGATATGCTCGCCCTCTGGCAGCATTTGGAGGAGTGCTGAAACTCCCTGCCATAAGGAGGAAAATATAATATGTAAGTCACGATTTATCGAAACTTTTCATCTTATAGAAAGAAAAGCAAATGACAACCACAAGGTAAAATAAATAGTTTATCGCTGAATTAAGTCCAAAAGATTACTGAGTTCTATGGAGAGCTATGGTATTCCATCGATCAAAATTTCAATATTAACTTGATGCATTCATTGGAAATGGCCGCAGTCTTACAAATGAAGCATTCCAGATAGTTCGAAGCCTGTCAAATATCTAACAATCCTGTAGCCTGTATGAGAGAGACCGAGACGATTATCACCAGTAGCATACAAAAACACTAAAAATGGATCACAAGGCAGAAGACCAACTGACCAAGCTGCTTGACATCGAAGTTTCAAAGGACACGAAAAGGAGCAGATATCTAAATGCAGGTAAGTTTTATGGTGGTGTTTAGTTAGTAATGCTACATAATTCATATTTTCATATTTGGGAACTTAAAAAGGACCTCTGATTCTATCTCAGCCCTCTGACCTCTGCGCTCAACACAGCCGAGGTCAAACTGCACAACAAGCCGACCGACATCTGGGTGTCCTTCCTCGGTCGGGTCTATGACGTCACAAAAATGGTGTACAAAAACCGAGCCGACCCGCGGATCAAGCCGCTGCTGGCCTACGCCGGCAAGGACATCTCCCGCTGGTTCGACCCCAAGACGCGTGACGTAAGCAGCTGGGAGTTTGCGGCGGCCTCCGCGGCGGGGAAGGGGGGGGGGCAGGGAGGTGCTGGCGGAAGGGGAGGGGCCAGGTGAAAGATTGCTGACTGATGGGCTGTTCAACACTTTACCGCGGAGGCACACACTGAGGCCATGTGCAAACACACGCCATCACCCGGCCGGCGCTGTAAAGTGTTGTTCACTGTTGATGGTAAACTCAAACTTTCAAGGGGCAGATCCGCATAGTTCAGTCAGTAACATATTGACGGGATGGTCGAATGGTGTCAGGGACGCATTTTTACACTGATTGGCATTTCTTGGAATAAGACAGATAATCCTCATAACTTAAGAAACAAACTATGATAAAGTTATGTACCACATTACCTTCATAAATAGTCAGCTTGAAAGCAAAATGACCATGCTCTACAGTTTCAACACACAACGATTCGGAATCACTCTCATTATATTATCAACTGACGCCCCGTCCCCACCGTCCTACAGCTGAAGCGGCACGTGGACCCGACGACCCAGGGGCAGTGTCCCTACCTGCCGCACGGCCAGCTGCTGGGCACGCCGCCGCCGTTCCCCTCCGCCACCTGGGCCAACGACACGGGCCGGCCCTGGTGGCGGGACGAGGCGCTCTACTTTGTCGGCCTTCTGTCGGCCAGGTAGGATAGATGGTTTCGCCAAGTATAGGATAGACCGTCTGTCTCTGGGCAGGAAGACGGGTGGTTCCGCCATGTGGGATTGGTGGTATCAGCGGGCAACTTTCAGACAGGTGCGGCAGGGTGTTTTAGAAGGGCATGATATGTGGCGTGTTAGAAGTCGGTAGGGCAGCTTATCCTCAGCTGCACTCATCCTCAGGAATAGGATGCATCAAATGGGCAGAGTATGAGTGCAGTCAGATGCACAGCTTAACGAACGGTGATGTACCTATGACCCATAAAATGGTGATGTATGGGCGATACATCACGATCTTTGCTAGTAGAAAACTGGTTATTTGTGTGACCATTCACATTCAAGACGACACGGCCTGAAACACGTAGTCTCCAGCCGCATCGGACGTGGAAGCTCTGTTCCTAGATCTTTCTAGCTCTATCTAGCTCTAGCTCTATCTAGCCATCATGCCATGCGGCACAGCATGATAGTAGGCGCTATGCTTCTTTTGTTCCTAGATGGCAGCACCAGTATAACACCTGCGGATAGGCTGTGCCGCATAGCATGGACGTGCTATGCGGCACAGCATACCGGTAGGCGTTATACATACTTCTGTCCCTAGATGGCAGCACTAGTATGACGCCTGCGAGTAGGCTGTACCGCGTAGCATGATGGGTTGGTGGGCGACGGGCTTCCGCTTGGTGGAGGCGGTAAACGTTAATACATGCATAGGGGCCGAACGGGGGGGGGGGGCACCGGGGCACCGTGCTCCCTTTGATTTTGGCATTTTAACATTAGCCCTATGGGCGTTGCACGGAAAGAATGGGACCAAAAGTCGGCAGTGCCCCCCCCCCCCTTAATTGAAGGTGTTCCGCCGCTACTGGCTACATGGGCTTCATAGTCTACAATTACAAAGTCTTCAACTGCGAGCAGAAAATCGCTATAAACCAGAGGGTGAGAGAGCACCGAATAAGTAATTCTTATATAAGTGATACTTGACAACAAATGTGTTGATTTTGCTTACGGAGGCAGGTGCAAAGCTCTCAGAGTTCGGAGACTTATCCGCTTTAGCCGAGTGTAGATGTATGCAAGCCTCCGGGAGTTCAGTCCGGCTACGACTGAGTCTTTTACGTCAACAAACGTATCTTGCTAAGAGATCAGCTCTGAGCTATATCACTCCCACGGCATAAAATCGCGGCTTTCTGGCACGGTGATCGTAAACAGGTCTCTTGGAGCGGCGCGGGCTCCATTTCTGCCGAGATCCGAGTCCGACACGCACAGCGCCGCCCTGTAAACGACCTGCGGCGCTCACACAGCAAAACAGACCGTCAGGTGTGCCATGTCGTCCGCGTAAACACGACCTGGCCATGGCCGGCGTCGGGAGTCGTTTTTTTCTGCGGCACATTGGCAGATTCCAAACAGACGCGGCACACGGACAGTGGTAAGTTTGTGCGCGCTGAGAGCCGTGGCTAGAAGCGATAATCGACCAATAAACACTCTGGGGAGAGTTTGTGAGCACGCAGAATTAATTATAGAACTAATCACCTGAGAAAATGCAGCAGAATTAATGTCAATTTATGTAACAGCTAATCCTTTCTTTAGGTGTCATGTCTGTTCAGTGTTCTTGATGCGATATAAATTGCGGCACGAGTTGGATGTGAACAAATATAATATACAATAAAATAATACCAATTTTTAAATGAAAACGTTAACTAAGCTTAATCTACTTACCATATTATTTACACCATTCCTTTGAATAGTTACACAATACACATCCTCGTAATTAAATACATTTAAAAATATTCCGGGTTTTTGAGACTGTATTCAAAATGCGCTTGGTCCAAAGGGCCACACTAATTAACTGTTGCAAAAATATTTAACTTTTGTCCATTTGTTTCGCACCTATATCCACCATATCAAACTTTGGTCAGTGACCTTAGCACTACTCCTTTCGCACGACTACCGATGATCGTACGATACCTCCCACGCCGAGCAAAGTTCAGTGAGTTATATCGCTTCAACTACCGGCCGTCGACGTCCGCCCTTTAAACCTCATCACAGGTCAGAGTTGATCCAGCTCGTAAAACTGTCGCCACCTCACCACCTCTCCAACTCTGTGGGCCCCGCTCTGACAGCCTCCTCCGATGTCACAGGACGCGGCGTATCCGGCTGGTGAACATGCTGACCCGGACGGAGACCACGCTGGCCGTGCCGGAGGAGTGCACCATGTGGGAGATCCTACAGCGACACCTGCCGCACAACTCGCACGCCGCTAGCTATGTGTGGAAGTATGGTGATCGACTTCTGGACATGGACAAGACCTTGGAGCAGAACGGGGTGAGCTCAAAAAGAGACAGGGAGGAAGTGGATACAACTGAATTCACGGGAAACGTGAAAAAGATACATGTATACTCAGCAACAGGAGAGAGCTGCAACTGTACTGGCATAGATTGACCTGGCATAGATTGGCATACTACTGGACCTGAGACGTAATTAAACTCTGACGCATCATACAAGTACTTTAAATCGGTGTTTAGCATGAACAGCAGTTGTCATGGCACACTGATGTTCCATGGTGGTCACGTTTCTCCAATACCACATCGTACCAAAATTCTTCACCTTTTACTGGCTCGGAAGTGATCGCGACCAGCCGAGCGAGCACATTTCGTTTGCCGGTTATTAAACTCGCGGAATTCGAAGCACGCTCTTCGATTTAATAGCCGAGTGCAGACTTGTTCACCGGCATACCACGGATAAGTCACTGATGAACCGAATGTGATTCGTTTTAGATCCCGGACCAGTACCAGGAGTTTTATAAGCTGGACATGGACGAGGACAGCTATCTGCCGGCCATCTTTCTACATTACTCGGACGATCTCACTGAGGTCTAAAAGCAGTATACCCAGTGTTAGATGACACATGTTCAGTGTCAGCTGACAACCGTCTCACAAGAACGAAAAAAGCGAACGACATGCTTTGCTGATCGACTATCATGGGAAGATTGTGTCATGAAAGTACAATTAAGTCATCGATCAAAATAAGTATAAGTTATTTTTCAGCAGTCCGTATGAGCGTTTGTAAATCTTGGTGCACCTTGCTTACATGTGAAAATAACGAAATAAAGTAAAATGATGATGCTAAATCTGAAACTATGCCGGGAATTCATGAAATTTCGTTTTTAACAAATCGGCTTAACTTTGTCTGGAAAGCAATAAATACTCTGCATGTGAATGCTACCGACTTAATTCACCCTCCACCCTGAGCCTGTTTCGGTTATCTGCCGGGAGAGCTGATGACGCCAAATGACGGATGGCGTCATTGCGCCGGGGACGTGACAATCATCTCGTCCGTGATGAAAGACATCGATCACCGCTATCCGCGGCCAGTGAGCCTCTGGACTGTTCACCGGGTGTTCCCCGCAACAGCCACCCACGGCCACTAAACCTCTGCACTCTTCACTGGGTGTCCCCGGGACCGCACATCATGAGGCGGTGCTGTTTCATGCTTTAAAACCAGATCAACAGCCGCCAAGCAAGCATTATAAATGATGTGTAAAGAGTGTTTTTATTCCACGATACTTTGTCTGGTGTTATGATAACTACAGATATTTACTCGTACGCTAGTCGCTAACTACACAGTTTCACGTTCCTTTCCAACATATTGGTTGATGAGCATTTAGCATCTTGTCTTATCTCAAGATGCGTTGTCATGAAAGCTTTCCAGGCTTTCCAGGCGCAAGAAAGCTTTCCAGGCGCAAGAAACGTTTCCAGGCCTCCATTGACTTTTGACTGGCGCTCATTGAGTCATCGATGAGCGCACCCTCTTTGTACCCGCTCCTGTGGCAAGCCTACTCGTCACCGACGCCTCTTTTCCATGGCACTGCGAAGATTATGTCGGCCGCCGGCGTGCAGCAAGGCGATCCATCCGGTCCTGCAGTCTTCGCCCTGGCAACTCATAGCATCGTTAGCTCCGCTACATGCTCTATGAACACCTGGTTTTTAGATGATGGCACCTTGGGAGGAAACCGCGCCGATGTATATTCTGACCTGAAGAAACTCATTCCAGCGATGGCCAGAGTCGGACTGCAAGTAAACCCTTCCAAGTGCCAGATCATCGTGCCAACAGTCGACAACAAGGGAGAAACCATCAGCCAACTCCACCACATCATTCCAGGTGCATCTGTCCTGTCAGAGGATGAACAGACTGTCCTCGGAGCGCCACTGACGGCAGCCGCTGCGGAGCTTTCAGCACAGGACAAAAGGGAGGACCTCGTGCGGATGGTCGGGCGGCTGAAGAGACTCGATGCTCATTCTGCGCTCTACCTGCTCCGCAATAGTCTATGGCTCCCCAAGCTTCAGTACTTGTTGCGGGCTGCGCCATTTTTCCAGCATCCTGCGCTGCTGAAACAGCTGGATGAGGTCATCAGAGCGGCGATGGAAGAGCTGGTGAATGTCAGATTCAGCGACATGAACTGGGAACAGGCCGTCCTACCTACCGGACTCGGAGGGCTAGGACTGAGGAGAACGGAGGAAGTCGCGCTCCCGAGCTTCATCGCTTCGCTCCACCGCTGCCAGCAGCTGCTACATACCATCCTGCCGGCAAGCTTCGCGGATAAAATCTTAAACGAGCTGAAGCAGGCAGAAGAGGAGTGGCTCGTAAAAGCTGGCGGCAAGATGGCTCCTGCAGACGACACACGCGACCGACAGAAATCCTGGGACGCTCCGATCGCCGAACACCAAAGGGACCGCCTTCTGCTCGAAACCAACCAATTCGACCGCGCTCGTATCCTAGGCGCAGCGACGCCTGAAAGCGGAGCATGGCTCAGAGCTCTCCCGTCTTCTAGTCTGGGAACCCACCTGGACAACGAGACAGTGAGAATCGCAGTCGCTCTACGTGTCGGCGCCGATGTTTGCAGCGGCGTCCACGCCTGCAGGTGCGGCTCGCCTGCCGACGTCAAGGGACACCACGCTCTCACCTGTCAGTTCAGTGCTGGAAGATTACCGCGCCACACAGCACTGAACGACATAGTCAGACGTGCTCTGTCGACTGCAGGCATACCAGCTCAGCTCGAGCCGTATGGTGTCGACCGGGGCGACGGAAAGAGGCCAGACGGCATGACCATCTACCCATTCTCGCATGGCCGTTGCCTAGTTTGGGATGCGACATGCGTCAATACATTCGCAGACTCAAGACTGGGAGGTGCCGCGCTGAAGTCTGGGGCGGCGGCCAAGAAAGCAGAAGACGAGAAGCGCCGAAAGTACGCCCAGCTCACCCAGCGTTTCAGGTTCGAGCCAGTTGCATTTGAGACAGACGGCGCCTGTGGTCCTACGACCAAAGCCTTCCTCCAAGAACTTGGTGCTAAAATGGCGGCGGTCACCGGCGACCAGCGAGAGATGGAGTGGCTCTGGCAGCGACTCTCCATCGCCATTGTGAGAGGTAACGCCGCTTCAGTTCTCTTGGGGTGTGCCACTGACCCGTCCCAACATCACCTCAGCGCCGAGCGCCCCAACAGGGTGAGCGCTGAGCAACAGCTGGCGACGGCGGCCGGCTCGAGGCGGTCTGGCTGCTCGGGTGGTTCCCGGTTAGTGGCAAGCCAGCAGAGGTGGTCGCCGCCGTCGCCGAAGAAGTTGGAGGAGGAGAGCAGGGCGCTGCAGCTGCACGGCGGCAAGGCGCACACGGCTCGCGAGCTACAGCTGACCCCAGCCGCAGACCCCGACAAACACGGCAACGATCCGCTCTACACCGGACTTCCCAATTACGGTAACTCGTGTTACCAGAACGCCACAATGTACGTTGTGTCTCACCGCTCACTGCCCGGCAACCCCTGCGAAGACGGCGGCGGGACTGGCAGTCAATCTGACGGCAGACCGCTCGGTCTCACCGGCCTCAGGAACACGGGCAACACCTGCTTCCTGAACACAGTCGTCCAGTGCCTGAGCAACACACGCGCTCTCCACGATTACATCCTGCGCGATGGACGCTCCTCAGATGCCAGCATGCCTGCCGCCGCTACGAAGGGGTCCCTCATGAACACATTCTGCGTCTGATACGCGACATGTGGACATCTCGGACGAAACGGAGCGGGTGCTCACACCGCACCACTCAAGTCGATGATCCAACGGCTCGCGCCGCGCTTCATGGGCTCCCAGCAGCAGGACGCGCAGGAATTCCTCAGATATCTGCTGGAGGGACTTCACGAGGACGTGAACCGGGTGACGAGCCGGCCAAAGCCGATCACGACCGACATCGATGACTCAATGAGCGCCAGTCAAAAGTCAATGGAGGCCTGGAAACGTTTCTTGCGCCTGGAAAGCTCCAAGTTTGTTGACCTGTTCGTGGGCCAGCTCAAGGCTACCCTGCGGTGCACGGTATGTGGCCACGAATCGGTTACCTTCGACCCGTTCTGGGATCTGAGTCTGCCAATCCCGTCACGAAGTGGCCAGGTGCGCCTACAGGCCTGTTTTGACCTGTTCACCAAAGAGGAGGTGCTCGATGGCGACGAAAAACCGACCTGCTCAAAGTGCCAGAAGCGCCAAAAGTGCACCAGGAGCCTCTCGATCCAGAAGTTCCCGCGCATCCTCGTGGTGCACCTGAAGCGGTTCTCGCCTCAGGAGAGGGTCGGCGGAAAACTGAACACCACTGTCGACTTTTCGATGAACGGTCTGGACCTGTCGCCCTACTTGGCCGGACAGACGCCCTGCCGGTACAGCCTATACGGCGTGGCGAACCACTCTGGCACGCTGCTCTCAGGACATTACACCGCTTACTGCCGACACCCGTACACGGCAGAGTGGTACGAGTACAACGACTCGCGGGTCCACGTGATGGATCAGAGAAACGTCAACAGCGCAAAGGCATACGTGCTGTTCTTTGAGCTGACCGGCTCGAAACACCGCTCCGGCTCGACCCACGTCTAGTCATCCAGTCACGGGAGAGGAGCCTGCGATCGTCACCCGCTCGGGCCCTGTGTAGTCACACCGGCCGGCGCACATT
Organism: Amphibalanus amphitrite; assembly: GCF_019059575.1. Taxonomy (NCBI): domain Eukaryota; kingdom Metazoa; phylum Arthropoda; class Thecostraca; order Balanomorpha; family Balanidae; genus Amphibalanus; species Amphibalanus amphitrite. The sequence continues at coordinate 21,119 of NW_024881672.1, forward strand.
CTGCACGGACAACTCTAGCCAGCGGCCTATCGTGATTGTGATATTGGGTGTAAGGTGTTGTTAAAAACCAGAACGGTCTTTTTTATCGTGAACTGTAAACTGTCTCGCATAGCAATATAAGATGCGTTGTTATCTTTGGACAGCCATCATCAGCATAAATTAGGTATACGTAAAAAGATGAGGAAAGCTGTCAAAACACCACCTCTGTATGTAACACCACTTCTTCCCAATTATTTCAAGTTATCAGCGTGTTTTCGTATAATGCAGCTTGATCATCTGAGCGGCACTGCAGTACTCGGAGCTTCAACAATCACTATTGTCCAATGTGCTGTTTCAGTAACGGTCTTGAACTGGGGCGCAATCTCTTTTGACAGCATTGAAGTGATAGCACTAACGTTGGTAATTTACCGTCAAACCGTGCGACCGAGGCAGCGAAACTGTCTGAGGGCCAGAATGGTAATGCAATTATCAAATATTCCAATTCTGAAACTTGCCGTCCATTTCTCGGAATGCCCCCAGGGGCTTCTGGTCCGTCCAGCCACGCAGTCTGGGTTCATCCAAGTCACCCCAGGCCATTATTTACACAAACCAGACCGATCTGAGACCGAACTGCGCCATCCTCGCTGCCTGAGGTGCTGGCAGTTTCTGTGGACCGCATAGATGGATACACTGCAGAAAGGAATTCTAAACATCGGCTACGCTCCGGCCTGGCGGAGGGCACACGAACTGCTTCAATATCAGCCTGTGCTGACACACAGACCCACACAAACGCATACGCACAGCAGGACACGAACAGGATGAGACCACTGAACTCTAATATACTGGAAGGAGCATTGGTGACTTGTTTTTGTCTATCGATTTCCGCCATGTTGTGTATACCAGAAATATAAATTGCATGTACGGTAGCAGAGGTGCAGTTTAGTGAGAGGTACACTACCAAAAGTGCTGCGCTTCATGCTTGCAGTTTGATTGCAGTGATCAATTTTCAAGACTTTGGTATACAAACATGGCGGAAATCGTTAGACATTCTGGCCCATATACGGCCAAGGCGAGTGCCTCCCCCTGGATGAGACCAACTCTGTCCATGACTGCAGTAAGCTAATAAACGCCTAAATGAATAGCAAAAAAATGCATTAAAGAAAGCAAAGCAGCATCTCAACGAAACAGCGTACCTGCAAAAAGCTAGCATCGCCATTGAAAACGAACCATAAATAAAAATAAATAAATACAGAAATGGTGTCATTAGTCCCTAAAATTGATTTATAAAGCGACGTATCTGACGTAACGATTTGCCTGTTTATAATAGGCTCAGTAGCGCCTTACCAAAGCACCATTCGTCGACGTGGAAACCAGTTATCAACATGTTGGAGCCACTTCAACGAGCACCGAACTGCGTCGATCGAGTTTATCAGCAGTCTACACCATGCTGTCGGCGGGCTTCAGAGGCGGCAGTGCAGCTGACGGAATGATTTGATTGGCCCGCGGCCCATCGGTTTAGCGGACGATGAACACGAACAGGTACGGACTAGTATGTTCTCACTCAGTTCAGTTCTCAGCTCAGCGCGGGCTCTGTCTGAGCAGGGCTCCGTCTCTGCAGAATCAAGTCCATGCAGACTCGGAACCGAATTAGACCGTGATGTGATAGACCCATCTCAAACCCATTTTCAAGCCCCGTCTCACGCTCCCTCTCAAGCAAGCCCTGGTTCAGTCCTGTCTCAAACCCTGTCTCAAGCCCAATCTTAGGCCCCTGGTTCAGATCCTGGCTTAGATAGAAAAACGCATCAGTCCGACCGAGACTCGAATCCGATCAGGAGCCCGATGGAGACGGAAATAAGACACCATTCGGGCGGGCCAGGGTTGTGTTCCGTCGGTCCAATCCTGTTATATTGAACGGAGGATGTACCGGAGACACAGCGCCCGTATTTCCTTTTCTTGATGTTTGAGATGTTGTCGTCACATGGTCGTATCGCACGCTGAATACAGTTGTTCACTTTACTCGATTGGATATCACAAGAAAAAACGATTTAACCTCGAGGTCACAGGGACTCCGCCACAGGGGGGGGGGGGTCGCGGGGGTCCGGACCCCCTCAATAATTTACCTGGGGGGTACAGTACCCCCCAATACTCCAGATACCTATAAGCTTGTTTTCGCGTAAAAATGACTAAATCATTCACTATAATGCATTTTGAGTGTGTTGACAGTCGTATAGCTAAGGAACTGAAGATCTCGAAATGTAGGGAACCCTTATAATGTCATAGCAGACGAAGTGCTCGACAGTGACACTCACCGGTCTACGTGGGAGTGTCATCATTTCGCCATTTTTGTTATCACTATGAATGCATTTAAGATTGAGATGGCTAGGATTAGCTAGGTATGCTAGAATTTGGCTATAATTTTGCGAGGGGGTCCAGCTTGTAGGGCACCTCATTGACACACCTGCCCTAAGAGAGCTTCAAAACGATCTGAGAATTCTCTTTCAATGTGAGGTAATCCTATAGTGTCGGGGGTCCATGCCGGTCCTTCAGAGCACCATACTAGTCTAAGCATCCTCACACCGTGTTCTGAGGTAATCTGCAATATATCTGCACAGGGCTCTAAATGCAGGTTCGTAGAGGTAGGACGTTCACAAGTCACAATCCCAACAGCAAGTGGAGCATTTTGCTATCCATTTTCAGGTCAGGATAGGTCACACTCATCACAGAGACTGAAGCTGAATGTCAAATTGTCAGTCTCTAAAAGGACTCTATGTTGCTATATGAGGGCAAGGCTTTCAAATCCTTACAATAACTGCTAAAGTCCTGAGCTTTCCTTTAAGTACGGCCTAGGAGAGCTCTACACTGGCTTTAGAGACTACGTAGATACCTGAGGGCCTATTTAGGTCCCCCAAGCCCATGCCAGTCACTGAGAGTCCAATACGTTCACTGATGGCCAATACCTTCCGCCTTTGAAGCGCGCAACACTGGCCTCTACTCCTCAAGAACGTCAATTTTAGAGGCCGCCACGTCGGTGTCAATAGGGTTCTGCTCCTCGGTTTTCGAGTCCTTATACAATCTGAACCTTTGTTTTGCAGTTTAACCCTCGCCCGTAAACGGCGATCTGCCACCTTCGCCCATGCAGGGGGGGGGTTGGTGCGACCCCCCCCTTGGCGTTTGAAAACGGAGCGTCGTAGAGCTTAGCGGAAAAGACCAACGGATTGCTCTCGCCGAGATCTCGCGATTGGTGGTATATTTTTTGGTCCTAGGTCAACATTTGACCTACTTTTGACCGGTCAAAGGTCAAATTTTCGGAAAAATAGACTTTTTCAAATTTTCCGCGGCGATTGCGGCAAAACGGTGGGAGATATCGACTTGAAACCTTCACTATCGTGTTCCTTGATCAATTCTCTATCGTTTGGTATGTATTTCGTTTCCCTAGCTCTAAAAATGGCGCATTGGGAGCGCCGGAAGTCGGCAAGGTCACAGTCGGCGGCAGAAATTCGAAAAATCAAAATTTAAATTTTTGAAATCTGATTGTATTTTTGGATTTGGGATGTCCATTTGCTCCCTATAGAAGCTAATGTTGCTGCATATTCCCATTGAGGTGACAAGAATTAGCAAAATAGTGGTTCGGGCGCTTTTCAAAAATAGTACCGGACGCTGTTCCTCTTGTGACGTCATAGCTCCGTGACCTGACCTGACCCGGTCAAGTTTCTTATACCATATGATAGCCAATACTTGCCCCAACATGCATGGGAAGTTTCATCACGATCCATCAACCGATGTCCGTACCACCGGCAGGAAACCTCGGGCGTTGGCACTCAGTTTGTGAAAATCCGGCCGGAGGCTGTTCCCTTTGTGACGTCATAACTCCGTGACCTGACATGACCCGGTCAAAAATGTTTTATCAAAAGATGCGCAAGGTTTGCCCCATAAGGTACCCAAAATTTGGCGGCGCTGCGCGCCGCCGTTTTTGCACTATTTCCGAAAAACCTCAGGGGGGGGTTGCACCAACCCCCCCCTACATGGGCGAGGGTTAAAGCAAACCTCTTCCAATAAAATTGTTAAGTTTCTTTGTACTCAAGAAAACAGCAATTTTCGTCGATTTCGGGCGCTGCGGTGGGGGGGGGGGTGGCATCCTGGTAATTTCTGGCGTTGCGGTGGCATCCCCTTGAATGCCACCCTGGATCCGCCAGTGATGTTTTGTGTTTTGGGTCGGACCCCCCCAATCCCAAAACCGTGGCGGAGCCCCTGCTCGAGGAGGATCTCTTTTTTCATCGGGATCGGATATCATTCACGAGGCAGCTTTAATTACCTGCCGGCTCATTACAATCACGATTACCGTTTGGCCCTCCTTACTGAACACTTGCGACTTATATGATGTTAGCTCGGCAAGTATCAAGTGACATTTCCCGATATTTGTCCCAGCAATCACGTGACAGTTCACACTCGGATGACCAAGAGATCAGGTGTTCCCGATTGGGGCCACAGACAGGCGACGCTACAGCTGACTGCCATCAGCGAACATTGACACGGATACTGACACCATGACACCGACACCATGACACTGACACCATGACACTGACACCATGACATGACACCATGACACTGACACCATGACACTGACCATGACACTGACACCATGACATCATGACAATACGTCCAATGACCATATCAAGGTGCTGTCGGCAACAGGTTAGATGTGTACCCGTTCTGGGCTCGGTTGTTTGATTTGATGACCATTATGTTTCAGTTACCCAGATGGGGGGCATGAGCGATAGATATCTCATGACACGCTGGAGCTCGAGGCTTGTCAGTCGCAACATCATGGGAGTGCTAGTGGCTGCAAGGGATTGGGGAGCACTGTCGAATGTCGATGTCTTCGAGAGAGCGAGAGAGAGAGAGAGGAGGAGGAGGAGAGAGAGAGGGAGGAGGAGAGGAAGGGAGGGAGGGAGGGAGAGAGAGGAGAGAGTGAGAGAGGGGAGAGGGAGAGAGAGAGAGATGGAGGGAGGGAGGGGAGTGAGGGGAGAGAGGAGCGGAGAGAGGAGAAGAGAGGGAGAAGAGGAGAGAGGGGGAGAGAGAGAGAGGGGAGAAGTGGGAGGGGAGAGAAGGAGAGAGAGAGAGAGGAGAGAGGAGGAGGGGGGGGGGGAGAGGAGGAGAGAGGAGAGAGAGAGGAGGAGAGAGCGGAGAGGAGAGAGGGAGAGCGAGGAGAGGGAGCGAGGAGAGAGGAGGGGGAGAGAAAAGAGAGAGGAGAGAGAGGAGAAGAAAGAGGAGAAGAGAGAGAGAGGAGAGAGGAGAGAGAGAGAGGGAGAGAGGAGAGAGAGGAAAGAGAAAGAGGGGAAGAGAGAGGAGAGAGAGAGAGGAGAGGAGAGAGGAGAGGAGAGAGAAGAGAGAGAGAGAGGAGGAGAGAGGAGAGAGAGGAGGAGAGAGAGAGAGAGAGAGAGAAAGAGAGGAGAGAGAAAGAGAGAGAGGGAGAAAAAATGAGTGGGAGATCAGTCCCACGCACAAGGGGGAAAAGCTCAAATTATTGAGCGCTCAACATATTGAGCGTGTGACGTCAGAGGCTCCCATAGGCGTAATGCTGAGGGCTCAAAAATTGAGCCGTTTCAGGAACACGTTTTGCAAAAGCAACTCGCAACACCTAGGGAGAAATGGCAACACCCTAGGAGAATCACTAATGATGCAAAACAGATTATGCTTTCATATTTTTCACTGCTCAAGCTTCAATGATTGGGGGAACACCAATTTATAGGTCGAAATCTTACGGCATACCAGGATGACTTAAAAACAGGCCAATATTTATGTCGAAATAAAAGTTATTTTTTGTCCATTCGCGTTTTTTACTAGGGTTCTGTTGGAAAGAGCATTTTTCATACTACCCAAAATGATTGCGACTCAATTTCACATTACTGATATCGGAATATTTTTCATTTGGCGGCGCCGTTTGTTTATTTCGTCGCGACGTCTCCGGTCGAGTGGCTGTCGTCGTCCTCGTGTTGAAGGTAAGTTTTTATCGTTTTAGTGATATTTAGATGTTAAAAGGTACACTGAAAAGTTTGAATATGCTGTGATTTTAAATTTGGAAACACGTTAACGTCAATCAATTCACGTTTTCCTCGATTTGCGTGCAGATAAGTAACTGTCGACGAAAGTGGCGCCATCCGATATGATGTTTTGAAGGAAGGAGACGCAACATATTTACGTGAAAATTTTTGTTTTTTAGTGGTCTAAGTGCTTCAAAGAGGCTGTGAATGTTTTCTTCACACAATTTTTCATTAGATATGATGAGGTAAAAGGTAGTTTCAGTCTTAACTTTCATATAATTGACATTAAAACATATGATAGTCCACTCCTATCAGTGATTGAGTACCTTGATATTTGGCATTTCTTATTAATTTGAATGTATTCTCTATCCATATGTCCTGATAGTAAGTGACAATACTCTGCCAATAGTTTCCATAGTTTTCACATTATTTTCAAGTCCTTTACATAACATCACAATTTATAATCAACAAAACTCAACTCCTTTGTTACTTCACAACACTGACCGCATGAGAGACTGACAGTCAACTATTGTGTGTGTGAATGCTGAAACAGGATAGCCACTTTGCTGACTGGCTCATATGAAATAAGATAAAAATGATCCTTTATATCATTTCCATCTGGAGGATTCGGAGTCAACGGAAAAGGGAGGCCACTTTCAAGCCTCAAGGTCTAGGCCGCCAGACGCCAGTCGACAGTCACCACCAAATTTATAATAGATTAATTTATTATTATACTTTTAGACCCTTAGGTCACTGGATCGGCATCACATTTTCAGTTTCAATATAGTAAAGGTTTTTATTTGTATGATGTGAAATTTTCATTATCCCTAGGTACCTGGTAGAGGTTTCGGATTTAATGCTAATTGTTGGTGTGCAGTCAGGATTTTTTGACAGGTCCAGATAAGGAATCTTGAGCAATTTTATAGTAAAGTGGTCTCCTTATAATCACCACACATTTTATCAAAAGCATTTGCAGAATTCATTCAATGAAGAATTTTATCAATGTTGCACCCATTTCTTAGACGACCTAGGCTGCATCTTTTTTTAGTTCCTGTTGTATGACATATTTTCCATTTTGTTCCACTGCATAAAGAAAAAATCGTTTGAGATCACCAAACAGGTTTTCTTTTTCTGGCAGGTCTGCACAACCAAGCGGTCGCTGGCGAGGACGTCGGCCGTCCCTGTGGGTAAGGTCATCTGCTCAGCCTTTGTGGAGATCAGCAAGACGTCACCAAGATGAAGACTTCGCTGGAGCAGAAGCCGCTGACCCGTGTCCGATCGGGCAGGCCATGCTCGACGGCACGAGCCACAACTTGAAGGACTCGGTGACATCAACAACATGGTGGAGCAGGTGAATGAGTTTGGCGAGGTGTTGTGCGACTGCAAGAAGGGTTGTCTGCGTGTTCTGGCCGGCGGAGCGGCGACGCTGCGCAGTCTGTGCTGGCGGTGAGCAGCTGGCCGTGGTGACCGCGCGCGCCCACATGCGCCGACAACCTGTGCGGCTTCGACGGCCCCGGGACAGCCCGATGCCGCCCACTATGCGACGCCGACCGCGCACTGATTAGCTTAGTCCGAGCTTAGGTCGTTTATATCATTTGTTATATGGCATATTTTGGATCAAAGCAGTACGACACTGCCTCCTGCTTTTGTGATGTATGCTGGCAAGACGCAGTTTCCGGTCGCAGGTCACCCGGTTCCAATGTGGTCGGGCTGGCATGCGATAATGTGATGTTGTTTTGCTCGTCTCTGTGTTCCACACTTGATGATGTTTGTGAATCTAACCCACATTGTATACCTAGTATTTTTGTTTGTTTGCGGCCGATGGCCTTGTAAGTTGTAACCGTGGCAATACAGTTTTTCCTGCTATAATTCTCCAATATTCAAGCGTGGGTGGATATCTTTCTGTATTCACGTATTCCCTTCTCCCAGTACAGTCAGAGAATATCAATACAGTATTCATACGGATTATTCAAGCCCTGTATAATCATTTGAGGTGTGCCGAATCCGAAAGGCGACCGATAAAACTACTAGCGGAAAATGTGACATGATGCCATGGGTTTGTGAGAAGTTCAGGTACCACGTAGTATTAAACTTCCTGCATTTCTGTTTCAACTCAGTTTAACGTATTTCAACGAACATAACATCAAAAATGGCAGCCAGTACCGGCTTCACCTGTCACGGAGAACGCTCAAAAATTGAGTGTAGATGCTGGCCGGCACTCAATTTTTTGAGCGCCAGCTGACTGTCGTCTGTCGTGGCGCTCAATTTATTGAGTATCGCGGTCCCGAACGACAAGTGGCGCTCAAAAAGTTGAGCGTCTTTAGGGCATTTTCTTTCCAAAAACACCGATATAAATTATCACGGCGAGTGTTCGAGAAGAAACCTTGTTGCTCTCTCTTGCCATTGATACCTTATTTGGATACGATATTTGCCGTAGTGTGACGCTAAAGGCATTTTAAATTACCATCGTTTCGCCTATTCCTTCATAATGGGGCCCGCTCAATTTTTTGAGCGCTCAATTTTTTGAGCTTTTCCCCCTTGTGCGTGGGACTGAGATTAAAAAAAACGAAGTAATTTTGCAGAGAGGGGATGGTTAGAGCCTGGAATGCTTAGAATATGGCGATGTTTTGCCGCCAATTCACCGGACTCTGACACAGTCGTAACCCCGTAGAGACACTCACCCACTGCGTCGGAGCCGTAAGTCGGAGCCGCCGGCGCCGCGGTCGGCGTGGCGTCGGAGGTCGCACGAGCCGAGTATGTCACCTGTGGCCGACTGGCGCGAGATTAGCCGAAATTAGGCCCCACTCTGACTCTGACAGACGACCCGGCAGACCGGGCCGGCGCGGAAAATGGACGCCCGGGTGGATTTAGACTGTCCAACTGGCTGAGACTTAAGACCGCCGTGACTTGAAGCCACATGCAAGCTGAGACGATGAAAGTAGGTTTTCGTAACTCGGAGCTGTAAATAATTGACATGTTGTTTGCGTGTGGCTTATTTATCAGCAATATAGGTTGGCCAACAGCCATCACCGCTCAATGCAAGTTCAGAAGCTGTCAAGAAGAAACAGCAGATGCCACATGGCCCCACAAAACCATTAACGAGCTTTGTGACATCTACTATAGTTAGCACGAAGCCCGCACAGCAACAGCACATCGGGATCGAAGACCGACGGGCGACGACCGATCCCAGCAGGACTGACGGTCACGGTCAGCGCTCCCTCGGCCGTCGGCGACGGACGCGACGCTAACTATCGGAGCTCAGCCGACGACCGTGACTGATTGGCCATGGCCTTCCTCGGCCGGCCGTCAGCAGCGACGAACCTGCCCGTCGGCAACGACGACCTGCCCGTCGGCCGAGGGCGGAGCCGACGCGACGCCCAGGTGAGCCGAGAGCGCGCCGTCGAGACCGACGCCACTCGCCGTGCGAGCCGGCCGCCGCGCTGGCGTCCTCGCCGCCTCGGGGCCTCGGAGACAGGTGGAGAGAGGGCTGAGGAACTCGCCGGTGCTGGGGCTCGCTGGACGTTAGGGTGGCCGAGCGGAGTCGCTGGGAGAGCGGGGAATACGAGCGGTAAGCGGCCGGGGCGGTGTGGCTGTGACGGACACGAGTGAAGCAACAAGTGAGTGAGGGACTGGCGATGGGCGGTGAATTTTAAACGTCCCAGTTCGGACCCGTAAATATCCGCTTCTGTCCTCTTTTTTCGCACCTTCCTAGCCTCACCAGCTGCCGTTCATCCTAAGTGTTTCCTCCTCAGGAGCATCGTGTCTTCCTCGCCCCTCCCGTCGCCTCCGTCGCGATGCATCGTAACGTGTCGGTGACGACCCACCTGCTCCATCCCGTGTCGCCGCCGCTCTGGTTTCGCGCCGTGTTCTACGCGGCGTTCGCAGCCTGGGTGGCACTGCAGGCGGCCACCGAGTACTTCACCATCACGTCCCTCTACACCTACACGCACCTGCCGCTCTTCGAGTCCGAGAAGCAGGTCAACTCGGCCTTCCTCAACATCGTCGCCGTCGGTCTGCTCACCGTGTTTGTAGTGCTGACGTTCATTTACGGCGTGGTCGCCAAGAGCAAGCTGGCCGTGCTAGCCAGCGCCGCCTTCCTCGCCAGCCTCATCATCCTGAACGTGCTGGCCGTCGGCATACTCATGTCCAGCAAGGTGAGACCCTGGCCGACGAACCATCAATGGGAGTGGAGGGATAGAAGTCTTTTGTCACTGTGGGTGTGAGGCGGGACAAGAGATCAGGGACACTTGGGAGTGGGAACCTGAAATTTGGGACATTGCATCGCTCTTGTGACTTTTGGCTGAGCAGAGGCTACATAAATGTTACATATAATTGTTCAACAACTTTGCAGTTTGTTTCGCTCGCGACTGTAGACAAATTGAATGTCGTTTATCGTATTCCCCACTGAATTGGTAATGGTTTGCGACAAACAAAATATGTGAAGTAACGTGCATATGTAACGGCTACTATAAAACATAACGGCTACATTTTTTTATAAACATTAAGCAATTTGCAGCTTTAAGTATGTCTGACGTTTTAAAAGATGCCATCAGTCGTTTGATTTATTCCGACATTCAATATAAATTTTGGAGAAAGAAGTCATTCAGCCTATCTCTTAACCCTTGAAATTTGATTAACCATTTACTTAGTTCAAACTTTAAAAACGTCTAAGGTCTAACTAGTTACTTCGTTATTCAGATTCTATATCGTTGCATATGTATATATATATAGTAACAATAATAGCAAAATTGACCCATACCCAATACCCATCCATATGACAACCTAACGATATCATCATTAGGCACGCAAAAGAAAAAAATGCGTCGGTACGAGATAAAAATAGTCAACCGCCCGCTGGTAAAAAAAGACGTCTTTTGTAAATTGTCAATACCAGCTGTCGTTTAATTGCTGAACTACTTGTTTAAAAAATGCATGAATTGAGCCGACTATTTTTTTTTATTTAAGTGTTTGATGAAGACCTCGTATACAGAAAAAATGCAGTTGATAAAAACTTCCGATCTATTGAGCATCCAGATCATTTCTCATATTGACCATTCTTAACCGGTGTCTTCGTATTATGGTCTCTTTGTTTACCCAAGGCTTGAATTGGGAACAAGATTGATAACAACATAACAAGATTGACCAATGAGTAATGACCATCTTTAAATCGCTCATGTAGACTTATAATAAGCAGTACGGCCCACCGAAACTGTATCGTAGTGCAGAAATATATGTATGTAGAGCAGGGGTGGGTACATCGCTGGCATAACGATCTCGGATCAAAACCAACATGGCCGTAGGCCGTAGCAACACAGAAAGGTCGGTCACGAAGAACTAATGCAATAAAGGAGATTACCAAGACCAATGTCCAACTGAAATCACGGTTTGCCATTGGATGTATATGAAAATCGATACGTATGTAAGATCCATAATATCGTCATTGATTGATTGATTGATTGATTCATATTTTATTTATAGAAGCATTTTCACAGTCATACATTTACACGGATTGGTGCAGAAGCGACAAGCGCTTATCTCTAAGCACCTCTCCCAGTTCCCTACAAGGTAGGAGGCACGACCACCGCCCCCGACCGCCCAGCCAGCAGACCAGAAGCAGAGCCGCCCGTCGCCAGTCCGCCTTTTTTATGCTTAGAGAAATTACTTCCAAAAGCGTGCTTTTTATATGAACCTACCAGTGCCAATGATATAATTTTGAATGGCCCTGACCAGCTCCCCGCCGCCGCCGCCGCCAATACCTTGACCCTCTAGGAGAATTTCGAGTTGTCTTCTAAAAGAAAAAGCGTCAAAGTCGTGGAATACAGTGGAGACAGAGTTAAAAAGAAGCGTCCGTTCGTCAGCGTAAAGAGGGCAGTGCAGCATAAAGTGACGTGAGTCCTCCCAAGGATGACCGCACTGACAGGCCGCATCTTGGGTGTCCTTAGATAAAACTGTGAAGAGGTGTGCTTTTAGGGTGGACATGTGCAAACGAAGTCTAGTGTGGAGAGTGTTGCCTAGCTTGGATCCTGAGGAGAAGAAAGGGTTGGGCTGGGGACAGAAGTGCTGTCTTACTTCATTGGAAAACTTAGAGCGTGATCGGATCTGACGGATATGTTCGGGGAGGGAATTCCAGGATCTGGTAGTTTCAGGGATGAAGGATCGCTGGAAACAGGATAGGCGGTTTTTCGGGAGCGTGAGCAGTGATGAGGTGCGGAGGTTGCGTTGAGTCGAGTCCTGGCGCGTCGGCGTGATTAGGTCTGTTACATAGGCAGGAGTTGATGGCGGTGGATGGCGGAGTTGATGGAAAAATGTCAGTCTGTGAGTCAGTCGTCTTGTCGTCAGTGTTTCCCACCCCAGGTCCTTATGCAACTTGTCAGTTGGAGATCTGTAAAGGGCACCAGTCACTAGTCTCGCCGCTCTGTTCTGTAGTTTTTGGAGTCTGAAGATGTCTGAAGTCGTCAGGTGTCCGTCGTACACTATGTCGCAGTAGTCGAAAAGTGGTCGAATGTAAGTAAAATAAATGTCATTCAATACTTGTCTTGGCAAGTATTTAGCGACAGGATAGATAGGGCTAAGTGCTCTATTTACTTTAGTTACAACTTTGTTCACATGTTCGTGGAAGCGTAAGTCAGTCGAGAACGTCAGTCCTAGATGTGTGTGGCTAGATGAAGTTGGGATCCGTTCACCTCCAAAAGTCAGCTGTAGTGTCTGTGTGTCTTGTCTTGTGGTGAATGTCTGCTGCTGTGTCTTCTGTGGGCTAAAATGAATTCCCCATTTATCGCCGAACTGTTTGATGACATCGAGGTCGCGCTGGAGAGACTGCTGGTGTTCGAGTGAATTTCGCGGGTGAGAGGAATAAAGAGAGGTGTCGTCAGCAAAGAATAAAATTTGGTTTTCAGTTAAATTAGATAGATCATTAAGGTAAATAAGGGCTAAAAGGGGTCCGAGGACCGACCCCTGGGGGCAGCCAGCCTTAATCTTCTGCCAGTCAGAGAATGTGTTTCCTATTCGCACTCTTTGTGTTCGATCAGTAAGATAAGATTTTAACCACTCCAAAATGGCTCCAGAAATGCCACACTGCGCTCTGCACTTATATAAAAGACCCTCATGCCAGATTCTGTCAAAATATTTTGAAATGTCAAGGTACACGGCAGTAAAATCTTCGTTGTTGTCCAGTGATAAAAATAATTTGTGTGAGAGATAAATCAACTGCATTTGGGTACTATGGCCTGGCCGGTAGCCACTTTGCTTATCGGAAAGGATGTCATTTTCCGATAGATGTTTGTATATCTCCTTAAAAACTAGTTTTTCAAGAATTTTGGAAGTGCATGATAAAAGACTAATTGGGCGATAGTTGGTGGGTTCTGAGTTTGAACCTTTATTTTTGAAAATGGCAGAAACGTTGGCCTGTTTCCAGATTGTAGGGAAGTACCCTGAGCTGAGGGATTTATTAAAAAGTTTCGTCAGAGGTTCATAAATAAGTACAGCACAGAGCTTTAAAAGTTTACTTGGAATTTTATCAGGCCCTGTAGATTTGTTTGCATCCAAGGAATTTAAAGCTCTTAAAACATCTGGAGCTGACACCTGAATATGATTGAGGATTGGGATACCAGTGAGGTTGGGTGAGATCTGTGGGGTAGTTAGGTTTGATGTGTCAAGATGAGTTTGTTGTGCAAAATAAAAATTAAGTGTGTTTGCCTTTTCCAAATCATTTGTTGTTAGTGTTCCCTCTGTTCCCATAAGGGGTGGAATGGTTAGTTGTTTGCTGGTCCCAGTCATATTTTTCAAAATTTGGTGATATTTATGGGGGTCTTTTTTGTTAAGAAGAAGTTTGTTGACTTCCTTCTGCATGTGTTCAGAATTCAGATTTTAGTCGTCTGTTTAAGGCTGTTGTGTGATTTCTCTGAATACGCCACTTCAACCAGTCATTGTCTGATTGAGTGGCCTGTGCTGTCCTAAAAAGCCTATCCCTCTTGCGTGTCTCTCTTTTCAACCCTGATGTTATCCACGGCTTATCCTGGCTTTTGACTTTTACTTTTTTGCATAGTATGGAAGCTCTGGCAGCTGAAAGGAGGACATCTGTAAAATTTGCTGTTGCTTGGTCTACATCTCCATCAAGAACACTATTCCAGTCTGTTTCTAAAAGCATTGAGCAGAGTTTGTCAGAGTCAAGTCGGCTGTAGTCCCAAAACTCCCTGTCATAGTTGTAGTCAGTAGGCTGGGTAAAATTCAGGGAAATGAATAGAGGGAAATGGTCTATGCTTGAAAAGGGAGGCAGAGTGCCACTACTGGTTATGAGGGTGGGATCAGAAACAATGGCCAAGTCCCTTAAGTTTGCCACTCCAGTTCCTTGGTCTACACGTGTTGGCTCTGTAATCAGCTGAGTCAACTGGAGAGACATCAATTCCTCTTCAAAACGTTTTTCAAATCCTGTTACGGGACTGTGATTTGAGTACATTGGTAAAAGGTAAGTGTTTCCAAGATTAAAATCTCCCATGATTATAATCTGGGAGTGTGGGAGAGATTTTGCCTGAGCAAACCCCTCATTGAATGCGTCCAAGAAATCTAAAAACTGGTCAGCTAAGATATGAGGTGGCACATATGCACAACACACAAGTATGGTGTGATTTTTGATGCTGAGTTTACACCAGATTAGTTCAAAATCACCAACCTCAAGATCGGATAGTCTTTTAGTAGGAATGCTGTCCTTAACGTAAATAGCCACTCCACCTCCGCGCCTGTTACGGTGTTTAACAAAAGGTGAGTGAAAATGGTCAAGGGCATAAAGGGAAGGGTGAACATTGGCATCTAACTTAGTTTCGGTGGCACATAGCACATCAATGTTATGAGTCAATGTATGTTGAGAGAGCTCGTCTAGTCGGCAGTCAGAAGTGATAGAATTAACATTAACATGGGAGAAGTTGAGGAGTGAGGGAGGACATGTCAGCGGCGACAGCAGGGAGCCGGGGCAGGGACCAGAATTTTCATCACCTGCTATTCTGATATTCCCCATGGAAGAATTTACTGTACCTAGCCTAGGTGACTGGCGACTGACAGACACAGCCACAAGCAAGCGGGCCGGGCGGTGCAGTGAGGGCGGTCAGTACCTACAATCTACATGCAGTTCACCAATTCGTCATACTCTGCCACAGAAGCTTCCCCTTAATCAAACCTGTAGGTTGACTCAGTTCAAGCGAGCACTACCCCTCACGGGCAGAAGTTATTGGTTAGAACCTAGCCTATGATCAAAAAGCAGCATGAAGCGGACCCAGTCTACAAAGGACCTGGCCTACACGCGAGAAGCAGCATGAAGTGCGTCAGCATGAAAACCAACACAAACCTTGATCAAGTGGACCAGCTTCAGAAAACTTAACTTATGCATTGCTTATTTGCTGATCATCAATACATCGTGTGATGCTTATAAGAACAAGAACGATCACTGAATACCTACCTACCTAATTGCATCCCTGCAGCCCATACAGACACCAGCATTTCACCGTAAATGCTGCAGGCGCATGAAAACCTTGTTACTCAGGTTACTTACATAGCTTCCACGTTCTGTGCACAAAAACTATAGTATGCAGACAATAAGGAACTCATTACCACGCTTCTAAAAATAGACACTTTCATTTTCACAACACTTTCAAAACACTTTCACCTTCGCAGCATCATCTTCGCCGCTGCGCCACGTTTGTCTGTTAAACCGCGCAGCCAAATGCTGCCAGATCGCAAAGGAAAACTTTCTTCTTCTTAAAGGAACCTCCCAAACACCGCAGCACTGATTGTGATTGACAGGTCACGACTCAGGGAACACGAGCACGACTCAAAATCAATCGCTCACGACTGTTCACGACGCTCCACTCACGACCTCGGGAAGAGTCCTTAGTCTGCGCGAGTGGGCCGGATACCTCCGGCAGCTGAGGTACCTACTTTGTCACCGGTTACTTACTTCTGGCTGCCGTCGTCGACTCCAGCCGCCTTGAGGAGGTCGTCCATGCTGGTTATCCTGATGGTTGGGCTGCCTTCTCGGACCCGCACCTTCATGATGCAGCTGTCAGTCCAGACGGCCCACAGCTTCTTCTTTCGGCGCAGCTCTCGGGCCGCGAACATGATCTCCTGATTGCGTCGCGTCAGGTTCTCTTGGAGATATACATTCCTCATGTTCTCAACTATGATATACATAGTTATTACAATTAAGAATAGCCAACAACGTATTTTTCTTTTCAATAAACTTTAGTAGATTTGTCGGAATTTTTAAGCGCTTTAGCGTAAGTGCTTCAGAATCAACGTATTGTCGATCCTTTCCATTTTGCTTTTATCTCTATTCATACGTCCAATTCTTTCTATAATGTCGTTGGAGAGAAGAGCAGCATTCCTTAGTGCCGATAGGGACGTAAGGTTTCTATTCAGATCACAATGCTATATCTGAACTGTCTTTCTCCAATGTCCGAGTTCAAAGAAAGGCGATATAGCCTGCTGACATTAGAAACTTATGCCGGTCCCGTAGCTCAGTTGGTTAGAGCGTTGGACTCCGCGTGGTGGGAGCACGCGTTCCCGGTTATGACAGTCCGGGTTCGAAGCGCGACGGGCGCTCGACATTTATGGGCCTCCTGACAGGTATGGTTGCGGTTGGTGGCAGGCCGTAGCCAGGCGAAGTCAGCGAGGGGACCGGCCGTGCGCGGCTTTGTGCGCACGTTAAAGGGACCCTCCCACCTTCAAAAAAGTTAATGAATTGGCATGAAAGTGATGTCCCTTGGTTCAGAAAGAGCGAAAACGAATATCTACCAAATTTCACCGAAAAATATTCACTGGTTTTCAAGATATTAGGCTTTTACTTTTGTTTACTTTTTGGGATCTCCCCTGTTACTAGCGACTTTATTTGGAAGCAATAATTTGGCAGCCTTAAAGTGCGGCAGACGTTGCGCGCAAAGCAGCGTATACCACCACGTGTTAACGATGGTTTTAGTCTAAGATTTAAAAATCGTTAGATCTCCGCTGACGTCACAAATTCTAATGGGGCATTCCAATGCATTAGCCCCTTAGAATCCGAAAACTGCAAGTTTGAAATTCCATATCTTCGAATTAAAGCATTTTTCGATGTTGTGAGTGCCCAAACCGGTATTTGCAGGCCATGGCCACCAATTTGGCTATCTCAACTCAAAACTAATGTTAAGGTGGGAGTGTCCCTTTAAACTTTGGACTCTAAATTCTGCCATAGAATCGGAATTGCGCGATCGGAGGGTAGAGGGCAGGGTCATCGCAACAAGCTTAGCTTCGCTTAGCGGTGGCTCTGTCCTTGTGAATCCTTCCCATCAAAAGGTTTGGACTAAATTTATTAAAAAAAAACTCGTGTCCTGGAAATCTAATTACATTGTTATTCCGTTCAATGATATGTCTGTGTAGTTGTCTCTCTGTCTCATAACAACGACAGATGTGTAGGAAGGTGCTGAGTCTGACATACCATGTTCCTGTCCCAGCTGGGTGCATGTAATAATTTGAATGATGCGCGGATGACGTACAAAATGAAAGATACGAAAATGCAATAACTGCTGGCAAGAAGGCAACAACAATAGTTGCTTAGATATTTACATTGTTCCGAATCCAAGGAAACAAAAATTTAGTAAAATTCAGGAATGAAGGGAATTATCGAGACAGGATGTAAATAAACTTAATGTATTTCTCACTTAGGTACACTTATCACCTGACAACCGGGCTAGACTCATCCAGATAAATGATAATCTAAAATGCCTCCCGCTCGCGTGGTCTCATATAATGAGCTACAGTGACGGGTTAGCGTCAATATGCCGGGCTATCAGTGCAGCTAGTAGTAGTAGTAGTAGTTTATTAAAGAGCCATCCACAAGACAAGTGGCTATTATGGCCTTCACGTCAATAAAATCGGATCATAACATGCAGGGTAAAATACACACTCACGATGTTACACAACCTAAAATATACATATAGCTCAGGATAAAAAACATCACCTGCACGGCATCATGATTAAAAACGCGTTCATCACGTGTCTCGTCTCGAGAGTAGGTGGGCCTTCAGGGCTCGCCTGAACCGCGGACCTCGCTGGTTCCGCACCGACATGGGCAGATCGTTCATGAGGTGGGGAGAGCGGTATACAAACCGTCGCCGGCCCGCCTCCGAACGGATGGGTGGCACGTGCAGGAGATCGTCCTGTCTGGTGTGCCGGACATGGCCATGATGGTCCCGGTTGAGGCAGACCTGACGGGCGATGCATTCGGGCTGGCTAGAGGAGAGGACTTTGTCAAGGAGGCAGAGGGATTGGTATTGGAAGAGTTGAGACGAGTCGAGCCACCCCAGCCTGTCTCGCACAGCTGACACGCGGTCAAACTTTCGTTTTCCCGCGATCACGCGAGCCGCAAAGTTGAGCAGCTTCTGGATGGTTGCGAGGTTGCCAGCGCTGCCGCTGCCGTAAACAGAGAGGCAATAGCGGATGTGCGAGACGGCCAGGGCGGTGACTATCTCGGGAAGGGTGTCAGGAGGAAGGAAGTGGCGGAGGTGGGATAGTGTTGCGAGGATGCCGCAGCATCTACGCGAGACAGCCCTCACATGCGCGTCCCATGACAGGTGCTGGTCGAAGACCACACCAAGATTTTTGACCTCAGTGCTGGGCGTCAGGCACGTGTCCTGATATCTGATTTTAATCGTCGGGAGGTTGCGCAAATTTTGTCTAGAACCAAAAGTGATGAGCTCGAATTTGTTTACGTTAACCTTTAAGCCGTTCGCAAGGAAGTAGTTGCCAAGAGAGGAAAGGGTGCTTTCCATGCGCGATGCAAGCGCTGGAAGAGCAGATTTAGGGCCGGAAACCAAGACCTGGGTGTCATCGGCGTACTGGATAACCAGTCCATCGGAGACGTACAAACTCAGGTCGTTGGCAAACGCGCAGAAGAGGACAGGGCCGAGGCTAGAACCTTGAAAAACGCCCTGGTTGATGGGTAGAGGAGGTGAGATTTTGACGCGGCCATCAGAGGAAGTGAGGCTTACACTCTGCGAATGACCGGAGAGATAATTTTGAAACCAGGATGTGTCGACGCCCAGCAGCTGGAGTTTTTCGAGCAATTTAGCATGACTGATAACATCGAAACACTTGCTAAGGTCAATGAGACAAAGAATGGAGAGAAGGCCAGAATCTGTAGCAGCAAGGATGCTGTCGGTGACGCACGTGAGGGCGGTCTCGGTAGAGTGCTGCGGACGGAAGCCATGTTGGGTTGGGGAGAGGAGATGGTTGGAGGAAAGGTAGTAGTAGAGTTGGCGCTGAACTGCCCGCTCCACTATTTTGGCAAGGACTGGGATGATAGAAATAGGACGGTAGTTGGAAGGATCGGCAGGATCACCGGACTTGTGGATGGGATGGACGAGGGAATGCTTCCAGGATTCCGGGAAGATATTGGAGATGAGGGAGAGGTTGACGATATGGAGGAGGACGTGACTGATGGCGTTGAAGGATAGCTTGATGGTCCGAATGCAAAGTCCGTCAGATCCGCGGGACGGGGAGTTGCTCATGGAGCTGATGATGGCATGTAGGGTGCTGAGCGTGATCGGATGTAGCCGGAAGGCGCAGGCTCCCACCCTGGGCAGTCGCGGGGGAAGTGAGGGGGGCGGACCCTGCGCGGCGAGCTCGGCGGCAACGCGTGGGCCGACATGGACAAAAAATTCGTTCATCTGTTCGGCGGAGATGGTAGGTGGTATCGTGCACGCTGTCTTTTTACTGCCCAAGATGTCAGCCGCGCAGCGCCAGACAGACCCACGTCCCTGCTGAGACACGCGGTGTCCGATATGGCGCCGCTTGTCCGCTCTGAAGGCAGCGCGGGCCAAACGGTTCGCCTCCCGGTATCTATCAGACCCGCGACCCCACAGGCGCAGCGCTCGGGCGCGGTCAGCCAGAAGCTGACGCGTGTCGTCCGAGATGGGGGGAGCGGAGGGGTTGCGCAGCTTCACAGTTCGGACAGGGGCGTGACGCTGAACAATGGGGGCGAAAAGACGAATAAAATGAGACCATGCATCAGAAATGTTTGAGGCTGCAAAGACGCAGGACCAGTCGACAGCTAGTAAATCCGCATCAAAAGACTGCATGTTGAAGCGTTTAAAAGAACGACATTGCACGACGCGTGGCTTGAGACGAAAACGAGGGACACTGATCAGTACACGAGTAAAAAGGTGAGGGCTAAAATGGCAAAAACGAGTTCCCCTTCGAGCTACGATCTCTCGGTTAGTGATGATGACGTCTATGGCAGAGCCGGATGAGAATGTCGGTTCGTTGATGTGGTGAAACATAGAATATTTAGATACAAAGTCGCTGAGAGCTCGCTTCGAGGGTCCAGCCGCAAGCCAATCACAGTTTAAATCTCCGGCAAGCACTACGTCACACTCTGGGCAATGAATCAGAGCATGCTGATACTGCTGCTCTAAAAGAGTGAAGTCGGCATCAAGTGCAGCGACGGTGCGACGAGGCGGGCGGTACAAAGCGGCAATGATTAATCTACGATTTTTATCCCAGGTAAACAGTGACCAGAGCGATTCTAGCTTACAGTTTGGATCGTCAGAGAGAGGGACTTTGATCGGTTTCTGCACATATGAATCACGGAACAGAATGGCGACACCACCGTGACCGAGTGGCGCATATGAGCGGTCAGAACGCTTCAAAGAGTATCGCACGCTATCGCACGGCCGTCTGACACAATTTGCACCGGCTCCGTCATAAACATGTCGCCCCTCTATCATGCACCTCCGAATATGGCCACACTGTTATTGCATCACCACAATGCAGTCGCTTCGCTTGCACATGCACAACCGCGGCCGCCAGTCATGTCGCAGAGACATTCTTGTTCTGGTGCGTCATTTGCCGCTGACTACGTCAGGTCGTCCAGTTGTACGTACATCATTCTACGAGTGTATTTTAGAAATCCTCTGTGGTCTTGCAAAGCAAGATTTCGCATATCGCTACCAAAGATGGCTATTGTTTATTTCAAAAAGAACATGAGGTACCAGTAGTTAAAAACAGATTTAGCTCTAAAAAATTTCACGTATTTTGAAAACCATGTGTTGGGTATTGTGTTGGGTTAGGTACAATATAAATTTCGAATGCTTTTAATTACTTTATCACTTGGAATACTGCTGAGACAGCTTTGCCGAACTTTTGACCCACGCACTCTTCTAAATGTAGAAACATAGGTATCTGATTTTCAAAGGGAATTTATTGCCTACATAGTTGCTTCTAGAACTCATGTGATGATACGACCTCCATCGCAGAAATGATATGAAGGCTCGATTCATGCTCGACTGATGCTAATCCTGGTCCCAGGTTCCTTTTGAACAGGTCGTGATCCATCATCAGATCAAAACTGGCAACCGTGACGTGTTGCATTGAGGCTTTCTCAGTCGCCTGCAGCGCCAAGACCAATATTGCAAATGCACACGCTGATGTTTCCGCCTAAGCGATGACGACTAGCACGTGCGACCACCGATACCTTACACCAAGTGAACTGCTGACGCGCTGTTTTTGCATTTTGATTGTGTGGTCATAATCGGGCGAGCGGGAAATGCTGCAAATTTTCACTGTCAAGTCTCGAAATTGGGCCATGAGTGCACAAGGCCATAGTGCACACTGCACAATCTTCTAAGTTTGGTCGTGTACACAGCTTGCACCAAAACATCAACAAACAAAAACGACACAGAGTAGGTAGGGGAAAGTTGGGTAATATCGGCCAGTAGGTATAATATCGGATAGGCAGTTATCTTCTGAACTCTCCCCCAGGTGCATACGCAAATATTTTATTTGGAAGAAAGGTAGCGCTGGATTTCCTTTGTCACCACCTCCTCTCGCAGGCAGTTTGCCGCCATGCTGTCATAATTGTTTTACGATAATCGCCATTTGTCCTTCCATCCATACAACTTATTAATTACCTGTTATCGCAGAGATAAAGAAGTTGTAACTGCCAAGTTGTACCTTTTCCACTTACCTGAACACTTTTGTTATCGATTATGGGCCAACTATCTGTGTTCAATGTGTTTGTTGCTCCCATTTTGCCGCATTTTGAACGGCCTACGTGTTTGTTATTATCGCACACCCATCCGATATTACCCCATGGGGGAAGGTGTTTGAACCCCCTCCGCCCCCCCCCCCCACCTCTTCTAACTCGGCTCCTGGGCCACGGAGCGACACGCGGAAGGTGGCGTTCGAAAGAGCAAGAAGCCAACGCATAACTCGGGAACCAATATCAACATCAAGACTCTTGGGATCCAATTGGACGCCCGTCCGTAATTTGCTGCTGCTGTCCGATAATACCCAAGAATTTTTTTTTCTTTAAAAAATCGCTGCGCTCCAACGCAACACCGGAACCTCAGCAGACTTTCTAAAAACAAAGTTTTGGGCTTTCTACATATATTTAAATGACTCCCAGTTACATAAAAATGATAACCTTCATGTTACGATGGCTTGAAGTTACCCGTCCGATAATACCCAAGTTTTCCCTACAAGAAACCACGTTTATACGGCCCATTCCCTTTGGCCTGATTCACCTTTCATCTTAGTATCACACTGACATCGAAAGCTTCGGGTCAAATTGGGTTTATTTGCAAATCAAGCGAAGAATTATGAGGATTACCTATGTATTTGTGTATCTACTTGTGCTTGTGTGCAGTTCTGTCAATGTTCGTGCGTCTTTGAGAGTTTACAAAATGGAGGGAGAGAGAGAGAGAGAGAGAGAGAGAGAGAGAGAGAGAGAGAGAGAGAGAGAGAGAGAGAGAGAGAGAGAGAGAGAGAGAGAGAGAGAGAGAGAGAGAGAGAGAGAGAGAGAGAGAGAAGAGAGAGAGAGAGAGAGAGAGAGAGAGAGAGAGAGAGAGAGAGAGAGAGAGAGAGTCGATTCCCTGGCGGCAAAGGTCACGACCTCCTGCTCTGTTTTGTATTGATTCCCGCACGATCCAGCTCCATGAGGAGCGTGGGGCCGGGCGACGCGTGCTTCGGCAGGAGTAGCCGCATGGCCGATAATGCCGGCCTTCCCAGCCGGGCGTCCAGCCCGAGACACGGCACCGGGGTATATTGAGACACGGCATCGCCAGCTCAGTGCTCAGCGCCCATCTTCGACCAGAGCTCCTGTGAGCTGCCGACCGGCACACGGACTCTGCGTTCAGACATTTCGAGGAGGCCATGAAATCGGACGACGGAGGCTTTGGCTCGCACGTTTACACGTTCATAAATTATAGCTTTATCCCAATGCTCACAATCGACACGCTTAATTGCGCCGACAAACGGCACAACTTAGCGCTCCAGTCAACTGATACTTCTGAGGAGTGGAAACATCATTCTGTAGTCGACTATACAGAGGCGAATATTCATAATCGAGTTTTTAACGACCAAAACGTCTTAATCGCTTTGCATAGCATTGGCGAAGTGTTACTTCTTTGCAAATATGAAAAGGCCGCACCTTTTCTCGGAAACACGATGATTCAATGGTGAAAAACGCCGTAGACAGCTGACAGCTAAGCAAATCATAACGGAATAGACCGATTAAATAAAGAAAGCTGTAGACTGGTAGTGGTCAGCTGTCATTTTCAAGTCCAGAGGAGATGGGGTAACTACTAACTACCTCCTTTGCTAGTCAGAGTGCCCATACAATAAAGGCTACAGCCATGATTTACCAAATACCGTGTATAACTTGTTACATATTTTGTTGTTTTCTTACCCTCTGGACTATTTGGGTTGGATTTCTGTAGGCACGAACTCTGCTCAGCCCTGCAGGCTACTTGAATCGGGATCGGAAACTTCCGCTTAGCACCTGATGCACAACATATATTGTTTATTATTCTACATTTAACCAACCACTTTGTAACGTTGTTTACCGTCCCGTAATCGGTTTCCCAGTTGATTGGGCTTTCAAGTAGCCCCGTTCCGTACACATGAGGTGTGAAACGGGCTCTCCTGGGTCGGCGAGGCACCCTGTTTACATTCATTTCTGCCCGGTGTGTGTTTTCGCCAGGAGTTCTCATCTGTGCTCGGAAGATCAATATGTCCCGGCTCGTCCCAACTGCCGCTCTCACTCGAGCGGAAGTGGGTACTAATGATCTTTCAGCACAGGGATGACTTGGCAAAGCATAAACAAAGTTAACTGACTGTTGGCTCACGTACCTAAGAAATTCATATATGCTGCAGTAAACGGGTTAGGGGATAAAATAATGGGTTAGAAGTAGAGTTGCAAAGTTTTCCCAATGGGCTGCTACCGGCACCGCCCCGCCCCACAAAAATTTTCTGGGATACCGGCATGCTACCACGCCCCAAGCAAAAAAACCGCCAAATTACCGGCATCTGTCTCAAGGCCAGTTTCCAAACAAAGTGTTTTGTGTTGTTTTGATTCTGGCTCATTCTGCCTTTTGCCTAGGGAATGTTGTCATGAACATTTATTTATTTTAGTTATTGTATTATGTCCATTACCTACCATTAGACTTACTGAGTATTCTTTGTCTTCCTTTGATAGACCACATAGTAGATTCTTGACAATTCTAATTAGAGCCAAACCTGTGAAATGCTGAGGTTCATGTGTTACCCCTGTCCCCTACCCTTAGCAATGGAACTTCTACCACAAAATGTATTTTGCAGTGGCTAAGATTGCTGTTATTACAATTCAATAGCCTCTTAGTGTCCAAAGTTTGAATCATATGCTGACAATTTTATTGTGTGCAAAATCAAAAATACCGGCATGCTACCGGCAAGACATGCCAGATACCACGAAAAAACCTGCGGTAGTGAAAAATTACCGGCATGCCGGTAGTGCGGTAGGGAAATTTTGCAACTCTAGTTAGAAGTAATGTTTATTATTCAGCCAAAACAAAAGAACCATATATCAAGCCCGTTTCCGATGCGTTACAGCCCCTGACGTTGCCTCTCTGTGCCGCCAGTTCTCACTGAACACGGGACCGAGTAAGTTCGGCCAGCGGGTGCTCACCATCTACCACCCGAACGTGTCGGCGGCGCACTGGTCCTCCGAGCTCGACCAGTGGGCGGCGGCGTACCCGGCGCGGCCCGAGCCGCCCCCGGCCGACCCGCAGGCCGGCCAGCAGCGGCTGCTGCACCTGCTCGACTACTTCCAGCAGCAGGGCGGCTGCTGCGGAGTGCTCTCGTACCGCGACTACGCGGCGCGCGGCGCCCTCCTGGCCACCTCGTGTCGCTGCCTGCCCTCCGGCCACGGCCGGCTGCGGCCACAGTGCACCGGCAGCGCGCACCTGCTGGCGGACGGCTCGCGCGCGCCGCTCTGGTCGCGGGGCTGCCAGCTCGTCACTGACGACTTTCTGCGCGACCTGTTCTACCTGCGCGACCTGCTCATCTCGACAGTGGTGTTCCAGGTGCTCGTGCTGCTGCTCGGCATCGTGCTCGGTCTGAACACACCCATCAAGGCGGAGCTGGACGATGCTGACCACGACTCGGACGGCTAGCGCGAGGACTCGGGTGACGTCACCAAACATATCGGTGACGTCACCAAACACTCCAGTGACGTCACCAAACACATGGGTGATGTCACCGCTGCCGGTCGCCGCCCGACGAGCGCCGGCGCCGGTACGGCATCAGTGCCGGCGACCAGACGTGATGACGTCACTCGTGTTGACGTCATACGCAACGAACCGGAGCTAAAAGTGAATGGTGCCGACGCCGGGACCTTTGAGGCCGCCAAGCAGACGCAGCGGCCGCTTCCGGAGGTGGCGGTCTCTGAGTAATGATTGCCAAACTGGCTGGAGTCTCAGGAATAGACCAGCAGTGCCAACGGCCGTGGGAGAGCCACTGCTAATGTGGGGACTAGCTTCCGACTCTGAAATCCGCAGGCTTGGACCGTCGTATGAAAATATGCCCGTTTGTGTAGTGAATGCACCGGTCTCCTTGGCCAGCAAAGTGTTCGTACACCCTAGTCACTCTGCAGTAAAACTGTGTGCGATGACTGGCGCACTTCCTCAGGTCAATTAGTCAAGGCCTTTCTACATTGAGGTTCTGCCCGGGATTCTGCACTATTCAAAACAGCAGCTCAGCCGTCTATGGTAAGTATTGTTCAATTATACTTGCTTCTCTGTTCCTTTTAGCCAAAGCCCATTAACTTCTAAGCCCGCTCGGTAAATTCGTTAAATAACCAAACACTCAGTCGCGCGGTGGGAATCCGTATCTCGGCCTACTCAGGCCGCTCGAATCACGCGGCGGTTAGGGGAAAATATTTGTGGCTTTAAGTAAAGGTCTGGTCAAAGAAGCTCAGGTCACAAAATTGTTTGAATGAGCTACCTTATTCCATATAATCAATCAATTTTACAAGTTTTTCTGAGTCAACTGGTGACTGTCCCCAGACACTAGATCATTTTCACCAGTGCGTCATATATACAACTAGTGACGTCATATATGACCTCAGTGACGTCACATATGTCCTCAGTGACGTCATATATGCCCCCACTAATATATGCATGACCTAAGTGACGTCATACGTGCTCCAAGTGACGCATGTATGCACTCAGTGACGCCATATCGACACTTTTTCAAACTGTTTTCTCATAAATATCCAGGAAACGCGAAAGATTCCTTTTAAAAAGTGCCCAATCAACCGATCTTGATTAAATTTGAGTGTTCGTAGGCTTGTTCTGGCATTGCTTCATCTGCCAACACAGACAAACTTGAGAAAAATCGGGTGACTGCACATTTTTAGAAAGCTTCTATGCAACTTGTCGGAAAATCACGAGAGAACAGCTGAAGGGTTGAAAAAAGGTGTCGATATATGCGTTCACTAAATATATGTTGGCTCACTGCGGAGTGTCGAGTGCAGGCTGATTTGTGATCTTGTGGGCTGTTATCTACCCTCTGCACAGATGAGCACCAACACAGTATCTGTAAACTTTCTCTTTTTTTGCCAAAATGTCCAAGTTAACACAAAGAAGAAGAAAAAAACATTAAAGAATGTCAAAGGAAGGGGCATTATTCTTTTTACTGTACACATTTACGTTAGGCGCTGACGGTCACCTCACAGGCAGCCCGTGGCCGGAGGTCGGCTCCGATTGGAGCATGTCACTAGGGTGAGCGGCTGGGCGGGCTGTCCCACCGGAACACTTCCGTCCCTACGGCTACGGGATGGGCCCCCAACCAAACCGCTGCGGAGCAGCTGTCGGTAATTGTTAACCCCAACCCTCTCCAATACCAAGTGACTAAGGAGCGGTACAAAAATTCGAGATCCATTTCATCTGTTTCTGGTTAAAATAATTTACTAAGAATGTCTGCTATATCAATTGAAAAATAAATTAAGGCCAGGATGAGTATGTGTAGGTTTTTTCTGAATTCGTAAGTCATCGATGCGGGAGATATGCGCAGGTGGATATGAATAGCCTTCTACATTGTACGTTAAAGGGACAGTATCACCATTTTGATGAAATTTGACATTGCATAGGCCCCACCTTTCTGGTCCGGGAACTGAGGACCGATCCTCGAAGCTCCACACCGTTATCCCGCTATCGCCGCGCAAAGTACGAAAGGTGTACTACACTTTGAATCGTGCTTCACTATCTTCACTGTTTAAATGTTAGCGCCGTTTTGAATTGACCGCCAGTAATAAAACTTTTACCCTGGTCATTTCATCAAATTTTATAAAGCCAAAACGTTTTTCGCACTTATTCATCACCGTTAAATTCATTAAATAGTCGTAGGCAATTTCCGCTGTTTCCTTCGGATTCTAGCGGCTCAACAAAGGAATTCCTCCAGCTTGAATCACAATCTCCCTCCAATGTATGACGTATATGTATGACGTCATCTGATCTGCTAAAAGTACTTCACATTTGCTTCAAGTACGAAAATATTGTCACGTGATATCTTCTGGGCAATACCTAATGCTGCCTTTCCCTAACGACAACTCAATCAGAAGAGCGGCCGCGTAAGCGTAGCGTCAATAATGTATTATCTGCGCCAGTTCTGTAGTAATTTCGCAGGCTTCCAAAGTGGCGGCCATGCTTGTAGTGGTGGTTCGCTCATGAAAATGACTCGCTCATGAAAAAATATTTTTCACCGAGTTCGGTCCTCAAACTATGTTTTTCTGATTCAGAAAAATAAGAAATGCTAGTAAAAAAAAAATCAGCTCCATACATTGATTTTTTTTTTCGATGATACTGTCCCTTTAACATAAATTACTTTTATTTTTAGGACACTGAAGTCAACGTTTACTTTTATGTTCGTCTTTTTCCAATTACATCTATTCCTGCTTTGGAAACGAGACGGCTTCAATTGCAACTGACTCTTCTCTCTCTCCCTCTCTCCTTCTCTATCTCTCCCTCTCTCTTTATCTCTCCCCCCTTCTCTCTCTCTCTTCCTCTCTCTTTCCATCCCCTTCCTCCATCTCAGACACACATACCAGCTCGCTCTCAGTCTCAGAGACTAATTGCCGCTGCTCGTCGGACACCCGCCCGCTGCGGAGTGCGGAGTGGAGGTGCGCCCGGCTGCGGAGTGCGGAGTGTGCGGAGGTGCGCCCGCCGAGGAGCCGTGACTTCCTCCCGGGCCGCCGAACGGCCCGCGGCCGCGCTGCAATCAATAGGCACCAGCTGCGATCAATGTAACGCCGCTGTAAGACATCCCGGCCGGCCGGCGGCCGCCGCGCCGGCACACAGGCTGCATTATCCAGCGGTCGGCGCGCCGGCCAGGTAGAGAGGAGGTCCACTCACGGTGTCCCCAGGCAGCGCCCAGACGGGAACTCCCCACACGGACTCCGTCCGACGGAGCGCGGTAATCATGAAATAGAGCGCATACCCGGCTCCGTACGACAAGGATGAACGGGGGACAAATGTGGTCCGAGGTGAAAGGGTAGGGGTCAGGCCAGAGGTTTAAATCTCACATTAGTGGGGTTGAATGGCTTCTGGTCGGTCAAACAGATAAGCCCCTGGGCAGTTTCGCTGGTCTGGTAAAAGATGTCAGTCCTGCTTTCTTCTTTCCTTTTTTATTTTGTGATGTCCCGTCCCGAGGCAAAGTGAATTTAGCGGGTGATTTGCTGTCTTGCTGAAGACTTAATGATTGCCGTTGACTTCGAAAACATTCGAATCTTGGTTCGAATACTGTTGATAAATAAATTGCCTGTATTAAAATCATCGGAAGACAATTCCGATGGTCGGGCTCAAATAAATGCTAGGCCGAAACCAGTCGGTACCATTGTCCAATGTTTCATTATTCTATAATAAAATATAATCATATTTGGTCAAACATTTAGCTTTCACAATTACTTACGTTGACGAAGAATGCCGATAATCATGAAGTTTCGCCTCTTGCCCAGCTGATGTGGCCACTGGCCAGGCTTTAGCGTGCAACCATAATGCCTTGCCGCACTTGGGTTCACTTAAAGGGACCCTCCCACCTTCAAAAAAGTTTATGAATTGGCATGAAAGTGATGTCGCTCGGTTCAGAAAGAGCGAAAACGAATATCTACCAAATTTCACCGAAAAATATTCACCGGTTTTCAAGATATTAGACTTTTACTTTTGTTTACTTTTTGGGATCTCCGCTGTTTCTAGCGACTTTATTTTAGAAGTGCGGCGTTTGCGGCAGATGTTGCGCGCAAATAGCATATACCACCGCGTGCTACAAAACGTTTTAGTCAAACTTAATGACGGACGTTCGAAAGCCTGATGACGTCATCAGATTCCCGTAATGGTTAAGAGATAGGGACCAAGCTGGTCCCACCCTGCAAGTAAAGGGAAGAAATTTCTTGAATACCATAAAGCTGCGGGGGTTGCGACCAGGATAAATGGTGGTTTCTGAGCCTGGCCGCAAACTTGGCTATCTCAACTCAAAACTAATGTTAAGGTGGGAGGGTCCCTTTAAAATCCGTGAAATATGTCCACAAAAATACAATGTCCAAAAATGTCCACAAAGATCTACAAATCACCTTTACGCTCTCACACGAGACACGCCACGGGCAGCACCGCCTCGTTGATGCGTTCCCGCGCTCGATCTCAGAGACACTACTGAAAGTCGAGGCCTTGTCAGAAATATGACACGGATACGGAAAATGACGCGACGCGCGTTACCCGATAGGCCGATCGTCGCCTCGCAGACAGTGTGATTAAATGATGGCCGAGAGCTCACAAACGATGACCGAGCTCTGACAAACGATCGCAATGGCCGATAACTCACAGATGTTCACCAATTAGGCTCATAAATATAAACGATAACCGGGAGTTATAACAAACTTGTACCGTGTCCGTGAGACATCCAAGCTACCAGAACTCAGTGAAGCATACGAATGCGACAAACGAATTATGATCAGTCATGCTGAGGCGATACCTATAACATAAATGATACCACTCGCAAAAAAAAAAAACAGATGAACTGGACGAAAATCTACCAAACGGAAGGCATTTGCATTATTGCGCATAGGTCCCACCCTTTTTCACTATCCTGCATAATGGCCCCATGCCCTCTCTCTCTCTCTCTCTCTCTCTCTCTCTCTCTCTCTCTCTCTCTCTCTCTCTCTCTCTCTCTCTCTCTCTCTCTCTCTCTCTCTCTCTCTCCCCCTCCCTCCTTCCCTCCCGACCTCACTCTGTCCAATACAAGTCGCCTGTACGCCTCAGGCAGCTCTGGTTTAATTACAGGTTGGCGACGGGCGACAACCAAGCGGGACGGAGCAGCTCACCGTGGTCTCGACAGGACAGCACAGCACAGCAGCCGTGCGGGAAAATGCGACATCCCCAGACTGCCTGGTCGGGAACAGCCGGACAGGACAGGACAGGACAGGACAGGACAGGACAGGGCGCTGTCACCAACCAATTGTGGACACTGGACAGCCCGAGCGCTGCCTTCACCCGCCCGGTGTAGGCGGTCGGGAGAAATAAGGAACGCGTCACTGGACACGGGATGGGAGGCACTATGCTGTGTCTGCCACATGCAGAGAAGTCGTCGCTTGGACAGAATTTCGATACGTGATTGTCAGTCGGGCTTCAAGTATGAGGTACTGTCAGGCTGTTGTAATGTTACGTAGAAGCCCTAGATATACCGCCGGGGCTGCTCTTGGGCCTGGAGGTTATGGGCGTGTTTTTATTCACGGTTAAATATACCTGTGATATTGTTGTAGGATGGGTGAGCGGGGCGAGGACATGGTGTTAGGAATAATGTTGAGCATCGGCGGTCGATGTAAATGTGTCATGAATAGCTAGATTTCCCACCGACAATTTACGCGTAAGCTGCGGCTATCCCAAATTAACACCAACCAACTGATTAAACTATTTGTTAAGGTACCCAGACGGCACACTCAACAGCCATTAAAAGAGCAACCATTGGCTCACGGACTCACAACAGTAAACTGTGCTACTCCTTGTCGGGAAAACGTGCGGCGCAGATAAAAGCAAGTCAGAGTGCAGGCTAGGCATTTGTTACGATCACATCCATCCATTGAATATGACACCACTGATCACAGATTATGATAGTCTTATAAGCTTCTACGTAGGACAAGTGGTTAAAAACGGACCCTTGGAGCTTCGTTTCGGCCACCGCCATAGGCGCGGGAGCCGGGGGGGGGGGGGCAGTGGGGGCAGCTTGCCCCACCAACTCTGGGGCCGTGGGGGCGGTGCCCCCACAGCTTTGAGACGGAATACCACACTTTTTTTTGCAAATGTTTTCTTTTCTGTTGAAAAAGCCGAGGGGTGAAAAATAAGTGGCCTAAAACCGGTGAGAAAACTAGATTTGGGGGTACCCTAGGTTAATCTCTATTATGGTGTGCCCCCCCCCCCCCCCCCCCCCAGTCGGAAAGTAGTTCCCGCGCCCCTGGCCACCGCACCAGTATTGAACAAACGTGGTCAACTTCAAAAGCCTTTTACTCACTCCACGGCAAATGCCAGCACTCGGCACCCTAGTTCAGGATCAGTGAGTTCTGATGGATAGGACCTTTACCTAGTCATGTCACAAAGCAGGCCGCACTCAGGTCTCAGCACCAGTCTGCAAAGCGCCTCTTTCCAGGCTGTTTCATCGCATTTTACTGCATTCTGCCCCGACCCGAGTCACGCCATATCCCCACACATTGGTTTGGCAAAGTGGAAACAGCCGACTTTAGCAACAGGTGTGTCAGGAAGAACCAGCTTTACGCTTCTGAATAGCCGCAAGGCCCCTACATTAGATTTGATGAACGAGCCAACGCTCGATTCGGCACTCAACTCCCTGGCGAGTAACCCATCATTCGAGCATGATTAAACAATCAGGGTTAACTTTGCGGTGGGTTGAAGGAGAAAAATGTCTACGAATGCGAAAACATGCAACAGAATCCGACCTTATTGAGATTTATTACCCAGAGCGTACGCTCGGAATATTGTGAGCAGTGAGGACTCTAGTTGAATTTCTTATTGTTGATAGGCTGAGACGTGAGTCCATCTCTGGCGTTCCGCGTTGAGCGGTCGTTTTAGGCCGTATTCCGTGATAGACTTTAGGACACTGGTGTTTGTAGTGTTATCTGGTGACTGTTGTATTAGCACGAGACATCAGCATTCAGTTAGTCTTTGAGAATGCGGGACATCTGTGCTGACGTGATTGTGTAAGACGTGAAGTCGATTGATCTGGGTTTGATGGCACATGAGAGGAGTACGCAACGTCACCGATAGTCTGCGAGCTACTTCCTCATGTCAAGTCGCTAGTCAAGTTCAGTGTTGTCGATTCCCGTTTCGCCCGTGCCGACCGACTCTTCCAGCCGTGTGATTGTGTACTTGGTGTCATTATTCCCGCCCCAGTTGCCTCGGAGCACGTCAGGGTAGTTTGGCAGGACGGGGCTGACCTCACGCGGACTCACGTGGGGCTGTAATCAGGTACTAGTCTTTTGCACGGTGTGGTTCGACCCCCAGTTCGTAGATCAGTCACCCACCTGTGTAAGGCCTGTGACTGTCCATCATCTGCTGTTCTCCGCTAACCCCCAACGATGGTTCAGCAATGATAGTCAAGCAATACAGCTAACCAGACGCCGTCTCTCTTCAACGTTCTACTCCGTCACATCCCGGGAGTTAAAATCAACATCGCAGCTATTCGGAAGCCCTGTATTTGGTAGAATAACGACACCCCACAGCCGTTTCAGACACTCCAGTCGTTTACCGAGTCGTATCACTCAGCGATGTCTTCATTAAAAGGTCACCTGAGGCCTGCGACGAGCGGACAAGACCATCCAGCTCACTCAGAGCGGCCATTCTCGCCTGTGGCGCTCAGACCCTGTCGCCGCGCGGATTACCGGCCGACGGGCTGAAAGCGGGCCTGTCTGACAGTCACAGCCGCTCGCTCTCACACTGTGGCGACCGCTCCGCCTCCCACGCACCGCGCCAGAACATAGCTGACGCCACAAGTTCCGCCCACGCCGCCGTCAGCTGCTCCCTTGAGACCGACCACGAGCGACTGGCGCACCGACTAGTAGGAAATGCGTGGGTAGACAACTCACTGTCATTTAGCGTCATCCCACGACACACAAACATGATCAACGTCCGCACAAAACATACACCGGGTCACGGACGCCAGCTCATCATCACAGCCGCAGCGAGCTACTCGATCACGATGGTCCGAGCGCGAACATCACTGTCTTCATTACGTTCATCAGATAGGTCCAGCCCGTCCAGCCCTGCCCGTTTTAAGCTCAGTCCGGCTCTGAAAGCTCAGCACTCCAAGCGAGATCAGTGTCCTCCGAGAGGACCCTGAAGCGGGGAGCTCGGCCCCGGAGAGAGCAGCGCAGGTCCCACGGGGGAGAGGAGAGCTGCTGCCACAGGGGACGCTCCCGCCCCAGGTACCGCCGACGGGGCGACGCGGTCGTAGAAGAGCATGTAGGCGGCGGAGGAGAAGACCTCGGAGGCGGAGGCGCGACTCACCAGGGTGTCGGAGGTGTAGAACCAACTGGGGAGAGGGCGGGGCGGTTAGAGCCGTGAGGGGACACTAACTAACCGAACCGATCTCCCTGTACTCGAGTTATTGCAGATATCTGGCAAAATGTCAAGAATCGTATTTTGATTCCGGATAGCAAATGAGTGATTATTAAATATAAGCCGTTGTGACAGATGTAACTTTTATTTAGCTGCATTTTAATGTGAGGTTCTTAACCCTATTAGTGGCAGGGGGGGGGGGTTGTTTTCATCCACCCCTCAGGTTTTTCGGGAATATCTCCGAAACCGCTGAAGCTACGATGCTGAAATTTTCTGACTTTTCCTAAAACTAAATTGGGCACATTCCCTGAAAATTTCAAGTTCATAACTTTACCATGGACGGCTCCAGAGCACTGGGAATTGGGGGGTCCTATTCGTGAAGCGAGTCATTTGGGCGAAGATCACGATGCTGATGCATTATAACTGTATGCACCAGTTTTACGAACAGTGAATGAAAGGTATCATGTGATAACATATACAAAGTTATTGTGCCTCCTCTTTTGACACGTTTTTGCTATAATAGGCGGATCCAGGCGTCCAAAAAGGGGGGTTATGTTTTACCTCCCAACATAGGTGCCCTGACACCGCCTATGCATGACCAATACAATTGTAGTCGTTCTCTCATAAGAAAATTGTAACATAACAAGACCATTACCACCCTTTTTAGAAACAGTACCAACAAAAACCTTATTTACTATACTTTTTGTGTACCCCCAAACTCAATGATCTGTATCCGCCTATGATTTTTGAAAATGCATATTTTTAGGATCCATGTGACTTCCTGGTTCATTCTCTATCGATCGGCAAAAGTTACGTTAAGATTGGTTCAGAAACCTGGCCGTGATAAACAGTCTAAAATGTATCTGCAATTTGCCCGTTTTTACCCCCCTCTACCCTCCTATTGACATTTTTTTAATTTTTATTTTTTAGAAATGTAGATCACGTTAAGCGAAATCACATGCCGTTTGAATTTTGAAAATCGGCCCGTTAGATCTCGAGATATCAAGGGGGGGTCGTAAACAGCCCCCCTGCCACTAATAGGGGTAGCCAGGAGCCTGCCACTAATAGGGTTAAGCTACCTAAAGCTACCATCACTACCTAAACTCCCAAACTGATTGCCACGTTTTCGGATGACTACGTAAAGCTTCATATTCACCTCCTCCAACCCATATCAATCCTGCCAGACCCGTGCCGGCGCATCTGTCCCACGTCTCCCCAAATAGACATCCGCCGTCTACCGTCCCAGCGAACAAAGCACGACACCAAAGGTCACAGTGCCGGCGGCGGTCGGCCGCCGCAATAACCCCTCAGAGTCGGGCGTAGACAGCCGCACAGCCGTGGCCGCCGGCGATACCGGCCGGCTCGGCTGACCTCAGCACATCTCTGCTCGGCGGCGCAGGGAGCGGGATTCCGGCGGAGGATACACGGCCGGCCGCCACCGGCGCACCTCTGAACAGGCCGCCGGGCGCCCGCTGAGCCGCCCGGCGCCCCGCGGACCGGCGCCCCGTGCCCGTCAGTCCGCGTCCGCCGATGTGTACACCAGCAGACAAACAGTGCCGGCCACTGGCGTCACAATGAACGAGCGTTCCGGCCCGACACACAGCCACAGCCCCCGGGGAGAGCCGCTTCTATAGTCCGACGCGCGCCGACCGGGCGTAACCAGGCTGGGACGTGCCACGCCTGGCGGTCGAGATAAGGACGGAGCGTTGAAACAGGCGGCTGCCCGAGTGGAATAGGAATGGGAGACGGTTCCTCTGAATGTTTCTGAAGTGTATGATACGATGATGATGTGGGATAACTGGTGAAACAAGACAGAGTAAAGCCGGAGGAATTGAAATGAACAATGCATCCTATGCATGGATGCATTGGATGGATGCATTGCATCCTATGCAATGCATCCTACAATGCATCCTGTAGATCAATTTAATGTCACATCGGACACTAACAGTCTTCTATTGCCCTTTACCCTGACGACCCATCACAATCAACGGCGGTAATGAAAAGGTCAAATGTCACACAACTTGCGTCATTGTGTTAGCTAGAGTACGGCTCAGCGGCTGCCTTGCTACACTCACCCACGACCACATCAAACCTGTGTTCACTTCCACCTCAATGTCGTCAGCGAGCAGGTCATCCGGCCCGGGCAAACCTCGTTGGACCACGCTATCAATACGGCTGCTGAAGTTCAGAAAATATCCAATATCGAGCAGAGCCATTTCGTAGATAGCACGGTCTACCGTAAATCCGCCCCTCGGCGCGGTGGAGGTAGGGTTATGGGGTCCAGGTGAGTTGGCGCACCTGGCGCCGAGGTCGGGTCGACTCGGGACGTCTGGGAGGGTACGCGGCGTGGGGGATCCGGGGCCGTCTTTTGTTGTCGAGGCGGGTGTGTTTGGAAATCCGGAATGGGAGCGTAGTGCCCGGAGTGCATCCTATTGGAGTTTGGAAGAGTCACGATAGTTATGAGATGGATAGAGGGAGGGATGGAAGTTTACGTCCTGTTGTCCAAAAGGCGACTAGGTCGATACGGTAGCGTAACTCCTCACCTCGTCAATTACGAGATGAGGAGTTACCCTACCTGGCGTGAGTAGGTGACACGTTCTAATTCACCTGGCATTGGCGGTGTCGTTAGGTGACCGAATAAGGTGCTAGCTCACCTGGCGAAGGCGGGGTTGGCGCGGCGGCGATAGGGTGTTATGTCACCTGAATTCTAGGGTCGGTAGGGTATCTGTCACCTGGATTCTGAAGTCGGTAGGGTGTTATGTCACCTGGATTCTGGGGTCAGTAGGCTGCTAGCTCACCCGGAGTTTGCGGGCTCGGCGGTAGGTGAGGTGAGGTGTCGGCTCACCTGGAGTCGGTGGGGTCAGCGCGGCGCCGGTAGGTGACAAAGTGGCCCGAATGGGCGCCTCCCGAGTGGACGATGACGGCCGTTAGCCGGTACACGTGACGCCGAGAGTCGGACGGCGGTGACGAGCCCGGGGACGGAGTCTGTAAGACACGGGGACAGCTGTGAGACTGAGATACCATGTGACGCAGAGAGTCGGATGGATGGGACGAGCCCGGTGACGGAGTCTGAAAAGTCACAGCGATACAAACGGAACAGTGAGACTGCGATACGGTGGAAAACAGTCGGACAGAGTAACACTTCATAATGCTGTGATGTAGCAAGAAACATTCTGATACAGGCACAATCACTACCTATGAATAATGGACAAAACACACTGAATAGAAAAAAGACGACAGAAATAGATGACACCATAGCTGAGCGAGATTTCATTATGATTAGGGCCTTGGTATTCGTGGGCGAACATCACTGCCACTCTGGTCAGACTTCAGCGTCCATATTTATCGTCGCGGCATGCTGCGCTCAAACCCTCAGGGACGGATCATTTCCACACCGAACGAGCGATGAAGAACTGAGCACGGGCTGCCGATTCCCGGGAGTAATCAGAGTTCGATTGTCACCGGTAAAAGGGCGCTCTTCGCGCGGACGTTCCGGCGCTGCGCTGATGAGACGGCCGGCACAATGGGGACGATGTGACGCCCAAGTGTCGCCGGAGAGAGAGAGAGAGAGAGAGACGGGGCCACTCCGATGGACTGAAGGGGGGGGGGGGTCTGGCAGAACCTCCGTACCGGTCACGTCACGGTCCAACCCGAGTCCGGCGGCGGAGCGGAATAACGCTTATAACACCGAATCCGCTTCGAATACAGCGAAAAGGCGAATAACTAAATCAGTCAGTAATGCGCTTTGCTGTGACAAACCGAGAAATCATGAATGACGTAATGAAATCATTCATATTCATCAACCTGTCACGCAGACACCACTTAGCTGCATACACACATGTAGATTCAGCAAACACGGCTATTGAGTGTTTGTTGGATCTGTCAAGCTGTAAATTGGCCAGTCCATAACGCCGAGCGGTGACCATTTACTCCATACCACTACCAATGGACGCGCTGATCCACCAAATACACAACGTAATCACTATTCACTGATACTACAACTATTACTCTACCACACACATCTATCGCTAGCCGTACCTACACTCCGGGGCTGAATTCCGTTCCTCACCGTGACACTAGCGGCGTACGTGTAGGGGAACATGTTCAGCGTCTCGTAGAAGGCGACATGGTCGCCCCGCTTGCCTGCCTGACCGTTGTTCTGCCACGTAGTGCGGGGCAGATGAAGGCAGAGTGCAGGCGGTAGCTGGAGACAGAGAGCAGGCAGGTCAGAAGAGGTCATATGAGAGTAGGAGTGGACGTGGAAGCAAAGGCGACTGCGTCAAATTTGCGTAACAGCCATGGACTTGACGCGCCATAATTGATGGAACAATTAAAAGTAGGCATTTATGAATGTCGTAAGTAGGCATTTATGATTTAAATGCTTATTTGACCAGGGTCTTGGAAAGTAAACGCAATGAGGCCATAAGAAAAGAGTCACTTGCACTAATGGAGATAATTTCAATATCAATAAATAACTTCCTTTTTCATGGAAAGGAAGATATCGTTCGTTACCACTAAAGTTCCAAACAACCTGAGTAAATCGGTTAAGTGAAAAGTTGTCCAAGCAATCGGTGCTTCACCGGCTCGAAACGAGAGCACCAGGCGGTCTCTTGGGAGGCTGCTCTTTTATTGAGTGAGAAACTAAACGGTCCACGTGGAAATGATGCCCGAATTAAGTACAAACTTAGGGAAAGTCACCGGTTTGGATAACTGCCATTTGGGTAGACGGCACTCACGTGAAGGCATTCGTCGGAAGCATTATATAAATGGTTTTGACAGGAGGCTGCACTGAAAACTGGTCCGGCTACGCAAATATCTAGGATTCAGTCAACACAGAATGACCACAGAAGTCCGTATATTTGGGCTAGTTGGCTCACTTTGAACTGAGGCACCTTGCCTATCTCGCCAACATGCGATTGCCACAGCCGCTACCCAGACTACTTCAGTCAGACGTAGTTAAAATGATTGTTAAAGGGACTATCCCACCTTCTAAAATGTTGTTAAAACCAGTTAAATTGTGCCCGACTTTATAGATTGGATGACCAGGAACACGGTTCTGGCATTTATTTTTCATTAAACATCTTAGGCTTCCCATATTCCAAACACAAACTTTCAAATATGTGACGTCACAGCCCAAAATTACCTCCTTCCCCAGGCCACATTACTGTCATAAAGCTGATTCTTTTTACTCTGTAGGCACCACAACAAAGTTCAGACCAAGTTTTAAGCGATTTTTCAATGAACAACCCCATTTAAATCAGAATGACTAAACGAGGTGACGTCACACTAACGGTCGCTCCATGTTGAAGATAGGGCCTTGTACAAGGCCCATTTTCAAATGAAGGGAACAAATTTCTTCAACACCAAGAGGCCGCGGGGGTTGCAACCTAGATAGATAGTGGTTTCTGAACCTCGCCGCAAACTTGGCTATCTCAACTCAAACCCCATGTTAAAGGTGGGATAGTCTCTAAGCTGCGTACAACGCTAGGTCCTCCTGGGTGAATGCCTCGTAAACAGCACGAGTTACTGATAACGTACCATTACAATAAACTTATCCTCACGGATGGTCATATTATCTGCACAGTAAACATTTCTTAATACTCAGGTTTCGTAAAGTGGCCCGAGGCGTCACATTTTCAAATAAAGCCTGGGAGAAACGCTCGTCTATTATTCTTTTTAAGTTCCTGAAAGCCCAGCCTTCTCTTGAGCTGAATGAAATACAACTGCGCTCCAACAGTTGCCTGTTTAAACAAAACGCTGCGCATCAGCCGAATGCATAAGGAGCTTACGATAGAATGTGTCTTTATTCACCCTTTTCGAACGGCTTCAAAGGTCGACTGGCGAGAGAGAAACAGTAAGATGCGCTCTTATAAGATTTTACTGCAAAACGGCAGCTTGTCACGGAAGGGCGGCACACTTCAAAGCCGGAAAACATACAAAGTCGTTCTGCAGCAGCCACCTGTCGTTTACGACGACTGAAGAGCCGACTGTCTGGTCTTTACGGCTTCACGGCCCAGGCTCACAGATGACGTCACATCAGACGACTGGCTGTGACGTCATCCGCAGACCGCACCCTATTCGTTTCCATTCTGATCGGCCGTCGGCGGCATGGGAAAACGACCTCAAAGTCGTAACTGACGCCTGTCACGGACATCGGTAACAAAACTTGGTGACAGTAGCCACCAACGAGCAGTCCACATTTCCCAGCATCTCCCGAGACCGTAAAACCAGGGAGCGACGACCGTAAAGCGTCACACAAACCGTGTTTGGAACTGAACAGCTGCCATCCCGATCCAATACAGTCGGCTGCATACTGCATGTGTGCACCGCCGATCAATCACACAGACTTCATAAACCTGCCCCGGCTGGTACGTTCGGTTGCCAGGCACGCAGCAAATGTCGCCGCCGCGTCGCCGTAAGCTGACCTAGCCGGCCGTCACTTAGGACGACAGAAAATCCCACCAGAACCCGCCTTGACCGGCCCTCCGGCGGATCGGCAGCGAGCTGTCACTTGCAGCACACATGATTAACGAGCACTCCGTCGCCATTGGCCAATATTGCCCGCACACTGTGCTTGACAGACGCCCGCGTCAACACGTAGACCCGCGCACGCCCGGCGACCAACCGACCGGCCTGCATAACTAGACCGAGAAATTGGAACTCGGCCTTTCACCCACTACGCTCCAAACATAGTGGAAATCACGCCTTGATACACACTAGTAATACGCACAATATGACGAACATCGATCTACTCCAATGTACTCGTCCAGCTAGGCAACGCATCGCACGACTGCATCGCGCCGCATATAGCCCGGCGCTGGTGCGTGCTCCAAACTTCGGCGGCATATCGACCGACGTCATCCTCCCGGCTCGGGCGGCAGCGCTGCAGTCCTCCGCAACGCACCGGTAACCAGCCGAGCGAAATGAGAGGTGCGAGAGGGGCGGGGATGAGCGGGGGGGGGGGGGGTAGAGCGGTGCAGGGAGGGATGGAGAGGGATGGAGTGGGCACGGTAAGGACGGGGATAAAGGACGATGGCATTGAGATGAGAGTATGAAATGAACACTGAGCAGAACAGGATGAACTGGAATGGATGGAACCGAAACGGAGCCTGGACTATGACAGAGCAGCGAGGACGAAGAATGATGCGAGGGGTCAAGCAAGATGAAGACCAGGGACATGACAACAGACATAAATTTCCAGGACAGGGAGGGTCAGGAAGAAACGATACAAAACGTCAGGATGGAACAAGATAAGACGAGACGACTCAGAGCGAGCGGAAGCTGGACGCGACCGGATAGAACAGACCGAGAGGCGGGCCGAACTTGGCCGGGCGTCAGCGAACGTGCAATCGGCCAACTTTGCGTGCGGCCCAGATTGGATCCCGGGCGCGGCCCGTGGTCGCCCCGCACCGCTTC
The DNA here is from genome assembly GCF_019059575.1 of Amphibalanus amphitrite. Classification (NCBI taxonomy): domain Eukaryota; kingdom Metazoa; phylum Arthropoda; class Thecostraca; order Balanomorpha; family Balanidae; genus Amphibalanus; species Amphibalanus amphitrite. Next base: position 62,448 of record NW_024881672.1, read on the forward strand.
GTCTCACCTCGTGGCCGCTCTCTCAACTCCTGAGACATGGTGGCTGACACACCGCAGCACAGATATTGCCATTGGAGCCGCAGCCGCAGCGCAGCCATTGGAGCTAGTGACTAGCACTTTAATGGGTTTGGTGAGAACGGCTGTATCTAGGCCCGTACTTAGTCATTTGTGATGCAGACAGTGCTGCAAACTCATTTAATAATATTATAATCCAATCTAATGGTATGCTAATATTCAGCTTATTACTGTTACCCTGAAGAGGCATAGGCTAACCTTTATTGTTTGGTAGTCATTTCCGACAGAGCTCAGTTTGTACCTCATGGGTGCACGCCACCAAATGCCAACTCCTAGTTATAGACTTTAAATACAACAGCGAAATTGTTTGCCATCCTCACAGCATCCGAGATTTAATAACACGAATAATTAACATAACATACGATGTCTAGGAGCGGCAGAGGTAAAAATACACAATTTATGCACAAACTCCGCATCAATTATCCACCAGCAAAATTGCTGTTCACCTGCATTCTTTCTAAATGTTCGGCGGCGAGGCGGTGGTGCTCCATGACTGTTTTATCTCTAGCCCACACACGTGGGATTATTCGGAGCGCTGCAGCAGCACCGGCCGTTGAGCACCAGTTGCCCTCCGCTCGCTCCCCATGACCTTTGGCCTTTATGCCCTGGGGCGCTCTGCCGGCCGAGTGCTGTGAAAGGCAGTCCGGCGGCCACGGGCAAGTGCAGATAATAAGATAACGTGAATCTATCAGAGTCCTCGGCTGGACTTAGCGGATCTGACAGCCACCGAAAATAGATAAAAGAATGCTTTGTCAGTCGAGTCAGCCGTGGTTGAATGTCGAAATGAAGTTGAATGTCAGTGGGCCACGCTTATGGATGGCGCTCTGGCTCATCATTCACTCAGTGTGTCGCTGCCTGCTCGCAGCCTGTCACCGACGACTGATGGCGGCAAAAGGCAGCGCCGTCTCAGCGGGACAGGCTGTCACAAAGGCAGAGATAAACACCGCTGCGCCGCAGACACCCTGACGGCACGGGCAGCGGCTGGTCGCTGCGGTGACGCCACAGACAACAACCTGTCAGCAAAGTATGAGCAACATTCCTGGACTCGCGAACATCTCGACTTCGTCAAAATTAGTAAATTTTCTTGCGCCCACCAGCAGGCAATCACTCACACGTAGCAACAACAATCACAATTACTTTTATGAGAGTATTGGTGCAGTGACGTAGGTTCCGTCTCACGGCTTACATTTGCTCCGGCGCCGGTCAGCTGCCGCTCACGGCACCGTTAAGCCCCGGCCTGAGCCATGCATAATACCGCCCCTGAGGGCATCACGCGTCCATCAGGCCGTCGGGCGGCACGTGCCACGTGACGGGTCAGACGCCCGACCACGGGCCCCACACGTGACACGCGGCGGGGAAGGCGGCGGGGATGCCCCCATTGTGGGGTAGTCATCAGCCGATTTGTCTCACAGCCTCTCGTGAAAAGAATGGCTGAATAGTTATCCACGTATTGTATACTAGCAACGGAAAAGAAAACGGCATACTGAGAAGCCATACAATTGCCATGTAAAGCCGAGCCATGTAAAGCCACGTAAATTGAGAATCCGTTTTCTTTCGTATTTACATGCTAAGACGAGGAAAAAGGAACACATAATTTACGCGCAATAAGGAACAGAATATAATAACGAATGGCAGCAGACAAGGTATTGTCACGCAGCTAAAAATAAAAACGAGCTTTTATAAATTTAATCCGAACCTTTTGATAGGAAGGATTCACAAGGACAGAGCCACCGCTAAGCGAAGCTTGTTGCGGTGACCCTGCCCTCTACCCTCCGATCGCGCAATTCCAGTTCTATGGCAGAATTTAGAGTCCAAAGTTTAACGTGCGCACATAGCCGCGCACGGCCGGTCCCCTCACTGACTTCGCCTGGCTACGGCCTGCCACCAACCGCAACCATACGTGTCAGGAGGCCCATAAATGTCACGCGCCCGTCGCGCTTCGAACCCGGACTGTTATAACCGGGAACGCTTGCTCTCACCACGCGGAGTCCTACGCTCTAGTGACTGAGCTACGGGACCGACTAAGTCAAACGGGACCGAGCTTGAAGCAAAGCCTAGGCAAACTTCGTGGATGGCATGGTCTCTGCCTTCGGATAGAAAACAAATAACTAAAAGAAAATTAGTTAATTGTTCCATCGCTCTCCGCTACAAGCTAGCGGCGGAAACAAGCAAAACAACATAAATCTATTGGAGAAAATCTGATACTATTAATCGGCTCACCACCCGCAGCTCGCACCTCGATGGTCAACAGCTTTATCTTCATAAAACCTGCCAAAGAACTTCGATAAAATGGCGTTTGTATAACCGAGTGTGCCATCAGGTCAGGTAGAACCTGGTATTATTGTAGAAGGATCAAAGATCGGAGGAAAAGGAAAGAGGCCGTCTAATAAAATAACGAGGCATGGCATGATTTCCAACGTCCAACGCGTCCAACGTATGATCCAATCTAAGTTGCCTATTGTTGTTCTCACCCGGAGTATTCCCTGACGTCTATAAAGCGAGTTCCGCGTCACTCCCATTCCCCTCCAAGCAGGCCCTCCACGGCCCCACATCATCTTGGCGCAACAGGCTCCGTCAAACAATTCCTGCCGAGACTGCCGCTGATAGATTCCCTCCCCTCCCCTCCCCTCTCCCACCGCTGCCGGTAGCGACAGCGACGTCGATGCGAAGCTATTTCCACTTTGGACGCGCGGCGGCGGTCGGCCGTCATACGGCGCACCAGTAGCGTTACCTTGGCAACCAAAGAGCGCTTGGAGAAGCGGCCGCGTCGCTGGCAGGAGTCGCACTTGACATCGTGGACGGTCTCTGGCGCGCTGAACTGGCCGAGTAGGGTCGGTAGGCTGAGCGCCTGTAGTCGCGGCGCCGCCGGCAGCGGTAGGGACAGCGACTCGAAGTTCTCCCAGCGGACGGCGCACTGCCGGACACACGGGGTGTCGGGGGAGGGGTCAGGGGTCAGAACAGAGCAGAACGGCGGCGGGGTGGACGGCGCGGCGCCGCGGTGATCGAGTGAGATGGAACGGGAGTGGGTACAAGCTCAGAGGCATTCCCTCTCCCTGCGCCCCCGCACGGTTGTGTGGACATGGCACTGGTGAGGACCGGATACAAGGTCTGGCGGCCTGACAATAACGGAACGAACCATCAATGTGACAAAAGACGCTGCGATGGCGTGTAGGCTGGCGACAGACGGCACGAGGCGGAAGAGCTATCGGGACCGATCAGCGCAGCATAAAGCGAGAACTGACACATACACAGACACACAGTGACGGCACAGAGAAAACAGACACTGGAGTGTCAAGAAATATTGACGGCACAGCATGCGAGACACACCACAATGGCTGTGATTGATAATATAACATGTGCGGAGTGTAACAATGAAAATGTCGACGGCTGAATAAAGGAGAGGAAGCGACTTTTGTCGACCTTCAGATCTGTCGGTCACGTCAATATTGCAGTAATATCTTAGTAGAGGCCGTTGGTTCTGTCGGTCACGTCAATAATGCAGTAATATCCTAGCGATTCCTTCTTAACACGTTCTGAACGTGCCGGTAGGGTGGCACGTTCAGACATTCATCAGTAACAAAACTTTCATGCTGTTGCAGTAGGTGCGAGATGCGGAAGAACAAAAAAAAAACAAAAAAAAAACAAGACGAATCCGATCGTCGACCCCAATGTTAATTTTACTGTCTTTTACTGTCTTTGTTAATTAAAGGCGGTTGGAACGACTGGAAGATTTGTTTATATGTTGTTCATATTGTAAAGTTATTAACTTTTCTACCACTGAACACTTACGTGACCCGTTGCTATAAATCAAGACTTCCTATTGGAATATCGTGTAAAAATAAGCCCGCTAGATGTGGGAATATCAACACGCTGTAGTCTGCAAATAATGAATCTAAGTCCCATCCACATGGGACCGAAGTGCGATTCGCGAGTACCTATCAACTTAGATCCCAATTGATGTTACATGCATAGTTTGCATAGGAAAGACGATCCCTTTCAAAACATGCATAAATAGGACAAAAAGTTTGCGCTAGAGCACAATCCACGGTAATCGCAGCGATCAATAATCGCAATCTACATGGCCATTGCCGGTGCAAGGTCAATGGGTTCTATCTAGGATGCCGATCGTTGGCGATCCATTTCCCGGCTCCTTCGCGATGCAATCAATACGTTACAATGCCGAGAACGAGCCCACAGTCTGCCGGGAATCGGCTGTTCTCAAATAACAGCTAAGCCAGAATTCAATTTCAACGCCGATCCTTTGAGACTTGAACAAACAGGTGAACAAAAGCAAGCCATCTCGAGGCCCAAAGAAAGCTATCCCCGGGTCCAAATGCACTTTGCAAATTGTTATCCCTTCGCTATACATCTGAAATGTTTGAAATTCAATAAGATGGTATTAAATCAATCGTTGTTTGATTTCGGAAATCAGAATGAGCCGTAAAATAGCCATAGATATTCCTACGACGTCGTTTTGGGACCTAACATTCAAAGTAGAGATTGCAATCCCGGAACGTTTTGACAATCCCGGGATCCCGAAAGTTTTATTTCGAGATCCCGGGATCCCGGGATCCCGGTCTTGTCACTATAGGTCGTAAGAATAATTTCCTACTGACATATTTTGGGTCTTTTAGCTTACCACAAACAAAGAGGCAACCAAAAGCCATCCTTAGACCATGTCATTTGCAATAAACACGATTGAATTTGCGAAAGAAACGTTTCGATTTGATTAGTATTACCCCAATTGGCCTAAAGGTAGTGTGCCAGCTTCCTTGGACCGTATGGAGTTAATGGCCCAGATAAGGAGAACCGGATTTTTAGAACTTATCCATACCTTCAAAACTCATGGAAACGTCTTAAATTCTTCAAATTTTGAGTACCCCAGTGCGAAATTCGCCCCGACGGGTTGTCGGTCGTACCCCAACCACATTTCACACCACTATGAACAATAAATGCACACACTGAAATCGCTATTACCGATATGCTCATCCAATCAAGTTTCGATAAACCCGTTCATCATCATCTCCTGCGGTTTGGAACACGCCTGTTAGGTGGCTTCTGATGCTCGTCGAGGTCGGAATTTCCAAATACGCGTGGTGCGTCGGGCCGCGCGCTCTGACTTCGGCCAAGAAAAATGCGTCAGCTGATCATTGTCATTTCTGCCACTTGCGTGTGGTGAAATGGGGTCATAACTTATAAGACGGCTTTTTCATATCAATTATTTTACATAAAATCATATTTCAAACCATAAATAATGTTCGACAGCCAAATAAAAGAAACAATACCAATACGGGCTTACAGTTTAAGGCTCGACATTGTGTTGTCTACGATTAGACAGCTGATAACTCATTCCCGTACGTCGTATGGTCGTAACACTATAATGACCTTTGCTTATTGTCACAAGTGCGCCGCATTCGCGATTGTTGCCCGACGCCTGTTTGCAGGTGAGCCCACTACAGTTGTTATACATATCTAAAAACCGAAAAACTTTTAGGCGAAAAAGGCACTATTCCAGGCCCATTTTTGATTTTTTTGCGATATTATGTAAAAACAGAAGCTTCTTATCCTAGGAAAAATAAAATGGGAAATCTTTCAAAGGTGGCACACTACCTTTAATAAAACTGTGCGCCGACCACTGCGTTTACTATCTCGTCATTCAGACGGGTTCCAGCACATCCACGCCTCACTCACTCTTCGTCTACGCTACTCGTATTAACGCGACAATTTTAAGCCATTGTTGGTAGGTCTGTCTATTTTAACCCGCGCACCGACGGGGGGCGGATATCCGCCCCCCCCCCCCCCTGAGGTTTTTCGCGGATAGCAGGAAAACCGCGGCGCGTAGCGCCGCGAAATTTGGTGCGACTATTCTCTCATCAATTTTGCACATGGTGTGCAAGTTTGAACCTCCTAACTTTCAAGGTCAGGTCACCAGGTTACTTTGAATGACCCAACCTCAAGTCACTTTTTTGCAACTTTGTCACCGTGCCAGAGCTACAGTAGATGTCGGAGGCCTTTGAAAGTCGCAGGATGTTATTAGGTCATTAGTAGCTACAATTTGTATATCTCGGAATTTTGATGTCGGTGACCTAAGGACAGGTCAATTTCGCGACCTCCCCATTATAAGTCAATGGGGGAAAAATCAACTCCCTGTTTTTACCACTAAAACGGGTCGGAATGGCCCCATATACCATACATGACTTCATATACGATCAACCTTCACTACCTTGAGGTCTGTTTTGCTGTTGGGCAGGTGTAAGGTCATGTGACGTCATCAAAGGTCACCAGCGGTTTTTGCCAATAACTCCGTACAGGAACAAGATACAGCCGCGCGGATGGTCTCATTGTGTTCAGCTCGTCAAGACGCATCGAATGATATACATGATGACCTCGAGGTCACGTGACCTGAGGTCAACCTTTGACCTTGACCTTTCGAGGTCAACATATATATCATTCGATGCGGATTGACGAGAGGATCACGATGATGCCCTTAGTTTGTTCCTATCTTGACTATTTCGAAAGTTATTCGAGAAAAAACTCTCCATATCTAGCGCCGCCATTTTGACTTTTTCGACCCCTGTGACGTCATCTTTGACCTGACCTGAAAATGACCTTAGTAAAAATTGTAGACCTTGTCCGTGCGTATCCGATGCCGTTTACCGCTTGTCGCTATCTTGCTTCGTTCTCGAGATCTCAGGGGGGGGGGCGGTCACCCGCCCCCCCCCCCGTCGGTGCGAAGTTGGCGCAGACCCCCGTCGGTGCGCGGGTTAAAACTCGCGACCAGTGTACGCAAAATTTGGCAGCTCCCTATTTCACAATGTTTTCAAGACGTCGATTGGTCACTTCACCTTCCGGTTCCGCTTTCATCACTAATGTCTCTCAGATTTTGCTCCAAAGTCGCTTTGAGGGCAGAGTCACTGACTGGGAGAGCTCCACCCTACCGTCTTCAACGTTTGAATCAGTGAGCTCTGCCGTCACTTGCGCCGACATCTGTGGCATTTTTCTGCGACACGAGCTCAAACACTGTCTTGATGACCTCTTTTGTTCCGGCCACGGACGGACAAGTCAGAATCGCTTAACTCCACGATCCGTGATCCTGATAGAGATGTTGCTGCACTGATGCTGCAATTTTTTGACGTTCGGGACCCTTTTTCGTACACATTTAAGCGGCTTATCCGCTGTGGGTGATACCCGGGAGCTACCAACACGGTCAATTGTGGACGGCCGGTACGGGGTGCCAGCTAAATAGTTTCTCTGCTTTATGTCACTAAGCACCATGAACAGTGTAAACAAGACTCGTGCAGCGGCTGCATTCTTTTTATGGTGAAAAACTGATTTTTTTCGGGATCCCGGGATTGGCGGAATTTCGGGATCGGGATCGGGATTAAAATCCCGCCGGGATTCCGGGATCCCGATCCCGGGATTGCAATCTCTAATTCAAAGCAAAAAAATAGTTGGCCAAAGCATGCCATTTAATTTCAGCCTGAGACGATAAAATCGTGCCCAAATCTAGAACACATGCAAAACAAGAAAACCGTAAGCAGGATCGAGACGAAAACGGAACGAGTGTGATACCTTTAGGTATGCCTGAAATAAACTGTTCGGCAGCACTCAATCAAATAAGTACATAAACCAGTATAACGCCTTTTGGGGCGACTAACGGAGCGAGCGAGAGGGTGAGCCTTGCACGTGCGAAATTGCGAGGGGGTACCTCCAACTGAGTTGTGCACGGCACCCTACTAACCGGTCTCTAGCGATGTGCCAAATTTGAGCACAATCGGCCCAGCCGTTCTCGAGATCTGGAGGCGGCACCCTGCACGTGCGCACGTGCAAAATGGGTCCCAACTGACTTTTGCACGGCACCCTACTAACCGGTCCCTAACCATGTACCAAATTTGAGCGCCATCGATCCAGCCGTTCTCGAGATCTGGAATCGACCCCTGCACGTGCGCACGTGCAGCAGCACCTCAACTCTGGCACATGGATATGCATTTCATAGTGGGTGCCTACCTACATGCCAACTTTCAGCGCAATCGGCCAAGTAGTTACCGAGATATTGCAACAATTGCAAAAGTGACACCTCTTCGTTTTGCACGTGGCACGTGCATAAGGGGTCACCCACATGCATCGGGAATAGTCCAATACTTGGTAGAAGGAATGAAGCTACCCTACAAAAATTACCGCATGTAAATCGGTCAAGTGGTTGCTGAGATATAAGCCTCGCAAAAGCGTGACCACGGCCGGCCGGCCGCTCATACTCAGAAATTTCCGTTAATCTAAGGAAAGACTACAAAGACCCCATTCGGCCGAACGCGCCCTAATGGGGAGAGGGTGGATTCTGACCTCCTGTCTTTTTTTTCCGAACGGATGGGTTCAAATTTTGATATTCGACCTGGAAATCGGCGAAATTTTGCCTTCAATGACCTTCGGTGACCTGACCTTTGACCTGACCAAAAAATTGACCGAAGTGATTTCCTCATTATTTTTGACGCTCTTTCGAACACCGCCTTCCGCGTATCGCTACGTGGCCCAGGAGCCGAGTTAGAAAGGGGGGTGTTCAAACACCCCCCTCCCCCAGCAGAAAGACTACTGTACGCTCGCTTCGCTCGCTCCGTAACAATTATGGATTTGCTGTGGATTTACTATTATGGATTTACTAAAAACACATTCATTTGATCACTAGTCGGCAAAATATCTAACAAGGGCAGATTCAGCTCATTGAACTCCGGCACAGCTGACTGAAATAGCGACTTAGGGCCATCAACCCATCCTTGTGTCTAATTTTAGCCAGCGAACCACTCTCACTCAGTAAAGCGGGCGCCTGAGTTACATCGCCGCCTGTTTTTATCGCTGCCGAATCCATTCCCGGTGTTCGAACCAGTGTGGTTACCGTCGAACCGCCTTGTCCACAAATTTAATGACTGCCAGTCGATATCTCGGTGGTCCAAGCGCGGACAAATTACCGTCAGACAGGTATCGACCGCACCACCACCGCTCGTCCGCCACAATAAATTGCCGCTCTTGTATCTCATCAGCCCGGCGGTGTACCGGCGCTAAAGTTTTCCGCCGATAAAAAGAGATAGTGGCTAGCGATTCACTGCCTCATGCCTGGATAGACACCGCCGTTTACGGCTCAAATGTTGATGCAGAATTAAACTCCGATCGCTTGCAAGTTGCAAGCAGGTTAGCTAAAATAAGGCAATATCCAGATGAAAATAGTACAGACTCGCCGATAACGAAATCAACGGTCTGAACTCCATATCACGAGTCGCCTACCATCTATTCAGGGCAATTTGAATCCACAAGGCAGGATATTTATAGCAAGAAGAGATGAGCGAGGAAAACTGTCCGAAATTGAAAGCAAAACTAGCGCAAAAGCTGCTGCACTATAGGAGCATTGAGCATTCAATGCTCCTATAGTGCAGCAGTGTCACAGTGTCACAGTGTCACCACACTAACAGTGTCACCGCACTAAGTTCGGTGGGCGCATCAATTCCGAGGCAGTCTGCATGTCAACAATAACCCCAAGAGAAGTCTGTAACGTTCGTCAATTGCTAACATCCCCACCGTCCCCCCCCCCCCTCTCCTTCCTCAGGGGAGCGGCCGCGCTCGTCTCACCTTGTGCCCGCAGGCCTGGCAGACCAGCTGAGTGGAGACGGTGCCGGTGAAGGGTGACCTCAGAGCGCTCGGTGAGCTGCGCCAGCCGGGTGCGCCGACACCCCGCACCCGGTGCACGATACCCTGCAGCTGACGGCGACCTACCGCTCCGCGGGAGGTTCCAGTCGCCGGAGAGCTCGCCATAGGGGAGGTAGAGCTCTCCGTGGGGCTCTTGGTGGCGGCCGGGGCGCCACTGGGACCCGGGAGACTGTTGGTGACCGCCGCAGCGTGACTGCTGCTGTCGGTGGCTGGCCGAGACTCTGGCGATGTCGCTTGAGCTCCTCCCCGCGAGATGGACGCAGGGTCAGTAGATGCCGTCGACACCTTCAACTGGTCACCCCGCTCGTCCGGAGAAACTGCCGCACCACCGTCATCATCACTGGCCGGCGTGGAAGCCGAGTCACCGTTCTCACGGGGGAGCCGATCAGCTACAGCGTCACACGGACCAGTCACACCGTCCGGCATCGAGGGAGACTGGACATCATTCCCCGCCACCGTCTCCATCCTCTTACTTCGCTTCTGCCTTCCCAAAGAAACCGGCCTCTTTCCACCACCGTTCCTCCCCGTCCCAGGGGCGCCACTCGTCACGCCCGCGCCACCTCTCGTCAATCCCGCGCCACAGATGTCTCTGGCATCTCCGCGCATCCTGGCTCCGAGGGCGCCCCAATCCACCAGCGGCTCTCCTGTGTCTGCTTCCACCGGTCCCTCTCCGGCGCGGAGCCCGTCCGCTGACAGCGCCGCCGCCGGCGGAGGCTCCTCCTGCAGAGTGCTCACCAGCACGTAGAACATCTCGTGCGTGTCCTGCTCGTCGCGCCGAATCAGCCAGCCGAGTCGCAGCAGACAGGTGACCACGCCGGCCGGAGTGAAGGGATCGGCTCGCTGCTCCGGGTGCGTGCGGTTTACCACTGGCGACAGGGGGGGGGGGGGGGGAGATGAGCTAGCGGTGGGTAGAGACAGTGATATTACCCAGCAGAAGCTGTCGTTGACGGGGGAAAGTCAACTATAGCCCAGAAAGGCATGGGGACGGCCAGCAACAGTGACGTGGGACGCAGGGCCAATGCTGGTGGACGAGCACCGCATGATTGAATACTCTGCACACTCATGGGCGACGTTCACTGGTATGCATACCGACGTACCATATGCAACCGTTGACCAGAAACGGATGTTCAATTTTAATCGGCATGGACAAATCAGCGATTTTATCATTCAAAACAAAATAGGTACCCTATCGACGGCTATCAATTCCCAAATCAATCATGTTCAAGCATCTTGACTTTAATCACTTAGAACAACATAATAATTCATCACGCGTAGGCATGTCACTCGGCAGTCAGTTGCTCCCGCAAGGTAATCGTAGTGCATTGCATACATTGTGACAAGAGTCTCAGGGGACAGCGCGGGTGAAAAAGTCACGCCAAGACTGACCCCTGGGATAAAAACTACCCACTGACACTTGCATCGGGATGTAGATTTCATCACGGTAAAACGTCAAAGCACCCAGGGGCGCAGTAGGGAAGTAGCGCTATCAAACTCGAGTGCGGCCCCTGAGCTTCGTTCACCCCCCCCCCCCCCCACAATCTGCACTCGCCAGCAATTCCGTGCTAGGATTGGCCTTTATTTGTGTAATGTGAGTGTCACTTCAAAGTCGATAAGTGATGTCGAAATAACTTGTAACAAGTGTCCACTCTGTAATACTCAATGGCTATATTTCGATACCGATTGCAAGATGTTTGATCAAGTTATGGCGGAATCAATACCGAATAAGCAGATGGCCTGTCTAGGGCTGCCAAGCCAGCACCTAATAGTTATTTCCTTTTTACGACGATTTCATTATAAATTGTACCGTTTGCTGCTTTGGATGAATCCAATACAATCATGCTTCCTCCAAGTGTAAGGGAACACAAGCCACTGACGACAGTGTCGTTCGTTACCACTTCCCACTTGTTACAAATGCGGTGCTGACTCAACGGAACTTGCGACATTTAACAAAAACAAGTTGCCCATCAATGAAGAAAACTACCGAATTAAGTGAGATCGTCCATGTTAGCCTTCATCAGACGATCTTGAAATATCAAACAAATTTAGTGTTGTCAAATGTTAGGTGCCGAGCAGAAGGAACACAAATAGTTGGGACTCATTTCGTATTACATACGTATTTAATCTCTCTAAGTCAGTGGCGTCGTCTGGCACTAGCAGAGCAATCATCGTGATCATGTCAGAGCCCATTCGACTATAAATTGAGATATAAATTTGCGACGTACCTTGTATGACGTCGATCAGCGCGGCCCGCAGCTGCCGGTGGGCCTGCGAGGCCGTGGCCGAGGGCGGGCTGCTCAGCCACTTGATGACCGCCGGGCTGGAGGCCAGAGCCTGCAGCACTGCATTCAGGAAGCAGGAGTTCCCGATGTTCTGCAGGCCGGCCAAAGCTCCTGCCAAAGGAACAAGAACATACTTATCCAGGGAATTCAAAAACATTTGATTTCTTTTTGAGCCATGCAAAGACTGGAACTGGCTGTTTGAAGTTACCTGTATAAGTATATACTATTTACTTAGAGCACACTATGGTCGTTAATGGAATCAGCCTGCCTCACCACACAACACATATCACACATTTACTTCATGTTAACTTGCCTGCTGCATTCGCCGCCCTCGGTTTGGTAGTTTTTGGACCCCAAAGAACATAGCCTAAAAGTGACGCAGCTCCCAGTCCAACAAGCGTCTCCAAACGAAGGTTGTCCAGCATCTTCATCAAGCGACTTTCAGTTGGTATCTAGTTGTCAACTTCCTTTTTGGAATGGCTCAGCTCACCACCTCCAAAGAGCAGCTGAAATAAAATGAAATATAAATAATGGAATGGATACTGGATAGGCACTGACAGATCCCTACGCCGGACGCCCGTGAGACCCTAATGCGCCGAAAATCGGCCTGAGCGATTTTGCACTAAAATTTCAGCATGAACTGCTCCGAAAGTTGGATGCTGATTTGCGCCAAAATTAATGCACTTTAACATAACGCACATGTGCACACCTGCTGACGAAGGCCATATAAAGCAGACCGAGCGTTAAGGGCCGAAAGTATCGGGGTCACTAGAATCGATGGAACGATGTGTTCCGGGTGTCTCGCGATCTGGGGCCACCCGCCACTCGGTGGCCATGGTAACGGACAAGGCTGTATAGAGAAGGTAATGCCATCCCAGGGTTTTAGCCGTAAAAAGCTAACATTACGGGACGTCACCAGAGACTATGACCCTCTCCCATGGGCGGCGCTGCACGGACATGTCTGAGGGTTAGACATCCCGGTGGAGCGTCGTAAATGAAGTAATTCCGAGTATTGCACGTCTTTTTTAATGGAGTTACTGGTACTGCTCTCCCTCTCCTCTCTCATGCTTCAGTTTGTTCTTGTTCTTGAATATTTCCTTAAAATACAACTTGCTTATCATTCATCAATAGACAACAAATTTTCCATGGTGATGGCGCTTTCTTCATCTTTCAATCTGCTACTCAACTCAACAGACAACAATCAACCAAACATCACAGTAGAACTGGGCACTGGCTTCACCACCCCCACCCTCCGGGGGTTGTAGGTACCATAAGCATGAGCAGCACGTCTCCCCTGCTCCATTAACTTCAACTGCATCGGCCAGAATCTGCGGTACTCGGGTGACGTCTGCTAAGAGTAGGACTGCAGAGTCGATGGATTTTCGGAGACTCCGACTCCGACTCCGAATCCGGTTTTCAAAAACCAGCTCCGACTCCGGGCAGAATTGTCGACTTCGACCGATTCCAACTCCCAACTCCGACGACCTAGCAGGGCTGTGGAGTCGACAGATTTTCGGTGACTCCGAGTCCGACTCCGGCCCGGGTTTCTAAAATCGACTCCGACTCCGGTCACAACTGTCGACTCCGACCGACTCCGACTCCGCAGCCCTGGCCTGGCTAAGAGAATAGGTACCTACCAAATCTTTAATCTGCTGCGGTAGACATGGCGCCATTAAGTGCTTACAGTATCTGCCCAGATCTGCCTGGTGCAGGTGCACAGACATTGACATTAGACGAATCCGCTGCCGGTAGCAACATGTTTGGGGCTGGCAAGTTTCAGAATCTACTACTGGTAGATATTTGGCAAATCCACTGCTACAGCAGCCTATTTGGGCTGACAGAATGTCTGACTGCCAGCAGCATATTCAGGAACATCAATCTGTTGCTAGGTTGGCCAGTGTGAAAAAAAATGGCAGTCAACATACACTGAAAAATTCAGTGGCAGCCATGTGCTGAATTCAGACTTCAGAGCAATATTAAATTACACCCAATGTGCCCCAAAAATTTCTTATACAATCCTGCCACCAACCCAGACACATTCCGAAATGAGCACAGTGTATATAAATACACATGTCATCACTCGCGGTATACAAAAATGCATGAAAAATACATTAACTATGACCTACCTACACAAGCCCACAAAATTCGCGCACAAATTGCGTGTGAATTGCGTGTCGAAAAAGTGTTTGTTTATTATATGACTCGTCTTTATTTGAAATTGGAAAAGATTACGTCACAAAAACTCTGACGAAAAATAAAGTTGTTTTCTGGAAAATTAGCTTTGTACGACTTGAAAATAATACTTTTGCTTCCTTTACAGAAATGAGTATGAACACTGTTGCTTAACATATCAATAAATTTATTGCAGAAGTAAGATATTTACAAACGGTCCAAATTTGGCTAAGAATGCAGGGACGGTTTTGTGATGTCATCTCTAAAGACCTCTTTTTTTTACAGAGTTGTCTTCAATTTGCGCCGCTTATCGTCTACTAGCAGATAACAATGCATGAACTTGGCATAAACATGAAATGCATTGAGAGTTGAAGTCGGCTCTTGATCCGTAAGGTAAGGTGATGGAACATATAATAATGTGCTTCAGATTGATATCCAGAATATAAGTCTACTGCTATCTTGAGTCGATTCTTGATTGAGGCATTCTTTATTGACTATCTCATTGCTGATTTTGGCAGGGGCTTTGCGCCAATTCTCAGTATGTTAGGTCAGATCCAAATCGAAATACGTGTCACTTTATGCATTGGATGTGTATATAGATCAAAACAGGGTGTCATTACATAATGTAAATTATTTGAAATGTCCAGATCCCCTCCCCCACCGCCCCCGGGTGGTGGAGCTATTGGGCTTCCTATGCGCGTAATTTCCTTTGTTTTAACCTATTTTTCTTTCAGATGAGATCTTAAATTTCATCAATACCTTTATATAAAAAATCTCTGATTTTTATGTTATGTTGCTTTCTAAATTATTGTTTTGCATGAGATGTTGCTCATTTGTTTTATCATTTTGCTTGCATCTTAAAAATGTAAACTGAAACTGTGGAACATTACAATTACAATTTGAATTATGCCAAAGTAGGCTTATATCTTCAAATTAAATGTACCTATAAATTGTTTAGTGCCCAAAACAGCTTATTTCACTTAAATGGCAAATAACATTTTTTTTAGATAGTGTCAGATAAAATGTTATTGTTTTTCTTCTAGTTGTTTTTTAAGATTCAATACCAATATCACTGTTAAAAGTGTTTTTAATGTCATTTTTGATGCTAAAGATTAGATAATATTATAATATTTCTGATAGGTTTTTTGTGTTGTTTCAACCATGTGTTCATGAAACACAATGCTTGCCCAGTTTAACCAACAAATTATCAGGTTAACTGTTAACATGTTATCTGGTAATTGATTACCAAAGGAATGGCACTAGTGATCCTGCCATCACACCGCTATTGGCACCATTTGGGGCACTTTGGGCCGACACCTCCGTGCTCCACCCCTGGTGCGGCCCGTGTCTGGGACTGGGTCACGCGGAGCCCCGGCGCCCGGCGGCTGGCCGCTGTCACCATGGCGTGAGGCGGGTGTTTACGGTGGACGATCAGCCGCCGGCCGTCTGATCCGGCGACTGGTGGTATCAGAGCGCTGCCGTAGCACGCGCTGCCGGCCGTCGCTCACCGCCGACCCGTCGGTCCGTCCCGCTGAGGTGCGTGGGAGATGCCCGGTGACGTCAGCGACACCTATCAGATCGGCAACCACCACCAACGGACCAGAGTCATCGCCGGTAATCTGTGTGTGTACCCGGGCGCGAAGAGACACCTGAACCATATGTGCACTGTGCTACTGCTCTTTAGGTGTCGGCGTTTTCTGTGACACGCGCAGTGTGCGTGTGTACGTCTCGTGATACTCGGGTCTCCACTGACTGGCTGTGCTGCCACAGGTGACGGACGGGTTGCCGCCATGGAGCACGGCACCGTGGAGGAGTGTCTGGAGGAGTGGGACTCGCTCACCGAGGAGTACAAGGCGCTAGAGGTGAGACTGGGGTCATTACAGGGACTCGCTGTTCGAGTAGTCGAGGCGCTAGAGGTAAGCCGTCGTTTTTATATACTCTGGGTAAGACGCGGGTGGTTGAGATTGGGAACTGGATAGCGGGACTCGCTTACCGAGGAATAGATACAGGGCGCTAGAGGAAAGACAAGAGATGATGGGGACTTGATAGTCAGAATGAGACTGAGGAATGCAAGCCGCTAGGGGTGAGACACGGGCGGATGGGGACGGTGGGACTCGCTCACAGAGAAATACAAAGCACTTGGTGGCTAGAGACTGGGATAGAACCCATAGAAGGGATGTCAGACGCAAAGGTGGTCACTGGTCGGAGGTTCAAGAGATGTTACTGTTGGACTGCCCGATATATTTTTACGGTTACTTCGCTTTTCGGGGCGCTACGTTTGCACTGACCGAGACGAACTGACACGTAAAGCAATAAGCTCATGAAATTTGTTTGAAAGTCGTGAAATTAGTTTTGATCGAGCCAGATTTGGGGCGATACTGGCAACTGTTTTGTACATTTGTATCCCTAAGGAATTCGTTAGTCAACAAAGCTGCGTTTTGGGCGGGCTCAAATCGTGTTTCTATTTTGCTATTTCTATTTTATTTTCAACCATGCAAACTACACACGAGCTGTTCGAACGTACGAATTGAGAGTACAATTATGCGGCTCGCCGCTCGGATACGGTAAAATAACTTCGCGCAATCTACAGGGTGTCTCAAAAGTTCGTTCACACATTTCCCATGCCAATAAAGCATATAAGAACCGGCCAAAAGTATAAGGTTTTGGTGTCTGTGTGTACACCAGACAAATATGCATGCTTTGACAACTGATTAAGAAGGTTGGAAACCAACCCCTTTGCTGTATCTCCAAAAATATTTGCTCATACCGATTTTTGTTGCTCCGTCAGCTGCCGGAGGCTGATAAAAGGTTACCAGCTTTCAAGCTCTTGCAGGGGAATCCCCTGCAGTTTCTGCGTCGGATTTAGTTTTGACTAGCTCCCCGGCAACATCTGATTTTCCCTGAAAGCCGACAGCTTGCATCGACACCATTCTTGAGTATTTTGTAGGCATTCTCTGGCGCTAACTCCTTCATGAATGACTGGCGCCGACATCCCAAGCGCCATTTTCCTTTTCAAAACGACCCCAGTCCTGAACAAACGGTAAGTGCCAGGAGTAAATTTTTCGCATCATATGGTAGCAGAATGTGTCGGACGTCTGTTTCTCAGACACATTGTGCAAATTTTGCAAATTCCAAGCGCTCGTCATTCCCCATGCCAAGACCTTCGCTCGGTTGCGGAGTGTTTTCCTCGGGAGATGTTCTGCTTTGTAAACGGCCCAAACCAGTCCATCGTGTGGTTTTATCGGGATTTTGTGTTTAAAAGAAAATTATTCGCTGCAGATCTGCCTCTTGAAACTTCGTTAGATAAAATTGTACAATAACTGACACTTTTGGAGGGTCAGGTGTCCTTGGCATTGACGATTTTTGTGTTATTGTCCCCAAAAATTAGCGTTATAGATATAATAAACAATTTTAAATTATAATTTGTCTTTATTTTACGATGACCTGCACTTTTTGAAAATGGGTAACCTCTGTCTGTGACCGTCTTGCCAGTTTTCAATAGTTATGACCGCATTTTCAGCTGCTTTCCGGAACACGAGTCTGCTGTCGTGCGAGGGTCGTTCAAAACGCCGTTAGTCTCGCATGGTTTCGTCCTTCAAAAATTTTAGCCACCGTTTTTATGAGATGATCATCATGTTGCACTCATCCTCGCCGACACTTAGCCATGTGTCATTTCCGACTTAACCATTCCCATTACTCCTGAAACAGAGAGTTTCACAACATACCCGACTTTGCAACCTACATTTTCGTGCCTGACCCATGGTCAGAGGTGAACCCTTTTTGTGAGCTCATGAAGGGTCGAATGCACTTGAAAACAATGAGACTGCTTGAGGAAGGTTGTCACCAATGCCCATGCAAAATTTCGACTGTTAATTTCTTGTTGATTCAGAATTATTGACAAAAAAGCATGGCTGGTACCTGTGAACGAACTTTTGAGACACCCTGTATGCTCGGTATTCCTGTGCGCGGGTGGTTCCTCTAATCGTGTTACGTGGTAGTACAGTTTCACTTGCACACGGTTTTCTTTTGGCTGGAAGAATACTCTCTCTGTATCGTGGCGTCTTTTACCTCTTTTCAGTTGCGATGTCGACCGTCTCATCTGTATGTAAATTGACAAAGGTCGTTAGCAGTATAAATGCAAATGACCTTTATGCAAAGGCCGCTGTCCTCATGTGGGCTGCAGTGCGGTCATTGTAAGTTTATTGGTGTACTTTCTTACGCCATGTGAAACAAGAAAGTGACTTTTGCATTTCTTAACCAAATGCCGCTCTAGACATTATCTTTTTCTCAACGTAGTTCCCTCCGTGGTTGCAAGCGGCGCAATCACTTGCAAGTGATACAAGTTCGCGTGCCATGTCGCCCTTTGTTCCTTTCGTCGCTGGTGGTCTTATCCACGTCTCATCTGCCGGTGCCCCTCACCCCGGGTGGTCACTGCCGCTCAACGACCGCCCGGGGTCACTGGGAGGGAGCCCGCGAGCCCACTCGGCCGGGTCAAAGGTCAGGTGGTCCCGGGGACAAAGGTCGCCGGGGGCGTGGTGCCGACCGCCGCGGAGTAAGTGCACGTGCTGCAGGCGCATGTGGAAAATTTGGTAGCGTTCCAAGCCGAACCGGAAGAGAAAGCTTGATGCCTTGATGAGCTTTGTCATATTTACCGATTCAGTGATCTTCAATGGTTTCCAATGGGTATATGTCGTGAGGCCGGTGGAAACCAACAGCAAATGAATCCTATATAAGAATCGGCGATGCATCATATTTCCGGCACAGCTCGGTACAAAGTCCGTAGTCGCCAACGTACTCCCTATCATCGATTGCAAAACCGCAGTGCATCTTCGCATAATCAAGATTTTAGTACCAACAGTTACCCTGGCTCACTGAGGGAAGAATTTACTGTGAGTGAATGTCATGTTTTGACCCCGTTAAGGATCCACCTCTGATCTAGTTCGATTTGACGTGTAGAATTTTTTTCGTATGTGACTGATCCATAATATGACCATGGATACATGACTAACACTTGACCCATCTCTCCATTTTAGCGCACACTCTGGTGAAGCTATTAAAATAGTGGCATTGGTTCATTCAGAATAACGTCTTACGTCCCTGCCATTTTTTATTTTTTATTTATTAACTGAATGATTACTTTATTTCGGTCTATCAACTCTGTTGACTGATATTCTTATATCCTCAGGCGGTGCACAAAGAGTACCTGGATCGGCTACAGGAGGTGAACAAGCTACAGGCGAAATGTCTGAAGAACATCAACCACCAGCGCTACAGACTGGGCATCATCAACAAATCCACAAAACGGTGAGTGTCGTCGAAGAAGCTACCGAACGGTATCATTGACCAAATTGATTAATTGAGTGAACCGGGTGAGCATCAACAAATCGACCAGTCGGAGTGACCAACCGATTACTTTCCGTGCAAAGCTTTGTTTGGTATTGCCTAATTTTTTAAGAACGCGATGTGATCTTAAGGTTTGTGGACTAGTTTTATCTTTGTTCACATTCGAGGATTTCGCGACGATTCGTATTTTTGGCCAACTAGTAGTTACTACACATTTCCCAGTCGTGTAACTTTTGTGGCGGCATACTGCGCGGGTTTCTGACACTTCCTTCTGTATCATGCTTATAACAGGTTCAGCTCCAGTGCCAATGACCCGGAGGTTCAGATAAAAGCGCAGGACCTGAGCAAGGACCTGATCCGGCGGAAGGCGCAGCTGTATCAGATGGAGAACTTCCTGCCGCGCGAGAACGACGTCTACCTCAAGGTCATCCTCGGCAGCGTCAACGTGTCCATACTCAACAAAAACGACAGGTGTGTTGAGTTTTGGGTGACACCTTGACACGCTGCTTAGGTATAAAACATAAAACTAACTTCGTTGGGATTGTGCCGTAAAGCGGCGAAGGCAGACTCAGGGAGGATGAGGAACGAGTAAACTCAAATTGTGCTTAGGTCAGATATCATTTGTGGTTATGTGATGCTACGTTTTATGTTCGACACGATGTTTTGAATTACCGGAAGCACTGGCAAAAAAGTGTGAAGAGATAAAAAAAGCGTCCCCAAAAGTGCTGCTGTCTTCGTGACACTGTACCGAGATAGTGTGTGTCCGGTGTACTGTGCGGATTACGAGCTAGGCCCAATCTGAGGAGTCACCGGTCAGCCAACACCGCCACTCAGATATGTGGTAGTGTGATCCGACATGTTACGCAACTCATCTTCAGAGCGTGAGATCATGTTTTACTATCGCGGAGATTAGGCGGTACTAGAACGTGTGATATGGACGAGAACGGACGTCCGAAGACCACCGTACTGATTTGATAAACTTAACGCGAAGGGAATGAAATGTCGTTGAGTTTGGAGGCTTGATACAGTGATGCAGTAACGGATGCGCTATTTAATTTGTTTCGTTGTCCGCGAACAGGAGCGAATGACTAAAATATCGTCAGTTTTCACACAATCAGCGCTAGTTGCAAAAAGTGCCAACCTTCATTACCTTCCAAATACTCATTATCGGACTTTTCCGTCGACAGGTTCAAGTACAAGGACGAGTACGAGAAGTTCAAACTGGTCCTGAACGCCATCTCAATGGCGATAGCCGTGACGAGTCTGTTCTTCCAAAACAGGTGAGTAGACGCAGAACATAAACCCTTCTGTAGACATGCGAATAAATTATTAGGAGATGTCTACTGCCTTTTATTTTGGTAAACAATTTTAGGGGATGTCTACTCATACTGCCTATTATTACGAGCGAGCGAGCGCAGCGAGCGAAGTGAGTCTTTTCAATATAACGGAAAAATATCAGTATGAGCGGCCCGGCCCGGCCCGGCCTGTAACGCTTTTGAGAGGCTTATATGTATCTCAGCAACCGCTGGACCGATTGGCCTGCGGTCTTTTTTGCTGGGTAGCCCCATCCCTTCTACCCCGTAATTGACTACTTTTGATGCATCTCAGTGACCGTCGTGGCACGTGCCACGTGAAAAGTCAAGGGTGTTCAAGCTGTTTTGCAAAAGTAGTGATTTTGAGAGGCTCATGTCTCAGCAGCCGCTTGGGCGATTGACTTGCGGTAATTTTTATAGGGTAGCAGCATCCCTTCTACCCAAAATAGGATACTCTCGATGCATGTGGGTCACCCCCAGTGCACGTGCAAAATACAAGAATAAGAGGTGCCAAATTTGTTCCCGTTTCAGTAACTCGGTAATTACTGGGGCGATTTCGCTGAAACTTGGCATACAGGTAGGCACCCACCAGGCAATGCATTCCCATGTGTTGCGGTTAGGGTGCTACTGCACGTGCGCACGTGCAGGGGGCGTTTCCAGATCTCGAGAACGGCTGGGCCGACTGCGCTCAAATTTGGTACACGGTTGGGGACCGGTTAGTAGGGTGCCGTGCAAAAGTCAGTTTGGACCCCGTTTGCACGTGCGCACGTGCAGAATGCCGCTTCCAGATCTCAGGAACGGCTGGGCCGATTGCGTTCAAATTTGGTACACCGCTAGCGACCGGTTAGAAGGGTGCTTTGCGCAAACCCGTTGGAAGTACCCTCTGGCCCTTCCGCACGTGCAGCCTGCAGGGCTCACCATCTCGCTCGCTCGTTCTTCGCCCAAAAGGCGTTTTACTGGTTTGGTAAAAATCTCATTTTTTTACTAGTCTCATGTGGTAAAAAATGATGTCTTGATTTACTCTAAGTATGCATTGTGCTTCATATCCTACTTATGGACGTGCCCTTCTGGGTTTGAACATTGAAATCTACACATTACCCACGGAGTGCTGCTACCCCGCCGTGACGCTCCCTCGCCGTGTTCCAGGATCCTGGACCTGGTGTTCATGTTCATGCTGGTGTGGTACTACTGCACCCTGACGATCCGCGAGTCGATTCTGCGGGTGAACGGCTCGCGCATCAAGGGCTGGTACCGGGCGCACCACTTCATCTCCTGCGTCCTCTCGGGCATCCTGCTCGTCTGGCCAGTCGGCGAGGTCTACCACATGTTCAGGATGCAGTTCAACATATTCAACGTCTATATATGTGAGTTGGGAGGAGTGTCATGTGAATCCCTTGTACACCTTGTGTCATATAATACGTTATGTACACACTTCTCATCCAACATAGCTGCATTTTAGCTGAATCATAATTTTGATCATAATATTTTACGCAAAAAGCCGCAATTTCGTTCACTAACATTTCAATAAAGAAGTACTCCTGCCTCTGCGTACAATTGCATACGCTTCTAGCTACAACATTTAGTGCTGTTTTGCGGTTGACCCCAAATCGTATCGTTAGTTTCCAAAGTCCAGCTCGAGTTGAGCCCGGGAGGCCAGTTTTATAAACAGTGCTGACTACTGTTTAGTGTTTATCCGCACTTCTGGTACGTTCCGGACGGCGATCGACCAAACGTGGGAGGTCGTCAAAGTTCTGAGTTCGTTTTTTTTTTGTGAGCGAGGCACACCAAATAGTCTATATTCAGTGTTCGGTTCAGTGGTACTCATTGTGCGGAAATTCCGTAATATGGCTCATAGTCATAATAAATCATATCTAAACTGTTTTTCCTTTTGTGTGTGCCTCAATCTAAATGACAAATATTGTGTACGTAATGTTTGTTGACACCATTCTGACGTAAAATAAACATTAACTAGCTAGCGAAGTTCCTAAACGAACTCTTTATAAGTTCAGACCATGGGCGACGGGATTTCGATTTACAAGGTTATGCCAACTTAGCTAACCAATTGCAGGCACGGATAATTGTGTCGCATCCAATGCAGTCGCTGTTCTGACCTGCCCGCCGGTGCCTTCCCGCAGCCTCCGTACAGTATCTGCAGTTCATGTACCAGCGCGGCTGCCTGTACCGGCTCAAGGCGCTCGGCGAGCGACGCGACATGGACATCACCATCGAGGGCTTCCACTCGTGGATGTGGAAGGGCCTGACGTTCCTGCTGCCGTTCCTCTACGTGGGATACGTGTTTGAGTTCTACAACGCCTACGCGCTGTACCAGCTCAGCCTTCACCCGGAGGCCACATGGCAGGTGGGTGTGGAACAAAGTCGCGCAAGCGACAAGACACCGGGGTCTGGCGCTGTGGTTCGTGCAATGTCCGCCAGAGGCGCGTACAAACCGCTCGGAGCAGGTGGCGCTGGCGTAGGACAAAGCTGCTTGGGAGAAGTAGTGTGTTATCATATGTTCCCATCGCTTGCAAAGTCGGGTCGAATCATTGGTGGGAAGATCGTGGATATGGTTGTGTGTACATTAATGGTGCAAAACTCCTGGTCAATAAACAGGTCATAATCTATACACACGGCGCAAAAGCGCTGCGGTCAAATAGCCCTCCGTCCTGCTCGCCCCAGTGCTGCACTTTTATCCGTAGTGACCAGTGTTAAAAAAGTTCCGTAGTAACCCATCGTTTTATGCCATACTGAATCGTTCTGTGCTGTCTTGTTGGCAGGTGTGGGCGCTGAGCGTACTGTTCCTGGTGCTGGCCGTCGGAAACACCATCACCACGTCGCTGGTGATCCGGCAGAAGATCAAGGAGGACTGGAAGCTCAAGTACCGCTTCACCAGGCTCGACAAGCACGTGTGGACGCACAAGAGCCGCAGCCGCGCCGTCTCCCTGTCAGCAGCCGACGCCGGTGACCGCGGCCGGACAAAAGGTGGGGTGATTGGGAACCGAAACCGGCGCTAACGGTTAATCACTGTCTGGACCTAGGCTACAGCATAACTTGTTCAGTTTTCTTATCACTTTCTGTATGACAGATTAACTATCATTAGCTGATATATCTCGCATTTTTAAGTTCCATATAAATAAGCCAATTAGGTACAAACGCCAGGGTTATTTGGCGCCCATCTCGGCCGAGGAAGCATGACTTCTGACTAGTGCCATTGTCGCTAAATTCAGTTACTTTTTTGGCGCTCGCCTACAGTGGCTCCGATGGTCTAACATCCTCCCTGTTGTTCTCCACAGACCAGCTGGGCAGCCGCGACTCTGCCGAGTCTCTGGCCAGCACCCAGTCGGAGGAGGGACCCTCTGAGACGGCCAAGAAGGACGACTAGATCGGCCGCTCGGCCCCGCGCCCCACAGAGGCTGTCGCGCCGGTCTGGCGACTCCGGCGCGTGTGCAATGTGCATCCGACCCAGCTGTGACTTAGTCAATGTGTTATGCGATGGTGGCTGTCGCTAGGGGGGGGGGGAGGGGCAGAACTGTTATAGTGTACTTTCGATGTAACACCAAATTTAGGTGGACCTCCTCAAGGAAATAAAGTATTTGCATGGTGGCAATCTTTGTCTTTCAGGCACTGACTGCTGATCAAGGTGGTGTGGTGAGATGGAATACCTCTTGCAGGCTGACTGAGCAATGTATTCAGCTACCTATGTGGTGGTCCACCTAGTAGCTTGCTATTGAAAATAAGCCTGCTGTCTTTGGATTGACCTTTGTCATTACATGTCAAGTGACAAAGGGTCATTCGTTGCCAGCAGCATCTGCCCAATCCTCAACATTTTGAGAGGCTGCTACCTAATTCTTACCTTCTTACCTAGAATGTAGGATAAGAGGCAAGGGAGCAAATAATAGCTAATAGCTTCATAATGTGACTGCAGCTCATGTGTATCTGGCAACATTGCTAAAGGTTCACAAGTTATAAGTTGTGAGCCTCTGGCAATCTTCACTGAGAATCTCAATGAAAGCATGTGTGAATTCAAATATGCTTTCTTAGATATACAAAAACTAACAATTTCGGAAAGTGTCCTAGTTCAACAGTTTAAAAAAGTGTAATGGTCATGTCTTCTATCAAAAATGGAACAGGTTTGTTTCAACCAAGGTGGAACATTGGGAGTCTGACCTAAAACTGCAAGCTTGTTGAATGAAGATGACTTGACAGGCATCTTCAAAGATGCAAATCATATCATCCAAAATATCTTATGATTAGTGTTAAAAAGGCACACATTATTTAAAAAACTCAATCCACCAACATTCAACAATGTTGATGTGGTAGGTATGTCATGTTTGATGTTATTTGTTTCATCATAAGGTCTTGCAAGGGCATCATTTCAGTTACACACACTCCAAAACTGTTGGGTCCAATTCTATTTTAGCTGATGAAATAGGTATTCAGTGATAATGCCATTGTGTTAATAATTTCAGGGGGAATAGGAGGTGCAGCAAAGATACTTGTGTTTCATGCATTTATTTCTAAATTTGAAATATTATGGCTTGAATATCAAGGGATGGAGATATGAAAATACGAGTGCCACACTTACAATGTTTACAATAGGCAATATCGTCCGCTGTGCCCCATTCCAGAAAAGTCATCTTCTCGTACCTAGCCTTGTCCCATCAGAATTCAAATTGGAATGAAAACGTTTGGTCAATCCAGTCGGTGACACACCAGGGAAATAAGCTAAAATTAGAGCGCTCTATTTATTGCTTCCGCTACTTCACCGTCTCCCATAGGGTCCTGTGTTGAGCTGGTGTCGAGGCTCTAAAAATGACGCCGATTTTTGCACCCATCTCACGAAAACCGCTCGGACCGCCTGGAAACTAATTGTTCCGCTCTAAAAATTTCATGATCGACGGGAAAATGAACGAGGAAAAGATTGGTCCTGAAATAATTCTGAACTCCCTGTAGAACATATCGAAATATGGCTGCAAACTAGGAGCATGTCAAAATCGACAAAACAATACAAATAAACTTACTGGGATTTTTTTATTTTCCATGCATCTGTGTATGAAATCAGTCGGTTTTTCGGAAAGAGCATCTTCTGTTTAATAAATAATTCCACAATTGCAATCGAGAAAAAAAAATATTTCTGCTGTGACAGCAGTTTTGGCATTGTGCCAGTAGTGTGGCGTGCGCGGTGCTGCGTGGTCGTCGGGACGGAGTTGTGAGTATTTTCGGTGTTTTAAATGGTTGATGGCCATTTGAACCAGCTTTATATTATTTCCTACAAATTTTTGCATCAAATTATTGCTTTGAAAGACCATTGAAACCCCTTATCTCTTCATGAAACACGATCAAATCATCGTCGACGAAAATGGCGCGGGACCCCATGTGCGTTCCGATCGAAATAAATCGTAAATTAAATAATATTCGATGATAAGTATCATATTCTAGCGACACATTTTCATAAAATAAGGCATAAACTTTGCAAGGAAGTCAACATTGGATAATTGGATTCTTATTTTGCTCACATATCCTTGTGTAGTCAAATGGCTCAATTGTTAGATAAATGTAAGCATATGTTTTGGCTTGATGTTTGCTGTGAAACCACCCAGCCACTTGCTGGTTGAGTGGTTTTCTGATAAGTACCTGATAATTATTTCTCCTTTTCCTTAAAAGAAACAAATTCTTTTCAAAGTAATCCATTTTTAGGAAAGGCGACTTGCTCATTGACATTTCATGTTCTTGTTTTGTTATTGCTGGCAGTATTTTGATACAATAATGCAATATGAATTTTTTGCAATAATAAAGCCTAAGACAAACCTAGTTAATGCGTCAATCAAACACCCAACCGAAAGATTGTGAGTCCTTGTGACGTGAAGTAGAATATTCTATGAATGTGTTATATAGAATATGCCAAATTTTAACTTAATTTATTATTTGATACTGATAGCTGAGCATGTGAATTATGCCACAATATAATTTCATTTTCTGGTTTTGAAATATTTTACTTCAACAAATGTAATATACATGGAATACATGTTGTTATGTTGTGTTAAAAGTTTAATAACAGCAAACAGAAGGGGCTGTTTCAGCAGATAATGTTTGTACCTTATGCGTTACCTTTCTTTTCTGCAGGACCATGCTTCCGCTGGGTGGTCGACATTTGCCTCCTGAAGAAGTTGAGCAACATGAAGACCACCAGATGAGGTGTCTGCAGTTCATGTGGAACTCTGCAGACTACAAGTGTTATGCCAACCACAACCAAAGTGCTGTGATCATGGAGGCATGAACCTCATGACAACACTTCAGATTTGCAGTTGTACCAAAGTGTGATTCAAACCACCTGTGGCATCTCACTCAATGTGTGAACAGTGTGATCATTGTGCAGTGTTCAGCTGCAACTAAGACATTTATTAGTGACTTGTTTTGCAATTTGCCACCAAAAGCATTTTTGGGCTGGCTGCTGTAATTTGTTGTGCACTGCGCAATAGTGGTAGTGTTTTGTCACTTGTCAAGTTGTCAGTTGTGCATGTTGCATGTTTCTCTTCCCTCGGCCCTCATTATCAGTTAAGTGGTGAATTGGCATCACTCAGTCTCCCCAGATCTCCATTGACTGTCTGTCAACCACCTAACTTGAGATGGTATTTGCTAATAGTGTCAGAAAAGAAGTGATTGTAGACATTTTTAGGAATATGAGCTCCGTTTCATGCGTGTTGCATTGGTCATTTTGTCACTTGTCCCATAGTGTAATAAATGGAAACTGTTGTTCCCTTTTCAAGGTACTCGCGGATGCAGAAAGCGTTGGGCCTAATTATTAAACGCACCCTTCTATCAGCGACGCACGAAATCGACAAATATCATCCTTTTTAGAGCAGGAGGAAACGAAAACTTGTGAACATAGCTGTACCTACAACAGTGCATAAGGAATTGGAATTCTGGGAGTTTTTGAAATTCGGAGAAACTCAAGTTGTCGACAGGTATGCCCCCTTGTACGTCAAAGACCGCCTAAAAAACAAGCGTCTACAAATGAAGGCAGTATTCGTATGTTCGTTGTAATTGCAGCAGCCTAGCAACATGCATTGCGGTCCGATGGCGAATTACACTCGTGCTAAAAAACTATGCCGGTAACTGCCAACGTACTTAGGTCGTAGGTGAGGAGAGGAAGGGTTATGTCAAATGTCAACATCAAAGAAATGGCTTCATCTGAGCTGTGCCTATTGTACATAATTCAACCAATCTATGCATTTCGTTTCTTGCAATCTACTCATGCTTTCACTCCAGCTTCAGAGTAATTATCCCATAGGTATTGTACGTCTTAAGATATTGATTTCTATGGCAGTTCGCAATTGCTAGCCACGTCTCATCTCAGTTTGGTGGCCCACTCGGCCGCTCTAAAATTGACTTACGGAGGAGGATGGTGGCTATTATTTTAGCTTCTCCGCCGACTGCGGGGAGCGCCGTCGCCGAGGTAGGAGCAACAATTAGCTTATGTTTGAGACTAATTTCCACGCTTAATTAACATTTTAATGTTATTTTAATTAATTCATGTTAATCTTTGACGCATTCTCTTTCTATTGATACCATCCACCGGTCTGAGAATTACTGCCTTGCTGCGTAAGGGCCGATAAAAGATCACGCTTTTAGGGGTATCTCTTCAACATGGGGCAGGAGCAATAAATAGAGCGCTCTAATTTTAGCTTATTTCCCTGGTATGTCACCAACTGAATCCAGTGAATCCAGATCCATCAATAAATCAAAATATTAAATACCTAAGCTAAAGCTCAACAAAAATAAGGCAAATCACTGTAACGTTATACAAAACATACATTTATAAAGATACACGACTTACCGACAACCGATAATAATAAAAAATACCAACAAACACCGCATCAGCATCCCACATGTTTATCACGACATGTCGCAGACCAACAACAATAGAGATGGAATATCCATCTCAATCCATCTCATCAGCCTAGTACTTGCTGGCCCGTTGCAGTACTTCCTGAATCACATGACAAGTATTTTTGAGTCTTTTCAAAACTGAAAATTAAATAAAGAAAAAGAGATATAAGACATCAAGGGAGCAAATGAGTTGCAGCTATCCTTTCAATGTTGTTATCATGAAAATGACAAACGTATTTTTCCTTATTATTTGACGATTGTACCAAAAGGTAATCTACATTCTATATAAACAAAATAAGTTTTGATTTTGGTCATTCTACCTTAGATCATATTTTTTACCTTCTGAAAACAATGAACTTCATTTGTATCGTTGCTACTGATAAAAAATATGCCAATGCAGCCTTGAATGCAGCCACGCATTCAAGTGCGAAAAGCAGCTATGGTGATATTTATTTACTCTCGATGACAACACAAAAACAAATGTCACTGTCGAAGGCACCCTGAGGCCGAAACGTCTGGCTATTTAGAATATTTGTTTTTGTGTTGTCATCGAGAGTGAATAAATATCACAATGTCTGACACGATACAGGCAGCTATGGGTTCGGAGATTGATAAAGCCGCTGCTCTACTCCGGAATTGGTTACAAGTACTTTTACAAGCGCATCGTACTTTGTCCTTCACTATGGCTAGTAACCCCCTCTCTTGTACGAAGTAGTAACTACTTATCAACTGGTGACGTCATGTAATTACAGTAAATAGAACCCGAGTGAGTGTTCGCGTGTGGTGGGGTGATGTGAGTGCGCTGCCGTGAATTACGTGATTTCACGATGTCAAAGGACTGCGTTGAGGTAAGTTCTGTGCTGTGGTATGAATTTAATGATTCTGCGTCTGTCTGAGTAGGTTTCGTTTATTTTCAAGGCTTCGTCGGTGAGATTCCGCCACGGGAAGCTCTCGGGGCTGTCACCGCGGGAGTTTCGTTGGTCGAGGACGGGCACGGGCGAGTTTCGCGTGGAGCACCGCCTGGCGGGCGCGGGCGGGCGGTGGGGGTCAGGGACTGCCTGAGGCACCGGAAGTACATACTTGTACCTAAATAAAGCGGCTTGCCGCATATTGAATGCAATATTTGATAATTATAATTAGTAATAATGTTATAAGGACGAGGGCACTAAAAGTGCTCCAATCGGTACTCAGTGCAGACATTTTGGCCGACATTTTGTCGAAATTTTAATTGAGAATTTTTATTTTTTATTTTTCCTATTTAGGTTGGCGCCCGTCTTTTTAGCGGGTATCCATTGGCACCATTGCAAATCAATACCGGAGGTTTGGAATGAGATTCGTCGGCTGAGGCTTGCCGAGCTTTTACGAAATCAATGCGGGCAGCTTTTCAATAGTATGTTTTCGAATTTCGATAGAATGGAAATGGCCAAAATTTTTAATTGCCCTCCTACCTGATCAAATTGCCTTTTTTCCTTCTTAGTTCTTTACGTTTCCAAATATTTTCTTTATCGCTGATGTTTGGGAGCATTTATCTGTAATGAATGCTTTCCGATAATTTCAAACTTATTTTATATGACTGCCCTTGCTTAGGTATCGATCCTGTTTAGGTAGGTACCTACTATAGGGCCTTGCTGTTTACGCGATGGGATAATGGATGAGCACTGAACAGGCTTATCCTGAAACGTCGTATCTGACGCTAGAGGCCAGGGCATGCCTCAAAGAAAGTTTCTCCAAATAAAAAAAAACTATAAAACTAGTAGGTACTGACTGTGTTCGATTTAACCCATTTATGCCCAGGAATATTGACCATCATGAAAATCGATGAAATCAAGATATGTTACGCTTCTACCAGGGCCTTGCATGGAATCGAAAATAATTTTTGCCGGCAGCAAAAGTTTTTCGAGAAAAACGTAAAAAACGTGCGTTGCGAAATCGCAACGAAGGGCACACCGGGCGCCATCAGCGTTGCGAAAACGCAACGACGGGCACATCAGACGGACATAAAGTACACTAAACCGCCGTATATGCTAGTTTGTTTTAACATATATTTCACCAACTGTTGAAAAATATTGCTTGAGAATGCGGTACCCACATCCCTCATACTTTATTACCCGCCTAAGAGCCTCAATGAGGGAGCATAACTTAAGGGTTCGCGAACGGGGAGATGGCAACAAACGGTCATTATCAACAACAATTGTCCATTTAAAGTACCTAGTGGTCGGCACGTACCCTGGGCGGTGCTTTCTTTTTGGAAGTTAGACAGAGCCATTAGCCCATTACCCTCTCATATGAGAACCCCAAACTGAAAACAATTTAACCGAGGATTGGGAGTCAACCAGTGCCTCGCCTAAGCGCCTATCCGCAATACCATTGTTAACCACCCTCCTAGGAGTAAAGACAAATTCAAATGCAGGGTAGTCGTGCACACTCTCATAAAAAAATGAACCTATCCGGCTTTCACAAATTACCTGCGTAAGGCGTAGAGCGTCATAACAACTCGGCTTAAAGTGTCTCCCAGGACCCATTTTATCACTTTTACACCTAATTCAAAATTTTCATTGTCCCACTCTCAGCGACCTTCACACTTGTAACCTCTTTCTCGAGACAATGCCAGGGCAGACTGGTGATTCGACGCAGCTCACACTTTCCCAGTGTTTCGTCAATCCGTCCTTTCCATCTTAAGGATAGTAGAATCCTTCTCCATGCCTCAACCTTTGTTTCGAGCTGGACGGGCAACTAGGTATATCACATTCGAGCAGCTCCCATAGGAGCACAGGTCTGTAGCCGGATACAGAAAGTGCTTGGGAAGGGGGGGGGGCTGGTTCATGGGTGGCCTGGATGGATGGGCTCAGCCTCGACGATCCACCATGCCCGCTCAAACCAATGTTTTCCCTAATTCCAATAATGCTTCTAGCTCTAAAATGGTCTGATTAGACAAAGGCCTACCCTCAATAAACAAACAAGCAATGCTTCACAACCTTATCAATCCGTGCAAACCATGAATTCTAAAAATAAACTATTATTTTCCAGACGCCCTCATCACTCCTGCCGAAGGGGTCTGTTGCCCCCCCCCCCGAGGGGGCATATCCCACATTTGCCGCTTCTGGGAGTTATATTTTCCAACGTAAGGGCCAGCGGATTGCATCCAGAGAATGACAATGCCTATCTGTCGTCTGATACCAGACTACGTCCCCATTATTTAGTACAAAGTAGATCCAATTTTCAAAGTACCTCGCTATCTCTCTGCTCCGTTAGCATCGCCGACCGTTTGATGCAGGTCCTTTTCCTACCATGCGATTTTCAGATGCTCGAAAACCCATTGCTCGAATAGCCCGATTATAATCTGCGAGAAAAAGAAATGAGTGTTTGATAGCTGTTTAAAGGTAGTGTGCCAGCTTTCTTGGACCGTATGGAGTTAATGGCCCAGATAAGGAGAACCGGATTTTTAGAACTTATCCATACCTTCAAAACTCATGGAAACGTCTTAAATTCTTCAAATTTTGAGTACCCCAGTGCGAAATTCGCCCCGACGGGTTGTCGGTCGTACCCCAACCACATTTCACACCACTATGAACAATAAATGCACACACTGAAATCGCTATTACCGATATGCTCATCCAATCAAGTTTCGATAAACCCGTTCATCATCATCTCCTGCGGTTTCGAACACGCCTGTTAGGTGGCTTCTGATGCTCGTCGAGGTCGGAATTTCCAAATACGCGTGGTGCGTCGGGCCGCGCGCTCTGACTTCGGCCAAGAAAAATGCGTCAGCTGATCATTGTCATTTCTGCCACTTGCGTGTGGTGAAATGGGGTAATAACTTATAAGACGGCTTTTTCATATCAATTATTTTACATAAAATCATATTTCAAACCATAAATAATGTTCGACAGCCAAATAAAAGAAACAATACCAATACGGGCTTACAGTTTAAGGCTCGACATTGTGTTGTCTACGATTAGACAGCTGATAACTCATTCCCGTACGTCGTATGGTCGTAACACTATAATGACCTTTGCTTATTGTCACAAGTGCGCCGCATTCGCGATTGTTGCCCGACGCCTGTTTGCAGGTGAGCCCACTACAGTTGTTATACATATCTAAAAACCGAAAAACTTTTAGGCGAAAAAGGCACTATTCCAGGCCCATTTTTGATTTTTTTTGCGATATTAGGTAAAAACAGAAGCTTCTTATCCTAGGAAAAATAAAATAGGAAATCTTTCAAAGGTGGCACACTACCTTTAAGTGAGTTAATGTGAAACGTGTCGCAACATTCACGCGCAATGCACTTTAGGGGAGAGTGGGGCACATTCGTGCAAAAAATGGATAAACCCATATATCTGTTCTTTGGTTAGTGCAATGGCAAAATTGTTGATTGTAGTATGGAAAGGAACTATTGCAGATAGTTTTCCTCTTTAAAAGTTATCCTATAAAATTATTGCTTCCATTAGAAAAAATGACTTTTATTAACTCTGAACATTTGCACGAAACTGCCCCACCTATGGGGCACATTCGTTCAAGAGATGGGGCACTTCCGTTCACCCGGCAAAATTCGAGAAATTACCGGGCATTACCAGAAATTTACAAAAGGAAATTGGCAGGGGGTCATTTCACTTGATTCCTTTCGACAAGAATGCATTGCACAATAAATGTAGAAAGCATGGGCTGGCCAACAAGAATGTGCCAACTGCCGGCCTCCGTGACCTCGCCAAGTTCGCGTGAATTGCTCGTCACGACGTTGCAAGCAGTCGAGACTGAGTCAGGCGAGCGTCATTAGAGAAACCTACTACAGATAAAATCATAAATCGCAAAAACTAAAAAAAATATGCCCGAATGTGCCCCCAGGCAGTGCGTACACGAACCTGCCCCATAACGTTATTAGTAATATATTTCAAAATTTCTTTTTGAAAAAATGACACTTTTTCAACAAACAAGTTTGCAGCAGTTCCGTGAATAGAGTGGGCTTCCTCACCCCCAATTTTGAAAAGCTGAACCACATTTCCGAGTCAGGATCACGAAAATGGATGATATGAGAAAAGTTTGGAAAGCTCACGAATATTACAAATTTGCGTTTTTATCAAGCATGACAGCAGGTACAGTGTTGTCTTCTACGGTGAACGAAGGGCGGCAATGATAGACATATTTCCATAATTTACCTTGAGCTCGTGCAGTCACTCGTGCTCCCATAAACTGCTGAAAACGAATGTGCCCCATGCACGAATGTGCCCCACTCTCCCCTACATACCTACACGTCCCTCACGACTACAAAACGAGAAAGAGAGAGAGAGAGAGAGAGGGGGGGAAGGAGAGAGAGTTGGGGGAGCGTGGAAGAGAGGGAGTAAGATTGGGGAGAGAAGGAAAGAACCCACAACGTATCTCAAGTGAAGTCTATTTGATGTTCCTATAGGTACTTCCGCTGCCCTGCCAATTTGCCCCTCGTTGCGTTTTCGCAACATCCTTGTCTTTCCGATGTGCCCAACGTTGCGTTACCGCAACACGACTGTAGTCATATTTGAAAATAGTCACAAACCCTATTTGCAGCATAATTTGTTAATAAAATGTATATTCTAGCTATTGTAGGGTCTCTGCAGAATATGTTCACACATTATTCATTACGATATAATTAATCACTTAATCTACTTATTTTGGTTTTCGTGACGTTATCACTGACGGGACCTTCGACTTCCCTCTGGGAGCTCTGGACGGTAAGTTACCGGCCGCACAGACTTGTAACTGCGTAGCATCATGCGCGGATCCATGCTAAACGCGCTGAAACTTGTCTCATCGGTGAGACGCCATTATACACTTCTCAAGATTTGATCACGTCGACGCTTGCTTGTGTTGCGAAAACGCAACGAAGGGCGTAAATGGGTTAAGAAAAAGTTTCGGTTAAAAAACGACAAATTCTCGCCGATTTCGGGCGTTGCGAGGGGGACATTTGCCTCAGGTGTTATGACCCCATAACCCCTTGCATCCGCCAGTGGACGAAAAAAAATTGAACGGAGGGAGTCGGAAAATGAGCATTTCCGAGCCGAGCCGAGCCCTATTACCCGCAAGGTGTGTGTGTGTGGGGAGGGGGGGGGGGGCGGAGTGGGAGTGAGGAACTATGAATAGGGAGTCGGGACATGGTAATATCTGACTGATCGGTAAGAGTTTTCACTTTTTTTTCTGCACGAAATTAGTTGTCGTACTGCGTACGTACACCGTCAGGGAGGATTCCTTTCCAGTCGCATGTTTCCGACATATACAGGCTGGGTATTTTTTTTTTTGTGGGAGTGTATTTCTGTGGCTTTGTTTGCCACTTATTTACCGTAATGATTCAGTGCAGTCATTTATCCATCAGGTATTCGTGAAGTTTCTCTTTATTCTACCAAACTCCAAAGTGGGTATTTCTGAGTTTCCCGAGATAAATTATGTTCAAAATAGGCACACATGAATGATGAAAAGTTATAAAAAGCAGGATTCGATCTTTTTTTTGGAATATGAGTATAAAAAATTCACTTTTAAGTGAATAAGTCACCTGCGTTTTAATGACAATATGAAAGTCGACCAAATTATTTTCCGTAGTCGCTTCTCTCTAGAATTTTCTACTTGTCCACGTTCCAACTACCTACTTGTTTGGGTGAAATAAGTAATAATTACCTCGTAATAATATTACGAGGTAATATTATTATAATATTACCTCGTATACTTTTACCGATGATCAAATACTCGTCCATTTTTTTGGAGAGAGCGAGAGAGTGAATTCGAATGCCTGGTCGCTTTACCCCTTTTTTAGTCATTGCTACTTGCATACTTAGTCATCGCTCTTACGCCCAAATGGTGTGCACGGTTTCACTGTGCCTGAGGAAAACCTTCAGCGCGGCAGTTGGCCGTCGGTATCGCGACGTCGCCACCCTAAAACCGGTTTCTAGTCACGTGATGGACTTCTCGATCGTGCACGCTCGTTTCTGGACTATGCTCAATGTGCATTCGCGAATTAGCATTTCAGTATCTGTAGTAGGTACTCGGGTGAAATAAAGCGTGTCCAATTTCTGTTTAGTCGTATGGGGCATTCCACGTCAAATCAAACACCGAAATCCGTCATCCCCTTCGATTTTTCTGAAAATTTGTAGGCAGACTGGGCATGGTTCAAAACTGAGTTACGTATAATATTTTCGAAATTTGATAACGTATCGCTGAGATATAGGTCATCGAATATAGCGAAAAATGCCACACATCAATTTTTTAAGTGGCTATAACTCTGGCTCCTTTTCTGGTATCAAAATGATATTAACAGGGTCTTATAGGCAATTGATAAGGCTTTGATTT
Source organism: Amphibalanus amphitrite (assembly GCF_019059575.1). Classification (NCBI taxonomy): domain Eukaryota; kingdom Metazoa; phylum Arthropoda; class Thecostraca; order Balanomorpha; family Balanidae; genus Amphibalanus; species Amphibalanus amphitrite. The sequence continues at coordinate 98,518 of NW_024881672.1, forward strand.
TTAATTATAAAATTAAATTGAAGTGACCTTGAAATGCATTTGACCTTGAACTAAAACAGAAAAATTTAAATAGCAAAAAACACGTCACCTTCGATTTGGGTAATTTTTACATATTATGTCCGTCACAATGTTCCTAACCATCTGTGAAAAAATTGGAGTGGGCCATTCATAACTTTCGCGGCAAACGCCGTTTTCATGCATCAACATCACGCAACCGCGCGTGACCTTGAAAGACAGTCAAGACATGCTTGCTTGTGTACACTTTCTGAAATGAATGATTGCTGATTAGTGATATCCCAAACTCTGCGAGAATGGAAATGCATAGTCATCGTAGTCAAGCATTCACGTTCCATAGTAAAAGTGTCTCAGGCAAACGGTATTTTGCGGTGAATTTTGAGCCGTGTGGAAATGCATCATGAAGTAAATTCAACGAAAACATTATCACGTAACGATATCTTCACGTCTTTTGATCTTCATTATACGAAAGAACATGCATTTTTTAGTATGTATGGGGAATTTCTAGTTAATCCAATAATAAATATGGCAGTTAGAGGCCTGCTAAGTGTAACATGTCGCCGGCTGAGGCGGGCTCGGCCGATGCGGGAAACGCAGCAATCACAATTTTGTGTTTACACGTTCATATTTCAATTGTTTACCAAACGATTTTCAAAATTCTTTGACCATAAGATTGCCTGTACATTGCCTGACCATAAGATTGTCTTCTCACAAAATTTGACGCGAATCAAACGTAATCAGCAGTAGGGAGCGCGATGTAAAGACGGAACCGTTCAGTTCCGTCCCGGCACAGTCTACAATTCAGGCGGCGCGTAGCGGTCGGCGCCGGCTGCCGAGTCGCCGCGTTGCTGCGGCGACAGGATGTTCACTTTACACCGCTATTACTAGAACAGTTGTGAACCGATTTTCTTATTGCTTGCACGATGAGATGTCCAATTCAATTCTTGACAGGTAGCCATAATTAATTTCGAATTAATCTTTATGAGATATTGGCGAAAAACAGGAGGGGTGGGCGAAATTCGTTCTTCCCCCTCCACTGCGCGTGCTAACATACGTTTGCGTATGTGCAATTTTCTTCAAAACTTATGAATGGCCCACTCTAATTTTTTCACAGGTTGTTAAGAATATGGTAGGCAATAAAATATATGAAAATGAGCCAAATCGAAGGTGACGTGTTTTTTGCTATTTCAATATTTGTGCTTAAGAACAGAGTTAAGCAAATTTCAAGGTCATATATTTAAGTAGGTGCAATTATAAACAAATGCTTAAGAAATTACCTAAACAGTAAGGTTTATTTCATTCAAATCAAACAGGTACAACCAAAGTTATGGTCGTTCAAAAATATAAAGGTGCAACATTTTGCAAAAATTTGATGCCCTATATTTAGAAGACCTGTGGTCAGAATGTGCAAAAAACATCAATGTAATGTCCGGGGCCACACAGGAACTCGCTCACAAATTTATAATGAAATCGCTGATGGTAAGGTGCAAAACAGCCGATTTTTGTTCGATTTGACGTGGAATGCCCCGTATGTTCCGTACCATTTCATCGGCGTATGTCTAACAAAAAAGCTACATAAATTTGAACACGAATATTATGTGATGTTAAGACTTGTTATGAGAATGTTAAATATTTATCGAAATTAAAGAGACCACGGCTTGTGGCTTCCATGGGACGTAACCTCGATTGCCCGATATGTTTTATTATTTATTTATCTTCTTTTTAGTTTCCTTTGTATGTTCAGTTCGTTGCGTTCATTTTCGGAGCAACAATGAATAGGACAGATTTTGAAGATAGTTAGTTTTCTTGCAGGGGAACACTCAATCGAAAATTATTTTATTTGGCAAATAATTTCTGTTAAAATAAATCCTGTGATGACCCCAGTCCCCACCTGACCATGACCTGTCTGACCTGCTGCGATGTCGTCGGCAGGTGGTGGGCTCGCCCTGCGGCCAGCACGGCTCCTACGTCTTCCACAAGGCGTTCAGCTTCGTCAGCGGCGGCCGGCGCCACGTGCTGGCGCTGGGCGAGTTTTTCTTTGTGAAGCCGTGGCGGGACGAAGAGGTGGTGTGCATCTGCGAGCTGCAGCTGCTGTACCAGGACAGCAGCGACGGCGACCTGCTGGCCTGCGTGCGCCTCTACCTGCTGCCGGAGCACACGCCCGAAGGTCGCCTCGAGTCGCACGGCGAGGTGAGCGGTCGCCCGCCGAGGGCACCCCGGCTGACCCGGGTCACACAGCACTGCAGCACAGGCCGCATTCGGGGAGTTTTTTTATTGTTTCTTATTTGGGCATCATTAATTATTTTCATCTTTTATATAAAAGGTCACTTATAAGTTTATTTATAAATATTATAATTTTACAATTATTTTACCTATTCATTGATACGCTATTCATTTAATAATGGCATTGTCATCCATTTACTGCTGCATTTGCTTTTCTGCTCGCCGGAGGGCCTCCGCCGTTTCCCATTGCTATCGATCTCCGCCCCCGGGCGCGCGTGGTCTCTGTCTCGGCGGAGGGGAACGTCACGGGGCGCCCCTCCCCTCCCCCTCCCCTCCACCCGTCCGTCCTGCACGGTGCAGTGGAGCCCGCCCGGCCGCCCGCTCGGCCGACCGCGCCTGGCCTTGGGTCGGCGATCAAGGCTGACGTTCATGCGGACGCTGTGCATACGCGCCCGCCCCGGCCCGGAACGGCTCTATAATCGGACACTTGGACGGATAGGGATTCGCCGGCGACCCCGGCCCCGGCCGAAACGAGCCCCGATGGGTAGGGCGCGGCGTCTTCCCTGTTGCTATGCACGCTGATGGACGATCTGATCAGCCGGCCCCACGGGTCATTGTCTAAAGTGGCTGTGTTTGGGACCGATCTCAATAGTGGTTGTGATGACCGCTGCGACGCAGAAATCGATAGCCTCGCCGAGTGTTTTAGCGTGGGCGGGTATTGTCCACGCCGCTTATCAAAGATCTCAGGCGGAGATAAGGATTGTTTATCTATTTATAACAAAAAATGGATGATGCGAATGGAATTAATCACAGCGACGTAATGACCCGGCCCGCCGGCAGACCCGGCAGACCTGCATCGGTCATTCATGCTCTCTTCCCCTCTCGAGACCGCCCGGGGTCATATCTGCTGCGCTGCACACAGAGAGGTTTGGCAGGCTGTTAAGTTAGCGACCGTGCAAACACCGATATTATGGAGACGCGGCGCTTGTTGGTGCATAAACTTTTGATATTTTTACCAGCCGTTTTTAGGCTTGTTGACGCTAAAAAGATTGTTTGATTAAATTATTTTCTTTGTCCGTAATCCGTCGAATACCGGCTGGACGAAAGTTGGCGCTTTGTTTTCGCAGACCTGGGTCGTTCACTTGTTCAAGCATAACAAGAATGTTAGGCTACCCCAAGTCCGTGAAGGATGATTATCAGGCTCCTGACGCTAAGATTTATATAATTATGTCAAATGTGAAAATTGAATTTATCTTCTACAACACAGAGTTCATTTGTGTCGAAATGATCGTCGCTATGTTACATAGCGACGATATGTTCGCTACATGACACTTAGTGCCCGGTGGTGGGGTGTGTTACTGTGGTAATGGCGGACGACCCGCTACGCTGCTTTGTCCGATTCTGCGGGGTTTTGATTTAGCGTTGCGCCTTTACTAAGCCCTTGACTCTTCTGAAGCGCAGAAAGTTGTACTTCACGGTCATCCCCGAGCTCGGGTTGTCCGTTTCCCATGAACCGCCGGACGCTTGTGTATTTCCCATCTAAACTGTGCCGCGGCACGCAAGCGAGGAGTGAAACGCCGCCCGGGCGGGCGCCGCGCCGGTCGACGCAACCAACCAACTGCTACAACAGCTGTATACACGCCGACGGAAATGGTACACGACACAAAGCGGATTACGGGAGCTGATTTACCTCGGATATCATGTGGGGGCTATGTGCCCCTGCGTCACTTTGTTATCACACATCACGGCTGACCTGACCTGACCTGACCTGACCTGACCCGAGTTGACCCCTCGACCGGCTTGGTAGCGTGTCGCTGATCACGGCGTCGCGAGGTCGACCACGCCATGTTGATTTTCGTTTTGTCAGCGCGTTGCGCTGAAAGGCTCTCTGTTTGTCGGGGAAGTGGAATGCCCCCCCCCCCCGTGCCCACTGTAGGTCGCTGAAGGGTGCCTGAGATGGAACGAACTGCTGAATTCTGAGGAGAGCTACTGTAGACTGAAGCTGAAATGCATTGCAATGCTAAATTAGCCTAGCACATACGATTAGCGTTTTGCCGTGTTGAGCGCTGATGACGTAAACCACGCCCCACAAGTGCCTTATAAGATCCGTGCGATTGGTCCCCCCCCCCCCCTACTGGTGGACCTGGGTGCGCCTCTTCTCAGAATAGGCGGCGTTGACTCAGCGCCCTCTGCCCACCGCGTGCTAGCTGAACGAAGGTGTGCCTCGGCCTGCCAATCACATGTCCGACTATTTTCACAGTTTCGTCACTAATGAAATCACTTCCACATGTTCAACACTCAAAACTATCTGGTTGGATGTGAAGGCATCCAACCACATTTTACATTTTTTGTTACTTCCTCTTTCATCTTTTTGTTTGATTTTTTTATCTCGATGAGCGGCAGAGCTGGAATATTCTTTGTCTGCGGTCTGTCCCGTTGTCTGGCGCATTCCTCGGGTGACCGGAGTTGGGTATTGGGTGGCGTCCACTCGGCTCGGTGAAGGGTCACCCCTCACCCTCACCTCACACCATCAATCTGAGTGGGGCGGACCGGTTAGGTGGAGTCTGCGACTGCGTACACCGGTCGGTCGGCCGCTCAGCGGGGGCGCTCCTGCCGGCAGGGAGGGGAGGGGAGGGGAGGGAGGCTCACATGGCGCTGGCATGTGGCACTGTCGGGGAGGGGAGGGGAGAGGGCATTGTGCCCGCTCGGGAGGGTCTGGAAGGCAGGGTCGCGGCGGGGACCGATTGGTTGGGACTGTTGTCGCGCGCGTTTCCGCCGGGGAAGGGCAGGTTGAGGTGCGGAAAGGGGTGGGGGATGACGGGTGTTCAAATTTAGACAAGGTGTGGCAGGATCTGTCAGTTAACCTTATCAATCCCTGTTGTTTACCTACCCATTTATGATTTCAGTGGCTTGATGAAAACAAATCACGTCGTTTTATGCTTGATTTATGTATTTTTTAAGACGCATGATATCGCGATTATTTGAGTATAGGCAGTAGATGCACATACCCAGACCCAGATCTTCCACCATCCGAAAGCATCTGGCGAGATCGGTGCATGATATTTTGTGCATACCGAGGCTGCTGGCTACCGGTAGGAAGTTTGGTCTGCTGGCACTTGTGTTTTACGTAACACCCTCTTGGCTTGGGTATCGCTTGTGAACCGCTCACAGCTACCCTGATTGGCATTCAGGCAGCAGAGCTACCAGTTTGGCCCGGCCAAAGAGCTGCCAGTTTTATCGGGTGACTATCCACGTGGGCTCTCAACGGAGTCTTTGTGATCAAGACGTTCTGCGATTTATATAATTCTAAGCGTATATTTTATCTTTCGTAATGTGCCTTTTTAAAAGCATTCGCTCTCATAGTGTTAAACTCTATCGATGTGCAGCTTAAATGCACACCTAACGATTACCCATCTGTGGGCTGGGTAAGGGGTAATGGTAGTTATCCACCCACGATTGATGGAAACCGTGTTGAAATGTAGAGGGAAATCACTTCAGAACCCTGAATCTGAGGCAACATCGTGTTGTTATCGCGCTCCACGTATTTTATCAATCGTAATCATGTGTCGTATTTTTCTAGACATCTACATTGATACGGTTTATGTAATCCTCTTGGCCGAGTATTTTATCGACCTCCGTACAGTCGCGGTTCGAGTCGATCAGGTGCGACGCTACTGCTGTTTCACGAGGCGGCCAAGTGACCGCCGGCCGCGGGCGGGGGCTGTTGCACGGTCAGACAGGGACGGAGGTGGGAGACGAACCCCCTAAAGGCCCCGTCCCAGCAATGTCTCATTGTCTCAGGCCCAGGCTCTCTCCAGTCGGATCAGCGGTCCAACCAGGCGCGTCGCCGGCCGTCTCTGATCGCTCTCTCATTGCTGAACGGGGTAACTCCAGATGCGCCCGACAGTGGCCCAACGGTGGCGGTCCGCGCGGTACACCCATTTCGGCAGCCGGGTGAATGGGCCAAGGTCTCCAGTGGTGCCGCCTGGCGGCTGTCCAGTGCAGTGCTCGGAAGGGAGGGAGGGGAAGACAAAGACACGGCGGAATGGGTGCCCTCGTGCTCACTCCGGGTGGGGATCGGAATGTTATCAGACGCCATGTAACAATGCAGATAAAATGCGCAGTTGGTTCTGGTTGGTACATTGCGGACATACGAGAGTAATCTGCTTTGAGGTCTTCAGTACACGACGGGTAATGTTTGTTTAACCTTCTTCTTGGACATGCTACGTGTGACTCGCCGATTAGTCTCGACTTTTTGACGCAGCTGTGGACGGACACGCGGTGCGGTGCAAAACTGCTATTCTACTTAGTAGATTGTTTTGACTCGTCTCTAAGCTGCTTTGTTATTAATTGTTATATATGTAACGAATGCTTTTGAATTCAGGCCATGAACATCATGTATATTTGCCCACCTTTCAGCATTCGACGTTACTTTAAGCACTTAAATGTGGGCATTTGTCCGAAGTTCATTTACTGTGGGATCCTGGGCCCTCATTCTATGCTTATGCTGTTCATAATTAACCGTGGGAAGCTGACCTTTCGCTTTGGTATCATTTCGTTGGTTTATTGGTGCCACATGGAGACGGTCGGTGCTGCCGACCTCGGAGGTCTGAATCTGTCAGGGTCGCGCCGGCTATTCTGTCAGGGTCGCAGCAGTTGCGAAACTTCTCGAGCACAGCGTGGTCTGTGACACTGGCTTATTGTTGTGAACTAGTAAATACTCATGACTGCGGTATACCTTCTCATGACCGTGTAGTGTTTTAGGCATTGTTTGGTGTCTCCTGCTTTTGCCGTAAACACAAAATATTCCTTTTCCGGTGAAGCGAGCACAATTCACTGGGGAAATATGTATATCAATAGGCAGGTACTTTAGTAAAACTAAAACTGTTGGTTACTTTTATTAAAATAATATATTTGAATGAACTTGAAGCATAGGCTTGCAGCCGGAAACATACCATGCCAGCTAATTCCACTTCAGCTGAACCAGCTCCATCTCTCATCCAATCCAATTACTAACGGATGTGTTCGGACGTCGGATAGTTGGCTCTGGTTCAAGTCGCTGCTCTCGTGGCGACTGACACCTTCATCGTATGTAAATCGCCCGAGAACTAAACAAAATCCGCCATGATGCAACACATTGGCCAGACTTGTAAACGACTCTGAGTTGATTCGTGAATCGACTCAGAATCAAACCGTTTTTCGATGAGTCATGAGTTGATTCGAATCACTTCATCGAGGAACTTGATGAGTCATGAGTTGATTCGAATCAATTAAATTTAACATCATGAGTCATTTGATGAATCGATTCAAATTTTCAGACTCAAACAAAGAATCGACTCAAAAAAATTTGAGTCGTTTACAAGTCACCATCAACACCCTAATAATCAATGCTAGATCACCCCATCAGCTTTAGCCATCACTTAACTCCATATTTCAGACTTACAAGAGCCTCAGAGGCTCAGGCACAGGCGCCTAATGAGCCAAAAGCATTTGGCAGTTGGTAGGTACTTAGTCTTACCAAACCAAGTGCCTGCTACACTACCTAGGTACCTACATTTTACATGTCAAAAGTCAGAATTGACACCTGCGGCTGCCTCCCCTTCTCCCAGTCCCAATTTGGTCCCAATAATCAATCAACAGCATAAGAGTTTGGGCGTCTATAGAGTCAAATACGCCCAAACTACCTATAGCCTATAAACTACCTATAGGCTATGCTATAATATAAATAAACTCACCTATAAACCGCAAAATTGCGATGCTCAACTGCCAATAAACCACAAAATGCACATTTTTCCATGAAATAGAAGTTTAAAAAGAAACTTGTTTTATGACATCATAGAATCTTCAGAATAATGTAAAGGAGCGGCTTTGAAATATTTCCTCAGCGATCTCCATTCGCCTAAAATATGTACTATGAGTGACGTCATGAATTCGAGAATAGAATGTGAAAGTCATAGTATGTTTTAAGAAAACTACATTAATGGCGCAATTAAAGCAAGCATGGGATCCTAATTCTTTATACTTGACAAATTGGCGGGATGACGTTGCCCGAATTGCACCAATGACAATTTATTTTTACCAAAAGAGCCACTTAGTCAGCGCTCCGGTGCTCCTGATATCGATTAATATTCAATGACGTCATTTTTAATCTAAAATTGTAGACTAACAATATTTTTTTATATTCCTTCATTTTAATCTCCACGTTGAGCCAACATAAATGGTAAGTGACGGATGGGCTCTATCTAGCTGGCAGCCAGTTGGCACTGCTAAACTAGGTGCCGTTTGGAGAATGTATATTGTATACCTACATTAACTACTTTCAATGAGTCTCAACTCAAGATCATATCTGATTCTGAGGCCTGAGCCACTCATGCAAGGTCATGGCCTCCTCGTGGCCCATGGAGTCCCTGCTGATGCCAATGCTGAATGTTTCACAGGTGGGATTAATCCTATTTTTGAGGTTGTACTGTTTGAATAATTTTATCTGATAAGTGAGAAGTAGTAACATTTGTCTCATTATCATGTAGACAAAGTTTGATTAAAAAAAACATGAATGCCTCTCGGAACTTGTGCTTTTGAATTTTCAAATAAGACTTTCTAGGTAATAATAAGAGATAGGTTACTATGCTACTCCTTAATCCTTACTTATATTATAATTGTCTCTCAGAGTTACTTACAAATTTATCTGACATTGCACTGTTGACTGTTGAGTGTTGAAGATAGGTAGGTGTAAGGTAGGTACCTATGTACCTAGTCCTACTAGGTAGCTGTTTGAATCTTTGGTCAAGGCTACTATGCTGCTTAATACAATTGTGGTATGCGGCATATTCATTTTATCATAGCTTTGAGTCAAATAATCAACAAATGCCTATAGTGAATCATGGGTTGAATGAAATAAGTTCAATAAAAATGTCGTGTGAGTCATGAGTTGATTTGAATCGATTCATCAAAATGTGTGAGTCATGAGTTGATTCGAATCATTCCGTTGGCTAGTTGCTCGAGTCATGAGTTGATTCGAATCATTTCATCGAGGAACTTGATGAGTCATGAGTTGATTCGAATCAATTAAATTTAACATCATGAGTCGTTTGATGAATCGATTCAAATTTCCAGACTCAAACAAAGAATCGACTCAAAAAAAATTTGAGTCGTTTACAAGTCTGACATTGGCTAATTACTCCCGGGTTTGCATGTCGTGCTACAATTCTCGGATTTACCTTCTGCGTCTCAGTCGAGCGACTTCTGACTCGTCAGTGTGTGGAGGGGCGGTAGTGGTCGTTGCATAAGCTCGAATATCAGACTGGTTGAAAGTGGTGCGCCCGGTATTGGCCGGTTGGGCAACTCGTCGGAGGCTCCGCTGCCCGGGCCTCTGTGATAATAATAGGGAACAGATATGCGGTCAGCAGCAGCGATGTTTATTTACGGGGTTGATGCTTTCACTTAGATGTCGTCAGTCAATTCATAAAAAAACTAGTAGAACTGATAAAAAATATGCATGATATGCATGATTAATTACCGATATTGCCAAGTAAAATTGCCTTATATTTTAGGCTTAGGTAGTTGAATATCAAATGTAATTACAATTCCGCAACCATACTCCTATCTTGGATTAAGTCCATTTTCTGACTTTTGTTGTCTGTAGTCATGTTTTTTCCTGGAATAAGTCCATTTTCTGTCCTAACTTGACTGTATTCATTGGCTGTGCCAACATGTGACAAAACATAATACCGCTAATCTTAGGAGGCACGCTGTTATCCTCCACGTTAGCGCCAGCTCTACCGATGGCGCTGCCGTGTTTCAAGGTCCGACGGTACTTGGACTGCACTCTGAAGGCTCTCCAATCTCGAGTCTGTTTTACCCTCCGCGCGGAGCGGTGCAGCGGAGGGATTCTGGAGCGTCCGGGGCCCATCCGTGACAGATTTATGGAGAGCCGGCGCGCTGCCGTTCCGACTCCGACCAAAGACCCACTTTCCCGGCCAGATGGTGCTGGAAGGATGGCAATCGCCATGGTAACTAGAGTGGACGAGCAGCGTGATGTAATGTTGTCCATGCTGAATGGTCCAGTTATGCTGTAATTACTGAAATTGATGTGGCCTGACAGGCCTTTGGTCAATGGTGACTACTGACTTTCTAGTTTCTAGGCAACAGTGGCGGTCGCAGGGGGGGGGGGCATCAGGGCCATGCCCCCCCCAAAGGCAAATCAGGGGGGCCATCATATCATTTGGCCCCCCCCAAACAACCGATGGGCCCCCATGGCCGTATGGGGCCCTGGCCCGTATTCGATTGTCACGAGGCTCGAGAAACCCACGCCAGCTATTAACAGCTCCCATACCAGTCTTTGAGGGTCCTACACTGACCTCTGAGGGCCCTTCAGTGGCGGTCAAGCTTCCACATTGACCGCTGAGGACCCGTATTGACCTCTGAGGGCCCTCCACTGGCCTTTGAGGGCCCCTAAACCGGCCTCAGGGGCCCAACCGGCGTCTGAGAGCCTCACACCGGCCTCTGGTGGCCTCATTTCTGTCTCTCGAGTCCCAAGACTAGCCTTTAAGTATCTCTGAGGGCCCCGCACTGGATTCTGAAGACCCGATGTCGAGCCAGCATCGGCCTCTGGGGGCCCATCTTGGCCTTTGAGGGCCCTCCGCTGGTCTCTGGGGTCCAACGCCGGCCCATGCCGGCCTTTTAGGGCCCCACCCACACTGACCTCTAAGGGCCCATGCTGGCCTTTAAGGACCCACATTAGCCTCTGAGGGCCCCCGCACTGGATTCTGATGACCCAATGCCGGCCGCTCAGGGCCCGCATCGGCGTCTGAGGGCCCATCTTGGCCTTTGAGGGCCCTCCGCTGGCCTCTGGGGTCCAACGCCGGCCCATGCCGGTCTTTTAGGGCCCCACACTGACCTCTGAGGGCCCATGCTGGCCTGTAAGGATACACATTAGCCTCTATGGGCCCCACACTGGATTCTGAAGACCCGATGCCGGCCTCTAAGGGTCCGCATCGGCCTCTGAAGGCCCATCTTGGCCTTTGAGGGCCCTCTGCTGGCCCCTGGGGTCCAACGCCGGCCAATGCCAGTCTTGTAGGGTCCCATTCTGATCTTTGAGGGCCCCATGCTGGCCTGTAAGGGCCCATATTAGCCTCCGAGAGCCCCCCGCACTGGATTCTGAAGACCCGATGCCGGCCTCTAAGGGTCAGCATCGGCTTCTGCGGGCCCATCTTGGCCTTTGAGGGCCTTCTGTTGGCCTCTGGGGTCCAACGCCGGCCCATGCCGGTCTTTTAGGGCCCCACACTGACCTCTGAGGGCCCGTGCAGGCCTGTAAGGACCCACCTTAGCCTCTGAGGGCCCCGCACGGGCTTCTGAAGACCTGATGCCGGCCTCTAAGGACCCGCATCGGCCTAGTCTGAGGGCCCATCTTGGCCTTTGAGGGCCCTCTTCTGGCCTCTGGGGTCCAACGCCGGCCCATGGCGGTCTTTTAGGGCCCCACCCTAACCTCTGAGGGCTCCATGCTGGCCTGTAAGGACCCATATTAGCCTCTGAGTGCCCAATTCGGTCTCTGATGGTCTCAAACTGCCCTTTGCAGGCCCTGTACTGGTCTCTCAGGGCTCTAAACTGGCCCCTAAGAGCCCAAACCAGCCTCTAAAGGTCCCACGACCCACACCGGCCTCTGATGGTCCCATTTTTGTCTCTGGGACCGAAACTGCCCTTATGTGCCTCTGAGGGACCCGTACTGGCTTCTGAAGGATCGATGCCGGCTTCTGAGGACCCATACCGGTCTTTAAGTGCCTCATAGCGACACCTGAGGCCCACACTAGCCTCTGAGGGGCCCGCAAACTGGCCTATGAGGTCTCTACACCGGCCACTGATGGCCCTATTATGTTCTCTGGGGGGCTCAAGCCTTACCTTTGGGCGTCACGCACTTGCTTATGAAGGCCCACATCAGCCTCTGGGGCCCTACCTGGGGCCTTTGAGGCCCTTCGCTGACCCTTGGGTCCAACGCCGGCCTCTGGGGGTCTGACACTGTACTCTAAGGGCCCCATTGCAGCCTCTAGGCGATAGGTATCGCCGAAGCGCTATCGATGGGCCCATAAGTGTAGGAACCATGGGTGCAGTGGGCGCAGTTGCACCAACAATAATTCTGCAGTGAGTGCAGACAATGTATTCTGCATCCACAATAATCTGGAACAAAACCCCCTTTCCTCAGCAACACTACTTTCCATGCAGCGCGACAAATTTAGGATATTTTGCCCACTATCCGTCTTTCGAAGCATTTCCTACTGTAATGGTCTTCAAAATTTGCATTTGTGCTCAAGTAAAAAAAAGATTAAACGGAAGTCGGAACACATGTGATTGAACAGTGAACAGATACCGATGACCCACTGTTAAAAGTTTTAGCACGATGATCTTAAAAAATGGCAAAGTTTTTTTTTGCAAAGAAAATGGCAAAGTTAGCCGCCTTTACTTTTGCGGTAGTCCATTCACAGTTGCGTGAATTATTGACATATTCAATGCTTCAAAATGCACTTTTCGGTACCTTTTCGACATGGTGCACCCTCAAAGCTCTCAATGAGCCTCCGCTCGGGTGCCGCTCCCTACCCCCCCCCCCCCCCGCTTCACCGGCCATGGACTAGATTTCTGCACCCGTGCACTACGCCCGTGGGCCCCTTTAAGCTAGCACCGGGCCCCCCGGGTCAGCGCAGGGGCCCCTTTGCCAAGTTGCCCCCCCCCCCCCCCAAACTCCAAGTCTGCGACCGCCCCTGCTAGGCAACGCTAACCAGTAGCCATGGCAAAATTGTGTTTCTGTTTGCGTCGAAGCGAACTTTTTTGCGAGTTCATTTCAGCAGCGATCTTGTTTGTTACGTTTCGGATAGATTTTATGCGTCTATTTGCATCCTTAGCATAGAGTCCAATGTGCAGGAATCTCGTGCCTCGAACCACTTATCCAGATGGAAATGAGATGCTTCTGATGGACAGCGCTGTTATCTGGCGAGTCATTTGATACGATTCCAATGAATGTTGTGGCTGCCATGGTTATCCTCTGCCGTCAGTTCTGAAATGGCTCAGCTGAGCTTTTGATCCTTAATTGGTATATCCTTTTGTTCGTATGATCCTTCTTAGATAAATTCCTTTTCAAATTAGAATATTGTTTGCCATGTTGCGTGCTAGCGCATAATCGTAAGTCAGAGGCACTGAAAACGAATATTGCGCTTGTCTTGATCAGCACAATTAAATTCGAATTGATGTCTTTTCTCGACCCCCTCATTAAGTTAATCCTGGGGTCTACTGCTGACGCCGTAAATGGGGTCACCCTGGTATAGGCCACGTGGCGAATTGTAGCTGTGAGGAGCAACTGTGTCTCGTCTGCTGCCCTCATAAGCGGGTGGGGTGCCCGACACTAGCCATTCGTCATAATAATACCTAATTACATTGGTGAATTCAACGTTATCGAATCAAGAAACAACTATCCTAATGATTTGATGATCATCTTTACCTAATGCATGGATACAACGTCGTTTATGATTTTCACCGTAATATTTAGGTAAACAGCCAACGGCAATTAGCGAGTCCGTCATTATTGCCTTCCCATTTTCGTGACAACTCAGTCATCTTGGCTACAAAGACCAAAACGGATGAATTCGTTCGACTTTCCCCAGATTATTTCTTGCTGTTATATATCCCTTATTACACCTGTCATTCATGTTGCATGCTATTGGTATTATGAGATAGTGGTAATCGGACCCACTTTTTTAACAGTATATAGGTACTTACTTACGTTCCTCGCCACTCGTGCGCGATATGCCTGAACAAAGACTGTGAAGTTCGAACCACTGATAAAGATAAGTTCAGTCTATCATGTAATCACAGCACAACACCATGCTGCGTGGTTATTCATTGATGCATAAATTTTTATTTGAATTACAAAACTTAGGAGACACTTTTAATTCATTTACAAATGCACGGTTTTTTATCGCTGTATAGGGACCGATAAAACGTTTATACGCATATAATGGCGACATGAGTTTCATGCTAGGACAAAGAAAAGAAAAATAATTTTGGACTTTTATCCCACCCATATGATTAGCCATTAAAAACTCCTCTGTTTGATGCCAGTGGCCCGCGATTGAGCGCCACAATAAATTATCAGCATCCAATTTTCCTGCGCTATTATATTACGAGCAAAATCCTTTCCTATGCTTATGAGGGTTGGTCACCGGTCGCCCCGTTTCGTCTGCCGGTCGCTCGGCCGGTCTGCAGTGCCTCCCACCGTGTTCGTTACGGAGCACTGTCTGCGGCCAGTCGGCCATTTTACAGCCGCCCCCGGCGGTCAGAATGAGCCTGAGCCTCACTCTCCGTGAGGTGAGCACTGAGAAGTGAGATGGATAGTGAGCTCTGCTAGACTACCGCGCCACAGCTGCTGCCCGGTACTCGTTTAGGAAGGATGGCATTTAGGGCGGCCGCGCGTAGCACCAGTGGGGAATGCAGATTCACAAAGCTTCGGGTCGACCAGTGCAGAGGTGTTGTTCGGTCCAGAATGGATGAGCTCATCGACAAGGGGTGGAGCGGGAACACTATTAAGGAGCTGAATGACTTGAGGCACTTATTGCTGCTCATTGAGTTTAGAGAGAACTGCGCCGTGTGCTGGAAATTCCCATGTCGCCGCTTCAAATGGCCCTCGTATATCAGTGCTAAAGCTGCCCGTTAGCATGCATGACCCGTGTTTTCTCTTGTATCACATACGTTGTGTAATTGGACCCTTATTGGCTGGGGCCCACTTGAACTCCATTGATTTTAAGAGGAGAGCGAATAGTGTCACGTCACTCCTGCTTCGTAATTCACAAAACTCATTTAGCTCCATTCGCCTAACTATTTGGTACCTAATACATTTTTCATGTTTGATGGAAATCGTGAGCTGGTGTCGAAAAAGATTATTTTCATCAAAATTTCGTCATCGTTATAATTGATATTGTTTAACTTTTACTTCCTAAGGAGAGGAGGGAGTTTTTTTTTACTTTAATAGGTTCTCATGTTTTTCAATTTTTTATCATTGTTTTATGAGAATAATAAAAAAGAAAGTTTTGTAAAAAATGAACTTCCTTGATGGTAGCAAATTTATTTAAAAAACAAAAAAAAATGTTTCGTCAACTATCCCCTTATTCTCGAAAGTAGGGCGTCTTTCAAATGATGGGTCAGCCGGCGGCACGGTGGGTGCTCGTCCGTCTCGACACTGCTGCCGCTCGGCTGCGGCGCATTCCGAATGCACTGCCGATCATGTGATGGTGCTGGTGACCTTGGTGGCGTCGGGTGGCCGCTTCACTGCCGGCCCATTGTTGCTCGAGACACGGAGACGGGCTAGAGGCGGCATCGCCCGCACCGCGCCCTGTTGAATTTGAATATCCGTTGCAGAAGAAAGCCGGGGGTGCTTTTTGCCGCAGCCGATTTCGGTGCTGCGGGCGTTTGCGTGCGTCCCCCGAATGGTTCCCTGTCGTGTCTCGAAAAAAAGTTTTTACGCAGTAACATCTATATGCTCAACATTGTTGTATTGTTATGACAATTTGAACAAATTAGTAATTTAGGATGTTGTCTTTTTAAGCACTTTCTGTTTAATTGTCAGTCAGTTAGAAAATTAGTTGAATTTTAATATTTTGTTTTGGGATAGATGAACCTTTTGATTATTTATTTAGATTAATTTGATTTCATATGACTGGATGTGATCATCAGTGCACTGGGAAAAAAATGCGCACGATCGGCTGTCAGAACGGCTTGCACCATGATATTCTTATGGCTTCGGCCATTCGTGCGGCCATTTTCTGCACCGGCCCGGCGCCCGCCACCCTCGCGAACCGCATATACTGGTCACACGGGGACTGAACACAACCTCTGCTGATCAATGAGTGAGCTCGCACTGAGACCGCCGGCAGTTCCGTTTTGTGGCGTCCTGTGACTAATGAATGCGGCAAATATGGCAACGATGGCTCACTCCCCTGGGGCGGGTCGGTGTATCGCTCCTCATCGTGCACATCTGTTGAAAGTTGAAGGTGTACTTGGTAAAGCATCGTGTCTCAAAAAGTGCTCAAATTGTGATCAATAGTCAATGAAACAACTAGAAAGCGTGCTACGATCATTGTCGAGTTAGCGTCGTGCTTTTGGTAATTGCGTAATGCGCCCGTCGGTCCTCGTCAGTCAGGTCCACCGGTCTGCAATAGGACTGTGAGTCATACGGAAGTCATGCGTGTCTTGATATAGGATAAATTTGGTGTCAGCTCTGCTCTCTTTCCGTTTTCCTAAGCCTGTAGAAATTGCCGGGCCCAAGGGAAAGTTTGCATTTGCGTTTGACCGTAGTCGTACAGTTCAATTGTTTGAATTTTAAAACTTGGTGGAAGATTTGAATGCATTATCGATTTATGCGAAGGTAATTTTTAGCCAGATATAACCTTTAAAAGGCATTTTACTAGAAAGGCAATGTTTTTATTTACATACATACGTTTTTACTACAAACACTATGTAATTGGCGTATTGCTTTGTGAAATCTTACATCGTGCACGAACATCATTTTATTCGTGCCAGCTGCCATGT
The DNA here is from genome assembly GCF_019059575.1 of Amphibalanus amphitrite. NCBI lineage: Eukaryota > Metazoa > Arthropoda > Thecostraca > Balanomorpha > Balanidae > Amphibalanus > Amphibalanus amphitrite. The sequence continues at coordinate 115,321 of NW_024881672.1, forward strand.
CACCGTGTCCCCTGATTTTTCCCATGTGAAGCGGAACCACACAGATCACGGGGCGATAGGCGCCAGCCAGTGGAAGGGACGGGAGCCGTTAAACACATGGCTGTTTATTTCCTCCCTCTCCCTTCTGACGGCAAAGGTCGATAGCGCTAGCAGTGTCCCTATTCCCTTCCCCCGTCCTGCACCACACCCCTTAGACTGGGGTAGCAGTACGGTCGATAGCTTCCCCTGTGATAGGGCCGCTTATTGAGGGATTTGTCCGCCGATGGCTTCCTTATGCTCCACGGTGGTGTGTGGTTGCCATTTTTTTCATATTTGGCATTGGTTACGAGCGAGCGAGCGCACCGAGCGAAGTGAGTCTTTTCAATATAACGGAAAAATCTCAGTATGAGCGGCCCGGCCCGGCCCGGCCCGGCCCGGCCCGGCCTGTAACGCTTTTGAGAGGCTTATATCTCAGCAACCGCTGGACCGATTGGCCTGCGGTCTTTTTTGCTGGGTAGCCCCATCCCTCCTACCCCGTAATTGACTACTTTTGATACATCTCAGTGACCGTCGTGGCACGTGCCACGTGAAAATTCAAGGGTGTTCAAGCTGTTTTGCAAAAGCAGTGATTTTGAGAGGCCCATATCTCAGCAGCCGCTTGCGCGATTGATTGTCTTCCGGTAATTTTTGTAGGGTAGCTGCATCCCTTCTACCAAAGGTCGGATACTCTTGATCTATGTGAGTGACCCGCACTGCACGTGCAAAATGCAAAAAGAAGAGGTGCCAAATTTGTTCTCATTTCAATAACTCGGTAATTACTGGGGCGATTTCGCTGAAACTTGGCATACAGGTAGGCACCCACCAGGCAATGCATTCCCATGTGTTGCGGTTAGGGTGCTACTGCACGTGCGCACGTGCAGGGGGCGCTTCCAGATCTCGAGAACGGCTGGGCCGATTGCGCTCAAATTTGGTACACGGTTGGGGACCGGTTAGTAGGGTGCCGTGCAAAAGTCAGTTTGGACCCCGTTTGCACGTGCGCACGTGCAGAATGCCGCTTCCAGATCTCGGAAACGGCTGGGCCGATTGCGTTCAAATTTGGCACACCGCTAGCGACCGGTTAGAAGGGTGCTTTGCACAAGTCCTGTTGGAAGTACCCTCTCGCCCTTCCGCGCGTGCAGGGCTCACTATCTCGCTCGCTCGTTCTTCGCCCAAAAGACGTTTTACTGGTAATTAGGTCAATAGTGTTATATATTTTTTATACGAAATAATTTATCAGCGCTGAATGCACTCATCCAGCTCGTTAGGAGGCACCGTGCCTTTTTATTAGGGCAGTTTCGCCGGGCGTCTGACTCGGTCTCCGATGGTATCTTGCAACTGACGCCGTCACCGGTGGGTGAGGAATGCGTGTTTATGAGGCTGGTGGGCTGACGCTACAGTGCTCTGTCCAGTTACTGGTGTGCACTGCATCTACACTTTCTGACCTTCCTTCTACCTACTCTGTCTTCCCTCTTCCTATCCTTCTATCTTCGCCTTTCGTCCTTTTGTCTTCCTATCTTTTGTCTTCGCTTATAACATACATCTTCTTTTCATCCACTCACTACTGCTCTGGCTGATTTCTGGTCTACTTCTAGTTTCTTGTCTAGTTTCTGGCCTACTTTTTCCTTATTTCTAATGTGATTCCCTTATCCCCATGCCCCTGATACTTTCATTATTCTATCCCAGACTCATTCCCCAATGCCCATCCACTCGATGCTTCTACTCGTATGGTGATTCATGGTCGTGCCATTATGTGATGTGATCACGGATCACAAAGTGCGATCTTTCTGGTGATTTCTTCACAATTTTCCTCCGCCCGCTCAGTACCTGATGCCATTAGGTCTGCTCGTTGACTGTTATTTGCCATGAGTTATATGACTGCCATTTGCCATTAGCAATATAATCAAAATGATTGGTAAACTAATGAAATTGTATTTAAATTATGTTGCACATCATCCACACCACTCATTTCTAATTATTACCCTAACTCGAGAGCTGCTGGCAGTATTCAGCTCCGTTCCGACTTTCGCCGAACACGGCTCGACCCCGGATGCGGAATTGGTGTGGCGACTGCTCGCTGCTGCTATCGTCGGCTTACGGCTATCATGTCTGCGCCCCATGCAGTTATTCCGGGGATCGGCCCGGTCTACGACGGCAGTATTCGAGCCGGTTGCGGTCGAATCCCTGCCTCACTGACCCGCTGCGCTGAGTGAATCCACTCCGTCGAGTTAGGACCGATCCTACCCGGCGATGAGCCCTCGCTGGTTACCAGCAAGGGGATACTCTGATGACTCGCACTTCTCGGCTCTGCACTGGCAGCCCGAATTCGACGAATCATCGGCGAGACATCGGCCGCCGGTTTTGCTGAATCATGGGCGCCGTATTTGCATGGTGCATTGGTTCCGACACGAGAAAGTGGCTTTGTTATTCGACATCGGTCAAGTAACACCAAGCCACGGATTGGATCAGGAAAATGTGTGTGCTGTCCTCTACCGAAATAGTGATATCGTTACAGGCACTTGTTCGATGCTTTAGCTCTGGCGTTTTCAGGATGAGGTCATCGGTACGTCACACGATAGGTACCGTCAAATCAAGCGAACGTGATTGCTCAATGTATTTCCGGGTGCACCGTGTCGAATTATCGGGACCTTGTACGGTACTTATGGTGCTGATGCAAGTTGCAACTACCTGATTCTCATTTGTGACCGGATGGTGCAAATTCAGTTAACTTTCTGACGCACTTGTAACATTTCATATTTGATCTGTTTTGAGTTACCTTGTTGCGATATTTCCGTTTTACAATCATGTATATTTTTGTTTTGAAGGATATTTCGTCCGCGGGACTTGTTCACATCAATACCGAAATTTTTGCTTAACTTGTTAAAATGAAATAATTGGATAAGACGCTTCACAAACAGCAAGCACTAAATCATTTAAAATGCATGTTTATCCGAATTGTTTCATCCCATTCAGCTTTCACTTGGCTAAAGAACTTGAGACTATTTATTCATATGTTAAATGCCTGTTGAAGACCGCTTCATACGTTGCACTACCGCCGTCCGGTTTGGGCTATGTGGTTCTCCGAATTCGCCCGTGGCATCCCATAGGGAATGCGGTGCAAAAACTGGTTTTCTTAGCCGAATATGACCTCGGCGATAGCTGAGACTTGATGGTCTCATACAGGACATGCCACCGAGGAAGCATGACGGAAAAATATGGACGGTTTTACCGTCTCTGGAAAACGTTTGTCGCTGCCAAAAATAATGTCATTCTGGCCAGATCAGGTTGATAGTATAAGACAATAGACATGTTTGGAAACAAATAAGGTAGCAATGTAAGGACATTGTGTCTGTCAATTAACTCAATGTATGACTATCCTGTCAGAGGCAGGATGTTAGCCTTCATCTGATGCATTCTCCAGGCAGCAGGAACCCATACATGTTGCCTATATACCAAGAGCGTCTATATACCAAGTATAGCTATGTCAGGTAACCAAGCACCAGTTCCGTCTAGAATTGGGTTGTGGAGTTCGCATACTGTAACTGTCGGATGACTCGTAATGATGCGTTTTATTTCGTTGTCCTACGTTTTGCGCAACATTACGACCGACAGTAGGGCTCTGTATTGAGGTCCGAGGATAGGTAGCATTGAACCCGTTCACCCCGGAAGTTATTGGTAAAGTTGAGTATGTCCTTTGGGTACAATGTGAGCCCTTGAAGGCCTCATTGTCGTTCTAGTTACCCTTTGGCATAATTGTAAGTCTGCTCATTAATGTACACCGAATGCTTAGATCATTTTTGGTGAGACCTTGTAGAAAGCATAGCGGATCGTTTCAAAGCGATGGCTAATGCGTCCCTGTTTTTGGAAAGGCTTAAATGCAGTGGACTTTTATAAAGCCCTAGCCTGGTCGCCCTGTTATTTGTGAACTGATCGAGGATCGATCATGTAGCAGCCTATGATGTTATATAATCGGTAGTGCGTACTGCGTAGTCTGCCATACTTCGCACGATATTTTCTCCTGTCACGACACTTGCCATGTTCACACGAGCTCGCCTATGTGTGAGGTACAGTGTAAAGCCGGCTTTAGTAGATCGATGCCGTGCTGCTGCAGTAATTCATTCCTTGTGGTTGCTGGAGAATTGTCTGAACATTTCTTGCTGAAACTTTGTGGACTCAAAGGCCAGGGGTGGGAAAACTGGTCAGTTTTATTTGTGGGCGTTCTGTTATAAAGTTTGAAGTTTGGGTGCCGTTTCCCAGGAATTGTTGGGGTATCGTCACTATCCTTGCTATCTTTGAAAAGCAGTAGTAGCATAGCACCAGCTGTTATATAGCTTCCGGTGCCTATGACAATTTTACTTTAATGTTTTCATGGCATCCTGTTGGATATTTACAATATATGTCTTGTGGTTTGCCGTTCTGACTGAACTAGTATAAGCAATTAGTAGCATTCAGGGTGGCCTGTCTCCATGTGGGTCATGTTGTGTCGGTCATTTCTTGTCACATGATGACCGACTCCCGGGCTACACGATGGCGGGGTCGGGCTGATTTACTGCCTCAACCCTGCCGCGGAATCAGCAGTGACAAATGATATGGCTCCGTTCTGAATCCCGCTATATTGAACACCAATGCTATGTGCTTATACCATAGGTCTGATTGAGCTGGACTGGGCTAGGCTGGGGGGGGGGGATAGAGATCAACCTAGGGTACCCCCAAATCTAGTTTTCTCACCGGTTTTGGGCCACTTAATTTTCATCCCTTGGCTTTCTCATCAAAGAAGAAAACATGTGCAAAAAAGTGCGATATTCCGCCTTAAAGTTGTGGGGGCACCACCCCCACGGCCCCAGAGTTAGGGGGCGGGGCAAGCTGCCCCACTCCCCTCCCCCCCCCCGGTTCCCGCGCCTATGTTGTAAGTAAACATGTTTTCCGTGCGGGTGAAATTTAGAGACCGATGTTCTTATGTATCGCGTCATCACATGGCACGACTCGGCACATTCATAGCTCGTTTGCCGGCCCGTTTAATCGGGATCGCTTACACAGTGGTCGTTGTACTGACGTGGGTCGTGCGTGTGCATACTCTGCAGTGCGTTAATAATCAGGTGGGCTAAACATAGACCTCACTGGGTGATACAGTCCCGACGAGTGGCTGGGTCAGTGTTGCTCAATGTGATTTGAGATAGTGCAGGGTCCAACTCTCCAGTCTTCAGTCCAGTTTTTCGCTCATGCAGGCGGGCGGCAATAAATCAACACATGAATCGTAAAGATAACTTAATTATGTATTTGACACGTCACATTTTCCGTGTAAATTTTAATTCTAACCTAAACAGTAAACATGCGAGCCAGAAGCTTAAAACCTCTAGCAAACTTCCATTATCGCCTCGGAGCTCACGTTTCATGCTATTTGCAGAAACACGTCACAAACACGTCTCATTGCATGTGCACCTCATCAAAGAATATATAACCGTATAAGTCCGTACTATCCACTTGCACCGTCCCCATGGCCTGCATTGTTGGCTGTCACGTGACCAGGCCTGTCGCCACGAAAGCAGCCACGTCGGCGGTAGCGGTGACCTTTCGACCCTGCGCGCAGTCGCTGTTGACCGGGCGCGGCTGGCTAGGTAGTGGAGTAGGTCAAGGTCACCTCCCCCCCCCCCCCGTCCCGGGGGCGGGGGGGGCGACTGTCAGCTGATCCTGCGATGGCCGACGTCGCAGCGTCCCGGGAACTGTGTCACTGAAGTCGTATCACTAATCCATGTCGGTGACGTGTCACTGACGTGGCAATCTAGTCGTGTCACTGACACTGTGTTTCTGACACCGTGTTAATGGATCTGTGTCATTGAGCAATGATTAGGGTAAGGGAAGGGCACCTGCGTCGGTGAACTGCCGACGAAATAGCCAAGCGAGCGGAATCGATGTATCGACCCAATTTGGCGCTGTCCAGACACCTGGTGCTGAGTGTGACGTGTTTATATCTTAACTGACCCCTCCCCCCTTCTCGTGCACTATTCACGGTTGTATGCAACCACCGGCGTAAAGCGTCCTTGCTCATCAAGTGGGGTAAAGTACATTTAAAATAAAATAATTCAAGTTTACAAAGTGGTAACCTTCACTGAGGATAATAGCTGCATAGCATGCTGCTTGCTAAATAGTGTCTAACGGAATATGTTGTTCACCACATTTATCGTGCATGCTATCTGGGAACATTGTTGTGATGGGCTTCCTTGCAGGCGCCATCATTATTATCATTTGGAACTTCCCAGGCTTATCTGAATATCGCTCGTGTAGAACGAATTCGTGCACGAACGAAAGTCAAGGCCTTGTGATGGGCTCAACCGGGATGAATCCATTTTCATTGTTGACTGTTGTACAAACCAAAAGTGTGCCTTTTCGTACCGTGTAGTAGACATGCATATTTTTTATGTTGCTCCTAGTTGACTTTCACTGTTCGAGCGGATGGTGCACGCTAATGTATGCACATTGCACAGCCTACATTACATATGTCCAGGCAGACTTGTTCGCGTGCACATTACGTCATTGGTCAGTGCTTAACTACTACGAAGTCGTTGGTTCCGTCATGTGTAATTCATGCCATATTTTGTGCTTATGTCTTGTCAGCATTCCATATACTGCTGGAAAATCTGTGGGCTTACCAGTCCGTCATCGGCTTAGTATCTGTTCTCAAACACCCTCGACTCCATGGCCATCGGTCGTGATGATACGCTCTGTTTCTCTCCCCTCTTTCATCTCTCCGTTTCTTTCTTTCTCTCCCTCTCCCTCTCTCCCTCTCTTCCTCTCCCTCTCCCTCTCCCTCTCCCTCTCCCTCTCCCTCTCCCTCTCTCTCTCTCTCTCCCGCTCCCTCTCCCTCTCTCTCTCTCTCTCTGTCTCTGTCTTTCTCTCTCTCCCTCTCCCTCTCCCTCTCCCTCTCCCTCTCCCTCTCCCTCTCCCTCTCCCTCTCCCTCTCCCTCTCTCTCTCTCTCTCTTTCTCTCTCACGAACTCTTCATCTGACACCACTCCCTCTTCTCCCCCACAGGATGAAGTGCTCGCGATCCAGGACAAGCTCACTCTCCGCCTGGAGGACCTGGCCGCCGTGGTCATGGCTGGTGACGGCTGGGCGGCCGGTAGGGAGGTGGGCACAGCACACGACCCCTCAGCACCACCGGCAGTGTTCCGGTCCACGTGTACCAACGTACGACTCGACCTGGACGACGTGGCACGCGTCAAACGAGAACTCGGTGAGATTTGTGGGAGGGGAGTGGGATTGGTTGGGGCTGGTGGATGGGCGCTGGGTTTAAGGGGATTGGGATGGGCAAGATTCTTACAGATAAGATAGGATGGGAAGGGATGAGTAGGTGATGCTGTTGTTAGATAAATCATGCCGGCGGTGGGGAAGGAGCTACGATGATCAAGAGCTGGCGTGTTTTCCTGGTTTTGCAGTCCCATGTGTAGCATTGTGTAACGAGCATATCATCCATATTTGGCTGCTTCATTTGCCAACCATGTCGCCTTACTATCGTCTGCCATCCCCTTCTGACAAGCGTTATTTGCTCTCGCCTGAGTCGATTATGCTCAGATAGTGGCACACCTTGCCAGGGGAAGCACCTCACAATTCAGGACAGGTAGGTAGTAACTGCAATAGAATGACTAACTCCGTTGTGCAATCTTTCACACCGGTCCAAGCGCCCATCCCTGAGTAACTTGCCGGCTCAGCGAAGCCGTTTGTCGCCCGCTTCTCGGCGAATTCGCGGCCGATGTTTATTTTCACAGCCACCAACGCGCGATCACGCTGGATTTATCGGCTTACGTTACCGATCGGTGGTCACCTGACCCGCTCGTAGTTCTCGCCCGCGTATCGGGCCGAGCGGTGTGACCTATTTGTTAGGGGCAGGCCGTTCTCAGTGACGTGCGATCAACACTTGCTTATTGATTACATTTACTCACAATGACTGGCTTCCGCACTCGTCCGCCACTTCGTGTGTCGAATCGGTATCGCCAAATCCCAGATCTTAGCCATTCTATTCTCCCACCTCTTGTAAGCCTGTAAGTTTTGACATAGCCTCGCCTATGGAGTCTAACCAGACCTCGCTGACCTTCCTGGTGGTGTTTGTGCCGCAGATGATACCGTGGACGTGAACGAGTCATGTGCCCTGGTGCTCAGCTATGACCACTACTGCCGCGTGAGAGCCATGCTCAAACGGTGAGTCCCGAACTCGGTCCGAGTAGGCGGCAATGCGCAGCATTTTAGCTGCAGGTCGTGACTGCGGTAGGGTAGGGGAAGGGACGGACGTGATTGTTTACATGATTACACTGGATAGATTGTTTGCATTGGGAGCCGGAGAAAGGGAGAGGAGCTAGGATAGGATCTGCCTTCGCAGCCTATCATTGAGATTATATCGCTTTTGTGTATTCTTACAACCTCAACAGGTCTTAGTTATCAGTCTTCGTGATGTGTTTAAACTGTCAAGGTTTCCAGTTGTTTCTTTGTTCTCCAGGATATTAATGGTAATGATGTAAGCAACATCATTATTTGTAAGAATTGTGCTTCAAGGCTGCGTCAGTGGTGAAATTTGGTGACACTGCGGAACATGACATTTAGCGAAACGGCAAACCTCTTGCATTCCTCGCTGCGCCGGGCCTTGTTTTCTCAACCGTATTTCCTGTGTTAGACTGTATTTCCTGTGTAATGCATACCCGTTACGGCAGAGTTCCGTTCAATCCCAGAACAATAATAGGCTTCATGTTACTGAAATACACATCACACGGTCTGAACATGAAACCCACTAAGCGCGTCATGGTAATGGGGTCTAGAAACTACTGCACTTTGTCATTGTCCCGGTTAGTCGTGTCGCTTGGAGCGTCTACGACGGTCACATGAGCGTCGTGACCCGTTTAATGACCTCTGCTGTGACCTATTCTGTGACCTTTGTGGCGTATAACGCCTTGGCGTGTGTCTCGACATCTGTGGCCTACGTTGTGAGTTGTGACCCTCGAAGTGATCCGTGACCTGTGTGACCTACGACTTGACCTTCTGTGTACGACTTGACCTACTGTGTACGACTTGACCTACTGTGTACGACTTGACCTACTACTGTGTGACCTAGTGTGTGATCTAGTCTTGACCTTCGCAATCTGCTTTGTGACCACTTTGACCTACGTCCTTACCTTTGTGGCCTAGATTGTGAACTGGTCTGTAACTTGTCATATGACCCCGTGACCGTGGCCCGTGACCTGCCCTGTGGACTAATCCTGGCCTGATGAGCTCATTAGCCATCACTATCCTCCTCTAGTGATACCACCGGCACCAGCAGTTCCGCAGTGCCGGCCGATGTTCATTGCTCACGTCACGTCACATATGCTGAACGGTGTGTTCAAACCGAAGCTATAATTGGCGATCTCCCGCCTGGTGACGTGGGAGATGGGGGAGGGGTTGTGGTCAGGGAATTGCCGAGTTCAGTTGGTTACGGCCAGGCATGCGACCCAAAGTGGTTTATGTGGTTGAAGTGTGCTCTGGTGCCGGCTATATGTTCATTTTTATTATTCATTTTGCAGGTGAAGTCAGGGTGCTTACCATGCTATTGGTATTTGTAGTGTTGACTCGTTGCTAACTGATTACCTAGGCCTTGGTGTCGTCTGATTGAGACGTTGCTAGAGTTTGATTAATTTGTACTTTGGTGTACAAGTACTTTTGACATCCAATTATGCATGTCCATCTGACCCGACTAATGGCTCATCTTTATGCCTCGTTTCCCCATCAAAGTCGTTAGAACTTAAAGTACTCCTTCTGATGCAGTGCCTCTCATGACGCGACAGAAGCTCGTTTCATGTACGTGCAAGCTAAATGGCGCGGGCAGGCGGCAGCACCTTTGATTTCGTTTAATCATTACCATGGCTAGGCCGTTTGTTGCTCGGTGATGAAATCAAAACACAGCTAAACAATTAGTAAACATGATGCTACCGGCCACTGGAATAGTGCATTTTTGAACCTACTAGGCTCAGTGGTGGTGGTTATTGATTAGCGACGCGAACTCACTTTGCAATGGTTTATGTGTGTGCAAATAGGATTTCTTCGGGAAGCATGTTTCGGTGCGGTAAATGTTGGAACGATGTTTCTTTATGTAAGCACCACTATACTTTCGTGTTCCTGGTTTTCAATTCACTCCGTCGCTAGTTGGATTGCATTCTTACTGGTTTCCCAACGAATGAGGGTTTTCCTAGTCTGGCGAGCCTTTTTACACTGCTTACCCTCCATTTCACATAATGACTTTCCGATTGTTTGGTCATAAGTTTGTTGCTATTTCTGTCCGCTATAACCAGCTACCAACCAGTAAAACGCCTTTTGGGCGAAGAACGAGCGAGCGAGATAGTTGGCCCTGCACGTGCGGAAGGGCGAGAGGGTACTTCCAACGGGGCTTGTGCAAAGCACCCTTCTAACCGGTCGCTAGCGGTGTGCCAAATTTGAACGCAATCGGCCCAGCCGTTCCTGAGATCTGGAAGCGGCATTCTGCACGTGCGCACGTGCAAACGGGGTCCAAACTGACTTTTGCACGGCACCCTACTAACCGGTCCCCAACCGTGTACCAAATTTGAGCGCAATCGGCCCAGCCGTTCTCGAGATCTGGAAGCGCCCCCTGCACGTGCGCACGTGCAGTAGCACCCTAACCGCAACATATGGGAATGCATTGTCTGGTGGGTGCCTACCTGTATGCCAAGTTTCAGCGAAATCGCCCCAGTAATTACCGAGTTATTGAAATGGGAACAAATTTGGCACCTCTTCTTTTTGTATTTTGCACGTGCAGTGGGGGTCACTCACATAGGTCAAGAGTACCCGACCTTTGGTAGAAGGGATGCAGCTACCCTACAAAAATTACCGCAAGACAATCGCCCAAGCGGCTGCTGAAATATGAGCCTTTCAAAATCACTACTTTTGCGAAACAGCTTGAACACCCTTGACTTTTCACGTGGCACGTGCCACGACGGTCACTGAGATGTGTCAAAAGTAGTCAATTACGGGGTAGAAGGGATGGGGCTACCCAGCAAAAAAGACCGCAGGCAAATCGGTCCAGCGGTTGCTGAGATATAAGCCTCTCAAAAGCGTTACAGGCCGGGCCGGGCCGGGCCGGGCCGGGCCGGGCCGCTCATACTGAGATTTTTCCGTTATATTGAAAAGACTCACTTCGCTCGCTGCGCTCGCTCGCTCGTAATAATTCAACATTGTCTTCTCGCCTCTCGGCCGAAATCGCCAGTAGCGCCAGGCCATGGACGACAGGAAAGCAAGCAAGAAACATGCGTCTTAGGTCTACCACCATGATCTTGGTTGTCATGTTTCTGTCGACCTTAAGCATCCCTTAGTGAGTCGCCATGTCTGACTACCTCCGCTGTCTCACCGCTTTCCTCACTTCTGCTCCACCTACCGTTTCTCGCCGCTATAGCCCCCCCCCCCCCATCGTCTCTCGCCGTCGCTGCTATCTCACTACCCTCCTCTCGATACCTCGGCAGGTTGGAGTCGATCAGTTCGCGGGTGTACGCGCACAACGTCATCAAAGCACTGGGCGGCTTCCACATACCCAGTCGGAACACACGCCTGCTCTTCTGCCGACAACTGGTGGAGGTGCCAGACCTGGACGGCCACGAGCTCTTCTGTAATCACCTCGGTGAGTGGATGGTGGATGATCGAGTGGGAAAGCTCGGTAAGGAGGCCAGGGAAGTTTGTTTTTATCAGTTTTTGATAGCGTTGGATGCTTGTTTCGTTTATTCCTATGTTTGGTTATGGTTAGATGGCTAAAGGATGATAGGCAAGACAGTTGCATTTTCGGTTATTTTTATGCTTTGTGGACCGGTGCTCGAAATGCTAGCCAATATCATACTGCTAGCGTCAAACCAAATGTCACCACATGTGACGTTAATTGTGCGCCTCATGTTCACTTACCTGCCTATCTGGCAATGCTGCAACATAAACACCGCTATCTTCCCTCTTCCTTTGTCACCACGCCATAACCCTTTGACCACCACGCGTCTGACCCTACTTATCTGCATCCTCAGCTCCAAAACTTCGCGGCCGGACGCGAAAGAAGCCCCGCCAGCGCAGCTCTTCGTCGCCGAGCTCGGAGTCGACCTCTGACACCGAGGTGGGCCGGACCGAGACGGAATCAACCCCGGCTGTGGTGAGTAGTGATGTCAATTACAGAAAATCGGAATACCGATACCAAACCAAATACCAACCAAAATCGTGATAAAATACCAAAACCGAACCAACCTAGGAACATCAGGCAAATACCAAAATATACCAATTTCTCAGCCTCTTATACATAAGTGAGAGTTCATCATACCAACAAAATACCAAATATATTAGGATGGAAATACCAAATACCAAGTTGGTATCGGTTTGGTATCGGTATACCAAAATGTTGGTATCCGATTGACATCTCTAGTGGTGAGTACTCAGTCCTGGTGGCACCGCTGACTCTTCAGTCCTCTTTAGCTGACGACTCGGACTCCCGACGGCAGGTTTTCGCTCCCGGCCTGGTGCCCATATGGATGTGTTGCCCAGGTAGTACCCATTACCGTCGATACCGAGCCCACGTCGCCCTTATTTGAGCGACATTGCTATAAGTTACCGATCGTCTAATCCAGGGGTCGGCAAATGGTGGGGCATGCCCCCTTTGGGGGTAATGGAGCCCTTTCGGCGGGGGTAATGAGGGATTCTGAGAAAACTTGTCTTTTTAGAGTTAGTGGCTCCATTGATGGAACCATCGTGACTGTTGCATCCCAGGGTTCAAAGATTAGCCCAGGTCAAAGGCACAGCACACATTGATTAGATACCTACCAATTTTCACGTAGCTGCTCGCCTCACCATCTCACAGCGGCTCCGTACAGTCGTACAAAAGCAGCTGCAATTTTTAACCGTCGCCCGTCTGTTGGCGTTTCCACAGCCGCTAACGTAAGGGGGAGGAGTCGATCGGACCCCCGCGGCCTCTTAGACTCTGAGGTGGAGCTGTGCATAAAAAACGAGCGTATTACCCGTGACTATAGGAAGCCGCTGCTGCCCATTTTTAAGGTTCTTGGTCATTTCGTCTCATTCAGGAGGTCAAAGACAAGTGTCGAGAAAATCGGGACCCGCTATAACTTCTTGAAGTGAGATTTTATGGCTCAAGATGATCTACAGAAAAAGCTCATAAGCCAATCATGATCATTATGGGTCCAGAGGCCACTTTACCGACAGAAAAATAGCCGCCTGCCGGAATTTTTCGCCTAAAGACCGCTTCACATACGGTAAAGCGTAAATACGGTAAGCAATAAAGCCCTATCCACTTACATGCTCATCGCGCTTACTCATCGTATGTGAAGCGCATGCTCATCGTATATGCAGCGGTTTTTAGGCAAAAACTCCGGCAGGCGGCTGTTTTTCTGTTGGTAAAATTGGCCTCAGGTTTTCGCGGGCAGGTAAAGAAAAAAATTATTGGCTCGAGGGTACAATTTGGTCGTGACCCAACGGCTTTTACGTGAGCTTTTAATGAAAAACCAGCCGCCGCCCCTATATGTACGAGGGTTAAATGGGATATATTAAATGCTTTGTGGAGGAAGTGCAAGTGTCATGTTTTAGATTTGATGCATCGGAAATGCAGAAATACCCAAAGAGTTCCAGAAAGGTATGGAATTTCAGTAAACTTGGTTGTGTCAGCAATGGGGTCTGGTAGGTGGGGGTAATGGCCCTGCCTGGCGCTTAAAAAGGGGGCATAACCCCGAATGACCTGCCGACCACTGGTCTAATCCTATTACCAACCTTTGATATCGGAATCCGGGTCCCCGGTCTCGTCTGTCATATGCCTCTCAGTGGAGCAGTTGAAACGATATTGTCATTCAGGCACGCTCTCCCGGGAGCAGGTAACACGCTGACATTTAACGAAATGCCATCTGTCTGTTACTGGCAAGTTTGCAGCCGTGAATTGTGTGGGATGTGCAACATATTCTTGGAAACTTTGGTCGCCCGTGGTAACACTAACTGTTGAATCAAGTACGGTGCGAGACTACTCAGAATGCTGGAGATACCGTGAGCTCTTCACTTCAATATTCATGGCACTCTCACCGTGATAAGCCAGGTTAGAATGTTTCCGAAGTACCTACAATGTTGCATGTCTCACATACTGAGTGCGAGAGGCATCATTTTGCTTTTCGTGCTGTTGCTTCTAAAGTGCTACCTGTTTCGTGTACCCGAAGTGTGAAGTGTGAAGTGTACCCGTGTCGTTCGATAGATAACGTCAGTAATGAGCTGAATTTGACACGAGGATCAAGCACTCAGCTGCTAAATACACTTCTCAACCTAGCTGGTGCTAGCTGAAGCTGGGTGTCCCAACGATGTTATAACTATAGCTGTCGAACTTATCCTATTTGCTGGTGCCTCAGGTGTTCGCTCTTGTTCTGAAAGCTCGCTTCAGGTGGTAAGCTGGCTATCCAATGTCTCAGATTTTAGTTATGCCCCTCCGGCATCTCTGGCGGTCCCGTCTGACCTTCCCTTGTCCGGAGCGCCGCCGACGGACGGGCTACAGGGCACCGGCCGGTCGCAGCGGCGGACTCGTACGTCCCCAGGCCGCCGCCGTCAGGCCCTCTAATGAGTAATGACTGCGATGGAGTCAGTGGCGGCCCAGTTATGGTACTGCAGTATTGCAGTGACTATTATTTTCCAGCTGGTTTTGTGTAGTTCGGCTTAAGTAGGTAAGAGAAGGTTATTGAGATGATGTTCGCAATATGATAGATTTGGCACGCACACAAATGATTTTCTTTAAAGCGGTTTTATTGCGCTATGCTCTTCAGTGTTCAAGCCAGCACTGGTTTTGCCTGTGTGGTGAGGGCTGTCGTTTGCACATTTCTACCATCGAAGCGCTAAAGAAAACATTGCTGGCAAGTTAATTACGACGTTATTTTGTTTACAAAATTCGTTTTCTTTTTGTCGATTCATGCTTTAATGCGGGAGATGATGTAGGGTGGTAGCTCTAATGAATCTTGTTTGTGAATAATGATGTCATTTGTAATGCTGTCTTGAGCAACTGGGTAATGGAAGCTGTGCAACACATGTGACTTATATGACTCAGTTGAGTTCGCTGATTGCATTCGGGGTTACTGTCAGCAGCTGCAAACTGTTCACGACGATCAATACCACCGTCCACCAAAACATCAGAAACTATATTGAATTTCATAGCGGAGACATCAAATAAGTTCGGTCGGCTACTTTTCTGGCAGATCTCTCGCAAATGATCGAATAACGTCACCGCGTACAAGTTCGTCGCAAGAGTTTTGAGGCTGGTATTGATGTAGTGCCTTTTGAGATAGGCCTTTTGGTGACTACCAACTCTTCCCCATTGCCATTCTTGTTTATGTTCCCTTCATAACAGCATTCTGAGACCACCCCATCCCACTCTCAGATCTGGGGGCTGGGGTGGATGGGGAGATGAGGCGGGCCTCTCTGGCGGTGTATTTTCACCGTCAGAATCCCCGGGATAGCAGGCGCCGACAGCTTAATGGCCACCTCGCCTCGCGAGCTCACTCCGCTGTTCAAACACGGACAAAATTGGATTCGCCAGATACCAGCCAGGGGGACGTCGCTAGATTAAATGGAAAATTGTGTTATTTGTGTCGCCCGGGTAATGAATAGGGTTTTGAATACGCAATGTGGTTGGTGTGATTGTGATGCCTAATATCCTCGATTGTGAAATATTATTTCGTGGCATGGGCAATTAATTTTGCTCGATTATCTTGTGTCTCATGCTGTTGTTATTTAAAAGTTGATAAAATATAGGCATCTACTTTATAGAACTATTAACTTCCCACTCTCTTTTCCAATGGCAGATGCATGTTGGAATGCATGCCCGCGGACTGACGTCACGATCAATAACGAGTTTGTTTTGCGCAACAGCTCATATGAAGAGAACTTTGCACTTGTTTGTTGCTAATTTGGTTCTAAAATGCAACCCGTAATGTTGTACGACTCTGCTTTAATCCAGGATATATAGGTACGTGACTTATTTCACATCTTAGTTTGTCTGCGTCATTGATCCGACATCCGAGCAGCACAAAGTTCGTCCCATTACTTCAATCAGAAGCCTCGGACCATCCTAGAGTGACTTTGATCTGTCTGCTCGCGATGAGCCGTTCATTCCACCAATATCCCGCTGTCCCGAGGACTGCCGTGTCAGGCCGGTCAGCGCGTTGGTCGCTCTCAAACACTGCTGGCAATGGTGCAGTGCCCGCACCACGGAGCGGCAGTGCTGACTCATCGGGCACATGATACACCGATTGGCGCCGGCATGCAAATATGCCAGAGTTTAGCGTGCATTCAGACCGGAGTTAGTATACAGCCAGTATTGATACCAGTTTAGGATCGTGTGTGACACCATTCGTTATATTCGTACTTCGTATTGGGCTCAGAAAGCGAAGTCGCCGCCTCCTTTCTGGCATGGTTATTGAATTGCAACGGGCGTCTACGTGTTTGACCTCTGCTGGGCTGCTATTGCGTCGCATTTTCAGTGCCCGGATGGGTGTTCGGGTGAGGGGCGTGGTGCTGGCACAGCCATGCGGTTAGTACCTGCTGATGACACCTTACTGAATCGTTGCTTCGTTAGAAAGGTCTGATTTTGTGTGTGTAATTTATATGGAAATTTATAAATAACATAAATAAGCGTTCATAGCTTAACATCTGTCGCATATGATGTATCAACAAGGCATGAGCCAAATTTTCTCATTTTCTTGGAAAATAAATGTCAGCTGTCATGCCTCAGGGTTGGCCTTATCATTCTTACAACGAACCAGCTTCAAACAATGTGTCGTGCTGCGTCATCCACATTCACGTCACATCCAGATCCACGTCATCAGAGGCCGGCCAATAAACGTTCAGCCCTGGCTCCTCGCCACTGAATGGTAGAGAACATGGCCGTCGAAGGGTGCTCGTTGCATCCCATTGCTGCTGGGAATTCGACAAACGGCATCGCGCAGTAAAAAACGGATAGTGGATGCATTACATTGCACGGTGTTGACGGTGCAGAGACTAGAAACTAAAGACGGCTCCGATAACCTTAATGAGATTGAAATACGTGATAGGTACACAAATGACCGTCCAAATTTAGTTCAAGTGTCCATGGATAATGAAATATTAGCGTGCTTTATTGTCTGGAAAGCCCTAGTATAATAACTGGCCTCCCCATTTCATAACTAATGAATGTGTTTATGTCTTTTCACCTTGCATATTCGTCATGCAGATAACAAATGGCATATATAGCATGACCACGGAACTTTGCTCACTTGCCCAGGACCAAATACAAGCTATTCACTTTCCTTATTGTTTTATAACTTGGACAGTTGCCCCACACTGATTCCACGTGATCACTGCGCCATGTGGTGGCCCGGTGTTTATTTGGAGAGCCGCGAGCTGGGGAAGGAATTAACTGCGCTGCTCCCGTGGTTGACCCGCTGTACGGAAGCTGTTACCAGGCCAGTGCAGCGCCGTTTCATATTGTGAGCTAGTGTTTTTCCCGGTCATCAAGGCGCTTGAGTTTAATGTAGTTTTCGGTACTCATCATTCATCAATGGCGAAACTAACTGGCCTAGAGAGATGCGTAGGGAGGTCTATACAGGGGTGCGTGTTGAGTACCTGACTTGCTGGCATGTCTACGGACGGTAATGGACACAAAAGGTTACCTACGTTTTTGGTAATCGTATCTATAAGTTTAGTTATCAAACATGAAGCGTCGGATTTTAATGTTATAATGTGTTATATAATGAATAATGCTTTATATAAGACGTGGAGGAAAAGAATGGGTGGGTGAGAGAATAGTTCTCCAATGTGAGGCGCAGTTGGAGTCTGGCCAAGTGCCAGCCCGTTTCCGCTCTGAGCTTATTGGGTTTTCCAGTCGTATCTTCCACCCCAGCAGTCCAGAACGGTATCGTCTGTTTCCTCCGAGCGCTTTCGTCATGTTACCCTGTCTTTCCTGACCAGTACGCCCGATTAATCGTCGCTCGGATCCATGCACGATCGTCTCAATTTCACCCCTGTCTGTGCACGACATTGTCTGCTCCCTATTTTATCATCGAGCTGTTACAATGGTCTGCGATGGTCGTAGTTCAGGAACGAATTCTCTAACCAGCCCACTCCCGTGGGCAGCGCTCAGTCAGATATACGGACTTATATGGTCAAGACGCGTCCACAGTCATGTCGACATCGGAAGGATATTTGCATAGTGCCGAGGCAGACAGATGTCCGGCCGATCGGCGCAGAAGATTAAGTTCTCTGTCAGTGTACTGCACGCATAATCCGTATAGGGATTTCAGGAAGAGGTAGGCCATCTAGGTGGAGCAACATCTTTGGCCTGTAGGCGGTATTGCAGAGAGCTGCTGGCATCATGCCTGTGACCGTACATGTGCGTTGAACATAACAACTAACGAGAAGCCTTATCACAGTGTTCCTTTGCCCCGAATCGTTATGCCTCTCTGTCGTTGACTTTTCTTTTCAGCCTATAACGAATAGTTGCAGTTGAAGTAGCGTTTGTTCTGCTATCTCCGTTGAGACACTCGCCGCCAGTATCTCTCTGCGGTCGCCGTTACTGTTGGCCGGTTTATGATCCGTCGGGTTTTAGGGGCTCATGAAACTCGCCGTTATCGGTGTCGACGGTCCTGTATTCAGTGACCCCTGCTGTCGACGGGGCGGTCAGAGGACGGTACGGAGTGCACCGGTCGAGGGCAGGGTGGGGTGCAAAGATGGACAACGGGACGGACGAGGTTATGGGACCGGGTGCTCTGGCACAGTACGTTCCATGAGGGTGTATTGGAGCTCACATATCGAGACAGTGGGTTCCAGAATTTGGAGTAGTGAGGGGCGCACAATGAGGTCAGAATGCTCGTTGCGCTAGTGAAATACGGCATCGGGTGCTCAGATCAATGTAGCAGGGGTACTGACCGGACCACAACCCGATGACCTTGAGCGGTCGGCCGGTTTCTGTACCCAAGGCGACGGCAATGTTCTGCAACCCTTCAGTAGGGTGGGCCGGAAGACATTGCGAGGTTATCTAGAAGTGTAATGGTGGTTTGAAGGACTGAAGCTCACACGAGGCACAGCCTTGCACAATTGTGCATGGCCGAGATCTAAAACTGCGGCTTGTTCCAGATAGATGGAAGCTAAGGAGCGTAATGAGCTGAAACATGATTTATTCATGGTCGGTCAGATAATAATGCGATGTAGGTAACGACCTGATTAATTATAATCTGGCGATGATCATATGATTCGGTATTACAGTATTATGCTTGTCATTATACCATGACTTGCCCTTGCTGGTCCTTTCTCTCAATAACAATATTGGACCAACACTGTTGTCCAACAATAATCATGCTCCTATATGTCTCCTTAGCCCCTGAACGAGCTCTATCCGTTTGCGACTTTCCCAAACATGGCGTAGTTTTAGCTCTGAAAGGCAATCGTCGGCGGCTGACTCTCAAAGAGTGCTAGCGGGGCAGAGTGGCGTGCTTACCTCGGCTATTGATCGTGGAGCAGAACACCATTAGAGCTCTGTCAGACGGGCCGCGCCCGAGCTCATCGTATGGAGGAGGGCTCGATGTCGGTTCCTGGACCCTGTCTGGGGACAGGGGAGGCGTCATTGGGTGGAATAGATGAGATAAGTATGTAAGTCACTTGGCTGAGTGGCTTTTTTTTTGGACTGATCATCTGGTGTATTATTCTAAATCATGGATTCTAAAACGACGATAATATTTTTATCTCCTTCTTCTTCATTTTCTTTTCTTTTCTTTGTTTCCAGACCTTCATAAGTATAGACAAAGAATCTTACTTTTGCATATGGTTAGCCTTACTGCAGCGGCCTTCATTTGCCATAATATTACAATATTTATTCACTCGCGCTTAAAGTTGTTCATAAACTAAACCCGCGCTGTTAATAAATAATGAAATAGAGAAACGTTGCGACTGATGCATTGCTTAGTCAAAGAAGTCTTATATATTATTTGATTAACAGCGGGCTTCTGGCCAAGTGGTGCATATAAGCATTAGTCTCAGTTGGCATTGCATCATCCCTTTGGGTATTATCTAGTCCATCGATTGTAATCTGTGGCGCTCCGCCAAAGTATCGCCAGCGGAAAGTGGCCCTGACGGCGGCTTACAAGTTTGGGCCTCGTCAAAGACCTTTCAGGATATAAGACTTCTCAAGTTTGTTTTCTGTCAACAATATTTAACATAGGCACATTAACTGACAACCCGCTCGTCGTGATTTGTGTGTGATATTCACATGTATAATCGCTGTTGTGCATGTAAGAAGAGTGTCAGGTGTACTATTCAACGGTGTGTGTCGGTCTTCGTGTGGTGTATTGTCACTCTACGTCGTAACCCTCAGGACCCCTCCATTTTTCCTGTTCCAATGCTATGTAGGCATTCCGATGTGTGCCTGACCCACCTGATTCCATCTGTATAAAGGCCTGTCTGTCGCATGGCATATGTGTGTTTGTCATACTTTTGGCCTATCGGGCACGTATCCTAGTCTATCACTCTGTGTTTGTATCTGATATTATCACGCCCTATTCCTGACGGGCGCTAACCTCTCTCCCTCTGTTCGACAGGCCCGGCGCGGTACGGGCGGTCTGCTGCACAAGCCTGCTGTACCGGGCCTCACGCCGGCCGCCGCCAGCCGGCCGTTCCACCTGCTGCGCTCCGCCCGCTGGGACCAGCGCACCCTGCTACAGAGGATGCAGACGTTCATGACGCAGCGCGGCACGCCACTCACGGTTCCCGCAGCGCTGGAGTTCAAAGAAGGTGGGTGCCGCTACCCCGGAGTCTGGGGCTCGAGGGGATTCGGTGTCCGGGCAAATGTCATGCCAGTTGATGTCATGGTGCAGTCGAGGAATGACAGGTGATTTGTGATGACAGTTGTAGGATGTCAGATTGTCATGTCACAAGCGGGTGTCCTACAGGTTATCATAGTGATTCCTAGGGAGAGCTGATTGTCGTTCTTATTTTGGTTTCTTAGAAGTGATTGTCGGTATTTCATGCGAACGGCATCTGAGTCGCCCAGCAACCGAGTCTGAAAGTTCTCAACCGCTCTGTGGTCGGAGTGGAGGTTGTGCAGTTACCCACAGGAATTACCGCAGACTTTACTGGACGCTGTTTGGTTGCGAGTGGTGACCAAAGCATCCGCAGCTAATTCATTGAGTGGTTTATTCGGTCTGTCCTGTGCGATCGATAGGTAATAAATAGACTGCGGACCTCGGAGGGCTCATCTCACAACGGAGATCTCTGAAACTCTGCTACGGGCGTTTGTAAGGCACGACCAGCCAGTAATGGGGCTGGGTCTGACCGGCGCCGTCTGTACGCGGTGATGTGTTTATGCCCGTGCTGGCGCCTGTAACCATCACAAAATGTGCAAAAATGACACAGTGTATTACTGTCGTAGCTCCTTAGCTTCACCGAGCTGGTGTTTACGTAACCAGTGTGCCAAAACAATGCAGCCTTATTAAATGTTGTATCAAACGTTAACTACTTCCTTGTATAATATTTGATGCACAGTGCACACTGTCCATAGTACATACCGTAGAAGTTAGAGGCTGTCATATTCCTCGTATTTAGTAACCAGCATATCAGCTACCATCGCCTCATACCAGTATTTCCTAACGTAGTTACCGAACACATTAGCCAGTAGGCACTAGGCAGCTATGAAACGTCTGTCCTTTTCACTCTAAGAGACCCGTTGGGTTTAGCCGAGTGATACCCCCCCCCCCCCTTCCCGGCTGTCTTGTCTGATTGGATGGACGGTTCTCTGTCGACCTATGTCTCTGTGAGTCCCCTTGAAGAGCGCCGTATTGATCCTGAGAAGCCAGTCGACACCACACGGCCGGCGCGCCACTTGGCCAAACCATATCGCCGACCTCAATGGTATTTGTTCGCCACCGAGCCTCTCGACTGTGAGAATAATGACCTCCGTGAACCCGTCCCACTGAAAATAGGAGCCACTGAGCTGACTCGCATCTGATGGGGCATTAGGGAAATTACCCGGGGCTCTAGCGTGTTCAACTGTACGCTGATTTAGTTTATTTCATTTGCCAAAATAGTGTAGTCTAAGGTGATGTGGGGTGTAGTTAGGTAAAATTGTTTTCAGATATTAGTTAATCGTGCACCTTGTTCGTACCATTCAATACAAATCAATGCCTTCAATACAATTCAGTTCGATGCAAATAAATTTCATAATTTTTGTTCCTACCGCCATAAGCGAGAACCTCTATGTCCACACATTGTTGGTTTTATCTAGTTTAGTTAATTTTTTGCTCATACTTCATTTCTGTTGAAGTGATCAAGTTAAGATCTGAAAACTATCATCAGCAATCCATAATCCACTATGCAAAGTCCCAGAAAAACGTAAAATTGATGGCTGAATCATAGTTCATTTGACATCGTTCACGATCATGTTCACATTTCATTGCTGTCAACTGGCCAGGGACCGGGCGTTCTATTGATTTGCCCCTGCAGCTGACGTGGCGTGTGCCCGAGCTGGGGTGTCGGTCCCACATGTTAATGATAATGTCCGCATTCACTCCCACCTAACGTGACGTCCGCTGTTGCAGCATGCAGGGCAGTGCGAGTAGATGACGTGGACAAAGCTGGCTGCCGCTGATAGCGGATAGCAAAACCATGTGACCGATTATGTATGTTGCTGTGAAAATGGCCATGTTTGGTTAGACATGTCGCCTGATAACAGAGGCTGCTTTTTCTGGTAATCGCTGGAGGCGTTTGTTTCATTTGTTGTTTGTCTCAACCTTTACCCACTCCACGTGATTTGCATGCCGCACCCCGTAACACATCGCATCATTGATCTGCTCCCAGCCGACTATTGTGTCTCGATGTGTCCGCAGAGAACATTTTCCGGCTGTACCGGCGGGTGCAGGAGATGGGTGGCTACCATGCCGTCTGCGGACGCCGACAGTGGCGCCACCTATTCTCCGAGCTCGGCCTCGATGCCGGAAAGACCACGGCCGGAGCCTCCCTGCGACGCTGCTACGAAAAGTAAGAGACAATGTCGGCTGCAGTGATTCGTTAAATATAGTATTATTATAAGCACGGAAATGAATTTGTTTATAGAAGAAAGGTATCTGACCTAAAGCGTTCACGAAGACGATACGGGACGGGGACGCACTGCGTGACCTGTGTAGATGAGCAACGTCCGAGTTCATTGTGCAAGCTTAGAGCTGCCCACTGATAATCCATGGCAAAACAATTGACTCCTCCCCTTTATTGCAGGCTGTGCCTGCCGTATGAGCGGCACGAGCGGGGTCTGCCCGAGTCGGCCACGGCGCCGCCGCCGCCGCTCACCAGCCACCACAAGACGACACCAACGTCGTCAGTGGGCCAGTCGCGCGCGGCGCCGGCCGCCTCGTCCGCCGCCGCTGCGGTGCTCTCCTCGGTGGCGGCCGCCGTCGGGCGCGGCCACAAGCGGGCCTCTCCGGACGCGGCGGAGGTGGCGCTGCTGGCCCAGGCGCGGCCGGCCATCACCATCACACCCGTACTGCCGCGGCCGGCGGCCGACCCGGCCGCGCTGGCCGGCTACACGGCCCTGCAGCGGCTCAGCTCGATGGCCCGACAGACGGAGGCCAAGCGGCCGCGCCTGGAGCCGCCGCCGCCGGCGCACCAGGGCGCGCCGCGCCGCCCGCCGGCCGGCCGGCCGCCGGCGTCCACCGCCGGGCCCGTGGAGGTGATCGACCTGACGACGGGCGGCGTGCGGCCGCCGGCGCCGCAGCCGCCGCTCTCTGAGCCGTCCCGGATCGGCTCCATCACCATCACACCGGTACAGAAGGTGGGCGCCGCGCCGGCGCCGGCCGCCGCCGCGGGCGCCGGCGGCTCGGTCGAGCACCTGCTGGCCCTGCACATGGCCTCGGCCGCGCTGCCGCCGCCCATGCTGCAGTACATGGGGCTGATGCAGGCCGGCGGCAAGGAGCGGCTGCAGCGGCTGCAGCAGCAGCTGACGCTGCAGAGTCTAATGGCGCAGAGACTTGTGCTGATGCCCGGCGGCCTGCACGGCCTGTCTCCCGAACAGGCTGCCAGCCTGGAGGCCTACCAGCGAGCCATGATGCAGGCGGGACTGCGCCGCTCGTGAGGCCGAGCGCCTGTGGATGGGACGAGGGACCGTCCAGAGGTCCAGTAACTCGCTGAAGGGGACACGATGGACTCGTGTGCCGCGCTGCCACCGTGTTTGATATCATTTTTTGTGGCTGAGGTGTCGCTGACTGGGAGGGAGTGTGGATTTTTGTAACGGAGTTCGGGTACCGAGTGAAGGAGTGACCAAGGCACGGAGTGAGGGGCGGACGTGCGCCGCGGGATGGCGCTGTGAGCGAGGGTCCTGGGGGCGTCAAACGGCGCCGGGGACTGGCCCGGCGCACGGAGGGTGTGCTGTGTGAATATGTGTGCGTGTACAGTGTATCATCTGAGCAGCGGGAGCGGGGCGTTTGACGGACGGGGAACCGAGGGCCGCGAGCATGTGAGATCGCCGAGCGAGAGGAGTACAAACGGAGTTCCGTGGCGCGCCGGCCCTTACCGCCGCGCCTGGGGCCGAACTGCCGCCGTGCGGGGCTCCGAGCGCGCGCCGCGGCCCGCCGGCACACGCCACCCCACCATTGTCGCGCTTACCGTCGGATTGTGCTCATCTCGTGTGTCGCGAAAAGACTGTCGACGTGTATATTTTTGCCCATGCTGGCTGCGTTCCGTGGCATTCTACAGTGTTCCATTTTTCGCTCAGATTTGGTTCGTTTGAGGCCTGTGCTAGCGATGGTTTTACTTTTACGACGAGACCTGATCTGCAACAGCCCTTTTAGAATAGCTTTGGAACTTTGCTAGGTCGTTGTGTAGTAATATAGCTGTAACGCTTTCTACATATGCGAGGGCTTTCCTGAAATGTTAATGCATTTTTCTTTCTTGCTCGCGCATTATTTTGTAAAGGCTTTCTGTAGCTCTTCTGTCGTGGCCATTTTGCACTGTCCAATTGAAGCAAGCGATTGTCTTTCATATCGTGCTGCATAACCGAGCAGATGCTGTACAAAATAAAACGTTTCAAATCAGTGTCGGTTGTGCGACTCTACGATCTCTGGTCGTCACTTTTCAGAAGCGGCCGTGAAGTACATACCTATCTCGGTCGTGGATATATGGATTTGGCCAGGATCAATTCTGTATGCATTGTATTGTTCTCTTTCGTTATCCGTATTTAGTTCCTCAAATTCATCACGTGATGAAAAAAGTTAAAGCATATACATAATCCGCAAGAGCAGTTGCCCTCAAATCATAGGCGTCACCAGAGATTTTCGGTTGGGGGGGCAAAATCAACTTTTGTGTTAAAACTTGCCTTTCCCCGGTCTTTACTCACTCGTTTTACATATCATTCGACGCGCAATGGTGCGAGGAATCCGATGGTGACAAAGGTTTTCTTCTAGCTATGACATGTAATTTTTTACAGAAAAATTCGAAATTTTGAAATTTCATGACAAAAACGACTGGTAGAATTATAGTATATAGTGGCTGCGATTGCCGACGCACTGCAGAGGGCCGCTGTGTAGACGCTCGACGCGCATGATCATTACCCAGAAAAAGGTGAAAAACGCTCCATTTAATCGCATCACCCTGCTAAAACCTCCATTCACGCATGCATGCAGAGGTTTTACGTGAAATGCATAGGACTTATCCCAGCCACCGATCGTAGCTAAGTTGGGCATTCGGCGGAGAGTGAATGTCTGAAGTGTGAATCGGAAGTAATTCATCTTTGCTCAAGTGAGAGGAAGTGTTTTGTTCACTCAAGTGTGAACAAAAGTTTCTCGTTTTTCGTGTGAAGGGAAGCGCTGCAAACGCGAACAAAAACTGTTAAACGGAACCAAAAGTTACGCACGGCATAGCGGCAAGGGATCCCTTAGAAGAGATAGGTTTGGGACTTCCAGGCCATTTCAGGCCACTCAGGGTCAGTGCTGACTCTCAGAAGCATGCTTAGGATCCCGGAGATCGGCGTGGGTCACCTCAAATATTTACGTGTACGTGGTGCTTTAGGGCTTTCCAAGCCCAAGGTGGGGCCCTCAGAAGCCAGTGTGGGCGGCGGGCGCTAAGAGACTAGGCCCAGGGTGAGCCTGGAGCCCTCGGATAACAGTGTGAACCCTCGGGGTCTGTGTCGAATCCCTAAGGACCTTACGTAGGGACATAATAAACATGTGTTGCGGACCTCAGAGGGACACGTGAGCTGTGACCCCTCAGATGCCGGCTTGGGGTTAGCAAAGTCTGTCGCCTCAAAACGTTACGGTCCAAACTCCATAGTGAGGCGGTCATACGAATCTACGAGAGTTGGGCGACGAAATGTTACACCAAATTGTTAAGTAATGGGTACCATTAGGTAGGCCATACAATTTTCTCTAGCATCGCACCGTAGATGCAGTAAAAAGTGTTATACTTTTCAATGTCTATACCAAAGAAACATGCTATGTCATCACCGATGAAGCGACATATTTCTGCTTTATTGGGGTTGGCGGTGTAGTCTGTGATGCCATCGCAATGAAAATAGCCTAGTTTTGTAGAGCATCAAATTCTGATTCCATAACGACTCTCGCTAGTCCATTTTCAATTATAAATAAGCCTTTTATTGCGCTGCAAAGTCAAAAAGAAGCCCGAAATGGTGCCGACGGCGGCCGTTAACACAGTCCCCTATGGTAAACAGGTTAGTTCACATTCCGGCCGCTATGCGGGCGGCGGCGGCGCCACCTGTCCTCATGTCCGCCTTGGACCGTAACGAGTTTGGCTGAACTATCAGAGGCCAGTTAAGGTTCTCAGAAATGTTCGAAGGCTCAAAGATCCCTGTATGGGCCCTCAGAGAACATGGACACCAGTGGGACTTTCAGAGGCCCGTTTGGGCCCTCTGAAAGCTTCTTTAGGGCTCAGTGGAGCTCCTTAGGAGCCTTTGTTTAAAGCAAGCTCATGAGCCCTGCGACACTTGTACGGTAATTGAGCATTTCGCAGACATTTGACGAGAGTTGAGAAAGGCCCCGAAGATTTCGTTTCACGCTTTGAACGAAAATTGTGTCAGCCATTAGCGTCGCTACGGGGGGGCAAGCGGGGCAGCTTGCCCCCCCCCCCCCCCAACCTCCGACCGGGCACTCCCTGAGATCGATACAGATCCGATGAGATTTTGGAGTCGGAAAAAAATGGGGTACCTTTCTAAGGAATGCCTGTGAGGTCAGACTGTTGGAGCGTGCAGTTCAAACCAAAGTCAGAGTCGCAGTCGCCAAAATCTTCAAGACTGCGACTCCATACTCGGAAATGTCAATGCTGTGATTCATTCCATGTTCCTAGTTGGTTCTTTATTACATTTTGTAGCTGATTTTCATAAGTTTTGGAGTGCTGACACATAATCTTCGTTCAAAGCGTGACACGAAATCTTCGGGGCCTTTCTCAACTCTCGTCAAATGTCTACGACAGGCTCAAGTACCGTTCAAGTGCCGCAGGGTTCATGAGCTTGCTTTTCACACAGGCTCCTAAGGAGCTCCACTGAACTCTAGGAAGCTTTCGGAGGGCCCAAACCGGCCTCTGAGAGTCCCACTGGTGTCCTGAGGGCCCATACAGGGATCTTTGAGGACCTTATACATACGTAGACCTCTGAAAGGCCACACGAATCTTTGAGGATGCCTTCGAAAATTTCTGAAAACCTCAACTGACCTCAGATAGTTCAGCCGAACTTTTGAGGCGGCAGACTTTATTAACCCCAAGCCGGCGGCGGCATCTGAGGTCACAACTCACGTGTCCCTCTGAGGGCCGCAACACATGTTTCTTATGTCCCTACCTACGTAGGGTCCTTAAGGATTCGACACAGACCCCGACGTTTCACACTGTTATTCGAGGGCTCCAGACTCACCCTGGGCCTAGTCTCTTAGCGCCCGCCGCCTTCACAGGTTTCTGAAGACTCGTGTGCCCTAAAGGGCTTTCCGAGCCCACCTTGGGCTCGGAAAGCCCTAAAGCACCACATACACGTAAATACTTGGGGTGACCCACGCCGATCTCCGGGATCCTAAGCAGGCTTCTGAGAGTCCACACTGACCCTGAGTGGCCTGAAATGGCCTGGAAGTCGCAAGCCTATCTCTATAAAGGGATCCCTTGCCGCTATGCCGCGCGTAACTTTTGGTCCCGTTTAACAGTTTTTGTTCGCGTTTGCAGCGCTTCCCTTCACACGAAAAACGAGAAACTTTGTTCACACTCGAGTGAACAAAACACTTCTCACTGCAGCAAAGATGAATTATCAATTATGTACTTCCGATTCACACTTCCGACATTCACTCTCAGTCTCCGCCGAATGCCCAATTCTTAGCTACAATCGGCGGCTGGGATAAGCCCGATGCATTTCTCGTAAAACCTCGGCATGCATGCGTGAATGGAGGTTTTAGCACGGTGATCAGATCACCCTGGTTTTAGACAGGGACCCACTGCAGTGCATCGGCAATCGCATCCACTGTAATTCTACCGGTCGTTTTTGTCCATAAATTTTCAAAATTTTGTTTGTTTTTTTTTTGCAAAAAAAAATCATGCCATAGCTAGAAGGAAAACTTTGTCACCATCGGATTCCTCGCACCATTGCTCGTCGAATGATATGTAAAACGAGTGAGTAACGGCTGGGGAAAGGCAAGATTTAACACAAAACTTGATTTTGCCCCCCCCAACCGAAAATGTCTGGCGACGCCTATGGTGTCAGCACTCCAAAACTTATGAAAATCAGCTGTAAAATGTAATAAAGAACGAACTAGGAACATAGAATGAATCACAGCATTGACATTTCCGAGTCTGGACTCAGTAGCGGCGGAACACCTTCAATTAAAGGGGGGCACTGCCGACTTTTGGTCCCATTCTTTCCATGCAACGCTCATAGGGCTAATGTTAAAATGTCAAAATCAAAGGGGGGCACGGTGCCCCAGTGCCCTCCCCGTTCCGCCGCCTATGTCTGGACTCGGAGTCTTGAAGATTTTGGCGACTGCGAGTCAGACTCTGGTTTAAACTGCACGCTCCAACCGAGTCTGACCTCACAGACATTCTCAGAAAGGTACCCCCATTTTTTCCCGACTCCAAAATCTCATCGGATCTGTATCGATCTCAGGGGGTGCCCGATCCGAGGTTGGGGGGGCAAGCTGCCCCGCTTGCCCCCCCGTGGCGACGCTAATGCCTCAAATAGATTTTGTTGTTATAGGTTATTACTTATTGCAGTGTAGTGTAGGCAGGGGGCCCCTGCCTACAAGGGGCTCTGCCATATTTTCAGGATTGTGGAGGGGGGTTCCGATTCAAAAATGTACCATTTTATACATTGGGTAATGGGTGGCATCAAGATTACTTTTGACATTACAGAAGCTTGAAATTCGGAGATTCCGCGGATTTTCTTTACGCTCATAAGAAAATCTTTTCATTTTCCTTCATATGGAACTAAAATGGCAGAGACATTCACTGCGCAGGAGTTACGATTCAGAAACGCGCGAAGTTGACGGCGGCGCGTGCACGGAGGCACCAGCACGGAGGCGCCAAGTGTGGGTTCGCTGGAAAATCTGAAAACTATTTAGATAATACGAACTTGAAATTATCGGATTTGAATGATGAAAGAATCTTCTAAAAAGGTCAGTTATACGACGTCTATTTTCCTTACTTGTTAACATAAATCCTTTGATCGTTTTTGTCCATTAAGTCCATACTCCATATTGATATAGTGTCAAAGATGTGCCTCTTTTCACTCAGTGCTTTTTTCAAATTGAAATCAACTTCTGTTTGTTTAAAATCATGTTTTAAAATAAAGCTCCGGTTGGTAATGGTATGCTGATTCTGGTGGCTTATCAGTCACATTGACCAGTGTGACTCGGACTGTGCGCCACTGTGCAGTTATAGGAAATATGCCACTTTTAGCATGGAGTTTTGAACTGGAAAAGCTTTTCTGTAGCTTGCGCTGAGACAAGCACATATCAAGGAGCTTTTACGCCCCAACAACTGCCCTAGACAAAGATGTTTCATTTTTTGTTCTGAAAAGAGTGCCTTGTAGGGGAATGTGGTGCCTTGTTGTTGTAGAGGAATGTGGTGACTTGTAGAAGAATGCCATGAAAGCAGCCACCTGTCGCAGAGGCTAAGCTAAGACAATCAGCATGTAGTTGCTTTTGAATTAGGCAGTATGGCTAAAACGCGTAATAAGCTTCTGCGCTGTTAACCCTTGCCGGCACAGGCCATTTTGAGTCCTTCGACGGCACAAGGGGGGGTTGGTACGACCCCCCCTCGCGTTTGGCCCCTGATCGAGCTAGAGCTTTGCGGAAAAAACGAGCGTGTTGCCCGTCACAAGAGGAAGCCGATGATACCCAATTTTAAGGTCCTAGGTCATCTGGTGACCTTCCAGGTCAGGTCAATGACCCGAAAACCGGGAAACTCGGGACCTGTTAGAAAGTCGTAAAGTGTGGCTGCTATGTGGTTTTCCGGGGTGCTGATCACGAATATCGTGTTAGTTTTGATCAGAGATGATGTCTTTAAGCATTTAGACCAGGTCGGGTCAGGTCAGGTCAGGTCAACCAACCGGTAGGGGTTGTGACGGGTATTCGTAATACATGTCAACCGCCTCGGACAGCTTCGTAACATATTACGAAGGCACCAAAACTACTTCGTAAATGTTCAAATGGTTGCTAAATTCGAATTCAGCTCCAAAAACTAGCCTAGAAACATGTAAAACTCGAAAAAGTGAACCGAGGTCACCAAAGGTCAATGACCTGACCTGACCTTCAGGTGACCTTGACACCCACCCTAATGCATGGGAGCAACATCAAATCACATGTTTGAACGTTTGAAACCACGAAAAACTTGCAAGCGCGCGGCTAATGCGAGCCGACATGCGCCAAACCGCGATTTCGGCCAAACATGGTCACAGAAAAGAGGACACAGGTCAAAGGTCATTGGGGTCAGGGTCATGAAATTTTCAGGGTAGGTGTAAAATTGATCAATGCGAGGGTACTGAAAGTTTCGTCGCGATCGGCCGCTTTTTACGCGAGTTATTCGCGAAAAACCTTAGGGGGGGTTGCATCAACCCCCCCCCCCCCCTGTGCCGGCGAGGGTTAAGCTTCTACGATAGATGAACTATAGTTTTCCTATATTTTTTTATAAATATTAATGATGTTCTTTTCCAATCATTTGGAGCTTAAAAAGCCATTAAACTGCTGCAAAAACTAAATAAGGTGATCTTTATGACTTTTGCCTATCAAAACACGCATTTTCTATAGTTAGAATCTACTTCTCCATGCAAATAATAACTTTTCCCCTTATATAGGGAAAGAGGTATATTTCATTTAATTGCAAAGTTATTAGAATAAAATGGATGTTTTTTTCTGTTGAGGTACCTAAGAGAAGTTGGAACTTTCATGAATATTTGACAGTAAGCATATTTAATTAGGTTCTGAATGCCCCCCTTTTCTGGATCTTCCAATGCATGCTTAAAGATTTTTACACCTGACCTATGTAGGTTTGGATCATGTAAGCATCTGCCTGGGAGTATTGGAATGGCGAAGAAATTTGTTATTCTTTAATGATATGCTTTACCTGATTTTCACAGATGACATATATCCAGAATGGCAAGAAAATTACTTGGCTGGAGGAAGATCCATCTCCTCCCACCAAAGTTACAAGAATTTCCAAAACATATTACAGGTAATGTTTCATTCAGTTAAGCTTCTTGTCCTTATCATGTGATACTCTTTATCATTAAAAGCAACTAGATTTTACTTATTAGTACAGACCTTTAAGAAGGTAAACATCCACTTTTCTGCTCTTCTTTCTTTAAAAAGTGAAAATACTATTTACAACTTTTACTGGAAATGTGGAGGTAATGCTGGTTGCTGGTCAGAGCCCCACCCATTTTTGTTTTTTTAAATTGCTAGAGTCTGGGTTGTTTATGCCCATGCTGCCCATGGTCCTTTTTCAGATCCTGTAAATTTGGGAATCTGCGCCTGGCAGTTGGCGACTTTGTCTTGATAGCTGACTTATCAGCTGGAGATGAAGACCATGTGGATGGCTGTGAAATAGCTGAAATCACTCATATGTATGACACAGGTGAGAAGTTTCTACCTAGAAACCTGTTTTGCACATTTTGAATGAACTGAAAAGTTAAATCGGAGTCCTTGGAGTTTATTGCACAGGTCCTCTGCTCTACCGTCCCATTGGGAAATTCTGGGTTGTCTAGAGACTTCAAACTGATATTAAGTATTCCCAATATTTTAGGTATGTACCTTAAATATAATCACATACCTGTTCCATGACAATGCATGTAAAAAACAATAAATCTATGACTGTTTGTGGTTTCACGCCACTTCAGATCCACTCACTCTTCAACCATCAGTCACCGCTGTTATGGATCACTGAAGCCGCCACCTCTGCCTCTCACCCCCACATCACCGCTCGCAGGCGACCCGGACGAGAAGGACCCGTGCTGGCTGACTGTGCGGTGGTTCACGCGCTGGGACCTTCTGCCGCCGACGGTGCGCAAGAAGCTGCCGGTCGGCCTGCCACAGCCGCACCCGACCCGGGAGGTGGTACTGGACGGGCGGCCGTTCAGCCCAGAGGTGCTCATCAGCACTGTCTGGGACAAATGTGAGGTGAGTGTGAAGCTGTCAGCTGTTCTGCAAAGGCGACCGAGTGTGAGGCGAGAATGATTGTTGATGTTGGGTATTGGTAAGATGGTTGTCGGTCGGTGACTTCGCTAACAGGATCCTCACACTACATCTGGCTTGTTAGTGATATGCCTTACCATCGCTATTCATTTTTAGCGTTTGCATCGTTAAAAAAGCCGGGCGTGTTTCCCATAGTTGGTGCATCACAAAGAACAATGACATACATGACCATTGACCAGCGTCTTCACATGATTTACTCTGGGCCGAGCCGGTCACCTGCTCTACTGATCTTCCCTGTCCCCATCAGGTGCGCGTGCTGCAGCCATACGAGGACTCGGCGGTCGAGCGGAGCACCCGCGGCGCCCTAGAGCTGTTCGTCACCCGGTTCCAGCTGCAGACTAAGCCGCTGAAGCTGGTATCTATCTCCGGTCTGGACCTGGGTTTCGAGGATGAGGGGGAAAGAAAGAGAACAAAAACACCTCAGAAGACTGGTGGGAGGTCGAGGCAAGGTAGTGAGGCACCCGAAAGACGGGAGAAAGCAGGCGATGAACCCCGCGGGAGGCGAAAGAGGGAAGGAAGTGAAACTCCGGGAAGACAGAAGAGAGCGGGCAGTAAAACCCCGGAAAGACGGAGGAGGGAAAGAAGTGAAACTCCTGGTAGATGCAGGAGAGAGACAAGTGAAACCCCCAGAAGGCGGAAGAGGGAGGGAAGTGAAACTCCTGGAAGACAGAAGAGGGCGGGCAGTGAAACCCCAGGAAAACGGAGGAGGGACAGAAGTGAGACCCCCGGGAGACAAATAAGAGAAGTTAGTAAAACTCCCGGGAAACAGAAGAGGACGGGCGGCGAGACCCCGGCGAAACAGAAAAGAGCGGGCAGTGAAACTCCAGGGAAACAGAAGAGAGCTGGCAGCGAGGCTCCCGGTGAAACGCCCACTGCTGAACGAAGGACACGATCGACGGGAAAGGAGAATAGTGAGTCAGGGTTAATTGCGTTTGAGAGCAGGGGCTTTGGTATAAACGTCAGCTTTGTCGAGTGGGGATCGTGTGGGTTGGGTTGTAAACAAAACAAAAAAACCGTTTTCTAACTTATTTGTGGTATGCTGGGACAAACTGCGAATTGCTTTGGTGGATTGCCGAATGCATCCCACATGGAGACTAGGTATATAGTCTAAGGGCTCATTACTCTTTGACACTCAGCAGATGCTAGCATTTTTGGTGGCTGTTAGCATGTGTAAGCATTTGTAGTAATTCCGCTGTTTGCTGACAGATGCGCCAACCACGCCGTCGCAGCAGCCGCCTTCCAAAGAGGGCCTGTCCCGTTCGGGCCGGCGTCGTAAGGAGCGCAGCTACCGTGACCTCGTGGAGGGCAAGGTGGGTGACCGTGGTGGGCTCCGTACCGGTCAGGGTGAGGCTGGTGTGCGGGGCTAACAAAGCCGAGGCTAGATAAGACAACAGTGGCAATGGAGATAGGCATTGTAGCTATGCAAGAGCTTAGGATCGCTTAGCGTGGTCTTTATAGTGCCTATGAAGGGTTATGATGAGGTACTACTAATTAGTTCTACGATTAAAGATGTCTGGGTAAGCGTCCTTCGTTTAGTTTATTTGTTTGATGCGCTAGTTTTCTCAGGCTGTATGAGGGTTTATTGTTGGATCAGACCAGTCCCCGGTGAACGTTTCAGGCCCCCGGTATCACTGCTGGCGTGGGCTCTGTCCTGCCCTCGTTCTCGCCTTCCGTTCGCCTCAGTCGGGCGTCCTGTCCTCCCGGAGTGTCCTATTACACCAGGTCCTCTCGAGCGTCCTCACAGGCCGCAACGGTAAGGGCTCTTTTTCTTACCTTACGATCCACTTTTGTATAATCTCTCGTATCCTGTTTATGTTTCTACACACTTCATGCAAATCTTCAGCACATTAAGTAGGCACTTCTACTGTGCAACAAAAGATGCTTATCTTTGAGCTGTCTCCAGCACAGGTGTGACTGGCTTTTGTTTTTTTCAGACGAGCTGGGAGGATGAAGATGCCATTACCATAAGCTACACGTCACCTAAAATGGTCATGAAAATGAGTCGACTCACCGACAGCAAAATTCGACAGATGCTGCTGGAAGATGATGATGTAAGTATGAAGATATGATTTAAAAAATGAATTGGAGAAGAAAGTTTATAAGCTGACACGTCGTTGATGTGGTGGCTGGACAGTTTTTTGACCTGATATTACTTCTGGTAGGTACTCACTAATCAGTCTGGTGCAGTTGGTTATGTGCTGGTGTGAGATAAAACGTTAATTTCCACTATGACTGTGATCCACAGAGTGATTCGTCTCTCCCGGATAGCGGTCGAAGCACGCCTGTCCCCGTCAAAAAGAAAACGCCACGTGCGTCCAGAGAAACCACCCCAGCGCGCGGCTTGAAGCGGACAGCGTCCCAGTCTAAGACAGACAGCCCTGCACGAGCCAGACCTGAACCATCCCGCTCCCGGGGTGCCACGCCTGTGAAGCGGGACGCGTCCCGTACCAGCACTCCGTCCAAGCCTGAACCGTCCCGTTCCCGGGGTGCCACGCCCGTGAAGCGGGACGCGTCCCGTGCCAGCACTCCGTCCTCTGGCGGCGCGCGGTCGGCGGGCAGGGGCACACCTCGCTCGGCGGGACGGGGCTCCGCGTCTCCATCGGCCGGCCGCAGCACGCCGCGATCGGCGCGTCGCTCGCTCTGCCTCCAACCGAGTCTGGCCACGGTGACCGAGGAGCGATCCCCCGGCGCCGCCAGCGCCCGCCCCAGTGACCCGCCGCCGGCGCGGCGCCTGTTCGCCGCGGACGCCGGCGGCGCCAAGAGACGCCGTCTGTCATTGGCCGTTGACTCAGAGAACGAGGAGGAAGAGGAGGTCGCTCCGCGCCGCGGCGGAGGACGCAGTCGTGCTGCCAGCGCCCGGCGCACCGAGGAACTCCCGGAGGAGAGTTCCCAGGAGGAAGAGTGGACGCCCGTCAAACGGCGAACGGGCCGTGCGGCCGCGTCCCCGGCGACTCCGTCCCGCGGCCGGGGCAGGGGGCGCGGCGGTCGATCGGTCACGGCCTCTCCCAGGACCCCGAAGGTGAGCTGTCAGTGCCATCGGACTTCCTGCCTTCCTCCTGTGCTTATCTCGGAATTCAGGGAAATATACATACGTTTTTGGGATACAAAAATGTGTGTGATGTAGCATCAGATATCCCTATGTTATTGCTTATCATCGTGATTTAACTTGAATATTTCCGAGACCCAAGATACCAATATGGTTACATTTTTACATCCGCTTACTTATCAATCCTCGCTCTTCATTCTTTTTGTTACTGCACTGACCGCCAAGTAATTGTGATTTGTGGCCCACCCAGCATCATAACTACCTAGTCATTCCCCTGCCAGGTTGGCGGCACACCCCTGGTGCCCGGCCGGTCAGCCGGCTGTCTGGACACGCCCGGTACACCGCTAGAGCGGGCCCGCAGTCGACTGCACGTGGCTGCGGTACCCGAGGCGCTGCCCTGCCGTGAGAATGAGTTCCTCGACATCTACACCTTCGTGGAGGCGCGACTACTGGATGGTACTGGCGGGTGAGTTCAGTTTAGCTGACGATGGGAAGGACGTCGTGGGCGAGGCAATAGTTGAGCGAGTGGGTTAGTGATAGCTATATCAATGATCGAATTTATTGATCTAATCGAAAGGATGATATGCGGTACTACTTTACAGTGGTGCTCTGTTGTCCTGACTTGTGTGAACTTGAAAGTATGGTGGTAATTAGCAAGGAACATTTTTGTATAGTCATCAATTTCTTTTATATTGATCGGTTGGTAACTGGCTTATACATTATTTCATACGTCATTGCACCTGTACACTACGTCATTTCTTGCCAGGTGCATGTACGTGAGCGGCGTTCCGGGCACGGGGAAGACGGCTACCATGAGGGAGGTGGTGCGCAGTTTACAGGAAGGCGTCCAGACCGGTGACCTGCCCGCCTTCCAGGTAGACAACGCGGCGCTGCAGTGCGACCCGGGGCACTGGGGAACGAACCGCTTCTAAACCATGTCGTAAATGTTTGGCTAGGAATGCAAGTTAAAACAGCGGTTGTTGTTTTTCACTGATTTTACCATATTACTCCGGGTTGTCATTTGTCGCACGACGTGTCTTTTGTAGGTTTTTTTTTCATCCGTGAACCCTGCGCATTCTTCTAAATACACTTAGGTAACGTATGCTACCTATTTCGTCCTTACTCAAGTTACAAGCAACGTCACTAACAATTAACTCCCTGTTGCAGCAATGTTCGTCAATCCGACAACTGACCACTCCCTCCCTCCCTCCCCCTCCCCCACTTCTCTCACCACCAGTTTATCGAGGTGAACGGTATGCGTCTGACGGAGCCGCAGCGCGCCTACTGTCAGATCCTCTCCGAACTGACCGGCACCAAGGCCGTACCCGAGCACGCCGCTCAGATGCTCGATAAGCGCTTCTCACAGCCGGCCGGCCGACGCCAGCCGCTGCTGCTTATGGTCGACGAGGTGAGGCGAAGGGATGGAAAACAACGGGTGTTTCGGAAGCATGATGCTCTAATAAATATTCCGTTTTACGTTGATGATTGAAAAGGGGTAGCTCAGCACTTGTGAGCATTTAAATCCCCCTCCCCCCCCCCCACGTTTGCGTATTTTATCCCGACATCGCACTGATATTCCAATCACACCTTGCGTATTTCAGTGTTGTCTTTCCTCTTGCAGTACAGCTTAATCACATCCGCTGTTATATATCTCAGTTCCCCCGCCGATAGGGCCACTAAAAAAGTGACCCCGAGCGCGCCGTCACCCTCCCACCGTGCTCACTCCGTCCCCCCCCCCCCTCGGTAGCTGGACCTGCTGTGGACGAGGAAGCAGAACGTCCTCTACAATCTATTCGACTGGCCGAGCCGGCCGCACGCGCGGCTGATCGTCGTCGCTATCGCCAACACGATGGACCTGCCGGAGAGGATCATGATGAACCGCGTCTCCAGTCGACTGGTGAGGGACGGACCGTGGAGGGGACGGGAAGGGTGGTGGAGAGAGGCGAGGGAGCAGCAATGATTTAGATTCATTGGTGCAGACAGGTGATAAAAAAGCACAGTTTTCATTTATCTGTGGAGTCAGCCAACCAATGGTGTCGGCCGTCGTGCGCCCAAAAGCCGAACGTCATTATCATCATGTCTGTTCATAGATTGTTGTGCGGATACTCGACATTTCTTATTTATCTAATCTCAGTTAATGTGCATGCATTATCTGGTGATGCTAAATTAGGTGGTCGTGATAGGGTAAATTCACTCGTGCTGCCGATCCGGCTGGTATTTCTGGTCCTGCCTGTGTGCAGCGGTATAGCACCGATCCCAGAGAAGCCAAGCCTTTTATGATTCGCATGACCTCACTGTATCCGCCGATGACTCGTTTCGATCCAATGTATGATCTGCTGTCTGACTGATCGGTACGTGTGACCTGTGTGACCTCTGACCTCGCCGTCTCTCCGTCAGGGTCTGACACGGATGACCTTCCAGCCGTACACGTTCAAACAGCTCCAGGAGATTGTCTCCAGCCGACTGAGCGGTCTCGACGCCTTCGACCCCGACGCCATTCAGCTGGTGGCCAGGTGAGCTGTCGAAGAAGAGAGGGGGAGATGGAAAACACAAGGAATACAGGGGAAGATTTTAAGGCGCACGGCTCGGCGGGCTACGACGATCGAGTGGTGTTTAGAGTGAGATGCGCCGAATTCAGTAACGTACTCTCTACTCTATCATGTCATGCAACACCTTGCGTTTGATTTGCTGACGGATGAGCTCTGTGTCGGCTGACATGGTCCGCGCTGTATGTTGGCTAACATGGCCTGTCCTCCTCTTCAGGAAGGTGGCTGCCGTGTCCGGTGACGCCCGCCGCGCTCTCGACATCTGTCGGCGGGCCACGGAACTAGCGGAGCGCGGTCCGGCCGCTGAGCGGCGCCACATGTCACCCAGGAAGGCCAAGACCTCGGCGCTGGTGGCTATGGAGCACGTCAACGCCGCCATCCAGGAGATGTTCGCTTCGCCAAAAATTGTCGCCATTCGGTGAGTACTGAGAAGCTACCAGAACCATGTATGAGGAATGGTGTAGCATTTCCGAGCGAAATGTGCCGTGAAGTGCGGGTTCTGTTGCAATTAGATGCCCGTCAAATATAAAGGTGTTTCTCCTCCGTTCCGTCGTTTCCATCCTCAGGATACTGAAATCCTTCTTCCACGCCGCAACCCCCATTCCGGGCTGGACCGGCACCTTTATCTCATGCGGGCTGCTCCCTTGGAGCGGCACCGCTGCTCCCAGGGAAGCACACCCGTATCCGGGTGCAGAGAGTGCTTGGGGCTGGTCGGCCTGTCCATTCGGACGGGCTCAGCCCCGGTGACTCTGTAGGGTGTCTGCCCAGACCAATGTCTCCCCCAAATCCTATCATCCTCCTGGCTCTGAAATGATCTTGTCAGACCGAAAGGGCCTAAAAAAAAAAAATGATGCTGCTTCTATCTGATTATTCGGGATCGGGAATGGTGTCCAATGGGTGAAGTCGTTGCTTTCTAATCCAGCCCCTTTAGCAAACAAGCGGGATATTATCTGGCTAGTCATATTCGAGATTATTTGATCGAGTCCATTTGAGCGACCTTTAAAATGTTCGCAACCTGTCTGACTACTGTTACAAAACGGTTTATTGGACCTTTGTTTACATCCAAGCATCAATGTTTTTGTACCATAGAAGTTCACAGTAGCCCCTAACTATTCGCGGAGCAGTAGAAGCATTAAGCGAGAAAAAAAAACTGCAGATGCACGCCACTACCGTCCTAACCCGGTAGGTAACTGTGGCATAGCGTCACCATTTTCTGCTGCATTGATAACGGAGCTGGAAACGTGCCCGATGTGTCCAATCAAAGGAATTACCTACTTATAGCAACGGTGAAAAATAGGGTCGCCATTTGGGTAAATCAGTACATACTTAATTATTCCTGTAAAGGATCTAGTCTGTGAAGCTATCAATAGCTTGTTTACTTGGACAAGCCTTTGCGGTGATTTGCTATTACTGAGCGGGTCCTGCCTCACATCCATTGGATGGTTATTTCCGTATCGTTCCGTGTGTCGCCATGCCGGTCCTGCACGCGCGAGGTGCGTGCTCCGTCCCTGTCGTGGCGGACAGTGAACACGTCACGTGCTCACATCGTGTTTTCCGCCCTGAGACTTGTGTTTCTGACCTTAGCATTTCCAACAAATGGCCGCCTTTGTTTTTGCGTGTTGGAAAACCGCGTGACTTGATCCATTTTCTGTATTCAACATTACTGAAGGTTTTTAAAACGGATGCCCGATCTAGCTTTTTACTTGTTTTGCACCGTGGCATGGCATTCAGTTTCGTTGTTTCATTTTGTTACGACCGAGCGCTGCGAAGTCTTTTCAAATTAACGAGAAAAAATGCAGTATGAGCGGCCCCGCCCGGCTTGTAACTCTTTAGAGAGGCTTACTTAGGGTGTATATCTCGGCAACCGCTGGGCCGATTGACCTTCGATCTTTTTTTGTTGGGTAGCCCCATTCCTTCTACCCCGAAATTGGCTACTCTTGATACATCTAGGTGACCGTCGTGCCACGTGCCACGTGGAAATTCAAGGGTGTTCAAGCTGTTGTGCTGAAGTAGCACTTTTGGGAGGTCTATATCCCAGAAACCTCTGGGGTCGTTGACTTGCGGTCACTTTTGTAGGGTAGTTGCATCCCTTCTACCAAACATCGAATGGTGTCTACTCTCGATGCATGTGGGTGGCCCCCACTGCACGTGCCAAATGGAAAATGAAGAGTTGATGAATTTGTTCCCGTTGCAATAACTCGGCGATTACTGGAGCGATTGCGCTGAAACTTGGCATGCATGTGACACCCACCGGACAATGCATTATATGTGTCACGTTTGGGGTGCTACCGCACAGGCGCGCGTAAAGGGGTCATTTTCAATCGATAACGGCTAAGCCGATTGCGTTCAAATTTGGTTTACAGCTAGGGACCGTCGAGAAGAGTGCCGTTCAAAGTTCAGATGAGACCCAGTTTGCACGTGTGCACGTGCATGGTGACGCCTCCAGATCTCAAGAACAGCTGGGCCGATAGCGCTCAAATCTGGCACCCTGCTATAGACCGGCAAATAGGGTGCCCGTGCTCTCCAAGTCAGTTGGAAGTATCTTCTCTCACTAGCGCACGTGTAGGGCCCGCTCTCTCGCTCGCTCGTTTGTCGCCCGTCTCAAAAAGGCGCCTAACTGCCTCTGCGGTATCGTAGATTATGATGAGTTGCTTTGCAATAATTAGGCTTCTTTGTCGGTTTGAATATTTTATTATACAGTTATACACTAAGCATACACTGGGCTCGTGATTGTTTATCATTTGAACTGAAATTCGCATCTTTTTTTAGCTATACTCGTAAATTGTATCACTTAGGCTCCCTTATGGAGCAGACCCACACTATGACTGAAAGGATCACCACGCGAATTTAATGTCGTGGGGAGGGGGGGGGGGGGGGGTCAATATTACAGCGTATTGACTATGATCCAGGTAAACCTAACGTTTCCGAATTCTGACTGGTCAACATGGCTCATTTAGGACTCGTTCAATGTGCATCATCCGCTCATCCAGGGCTCCATGATATCCACATTGTCCGGCTGAGTGACTGCTGTTCCGGCTGTTCCAGCTGTCGTGTTCGTTCGTGGAAAACGCTGTTAGGAAGGTCCATCTTCACACGGGCGTTGCTGCTGAGGCGGATTTTATTTATTTTATCTTGTAATGTAAGTACATTGGCCTTTCATACAGCAGCTCAGCTGTAGAACTCCCATTTAGAAAAGATGGTCCGAGCTCGTAAAAAAAAAAACAGAAGCAAACATTATTCTATTTGTAGTTACTCTTACTTTTTGCCTTCTCAGTTCTCATGCACATAGGTCTGTTCTTAGCTTAGCGCAATGGCAAGCCGCTAACATTTTATCGATCTTCTTATTGCGTAGATTGCATCATTGCTTGTTTGTTTATCGTTTATTCTGGCACAGCTTACACGAAAACTGGGCGCCGATGACCACTGTAGTCTGGGCGCCCAAAAACCCCAATTCATCATCATTACACGAAAACTTCTGATTTTAAGGAGCTTTTGACACTTGTTTTACAGCAAACCTCACACTGATTTCATGGCAAAACGTTAATTTACCCTGATCTAATTCAAGGCTAGTTATAAGCTGGTATCAACAAGACCACTATGACAAAAGTGGTTGTTACGAGCGAGCGAGCGCAGCGAGCGAAGTGAGTCTTTTCAATATAACGGAAAAATCTCAGTATGAGCGGCCCGGCCCGGCCCGGCCCGGCCTGTAACGCTTTTGAGAGGCTTATATCTCAGCAACCGCTGGACCGATTGACCTGCGGT
Source organism: Amphibalanus amphitrite (assembly GCF_019059575.1). NCBI lineage: Eukaryota > Metazoa > Arthropoda > Thecostraca > Balanomorpha > Balanidae > Amphibalanus > Amphibalanus amphitrite. The sequence goes on from NW_024881672.1 coordinate 157,403, forward strand.
CTTTTTTGCTGGGTAGCCCAGTGGCGGCGGAAGCAGGGGGGCAAGGGGGGCAGCTGCACCCTAAAGCTATGGAAAGGGGCGCCTCGAAAATCTGTAGAGGTGGCAGGAAGTTAAGAGGTGCGGCAGCCATAAAGCTGAGCAGTGCGACACCGCAACTGATAAAGGCACTTGTGACACGAAGAGGGTGGCAATGACGTGGGAAAAGTATCTTTTGATATGCTGAAGAGTGGAGGGCATCCTTATCTGAAACAAAGGCAGATGCTGCCGACCCTGTCGAATATAATCTTGCCAGGCGATAAAGGCTAGGAAAGCGCAGCCACTCGAGAAGCGCGCCATGCGGAAGAGGGGCGCCTGCATGCGAAAGAGGGGCGCCTGTGTGTGGGACGAAAAAGAAACATTTATGGAGACTCCGAACGCCAACACGAACATATGAGGGCTTATAGCGTTGCAGGCTCCATGCGACAAAAAGGGGCGCCTGATGGCCGATATGCGAGAGTAAATTAGTTTGTGTAACATTTATCGGGGGCGGTTTGCCGTTTACAACATATGAATGTTAAGGGAGGTCCGAGATTGGGGCCTGTAAAATTGCACTGTCCGTATGGGCGGTTACACCCCTAGTGCTAGGGCGTATTTTGCGTTTTTTTTTTTACTGGGGAGATGATTATGACCAGGAATAGCACTCTGCAAACTTCTATGGGCGCCTGTATAGGGGGCGAAACTGATTTTCCAGTGCAGGGACGGCCATCGGCATTGTGGGGCGGCATTCATTCCACTGGGGCGTCTGCCAGTGTTGAAGGGCGGTATTCATTTCAATGGGGCGCCCGTTGGTGTTGATGGGCGACATGTATCACCTGGGGCGCCTATCGGAGATTGGGGCGGCATTAATTTCACTGAGGCGCCTATCGGCGTTGACGGGTGGTATTTATTCATCCGGGGCGCTTATCGGTGGTATAGGCCGGCATTCGCTTCACTGAGGTGCCTATCGGTGTTTTAAGGCGGCAGTAAATCCACTGGTGTCTGGGGCGCCTACCGGCGTCGAAAGGCGACATTCATAATTCATTTCACTGGGAGGCATATTGGTGTTGATGTGTAACATTCATTCTCCTGGGGCGCCCGGCAATGAGGGGGCGGCATTTATTCCGTTCCCCTGGGATGAGCCCCTATCGGTGTGGAGGCGTCGCCGTCGTATTAGTTTGAAATGGGGGCACCTCTGGGTGGTAATAGATGCATTCATTTCGCTGGGACACCTACCAGCGTTGATTGCCTGTATAATACAGGCAATAATGCAGGCATATCTTGAATGCAGGCAATTTACAAATGCTTGAATGACATTGAGCCAGGATGTCCGTTCCGAAGGGCTGACGTGATACTGATGACACCATTGAATGCAATAGTGCAGTGCAGCCCAGGCGGCATGCTGCTTACCGGCCTGCAATTCTCTGTCACCGAGTTAGTGTTATGGATTCGGCGCCTTATTCACTAGTCCACACGAAGGTATTGGAACCGTGGAACTCTTTTCGATATGCCTTATTCGGAGAATCTTAGGATATGGTGATGAGGTTGTTTCTAAACGAACATTATGAAGGTTACATTTACGCTATGGAATGTACCTAACTATTTCTCGTTACATAAAAACTGTAATTCTGAACGTGTTAACAGGTACAACACATTGTCAAACGTCTCTTCACTGTTTGTGTTACTACAACCGTGTATATGGTAAGGGGCGCCCAGCGGGAAGGGGCGCTTCAATATCGTTTGCACCCCTATCCTAGAATACCTTCCGCCGCCACTGGTAGCCCCATCCCTTCTACCCCGTAATTGACTACTTTTGATACATCTCAGTGACCGTCGTGGCACGTGCCACGTGAAAAGTCAAGGGTGTTCAAGCTGTTTTGCAAAAGTAGTGATTTTGAGAGGCTCATATCTCAGCAGCCGCTTGGGCGATTGACTTGCGGTAATTTTTGTAGGGTAGCTGCATCCCTTCTACCAAAGGTCGGATACTCTTGATCTATGTGAGTGACCCCCACTGCACGTGCAAAATACAAAAAGAAGAGGTGCCAAATTTGTTCCCATTTCAGTAACTCGGTAATTACTGGGGCGATTTTGCTGAAACTTGGCATACAGGTAGGCACCCACCAGGCAATGCATTCCCATGTGTTGCGGTTAGGGTGCTACTGCACGTGCGCACGTGCAGGGGGCGTTTCCAGATCTCGAGAATGGCTGGGCCGATGGCGCTCAAATTTGGTACACGGTTGGGGACCGGTTAGTAGGGTGCAGTGCAAAAGTCATTTTGGACTCCGTTTGCACGTGCGCACGTGCAGAATGCCGCTTCCAGATCTCAGGAACGGCTGGGCCGATTGCGTTCAAATTTGGCACACCGCTAGCGACCGGTTAGAAGGGTGCTTTGCACAAGCCCGTTGGAAGTACCCTCTCGCCCTTCCGCACGTGCAGGGCTCACTATCTCGCTCGCTCGTTCTTCGCCCAAAAGGCGTTTTACTGGTATATTATCCAGATTATTTGCCTCCATTTTGGAAATGTGGTGCGTGTGGCCTAAATTCGTGTGTTTACCTAAATTATACTGATTGTCCGAGAAGCAGCCGCTCCGCAGAGGTCGAGGGGATAATTGCTTGGTGGACATGCGAACGCTGTTTGTTGGATGCTGCACTCGTGAGTGCCGAACTGCACTGTCACAATGACGAAAATGATATGTTTTTGCCGTACGGGACTTGATGGTAGCCGGTGGTTATAGGTAACGCGGGCTGGCCTACCACTGTGCCTGTCACCGATCACGCGACAGTGCTACGGGAAATTTTGGTTTAATAGCTATTATTGAAATCCTCAAACATATTAAATATTCACCCCTAACGGTGTCGCATGTTTTAATCGTTGCTCAAGAAGGCGACTGTTTGATTCTAGGTGAATCAGATTCGTGCCGATGTACCAGATTCGATACCGATGCTGATGGTATTGCCTAAAGCTGGTTAATTGTGCTTGAAGTAGGCCTTCGATAACATTTTCAGCCGAGAATGTTTTTAGCAATAAGCATGACGGAAGAATCCACCTCCCCTTCCTGTTTCGGACCGTGGTTGCCGAGTTGAAGCTCTTCTGCCGTCAGACCGTGCCCCGTTTAGGGTCACTCTTGCAGGGGATGTCGGTTGAATTTGAGTTAATAAAAATTGTCAAATTTGTCAACAAAAAGTCCCTCAAATTTCAGGGAAGTTGTTTCTGTTTCAGGTCGTGCCCGGCTCAGGCGCGCTCCCTGCTCCAGGCTGTGGTGTCTAAGTTTCAGTTCCTCTGTCTCCGTTTCAGTTCCTCTGTCTCTGTTTCAGGTCGTGTCCGGCTCAGGCGCGCTCCCTGCTCCAGGCTGTGGTGTCCGAGTTTCAGTTCCTCTGTCTCCGTTTCAGTTCCTCTGTCTCTGTTCTAGGTCGTGCCCGGCACAGGCGCGCTCCCTGCTCCAGGCTGTGGTGTCCGAGTTTCAGCGCACCGGCTTGGAAGAGGCCCGGCTGGGCCGTGTATATGAACAGATGGCTGCCGCCTGCCGGTTCGAAGGTACGCTCGTACAAGGCTGGGCGGGAGCGAGGCGTCTTTTAGGAATTTGATAGAGTACCTTATGCAATGTACTTGAGCATTATCAGATACGTGCACTACCTTCCAAAGAAGTTCATGATTTTGTGATGACAGATATTTTCGAGGAACGTGCAAGTTGCAACATCCAGAGTGATGAGCAGCGTTTAGCCATTTTGTTATGCACCCAGCTTGTTTCCGTTTATCCGGTGCGAGTGTAACCATATGTTCGCTTCAGCCATATGACCTCATCAGTCTAATGAAGGGAATCAGTCTAAGTGTAAAGGAACGAGTGAAGCAGATCATTTTGGCTTAAAATCGCTGAATCATAAATGCATCTAAAAGCTTTTCGACGTAAAGCTTGCACCATGCGTAGCTTCAACTACGTCTACCGTGTATATGTGACGTACGCATACTAAAGTTCCCGCTCCCCATTTCTATCGTCCTGGCGAATGACTAGAACGACTGTGCGCTGTCGATCGATTGCGCTTTGATATGCAGTCGCTGGTGGTAACTACGCCGGCTGAGGTGATTTGGGAGTCTCATGACCGAAAATAACCGGTCACGTGCCAGCACCTTGACTTTGCGGCGTGCTAGGACACGGTTTTTAGGGTTGCACTTTAGGCCTGAACCGATTATAATGAGACTGCCGTGCACGTGCCTCTGTCGCGACAAAAAGTCCGTTGTAATATTTACGTGGCATGCAATATTGTGAAATGGGGCGTGGCCGCGTGAGAGCGTAATTGCACGAATGTTATAAACGAAAGAGTGAATAGAGCAATGTAGCATTTAAGTGTTTATCCTTAATGTCTTTGAACACTTGGGTGTTTGTAATGAATAATGAGTTATATCCGGAATTAAAACAGTACTTTAGCGTTGGTTATACACTCGTTAGTGAAAACTCAGCAGTAGCGTGTGAATAAGATGAGCCTTTACATCCTCAGCAGCGCTTGTAGCGCATAAAGCTGGATATGTCCCTGCACCATTTTCATAATGTCTTAGGTATTGTAATCGTTAGCTTTACATTGTTGCTTACATGCAGATAACGCATAACCATGAAACATCCATGCATTGGCTATTAATGGAGTCGGTTGACGCACGCTGCTTTCTTTACATTTAATGATCCCCATAGTGATAATCAGTGACATTCGATTAGTTTGATGCATAGCAGATTTAATGTCGTTTGGACTTTGGCTGCATGTCTTGTCGATGAGAACTTTATGCGGCAGGCTCTGAATTCATGCGTTAGCCTTTGCGTGTGCGCTGTTGCAGCCCTTTTTGTGTCCTTGTGCGATGTAAATTGTGAAGACAACCGTCTGTTCTGTGTTTCATTCTGGACTGCGTGCATACTGAGCGTATCCCTGGGAAACTGTTGCTACCTCGCAGGAAACCTTTCAACCGTTGTAACCGATTCAACATTACTGGCTGCACCCCTCCAACGCTTTTACTTTTTCAGAAGCCCCCGTTAAAGCCTTTGTCGTATGTGACACTTCCTCACCCTACAACGCTATGTACTTTGCTGTCTGTTGTACTCCTGCAGTCCTGCCGCTGGCCCTGCCCTCTGCGTTCTTTCGCCGCTGACCGTTGTCGCCCTGTGTTTGTCTCCGACCGCTGTCCGTTGCTGTGGCCCTTGCATTGATCGGCGTCGTTCTGGTTGGCTAATGTCGCTGTCCCCCGCTTCTGACTGATACCACTGCCCCCGCCGCTCACCGATGCTCCTGTTTCCCACCGCTGACCGGTCCCACCGCTTTGTCTGACCGGTGTCGTTCTTTCAACCAATGCCGTTGCCCCGCCTTTGACTGGTTTCGTCCCCTGCCCCGTCTCTGACCGGTGCCTCTCTCCGCCAGGCGTCTCGCCTCCCACTCTCTCCGAGGTGTTCGCTCTGGTGAGTCAGCTGACGGCGGTCCGTCTGCTGCACGCCCAACACGCCAGACATGACCTCGAGACCCGGCTGAGACTCAACATCAGCGTGGACGACGTGTCGTACGCGGTGCAGGAGATGCCTGACCTGTGACCGGTCAGAGGGGGATCAGGGGTGACGTCTGACCTGTGACCGGTCAGGGGGTGACTATTCGATCTGTGACCGGTCAGGGGGTGACTGGACCGATCTGTGACCGGTCAGGGGGTGACTGTGGGCCGACCTGTGACCGGTCCGAGGGTGACTGGACCGACCTGTGACCGGCCAGAGGGTGACTGTGGTCTGACCTGTGACCGGTCAGGAGGTGGCTGTGGACTCCGACCTGTGACCGGTCAGATGGGGACATGGTTTGACCTGTGACCGGTCAGAGGGGGATCAGGGGTGGCGTCTGACCTGTGACCGGTAAGGGGATGACGGTGGTCAGACATGTGACTGGTCAAAGGGTGACGGTGGTCCGACCTGTGACTGGTCAGAGGGGGTGACCGTGGTCTGACCTGTGACCGGTCAGGAGGTGGCTGTGGGCTCCGACCTGTGATCAGTCATGGTGACATGTCAGTCTTGAGTGACACCATGGAATGGGATGGTGTTCGAAAGTGATTGTTGAGGATATTCCTTGCCCGTGACCGGCTGGCCGGCGGTTAAACATGCTAAATTCGGAATTTATTGTCATGTGCTCAGAAATCGTGAAATGATCATATACCTTCATCAAAAAACTTAAAATGCTATAGATACAGCAAAGCACACGGCCAATCTGGCCTGCATAGCTGGTATAGAAAAGTTAAGTGATGAAAAACAGAAATGAATTTAAGGCAAGTTCATTATATAATGGGCCTCAGGCCTTCAGTCTGCAACAAGCTACAAAATAGCTTACCCTGGAATATTTTGTTCATCCCTTGGCCCAAATCCCTTTCATGTTCCCTGCCTTTGACAAGACACAATCGCGATTAATGAATGGTTGAGTCGTGACTCGTGACTCGCACTATTAATGGGTGACGTCATCAAAAGTTCAGCTCGTTTCTCTTGCACAAGTAATCTCTTCTAACAGCTGATAACATTAAAAAGTAAACAAGTACGAGGCGAAGCGGGAGGGCCGGTACCGAAGGGATGGTGGGACTGATGTTGGCTAGTGATTTGCAAGCGGCTGTCTGACATTTTCACACCGATACTGTCGAACTAACTACGTCCTTCTTTATTCCTGCTGAATTAGCAGACATTCGTGAACCGCGCATTCGGCGTTAGGTGGTCATTTTCGGATATCCCTGGTCATTCGGCCTCGGCTTCGTAGAGGGCGATCATTTATAATTCGGATCATTTTTTTTTTATTGATGTTGGCGGCGTTGCTCCACTTTGCGGCTGGTCATCAAGGCTGCTGCATTCCGTCTAGCGTGCTTCGCCGATTGTCCTGCTGGTGACGTGACCTTTATAGCCGGCGTTCATGTCATTTGATTGGCATGGCTGGTTATTGTGGGAGGTTTGCTGGCTGATTTCAACGGGAGCAGTGGTGATGTGTTCTTTTTGTGTTCGTAGATTCTGTTTTTATAGTGTGGCATTTGGTTGAATGACTGCATGTCTTGTGAATTGTAAAGACGAAAAGGCTACATGTCTAAACAAGGCCATCCTTCCGATATTGGTGGCTCATTTCATTATGAGTTGGTTTTGCCATGCGCCGACATCGGTCATGCATTTTTATACTACGTTTGGCTCTTACTGTTAATTTAGACGTCTTTAACTTCTTAGTGCCATCCCTGAGCATGTTTTCCTCTCTTATTTTAGGCTTAGATTTGCAGTAAAAGTTAAACAGACAGCAGTTAATCCACTTTGGGTGTGACCGTTGGTACAAAACACAGTGATAGCATTGGTCCGGACGCGCTACCGAGTTCGTTCAGGGACGGAGTGTCTTCCTGCCGTCGTCTGCTCGTTGTTACTCTCCGATTTTGTACAATTGTTCTCCGATGTGGCCCTCGGCGTACCGTGTGTGGACCGGGTGGGTCTCGATTGGTCTAGCTCGCCCGTTCCAGGTCGAGTTGGTCTTGGACAGGTCAGGGGTTTGTTGCCATTTGTATACTGCCGCGTGTGTATTTTTGTACTGTTTGTGATGGATTGAAATTTGATTATGCGTGCTTTGCATTCAATATAGTCCCAAAGCAATAATTCAATTGTTTGTAATTCTGTATCAATGAAACGCAAAAGTGTACAATGGAATGCAAGAGTAGATTGATACAGAACTAATATTCATTCTTCAAAATCGTCTGCTGGATACTGCAGGAGTGCTGGATAAAGCGTCACGATAGAATACAACGCACATTGTCTGTCATACATGAGGAACACCGTGGGTATCGACTCTCGTTTATGACTTATCAATATTTAACGTATGCTGGGAACGACGGCCGACGCCCACGTGTATGTCGGAGAACCGATAAAAGGCGTAGAAGAATATGTGAGTGCACCGGACTCCGACCACTATCGGCCAGTCACTTTGCTGCACAGTCATCAAGAAAGCTGGAAACTATATGTCTAAGGTGCCTTTCGGCATAAAGTGTGTTCACTGGTGTCTGTATTTCCAGCTTACATAAGGTAGTCATTCGTCAGAAAAAGTGGCGCAGTTGGACGTATGGGTAGTGGGAAGCAGTAAAACACGAGTGGTGCAGTCCAGGCCATGGGTATCCAGACAATCGCCGCATGACGGCTTCAACGATTGGGACATTCGTCTGTCCGTGTAGTCCCGGTGGTAGGTTCTTCTACGAGTTGGAATCCATCTACATTATTATAAATCCTTTAAAAAATAACTCCATCGTTGCCACCATGAACGCTGTGCCGCTTTGCAATGGTTTTTGCAATGCCGTCGATTGGCGTGCGAAGGTGAACTCTTTTTTATGATTTGGGGTGCTTGTTAAACATAAAACGTGCTAGCCTTGTCATAAAACGTTATTGTCGATTAGCCTTGAAATCAAGGGTTTACATAACGTTGCCTTTGGTGTTCATTTCTAATTTTTGCCTTCGTTTGTTTTGTCACGTGTTCAGCGTATACGTATGTATGTTAACCCGCGCCCTGCTGGGGGGTGTTTGAACACCCCCTTGTGGTTTTTCGCGAATATCTCCGCGCCGCCGTTTTTGGTACACCTTATCATACATCAATTCTACACATGTTGTGAAAATTTCAGACCAAGGTCATTCAAGGTCAGGTCACCAGGTCACTTGAAGTGACCTCACCTCATAAAAAGTTTCAATGTCTGTCATAGCTACACCGAGTGACCGATCGCTTTGAAACTTTCAGCGATTGCTAAGAGCAACAGCATGTACAAAATGTATATCTCAGAATTATGATATCGATGACCTAAGGTCAGGTCAATTTTGCGACCTCCCCATTATAAGTCAATGGGAGAAAATTGAAATGCGCCTCTTTTGGACGAAATACATTATAAACACTCCCAAACACCGAATTACAAGTGGTTTAGACACACTGAACATGAAAATGGTGTCCGTGACCCTTGTTTATGCCCTGAGGTCATCTTAGGTCACGAATGGTATCTAACAGTTTTTCGCAAATAACTTTTGATAGAGGCATGCTAGAGCGATGAAAACGCCTTAGATGTGTTCAGCTCGACGATACGGATCGACTGATATGCAACATGACCCTTTCCGGTCAGGTCATGACCTTGACCTGAGGTCAAATTTTAAAGTTGACCTTTCAAGGTCAAGTTATAGTTCATTCGATGCATCTTGACGAGAGGAACACGATGCCGGTAATAGTAAGCTCGTACAAGGCTTTGGTCAAAAGTTATTGCAGAAAAACTGTTTCCGAAAAAATCGGCTATTTTTGCAGTTTTTGCCCCCTGCAGGCAAAACCGTTGACGTTAGGTCAAATCTGAGAGATTTACTCAGAAAGGGCGTTAATAGGGCTATCGAATGCGCTTTTCCGCGGCGCTGTAGCTCTATTGGTTCCCGAGTTATGCGTTGGCTTCTTGGAAATTTTCGATATTCGACCTGGAAATCGGCGAAATTTTGCCTTTAATGACCTCTGGTGACCTGACCTTTGACCTGACCAAAAAATTGACTGAAGTGATTTCGTCATTATTTTTGATGCTCTTTCGAACGCCGCCTTCCGCGTATCGCTACGTGGCCCAGGAGCCGAGTTACAAGGGGGGTGTTCAAACACCCCCCCCCCCAGCAGGGCGTGGAAATCCAGGACCCCCAGCCGGGCGCGGGTTAATACATACGCTAGACTGTTCGAAAAGTCATTGACTATGCATTCATGCTTTGGGTATTCTCATGCGAGAGCTCTTCCCCCCTCCGTTCCGTTGTTTCCATCCTCAGGAATCAGGATAGATTAATCCTTCTCATCCGCACCCCCTGTTCCATGCTGGACGGTCACCTTTATTCCACATGGGTAGCTCCACCCCGGAGCACGCCCATGGCCGGGTGCCATGATCGCTAGCGGGGCTGGGTGGCCTGTCCACGTCCACTGCTATTCACAGCTCAGCTCCAACGGGTTACCAGGGTGCCCGCCCAGACCAATGTCTCCCGCTAATTCCTACAGGGTCTTTCATAATGAATGTTACTTTTGAACATTTAGTTAGGAGCTCTTAATTTATCACTTCCGCGTGAATTTTATATGCGTATTGTTGCAAATTGATTAGGGTTTTGTCCCAAAAAATAAAAAATTCACAACGCCAATTTTCCTTCACGGAAAAGCAGAGTATGTCGATGTTAGAGTGAGTTTGCGAAATCGGTGGCTCCGCGGATGAACATCAAGTCTAGTATATTCGCGGATAAACGGGCGGGGATCCGCGGATGAACAAGACTCTTTAGGATAACCGCGAACTCCCTGAAGAGTTGACGAGATCCGCGAACCACCCGGGGAATCCGCGGAGTAACGATTCATTCTAGTGAGTTTGCGAAGGTCCTTTGCGTTTCATGCAGCTATCTTATGACAAGAATCAAGAATGCAAGGGCATATTGGTTAGATCGTCTGCGACTTAACCCTCGCCCGTATTGGTGTTTTCCCAGTTGCTGTTGGAATTCGCGGAGTAGGTACCGATTCATTCTAGTGAGTTCGCGAATTATTCTTTCATCTCGCTTAGACGTCGCTCGCAAATATCAATATGCAATTAAATAATGGACGGTAAGCCATTTTTGGCGTGGTTGAACTTCTGCGACCAGTCTGCTTACTTTTCTCCCAACCATGAATGGAAAGCTGAAAAGGCATCTGAGTGATCATGTGAATGTATGCAAGTGTGTATGAATAACAGTAATGCTCACTCTTCTTCAGGGGCGGAGCTTCCTGTACAGTTGGTGGGGCAGTTGCCCCCTCCCCCCAACTTGCCCTTTTGCCACAGCCGACCTGACCCGACCGGTCAGCACCGCGCCTACAGCCGCTCCAGCCCGGCGCCACAGTAGGTATATCTATTCTGGGGAACATTTGGACTGGAGGGGCAATGCTGAACTCCGATACGAGAACCCAACACGTACGGTTCTCCAGGGTATTAGTCGTTGGTCGCTCAGCGAGCGGGAGGGCAACCAGTTCCGCCTCTGTATCGCGTGACCCTTTGCTCCGCCCAGTTACGCACGAGCGTACTCCACGCCGCGTAGTAGCGTGGGGAGGGGAGGGTTAGAATGGTGGCATGTTTAGAGGCTAGAACCGGTTTCCGCCCGCCAACGCCACGCCACCGCCCAGCGACATGGAGCGGGGTCAGTGAGCAGGGAACTGGGAAAGGTCATAGGTCAGATACAACGTAGAGCGCTGTGTCTTCCTCCCCTCCCCGTGTAACGACCGCACGACAGCGGCCGGCGGCCAATCAGGCTTGACATGTCAAGGTCACCCGCAGTCACTGGGCTCAGAGGGTTGGTAAAGAGCGTGCCCGTGGCGAACGACAGTCTCGACCATGTGTTATGGTGCCGATAGACTAGCGTGGGTAACAAGTTTTTGTTCAATGCACAAGACTATTCGGTTGCGTCATTTGCTTAATGCCTTGTAATGTGCATTTAACCCAAATTAAACCTCGCCGGCCGAGAGGGGAAGAGGGGTGGGGGGAGGCGGTTGCCGCCTCCACATGTTTATATTTGTGATAGCTGCGAGAGCTGAAATTTGGCAAACCTGGCCTTTAATTCAATCCGAATCTTGTGACAGCAACCGAATTTTAACCCTCGCCCGTCGTGGTGTTTTGCCAGCATCTAGCGTTTGTAATAGGGGGATGGGTTCCTTTAGACCCCTCTTGCCGTTTGGCCCCTGATCGAGTTAGAGCTTTGCGAAAAAAACTAGCGTGTTTCCCTTGACGAGAGGAAGTCGATGATACCCAATTTTAAGTTTTAGGTCATTAGTTGACAGGTCAATGACCCAAAAGTCGGAAAAATTGGGACCTGCTAGTACTTCATAAAATGAAGCTATTATGGGTTTAGGGAGTGCTGGTCACGAATTTCATGTTAGTTTTAATCGCAGGTGATGTTTCCATGATTTTAGGCCAGGTCGGGTCAGGTCAGGTCAAGGTCAAGGTCAAGTCAACCAGTAAGCGTCCTGTCAGCTCTATCCGTTGTAGATGTCAACCACCACAGACAACTTCGTAATATGTCACGAAGGAACCAAAACTACTTGGTAAATGTTCATATGGTTGCTAAATGCAAAATCAACTCCAAGATCTACCCTAAAAAACATGTAAAACTCGAGAAAGTGAACCAAGGTTATCAAAGGTCAATGGCCTGACCTGACCTTCACGTTGCCTTGACACCCACCATAATCCATGGGATCAAAATAATTCCACATGTTTGAACGTTTAAAGCAACGACAAGACTAGATACCCGCGCGCATACGCCGTGAGCATACGCCATACGCCGAATCGCGATTCTGGCCAAACATGGTGTCGAAAAAGGTCAAAGGTCATTTGGGTCAAGGTCATTAACGTTTTTTTATAGTAGGTGTAAAGTTGATTGACTCGAGGGAATTGAGAGTTCTGCCGCGATCAGCCGCTTTTTGCGCGAGTTATTCGCAAAAAACTGGGGGCTGGGGTGGGGTCCGTCCGACACCCCACTCTGGGTGCCAAGGTTAAGGTCAGGTCATTGACATTTAACGTCAAAAGTGAGCCTCGGTAGGATCCTAAATTGTCGCGACTTCGCAACGCCCTTCGTTCCAAACACCTCCGGGGAATGAAGCTTATAGGATCTAGCACTATCTTCCAGAGGTCTCACAACTTGTGTGTGGTTATCTCGTATTTGTTTTTTTTTTCTGAAGAGTCGCCTGGGGTCAGGTCGGTCACGCGACCTCACAATTATTTATCGATGGAGAAATATGAAAATTGATTTTTTTTTGGCGCCGGGAGAGATCTAAAACTGTCTAAAGTGCATTAATTTGTGATTCTTTACAATCCTTGCAAGCCCCAGTATTCACTTTTGCATTGTTGATCTTAGGCGACTTCATTCAAGATATATCTAAGATCATAGGAGTTTTCACCAAAAAGTCCCGACCGAATTAAGCTAGCGAGTCGGGAAGCCACCAGTGGACTTAAGAGGACCTACCGAATCGAATGATAAGCGGTATGACCTTGGACCAGCTTCGTGGCCTGAGTGGCTCTGCCCTGACCATGCCCTGAGGTAAACACCTTAACCTTTGCCCGAGTGGGGGGAGGGGGACGTTTTTGGCTACACCTGCCAGTTTTTTGCGCATGTAAGGAAAACCGCGCCGTGAAACTTGGTATAGCCATACATCAATATCGCATCGTATTTAAAAATTTTGACCCGTGGCACGGGCATCACTTTCCGAAATTAATTGGTAGGGCTTTAACCCGCGCCCCGCTGGGGGGGGGGCAGAATCTGCCCCCTCCCGTTTTTCGCCAATAACTTCTAAACGCGTTACGCCAGCGACGTCAAACTTTCAGTACCTTATCATACATCAATTTGACACGTTCCCTGAAAATTTGAACGAAATCCGTCGGAAATTTTTTGAGAAATTGACGTTTTAGTGACGTCATGTTCGCCATTTTCGCCTCAAAAACGGCAAAATTTCAAACGCCGCTAACATCTTTATTTTTAAAGGAATCAAGACGTAACAAAAAGGTTATACGTGATTTCACGTTGTCTATCAAATGGCTATCTCGGTTTTTTGAAAATTTTGGATTTTGGCCCAAAATTTTTTCAAAAAACTGATTTTTTTGAAAAAATAGTTATAAAATCCAAAATTTTGAGTGTATCGAAAAACCGGAATATATGTCAGAGAAGTGGTCAATGTGCATCTACATACCAATTTTCAGAAGAATCGGTTCAAAAATGTGGGAGTTATTCAAAATTTTATGACGTCACGACACGCAAAATTTTTGAAAAATGATTTTTTTGGACGTTCTAGACCTCGTAGGGAAACAAAAATAGCACCATTCGATTCGCCGTGAAAAACTGCATCAGATAGACACCTTTTTGGGCCTTAACAACCAACTTCAAAATTTGACCTCACTTGACCTGACCTTGACCTGACCTCGACCTGAAATTCATCCAGAGGTGGTCCATATCACTTATTGAGTGTGCCTATTGAATTCTATGAGTAAAATGAACCATAAAACATGTGTCGCACATGCCCTTTTCTATATTTTGTTTTTGGTGACCTGACCTGACCTGACCTGACCTTGACCTTGACCTTTGAATGACATTGTATGCAACGAATATTGTCTTGGTAGTCTAAGAACACGTTTTGGGCAATCAGTCTCAGTCCATTCTTCGGCAACTACGGTGCAAGGCCGATACTGTAGAAACTTGCATTTTGTACCCTTGACCTGACCTTGACCTGACCTCTGACCTACTAAAGCAAAAAATTTTGGGCTCTTAAGATCCGCCTTGTTGAGAGCTTTCGATTGCCGTTTTCCCCGTCTTTCTACGACCATCGGTTCGGAAGTTAGACAGGGGGGGGGGGCAGAATCTGCCCCCCCCCCAGCAGGGCGCGTATGGCTGAATAGCCCAGCGGGGCGCGGGTTAAAAGTTAATTTTGGGTTACAAAAGCCATTTTTACCATGCATCGCCATACGGTTAATGATAAAATAATTAAATCATTGGTATGGCTCGGGCCCTACCAAGCCTATACAAAACGACACCCATGAACTGTTCCCAGGTCACATAAGGTCATGTCACTAGGTCAAGTTAAGTAACCATACCTCTAAAAAAAACTTTGTGATTCTGTCACATCCCAGAAGTTTGAAACTCTGGCTTTTGCATGAGAAAGTTAGCATGAACAATTTGTTTATCTCGGAATTTTCATATCTAAGTCATTAGGATGAAATTGAAATGCTCTTCTTTTGGCCGAAAATACCCTTAAACATCGTGATAGAAGTAAACATGACACACTGAACCGGAACTTGCACCTGTGACCCCTTTTATGCCGCTGAGATCATCTCAGGTCATGAAACTCTCCAACTGTTTTTACCGTAGCCTTAGACAGAAACATGCTAGAGCGCTGAAAACACCATGAATGTGTTCAGCTCAACAATACGAATCGAATGACATGCAAACATGACCTTTTAACCCGCGCGGGGCTGGGGGTAAATTTTACCCCCCTCGCGAATTTTTGCAATATCTCAAAAACGGTGGCGCGCAGCGCCGCCAAACTTTCAGTACCTTTTCTTACATCAATTTGACACGTTCCCTGAAAATCTGAGCGAAATCTGTCGGAAATTTTTTGAGAAATTGACGTTTTAGTGACGTCATGTTCGCCATTTTCGCCTCAAAAACGGCAAAATTTCAAACGCCGCTAACATCTTCATTTTTAAAGGAATCAAGACGTAACAAAAAAGGTTATACGTAATTCTACTTTGTCTATCAAATGGCTATCTCGGTTTTTTGAAAATTTTGGATTTTGGCCCTAATTTTTTCAAAAAACAGACTTTTTTGGGAAAATAGTTATAAAATCCAAAATTTTGAGTGTATAAAAAAAACGGAATAAATTTCAGAGAAGTGGTCTGTGTGCACCTACATACCAATTTTTAGAAGAATCGGTTCAAAAATGTTGGAGTTGTTCAAAATTTTATGACGTCACGACACGCAAAAATTTTGAAAATGAATTTTTTGGACGTTCTAGACCTCGTACGGAAACAAAAATAGCACCATTCGATTCGCCGTAAAAAACTGCATCAGATAGACACCTTTTTAGGCCTTAACAACCAACTTCAAAATTTGACCTCACTTGACCTGACCTTGACCTGACCTCGACCTGAGATTCATCCAGAGGTGGTCCATATCACTTATTGAGTGTGCCTATTGAATTCTATGAGTAAAATGACCCATAAAACATGTGTCGCACATGCCCTTTTCTATATTTTGTTTTTGGTGACCTGACCTGACCTGACCTGACCTTGACCTTGACCTCTGAATGATATTGTATGCAACGAATATTGTCTTTGTAGCCTAAGAACACGTTTTGGGCAATCAGTCTCAGTCCATGACTCCATTCTTCGGCAACTACGGTGCAAGGCCGATACTGTAGAAACTTGCAATTTGTACCCTTGACCTGACCTTGACCTTGACCTCAAACTTTAAATTAAGTATATGTTTTTAGTTGTTCGTGATGAGATCTTTCGATTGGCGTTCGAATTTTCCAAATCGGACCATTAGTTCGGGAGATAACAGGGGGGGGGGTAAAATTTACCCCCCCCCCCCAGCCCCGCGCGTTCGGCTGGAGACCCCAGCCCCGCGCGGGTTAAGTGACCTTGACCTGAGGTCAATTTTTCATTTTACTTTTTAAAGTCAATTATAGTTTATTCGACGCGTCTCGACGAGACAAACGCAATACTGGTAAAATCAGCGTCATACAAGCTTGGAACAAAAAATTATGATGCAAAAACCTTTCCCACAAAACGTCAAATTTTGATAGTTCTTACACTCTGAAGGCTGAACCGTTGACCTTAGGTCAAATCTGAGAACAATATTCAGAAAGGCCTTTAAAAGAGCTATCGAATTCACCTTTCTGCAGCGCTGTAGCTCTATTGGTTCGCGACTGATGCGCCGCTTTGTGAAAAGTTGTCAAAATTGGGAACAAAAGTTCGTGAAAAATTTACCTTTGGTGAACTCCAGTGACCTCAGCGATGACCTGATCAAAAAAGTAACCTAGATGATTCTGAAAGATCTTGTATCGAGTCATCTATTGCTTTTATCACGTCTTTATAGCTTGCTTACTTTCCGAGATAATCCGGTGTGGCCAAAAAGCCCCCCCCCCCCCCCCCCACCACCATGACGAAACTGGCTGAGAGGCACACCCGGGCGCGGAGTAAGCTGACCTCAACGAAACAAAACGCATTCCATTCGACGCACTTGAGCAGGAAGAACTAGATAGTGCCAATATCTTGGCTCTGTGACCATTTGTGGTGAAGTTATTAAAAAAAAAACGATCCCGCGACATAGGGCACTTAGCCTGACCTCAGAGTTTATCGGTTGACCTGAGACAATAAACTCGGGTGCCAGTTGCTGCACCTCATAACGATGCGCACGCTCATTCTTATCCGCAAGACGCTAGCTCAAATAGGAGCGATAAGTATATGCAGAAAACCAAAAGCAGGTCGAGAGTTAAGCATTGAAGCTATATATTATGATACGAGCAGGTAAGGTCAAAGCAGCATGCACACGAGCGGGTGTGGATAAAAATGTGTATGAAGCATGCCTTTTTTATATTTTATTATTCGATTTTCTATAGTTATTGGTAAGATCAAAAGCACAGGTAGAGCGCCCCTGAAGAAAAGGTGACGCACCCGACGGGTACCCGATTTTAGGATCTAAGGTCAATCGGAGCCGATCTCTAAGTTCAGGTCAAGTGACCTTGAATGTTATGGGTGAAAAATGGTTGTAGGCTGTAGCGCCCAGATATTGGCAGCATTGTGCTCGTTATGGTGTGTCACGGGCCACGGCACCCATCCACTCCCTAGGCCGAAAGTAAATTCCATTTTTTTATGAGTTCTGGCATAATCTCGCACATTATACTGCATGCTGTTTCCATGTAAAACAATGCAACTTCAGCTACGTTCTACGCGCTAACCTAATCACCGTCCCACCATCCACCAGGCCAGCATCCCGTTCTGTGCTCCCCTTCCACTTCAAACGAATAAGTCGAGCTACTAGTCAGTCTGCTAGCGCTATCCTCCGTTCCTTCCTGGCTGCACAGCGCTAAAACCCAGAGCCGAGACTTCCCGAGCGCGACCTCTGACCCCACGCGGTCCGAAGGGTCAGCCGATGCCTAAGGGCGCGCCGCGCGCCGGCCACCCGGATAGCCTCTGCCGAGTCTTCCTTTCATTTGCCGGTTACTAAGCGCTCGATTCATTCATGATTCTGTGTTTCCGCGTCCCTCTCGGTAGATGGCTCCACTTATGTCATAGGCAATCCCAGGAAGATTGCGGCCAGAATGCCCCAAACGGCACAAAATGAGGCTTTTGTTCAATATCTCGGAAAGTATTTAGCACACAACGTTGCAATTTCACAGTCTCGTGGTAAATGTGCATACACATAATTCAGATTGGTACTTATGGATTTGAACATTATATAGGACCAGATATATCCGAAAAAGCAAAACCAACAAGACTTTTACTGGAGAACCGTACCTATCAACCCGCGCAAAAATATCAACTTTGAAATTTGAGCTAATTTGACCTGACCTTGACCTGACCTTCACCAGAGCATAACCTAAACTG
Source organism: Amphibalanus amphitrite (assembly GCF_019059575.1). Classification (NCBI taxonomy): domain Eukaryota; kingdom Metazoa; phylum Arthropoda; class Thecostraca; order Balanomorpha; family Balanidae; genus Amphibalanus; species Amphibalanus amphitrite. The sequence continues at coordinate 175,526 of NW_024881672.1, forward strand.
GCCCCAAAGGCTGCCTTACCCACATAATCGCATTTGTCATGTAAAATGGGCCATAAAACATGCATCACATCATATTTTCATATTGTGACCCTCTGTGACCTGACCTGGCATCAGTGACCTCAACTAGCAAAATATGTGTTTGAAGAACAATTCCCCATGGTTGATTTTCAGTGACATGCATTTTACTCGATTTTACAAGCACAACACATTTCTTGAAATGCCTGTAAACGGTGAAAATTCGACATTTGACCTGACCTGTGACGTTATCGCTTTGACCTAGGTCAATGAAATTGGGTCACAAGGTAGTTCCCCGCTGGGGCTATCCAACACCGTTTGCGGCTTGTCGCTATGTTACGTGGTTCTCGAGATCTTAGGGGGGAATGCCCCCTCCCCCCAATAGGGCGCGTTGCTCGGCAGACCCCAACGGGGCGCGGGTTAAGTCGCAGATGATCTACCCAATATCCCATGCATTCTAGTCTAGATAGCTGTATGAAACGCATAGGAACTTCGCAAACTCACTAGAATGAATCGTTACTCCGCGGATTCCCCGGGTGGTTCGCGGATCTCGTCAACTCTTCAGGGAGTTCGCGGTTATCCTGAAGAGTCTTGTTCATCCGCGGATCCCCGCCCGTTTATCCGCGAATATACCTACTAGACTTGATGTTCATCCGCGGAGCCACTAGGGCAGGGGTCGGCAAATGGTGGGGCATGCCCCCTTTGGGGGTAATGGAGCCCTTTCGGTGGGGGTAATGAGGGATTCTGAGAAAACCTATCTTTTTAGAGTTAGTGGCTCCATTGATGGAACCGTCGTGACTGAACTGCATCCCAGGGTTCAAAGATTAGCCCAGGTCAAAGGCACAGCACACATTGATTAGATACCAATTTTCACATAGCTGGCTCGCCTCACCATCTCACCGCGGCTCCGTACAGTCGTACAAAGCAGCTGCAATTTTTAACCGTCGCCCGTCTGTTGGCGTTTCCACAGCCGCTAACATAAGGGGCAGGAGTCGATCGGACCCCCGCGGCCTCTCGGACTCTGAGATGGAGCTGTGCATAAAAACCGAGCGTATTACCCGTCAGAGGCGGATCGAGCTCAGAGTTTTTTTTGGGGGGGGGGGGGCAACCATAACAATTTATCGATTCTTTCCTTGCCTCGTCCATAGGTGTAATGTTAGAATTATGCCGTTTGGGGGGCAAATGCCCATTTTGCCCCCCCCCCCTGGATCCGCCACTGTTACCCGTGACTATAGGAAGCCGCTGCTGCCCATTTTTAAGGTCCTTGGTCATTTCGTCTCATTCAGGAGGTCAAAGGCAAGTGTCGAGAAAATCGGGACCCGCTATAACTTCTTGAAGTGAGATTTTATGGCTCAAGATGATCTCCAGAAAAAGCTCATCCAATGATCATTATGGGTCAAGAGGTCAGTTTTACCCATGTTTTACCGACAGAAAAATAGCCGCCTGCCGGAATTTTTCGCCTAAAGACCGCTTCACATACGGAGCGTAAACGGTAAAGCCCTATCCACTTACATGATCATCGCGCTTACAAAACGCTATGTGGTCCAGGGGCGCAGAGAGACCAGAAGGGCGCCGAACAATCTAAGGATGCACCGTAGACAGAGACATAAGGGCGCGAAACGGTCAGGAGGGTGCCGTTAGTAAGACTATGAGAAGGGCGCAGTGCTGTCAAAGGGGCGCCATTCTTACAGAAGGGCGCCGAGTGATGAACATGAACGCTATATTATCCAGGAACGCGAGACAGTCAGGAGGAGGCCATTAGAGCGCTAAGTTGTATGTCCATATGTGAAGCGGTTTTTAGGCAAAAACTCCGGCTGGCGGCTATTTTTCTGTTGGTAAAACTGGCCTCGGGTTTTCCCGGGCAGGTAAAGAAAAAAAAATGATTGGCTCGAGGGTACAATTTGGTCGTGATCCAACGGCTTTTACGTGGGCTTTTAACGAAAAACCACCCGCCGCCCCTATATGTACGAGGGTTGAATGGGATATGTTAAATGCTTTGTGGAGGAAGTGTCATGTTTTAAATTTAATGCATCGGAAATGCAGAAATACCCAAAGAGTTCCAGAAAGGTATGGAACTTCAGCAAACTTGGTTGTGTCAGCAATGGGGTCTGGTAGGTGGGGGTAATGGCCCTGCCTGGCGCCTAAAAAGGGGGCACAACCCCGAATGACCTGCCGACCACTGCACTAGGGACTTCGCGGATTCCCTAGGAAATCCGCGGATCCACAAATTTCGCAAACTCACTCTAACATCGACACCACTAAAATGCATTACGGATTACGGTCGACGGACAAGTCTTCATCCATTGGCTCTCCCCTGGGTCAACACTGAACGGGGTGGCTTACCTCAGGCTGCTCAAGGAATGATTCTGCCTCAGGTCAGGGACAAGGTTCAAAGAGACGGCCTGTGGTTCCAGCAGGATGGTGCCACAGTGCACACCACGGCAGCTGTTGCGCCAGTGGCTCATCGAGAATTTCGAAGAGCGCGTTATCAGCCGCCTCACCGAGCGACCATGGCCACCACGGAGTCCTGACCTCTCCCCGCTGGACTACTGGTTTTGGGGAGTCGCATTGGCAGATCTGAGACAAAACCCTCCTGCAGCCATCCACTGCGAACCACAGTGGAGAAGTTTGCTGCAAGCCTGGACCCCCTTCATCCTTATCATCATCCTTCGAACTCTGAAATGGTCTCGTCAGACCGAAAGACCCTAACCCAACAAAACAAACAAAAGCTCTGCCTTAGTGAAGTTATTGGTGAAGTGATAGGGCTCCGAGACTTCTTGGTATCGTACTTAATAATTTCCACCAAATTAAGTAATTTCAAAATTAATCATAGCTTGCCTATTTTATCCAAAATATTTAAATCTGCCAAGCCAAGCTTTGTGTATAACACTATAAATTAACTTTGAAGCGACCTTCTCCTTGATATTATGTCAAAATTGAAAGAATTATTTACATTTGCATTCGGGCACAGCCCATCATCAGATGTATATTTGAAAAGACAGCATATACATCGTCACAAAAACAAGAATCGACATTTCAAATTCAGCTCGTGAAAATGACACATCAGTATCCTTCGCGCCGTATGGTACCTATCTATATAAAAATACCCCTATAAACACACACACACAAGCACAATTTTGGGGCACATACATACGATAAACTTGTTCTCACATGATACGCCACGAGGACAGATTTTCGTTCAGCCCAGGTTTTCTTTCCCTTATGTACAGTGATTCAGTAATTTTCCTATCCGGATGGTCCTTAGTTTTCTTCAAAATCCTAACCTCCAGTGGCGGGTCAGCCAGCTTTTCTGCCTTCGACATCCCCGCGTGACACTCTGAAAAATGGTCACCGATCGGGGTAAGCTGTGTCTCGTTGGCAGCACACCTCAAATGTTCATTGTATCTAAGGCGCAAAGGCCGTTTCGACTCGCCGATATACTTAGCTCCACATAGCGTACAGGAGAGCTCATAAACCACGTTTTTGTCCGTGCACCTACCATTCTGCAACCTCCTGCAAGTGTTGCAGATCCTGTTGCCCGAAGGGCACGGTGGATCGCCAAACGATGAATGCACTAGCTTTTGTTTCAATGTCTCTGGCGTGTATGAGGCCACCGTAACATCCAGCCCAGAAGCACGAGCCGCCTTCTTCACCTTGCATAGCACAGTTTCATTGACATAAGGCAAAAGAAGGATCCCGCCAGATTTGTGACCTCTTCCTGCTCTTGCGCCCTGCCCCTCCCTACCATTGTTACGCGGCGTTTCCGATTAATCTTTAGATGTTGGGTGTGTCGATGCTGATTTTTGTCGTGGCGTGTTTTCCTTCCTGTTTCCTTCCTGTTTCCTTCCTGTTTCCTTTGGTTCTGGTCGTGATGTTCTCAACTAGTCTTCCTGTTTTCTTTCGTTCAGCATCATCGCCGCCGCGTAACGACTCTCACGCTCGCCCGTCAGTTTGTCGGCAGATCATTTAGCAGTTTAGATTCCCAAGGCCCAAAATGCATAAAAGCAACAAGCTGTCGTGACTGACTAATTTTGTTATAATCTGAATTGTGTCAATTTGCACTCTCATATCTCGGTAAACGTTCAGTGCATACGCATCATAGGTAATTTAAGCCAACCAAAGCGCACCAATAATGCCAGGAAAACTCAATAGCCCCATTTACTGTTCCGCTACAAGCACGTTGGGGCATTGTGAAGAGAGAGGGAGGGAGAGGGAGAGTGAGAGAGAGAGAGAGACAGAGACAGAGAGAGAGAGAGAGAGAGAGAGGGAGAGAGAGAGAAGGAGAGAGAGAGAGAGAGAGAGAGAGAGAGAGAGAGAGAGAGAGAGAGAGAGAGAGAGAGAGAGAGAGAGAGGCTGTTTAGTTTCGACAACTGCCGATTCGGCGTTTATGCCATAAAACGGCTAGCTGACACGCCGAGTGATCACGGCCACACTTATCCAGTGATACCATTTTCCTTTCGAAACTTGTCGACTTCGGTGACCTGATGAGACTTTGTTAGACGCGCGGAGAGAACAGGCTAGAAGCAAGTTACTAATTCGTTTCGTTCCGAGCCAAAGTTGTATCAGTCAAGTACGTGGTGGTGACACTTGTCAATTCTGTACTGGGTGGAACGAGACAACAATCACAATAAAATGACGCCTCACCGGTCCTGCGGCGCGCGCGGCTCGGCGCGGCTGTAAAACGATTACCGATTTGGATTGTTACCAAGCGATGAGTGCAGTGGCACCTGCACACTGTCGGTCGGCTGTACTGAGAGCCGTGCTATTCTCTCTGGGAATGCGTATCGATTTCACTGTTCAGCGTCATAAACGAGCAGCTGGTGATGCTGTGCGACTGGTGGACACGCCCGGGCAATGCAGGCCCGCTCAGTGCGGTCAAAACAATATCGATCCGGTTATATGGAGCAGTCCATTCAACCTATTGGCACATGTTAAACGGTCGGGATGGGCAGCTAGCGTCATTATCTCTGGGCTTCCGCAACTGACATTATTGCATGTATACACCTTTCGCTCATTATTTAGGTCATCCTGGAAGCAGCCTATGGCCAAAATTGACGACAGAGTTGGCCTACTCTGAAGGCAATTAGGAGCTTCCGGGACGAGCTAGTAATAACCATATGCACACAGCAACCATACTTCGGAAGTGGATCCCAGAAATTAGTAGCCCCCTTCATACGGCTAATTATGGCACCACCATATAGCCCCGTTACATGCGATACCCCTTTGTCGTGACCTATTGCGGATCACGGAACTCTAACCACGCGGGACGTACCCGGACTGACAACCGCGGGACGTACCCCAAATAACAACCGCGGGGCACATCCGGAAAAATGACCGCGGGACGCACCCGGAAAAATGACCACGGGACGTACCCGGAATGAATGATACCGCGGGACGCACCCGGAATGAATGATACCGCGGGACGTACCCGGAATGAATGATACCGCGGGACGTACCCGGAATGAATGATACCGCGGGACGTACCCGGAATGAATGATACCGCGGGACGTACCCGGAATGAATGATACCGCGGGACGCACCCGGAATGATGATACCGCGGGACGCACCCGGAATGATGATACCGCGGGACGCACCCGGAATGAATGATACCGCGGGACGCACCCGGAATGATAACCGCGGGACGCACCCGGAAAAATGACCGCGGGACGTACCCGGAATGAATGATACCGCGGGACGTACCCGGAATGAATGATACCGCGGGACGTACCCGGAATGAATGATACCGCGGGACGTACCCGGAATGAATGATACCGCGGGACGCACCCGGAATATCCAACAACGGCGTCAACGTATCCTCGCCCCCGTCTGGGCCAGTGAATGAGGCACGCACACTGCGCCGCCGCCTCTCACCAGCGGCAGCACAGGCAATCCAACAACGACGCCGGCCCGTTTCACGACGGCTTACGACAGTACGGGCCCCGAACTGGATCTGACCTTCAGCCAGCCAATGGCACGTCTCCAACCATTCGAAAATGTGTAGAGGCATGCAAGTGGTATCTCCATGCAACGACCAACACTGCCTAAGTACAATTGCACTACCTTGACCAGAACAGGGGGGGGGGACCACACTTATTTCTCATTCCCTGGCAATTGAAAAGTGTAATCCAGTCGATTGTGTATACCGTACCACCACGCTTCAGCTCACTTCCATAGAGAGGTAATTACGGCCAAGCATGGCCAGCCGTCGCTGTCTCATTTATGGGGGCAGTAAACCCAGCGCTCACAGAGCAGTCGGGAGATATGTAGAAACTTTTAGGCGTCACACCTTAATACATGTGTCCTAGAAGTGGACTCGTCGCAGCTCTCACTGGTGCAGGGCATGATGCCAATAATGACAATTAGTAGTAATAATCTACCCCATTCGATATAATGGTAACGACTGGACTATTTTCCTGGTAAGGGCGGCTGGTGTAACGCCAGGCCGTATGTCTCTCTTCACCACTACAATTGTTGTCCCGTAAATTAGTCGCTGAATAGAGGAATGGAGCCAACTGACAATGATATCTGATATCTGAATGATAATGATGACAATGACAATGATATCTTATTGACTTGGTCCCAAAATCGTTCGGTTATCTGCTGCACTAACAATTTACATACATGATAACGATGCGGCGTCCCCTACTAAATGGCTGACGCTAAATAGGCGAACCGGCGCGCCTGGAATTTTACTGAATTAGGCAAAGTGATATTGACGTAGTTAACCAAATATGCCAGACGCACTGAATGTCGATTGTATGAAAGTCTTTTCAACAAGTATAGGGCATTAATTAATGAATGATAATAACGCGGCGTCCGCTAAACTACGCGGCCGCGGCTAATTGGGTGAAACGGCGTGCCTGGAATTTTACTTGAAGTTCCGAAACTTCGTATAACAGAGAGTTATATGGTTTCAATGCCAATTCACAAGGTATTCTTGGTAAAATAGTTAGTAATCTGTAAGCTTGTCGTAACTTGCTTGTAACATGTTGAGAGGGTTCGTGGATTGCAATAGTAATTACGGTCTGTAACTCAAGTTTTCATTTCTTTTCGTTATTTACTTCAGTTCTCTCAAAATCAACCTTTGATTTTTAGTTCGTCAATAATGAACTCACTGCAAAGTTTCTGAATACCACGCTATTTTAAAGTATGCTAGTACAAAATGAAATATGGCTCTCATCAATGTGGGAGTGATGTGCGAAACAGGTTTAGTTCAAACCGCGATAATCAGAAAATCGATAGGGCCGGTTACTTGAACGATTTTATTGCAACCATGGTATACTGGTTTCGATTTGGCTCAGTGATATTGTCAGTTGACGTCATCCAAGCGTTAATATGAGCTCATGACGGCAGGTTAATAGCAAAGTAATAAGCCTAGGTATCAGAATAACCCCCAGATCCTCAACGCTCAACTCGACCCACTCCCCTTGATAATTGACCAAGTTTTATCATTTGCTAGCCCTGCTACCCAATTAAAGACCACAATTTCTGAAACCCGTTCTACTCTACTCATCTACCCAACCTCGTCAACCCATCACTTCGATCATTCCCCTTTCGTTACAGCCCCTCATTCACCGTCATAGTCTAGTTTCGTCAGTGGGTTATATTGTATGTTACGTGCTAATTTCAAGAGGAGGGAGTAGGGGTGGCAGTGGGAGCACGACATATTTGACATGCACAATCCGCGTCATACACACGTGAATGCACACAGACATAAACTAACTTCAGAGCAAGCGAAGGTGTTATAGTGGGTACGAGATTTGCACAACTCTTTATGACGACGTTAACAGTACGCATACAAAAATGATGTAGAAGTCTGAACTCCACGAGTAAGTGACCATTTACCGAGATATTTGAATAAATTGACAGATTCGGATTTTATGTTAGTGGGCCAAAAATAAAGCATTCGATAGGCTGGAGAATCTAATTCCGCCGAATGACCGGCGACGCGCTGCCGGACTTACATGATAGTTGTCGGTCGCAGGGGGGTCAAGAAGCCGACCAGTCAGCCCGGTATCGACAGCGATTCTCACACCGAACGATCACACACCGCGAATGACTGACAGTCCTCCAGCGTGAGTGAACGAATGCGTAGTGCCCCCGCGTTCGCGCCGCGGCTGCTTTTATAGGGAGCAGCGGAGCGGATCGATCGGCATCGATTGGCGAAGGCATATCACATACAAAAACCTTTCGACGTAAATCCCGTCCCCGGGATTTCGATATCGCGAACCAACAGGCGGTATAATCCGAAGGCATGTCACATACAAAAACCTTTCGACGTAAATCCCGTCCCCGGGATTTCAATATCGCGAACCAACAGGCGGTATAATCCGAAGGCATGTCACATACAAAAAACCTTTCGACGTAAATCCCGTCCCCGGGATTTCGACACCGCGAACCAACAGGCGGTATAATCCGAAAGCATGTCACATAGGCATGTCACATACAAAAACCTTTCGACGTAAATCCCGTCCCCGGGATTTCGATATCGCGAACCAACAGGCGGTATAATCCGAAGGCATGTCACATACAAAAACCTTTCGACGTAAATCCCGTCCCCGGGATTTCGACACCGCGAACCAACAGGCGGTATAATCCGAAAGCATGTCACATACGACCGCGGGACGCACCCGGAAAAATGACCACGGGACGTACCCGGAATGAATGATACCGCGGGACGCACCCGGAATGAATGATACCGCGGGACGTACCCGGAATGAATGATACCGCGGGACGTACCCGGAATGAATGATACCGCGGGACGTACCCGGAATGAATGATACCGCGGGACGTACCCGGAATGAATGATACCGCGGGACGCACCCGGAATGATGATACCGCGGGACGCACCCGGAATGATGATACCGCGGGACGCACCCGGAATGAATGATACCGCGGGACGCACCCGGAATGATAACCGCGGGACGCACCCGGAAAAATGACCGCGGGACGTACCCGGAATGAATGATACCGCGGGACGTACCCGGAATGAATGATACCGCGGGACGTACCCGGAATGAATGATACCGCGGGACGCACCCGGAATATCCAACAACGGCGTCAACGTATCCTCGCCCCCGTCTGGGCCAGTGAATGAGGCACGCACACTGCGCCGCCGCCTCTCACCAGCGGCAGCACAGGCAATCCAACAACGACGCCGGCCCGTTTCACGACGGCTTACGACAGTACGGGCCCCGAACTGGATCTGACCTTCAGCCAGCCAATGGCACGTCTCCAACCATTCGAAAATGTGTAGAGGCATGCAAGTGGTATCTCCATGCAACGACCAACACTGCCTAAGTACAATTGCACTACCTTGACCAGAACAGGGGGGGGGGGACCACACTTATTTCTCATTCCCTGGCAATTGAAAAGTGTAATCCAGTCGATTGTGTATACCGTACCACCACGCTTCAGCTCACTTCCATAGAGAGGTAATTACGGCCAAGCATGGCCAGCCGTCGCTGTCTCATTTATGGGGGCAGTAAACCCAGCGCTCACAGAGCAGTCGGGAGATATGTAGAAACTTTTAGGCGTCACACCTTAATACATGTGTCCTAGAAGTGGACTCGTCGCAGCTCTCACTGGTGCAGGGCATGATGCCAATAATGACAATTAGTAGTAATAATCTACCCCATTCGATATAATGGTAACGACTGGACTATTTTCCTGGTAAGGGCGGCTGGTGTAACGCCAGGCCGTATGTCTCTCTTCACCACTACAATTGTTGTCCCGTAAATTAGTCGCTGAATAGAGGAATGGAGCCAACTGACAATGATATCTGATATCTGAATGATAATGATGACAATGACAATGATATCTTATTGACTTGGTCCCAAAATCGTTCGGTTATCTGCTGCACTAACAATTTACATACATGATAACGATGCGGCGTCCCCTACTAAATGGCTGACGCTAAATAGGCGAACCGGCGCGCCTGGAATTTTACTGAATTAGGCAAAGTGATATTGACGTAGTTAACCAAATATGCCAGACGCACTGAATGTCGATTGTATGAAAGTCTTTTCAACAAGTATAGGGCATTAATTAATGAATGATAATAACGCGGCGTCCGCTAAACTACGCGGCCGCGGCTAATTGGGTGAAACGGCGTGCCTGGAATTTTACTTGAAGTTCCGAAACTTCGTATAACAGAGAGTTATATGGTTTCAATGCCAATTCACAAGGTATTCTTGGTAAAATAGTTAGTAATCTGTAAGCTTGTCGTAACTTGCTTGTAACATGTTGAGAGGGTTCGTGGATTGCAATAGTAATTACGGTCTGTAACTCAAGTTTTCATTTCTTTTCGTTATTTACTTCAGTTCTCTCAAAATCAACCTTTGATTTTTAGTTCGTCAATAATGAACTCACTGCAAAGTTTCTGAATACCACGCTATTTTAAAGTATGCTAGTACAAAATGAAATATGGCTCTCATCAATGTGGGAGTGATGTGCGAAACAGGTTTAGTTCAAACCGCGATAATCAGAAAATCGATAGGGCCGGTTACTTGAACGATTTTATTGCAACCATGGTATACTGGTTTCGATTTGGCTCAGTGATATTGTCAGTTGACGTCATCCAAGCGTTAATATGAGCTCATGACGGCAGGTTATATATAATACTGAACGAGGCCGGTGTAAATAAATTTTCAAGACCGAGGTCCTTACTGGATTTTTGAACGAGGCCGAAGGCCGAGTTCAAAAATCAGTAAGGACTGAGGTCTTGAAAATTTATCACCGGCCGAGTTTGGTATGTATTTTACTGTATGCCAACGATAAATTTATGTTCTGGACCGAAGCTCTTAGCCGACTTAGGAACGAGACCATCCCAAAATGTTGGCTTAAGTGCAAACTGGTAATGCATTTTTGACCGTGGTCAATTTGCTTACACCAGTTATTACCACACCCCTCCGGCTAATGTATTTGAATAGGCCAGGCATACAGTAAATAGCAAAGTAACCGCGGCGCGAACGCGGGGGCACTACGCATTCGTTCACTCACGCTGGAGGACTGTCAGTCATTCGCGGTGTGTGATCGTTCGGTGTGAGAATCGCTGTCGATACCGGGCTGACTGGTCGGCTTCTTGACCCCCCTGCGACCGACAACTATCATGTAAGTCCGGCAGCGCGTCGCCGGTCATTCGGCGGCATTAGATTCTCCAGCCTATCGAATGCTTTATTTTTGGCCCACTAACATAAAATCCGAATCTGTCAATTTATTCAAATATCTCGGTAAATGGTCACTTACTCGTGGAGTTCAGACTTCTACATCATTTTTGTATGCGTACTGTTAACGTCGTCATAAAGAGTTGTGCAAATCTCGTACCCACTATAACACCTTCGCTTGCTCTGAAGTTAGTTTATGTCTGTGTGCATTCACGTGTGTATGACGCGGATTGTGCATGTCAAATATGTCGTGCTCCCACTGCCACCCCTTCTCCCTCCTCTTGAAATTAGCACGTAACATACAATATAACCCACTGACGAAACTAGACTATGACGGTGAATGAGGGGCTGTAACGAAAGGGGAATGATCGAAGTGATGGGTTGACGAGGTTGGGTAGATGAGTAGAGTAGAACGGGTTTCAGAAATTGTGGTCTTTAATTGGGTAGCAGGGCTAGCAAATGATAAAACTTGGTCAATTATCAAGGGGAGTGGGTCGAGTTGAGCGTTGAGGATCTGGGGGTTATTCTGATACCTAGGCTTATTACTTTGCTATTAACCTGCCGTCATGAGCTCATATTAACGCTTGGATGACGTCAACTGACAATATCACTGAGCCAAATCGAAACCAGTATACCATGGTTGCAATAAAATCGTTCAAGTAACCGGCCCTATCGATTTTCTGATTATCGCGGTTTGAACTAAACCTGTTTCGCACATCACTCCCACATTGATGAGAGCCATATTTCATTTTGTACTAGCATACTTTAAAATAGCGTGGTATTCAGAAACTTTGCAGTGAGTTCATTATTGACGAACTAAAAATCAAAGGTTGATTTTGAGAGAACTGAAGTAAATAACGAAAAGAAATGAAAACTTGAGTTACAGACCGTAATTACTATTGCAATCCACGAACCCTCTCAACATGTTACAAGCAAGTTACGACAAGCTTACAGATTACTAACTATTTTACCAAGAATACCTTGTGAATTGGCATTGAAACCATATAACTCTCTGTTATACGAAGTTTCGGAACTTCAAGTAAAATTCCAGGCACGCCGTTTCACCCAATTAGCCGCGGCCGCGTAGTTTAGCGGACGCCGCGTTATTATCATTCATTAATTAATGCCCTATACTTGTTGAAAAGACTTTCATACAATCGACATTCAGTGCGTCTGGCATATTTGGTTAACTACGTCAATATCACTTTGCCTAATTCAGTAAAATTCCAGGCGCGCCGGTTCGCCTATTTAGCGTCAGCCATTTAGTAGGGGACGCCGCATCGTTATCATGTATGTAAATTGTTAGTGCAGCAGATAACCGAACGATTTTGGGACCAAGTCAATAAGATATCATTGTCATTGTCATCATTATCATTCAGATATCAGATATCATTGTCAGTTGGCTCCATTCCTCTATTCAGCGACTAATTTACGGGACAACAATTGTAGTGGTGAAGAGAGACATACGGCCTGGCGTTACACCAGCCGCCCTTACCAGGAAAATAGTCCAGTCGTTACCATTATATCGAATGGGGTAGATTATTACTACTAATTGTCATTATTGGCATCATGCCCTGCACCAGTGAGAGCTGCGACGAGTCCACTTCTAGGACACATGTATTAAGGCGTGACGCCTAAAAGTTTCTACATATCTCCCGACTGCTCTGTGAGCGCTGGGTTTACTGCCCCCATAAATGAGACAGCGGCGGCTGGCCATGCGTGGCCGTAATTACCTCTCTATGGAAGTGAGCTGAAGCGTGGTGGTACGGTATACACAATCGACTGGATTACACTTTTCAATTGCCAGGGAATGAGAAATAAGTGTGGTCCCCCCCCCTGTTCTGGTCAAGGTAGTGCAATTGTACTTAGGCAGTGTTGGTCGTTGCATGGAGATACCACTTGCATGCCTCTACACATTTTCGAATGGTTGGAGACGTGCCATTGGCTGGCTGAAGGTCAGATCCAGTTCGGGGCCCGTACTGTCGTAAGCCGGCGTGAAACGGGCTGGCGTCGTTGTCCGATTGCCTGTGCTGCCGCTGGTGAGAGGCGGCGGCGCAGTGTGCGTGCCTCATTCACTGGCCCAGACGGGGGCGAGGATACGTTGACGCCGTTGTTGGATATTCCGGGTGCGTCCCGCGGTATCATTCATTCCGGGTACGTCCCGCGGTATCATTCATTCCGGGTACGTCCCGCGGTATCATTCATTCCGTGTACGTCCCGCGGTATCATTCATTCCGGGTACGTCCCGCGGTCATTTTTCCGGGTGCGTCCCGCGGTTATCATTCCGGGTGCGTCCCGCGGTATCATTCATTCCGGGTGCGTCCCGCGGTATCATCATTCCGGGTGCGTCCCGCGGTATCATCATTCCGGGTGCGTCCCGCGGTATCATTCATTCCGGGTACGTCCCGCGGTATCATTCATTCCGGGTACGTCCCGCGGTATCATTCATTCCGGGTACGTCCCGCGGTATCATTCATTCCGGGTACGTCCCGCGGTATCATTCATTCCGGGTGCGTCCCGCGGTATCATTCATTCCGGGTACGTCCCGTGGTCATTTTTCCGGGTGCGTCCCGCGGTCATTTTTCCGGATGTGCCCCGCGGTTGTTATTTGGGGTACGTCCCGCGGTTGTCAGTCCGGGTACGTCCCGCGTGGTTAGAGTTCCGTGATCCGCAATAGGTCACGACAAAGGGGTATCGCATGTAACGGGGCTATATGGTGGTGCCATAATTAGCCGTATGAAGGGGGCTACTAATTTCTGGGATCCACTTCCGAAGTATGGTTGCTGTGTGCATATGGTTATTACTAGCTCGTCCCGGAAGCTCCTAATTGCCTTCAGAGTAGGCCAACTCTGTCGTCAATTTTGGCCATAGGCTGCTTCCAGGATGACCTAAATAATGAGCGAAAGGTGTATACATGCAATAATGTCAGTTGCGGAAGCCCAGAGATAATGACGCTAGCTGCCCATCCCGACCGTTTAACATGTGCCAATAGGTTGAATGGACTGCTCCATATAACCGGATCGATATTGTTTTGACCGCACTGAGCGGGCCTGCATTGCCCGGGCGTGTCCACCAGTCGCACAGCATCACCAGCTGCTCGTTTATGACGCTGAACAGTGAAATCGATACGCATTCCCAGAGAGAATAGCACGGCTCTCAGTACAGCCGACCGACAGTGTGCAGGTGCCACTGCACTCATCGCTTGGTAACAATCCAAATCGGTAATCGTTTTACAGCCGCGCCGAGCCGCGCGCGCCGCAGGACCGGTGAGGCGTCATTTTATTGTGATTGTTGTCTCGTTCCACCCAGTACAGAATTGACAAGTGTCACCACCACGTACTTGACTGATACAACTTTGGCTCGGAACGAAACGAATTAGTAACTTGCTTCTAGCCTGTTCTCTCCGCGCGTCTAACAAAGTCTCATCAGGTCACCGAGGTCGACAAGTTTCGAAAGGAAAATGGTATCACTGGATAAGTGTGGCCGTGATCACTCGGCGTGTCAGCTAGCCGTTTTATGGCATAAACGCCGAATCGGCAGTTGTCGAAACTAAACAGCCTCTCTCTCTCTCTCTCTCTCTCTCTCTCTCTCTCTCTCTCTCTCTCTCTCTCTCTCTCTCTCTCTCTCTCTCTCTCTCTCTCTCTCTCTCTCTCTCTCCTTCTCTCTCTCTCCCTCTCTCTCTCTCTCTCTCTCTCTGTCTCTGTCTCTCTCTCTCTCTCACTCTCCCTCTCCCTCCCTCTCTCTTCACAATGCCCCAACGTGCTTGTAGCGGAACAGTAAATGGGGCTATTGAGTTTTCCTGGCATTATTGGTGCGCTTTGGTTGGCTTAAATTACCTATGATGCGTATGCACTGAACGTTTACCGAGATATGAGAGTGCAAATTGACACAATTCAGATTATAACAAAATTAGTCAGTCACGACAGCTTGTTGCTTTTATGCATTTTGGGCCTTGGGAATCTAAACTGCTAAATGATCTGCCGACAAACTGACGGGCGAGCGTGAGAGTCGTTACGCGGCGGCGATGATGCTGAACGAAAGAAAACAGGAAGACTAGTTGAGAACATCACGACCAGAACCAAAGGAAACAGGAAGGAAACAGGAAGGAAACAGGAAGGAAAACGCCGCCAATCAAAATCGGCATCGACACCTCAACATCAACAATATCAATGCGAAACGCCGCGTAACACCATCAGCGCCGGGGGCAGCGTCGGGGACATCCCTAGTCGTATGTCTCCCTCGCCCTCCACGAGCTCCTCTACCGTCTCTACTGACCCTACGCAGCCGCTCTTTTCTTTCCACTTGTCGCCGAGTGCTCCTTAGCACGTGCGCAGGGTAACCATTTCTCGAGAACAGGTCACAGATTTTATCTAGGCCCCTTTGCTTAGACTCCTCATCAGAGGACAGTGCGATCGCGCGCGTCAATTGGGACCGCAGAGTGCAGAGCTTTGTCTGCTTGGGATGCGCTGAGCGGTAGTGGAGAATGATCCCCGCATTGTTAGGCTTGACATATAGCTGATATATACTTAGCTGACATATATGACTCAGCGCATCCCAAGCAGACAAAGCTCTGCACTCTGCGGTCCCAATTGACGCGCGCGATCGCACTGTCCTCTGATGAGGAGTCTAAGCAAAGGGGCCTAGATAAAATCTGTGACCTGTTCTCGAGAAATGGTTACCCTGCGCACGTGCTAAGGAGCACTCGGCGACAAGTGGAAAGAAAAGAGCGGCTGCGTAGGGTCAGTAGAGACGGTAGAGGAGCTCGTGGAGGGCGAGGGAGACATACGACTAGGGATGTCCCCGACGCTGCCCCCGGCGCTGATGGTAGGGAGGGGCAGGGCGCAAGAGCAGGAAGAGGTCACAAATCTGGCGGGATCCTTCTTTTGCCTTATGTCAATGAAACTGTGCTATGCAAGGTGAAGAAGGCGGCTCGTGCTTCTGGGCTGGATGTTACGGTGGCCTCATACACGCCAGAGACATTGAAACAAAAGCTAGTGCATTCATCGTTTGGCGATCCACCGTGCCCTTCGGGCAACAGGATCTGCAACACTTGCAGGAGGTTGCAGAATGGTAGGTGCACGGACAAAAACGTGGTTTATGAGCTCTCCTGTACGCTATGTGGAGCTAAGTATATCGGCGAGTCGAAACGGCCTTTGCGCCTTAGATACAATGAACATTTGAGGTGTGCTGCCAACGAGACACAGCTTACCCCGATCGGTGACCATTTTTCAGAGTGTCACGCGGGGATGTCGAAGGCAGAAAAGCTGGCTGACCCGCCACTGGAGGTTAGGATTTTGAAGAAAACTAAGGACCATCCGGATAGGAAAATTACTGAATCACTGTACATAAGGGAAAGAAAACCTGGGCTGAACGAAAATCTGTCCTCGTGGCGTATCATGTGAGAACAAGTTTATCGTATGTATGTGCCCCAAAATTGTGCTTGTGTGTGTGTGTTTATAGGGGTATTTTTATATAGATAGGTACCATACGGCGCGAAGGATACTGATGTGTCATTTTCACGAGCTGAATTTGAAATGTCGATTCTTGTTTTTTTTGTGACGATGTATATGCTGTCTTTTCAAATATACATCTGATGATGGGCTGTGCCCGAATGCAAATGTAAATAATTCTTTCAATTTTGACATAATATCAAGGAGAAGGTCGCTTCAAAGTTAATTTATAGTATTATCAATGCTCCTTGCAAAAGCACTACACGATATATTTGTGTATAACATTTTCAGTTATCCGGCCTTGGTTTCTAACGCACAAAACATAGCCACGCTTGACGCTATCACACATTATTTCAGCGGCTGGCCAACGTTGCGCCATGCTGTTCGAACACCTAGCATGAACGCCCGCCCACTGCGATAAGGTGCGAGCCATCAGTCGCGGCGACCGTATCCTCTATACGACCTTTGTCGCCCTAGCGGTGGGGGGGGGGGCGAGCGAATGTCTGCGTGTCTTTATGGCTGTGGTTCAGTTTCCATGCCCTTCCCTGGCAGCAGTCGGCTACTCCTGGGTGTTGTACCGTGTACAGTAGGTCTATTAAAAAAGTCCCCAGCACCAGTGGGCGCTGCCTTCGCTGAGCCGAACCCCCGTATGCCTGTCCCGTATCGCGCCGGTATCAGGTCAGGTAGGGTCAGCGGGACCGCTCGGTCCGGCCCGCGGGCGGTGGACGGGCGGCCGGTAACGCTTTCCGCCAGCCAGCTGTAGAATCCAACAAACGAGACGGCCACCGCTCAGCGCAGCGAAACCGGTGTTAAAGAATGGCAGTAGATGTTCATGGCCACAATGATTATGAGATAGTCATTGTTAGCCCGTGCCCCACAGGAATGCCTAGACTCTCACGCCCTGTTGGAGGGGAAATGGGGATTGAGCATCATTCTTATAACTCAGCTTTGGGCATTTAACCCGCGCCCTGGTGGGGTCTGTTTATAACGCGACCTGGTGGTGGGGGGGGGGCTATTTTTTGCCCCCCCTCTCATATCTCCGAAACTACTGGACGGATCCACAAAATTCAAACGGCGTTCGAAAGGCCTGTCAAATTTGTCGAAGGAAACTAAATTTCATTGACCTCGAGGTCACCGATGACGTCACAGGTCAGGTCAAAGATGAAATGTTTCACCGTTCACGGGTCTTCTAGGGAATGCGCTATAACACCGAGGAAAACGCATTTTGTCGAGAATCAGCGATAGGGCGTCAGTTGCCTAGTAGATATGTTGCTATTAGAGGTCACTGACAATACCAGGTCAGGTCACAGGTCAGGTCACCAAGGGTCACAGGTCAGGTCACATGAGCCCAACTTTACTAGAGTTGTGTGATGCATGTTTTATGGCCAATTTTTCATTTCCAACTTAATGGTGCTGGTTATAAGACTATCAGGTACGGCTTAGGTCACTTTCTGGTGAAGTTCAGGTCAAGGTCAGGTCAAGGTCAGGCCAAAAAAGGTCAAATTTTAAAGTTGATAGTTTTGCATAAAATGGATATTGATTCGATGCAGCTCGTCACGGGGAGTCTAATGGTGGTCTTTGTTTTGCGCTACGGGGTCTAAAATTGCTAGAAATTGAGTTTGAAAATTTGACGTCATCAATTTTGAACAGTTTTTTCGCTATAACTTCGCCAAAAAAAAGAGGTATCAATCTCAAATTTGGTATGTGGATGGAAGGCGGTAAGGACTATCACAAATATTCTGGTTTTTGCGAAATTCAAAAAACTTTTTGGATTTTTTGATAATTATATCCAAAAAAAATTATTTTTTGATTTTTAGGGGTCAAAATCCAAAAATTTCAAAAATCTGAGATAGCAGTTTTGTAGCCCTGTTGATTCTACAGCTTTTATGTCCTTATCATTTTTCTGTATTTGCAAAGCTATAGGCCTGACAGCTCTTCCCGCGAAACCCTTTTTTGGGTCGAAAACGGCAGAACATGACGTCACTCTGACGTCATTTCCGGCCAACCTATCAGAGCCTTTGGAAAAATTTTTGGTCACAATGTGTAAAATTGATGTCCGGGAGGGTACTGAAAGTTTGGTGACGATCAGCGCAGCGGTTCTGGAGATATATCGAAAAGTCTGGAGGGGGGCAAAAAATAGCCCCCCCCACCAGGTCGCGGGTTAAGTGGTATTCGAAGTAGCGTCGAAAGTAGCAAAAAGAATAAAAATACTTCAGCCAATTTTAGATCGGTTCAGAGCAAAAGGTCATGTCACCAGAGGTCATCGATGGTAAAATTTTGCTTGGACAGGATGCGTTGTGCGCACCGGTGCATTGGGTTTCCAATTTCCATGGAAACATCAACAGACTCGGAAGCTCGTAACGCTAGCGTGGAGCCGAATTCATATCAACCGCCGCTACAATGCATGGCAGCGCAGCGCAGCGTGCTGCAGCGCGGGGCCGTGAAACACCGCCCAGGGCTATCCATGCATCAGGGCAATCCAACCCACGTGATGGGCTCGGCCCCAGCGGAGCATGAGGCTCAGGACTCCCGCCCAGGCCCCCTGTCTCCCCCTAATTCCTGTCATCCTTCAAACTCTGAAATCGACCGAAAGAGCCTAACCTAACACAACAAGCAGCTCGTTTACCGCTATGTCTGAATAATATTGTCAGATTTAATTAAGGTCAACGGCTTAGCACGTAAATAACAGCAACTGCCACCATCGGTATTATGAGAAAACCAATTGCTTTTCCACAAACACTAAAAGTTTTAAGCTAAACCTGCATGAAATTAATTTTACCAGCCTCGTGTTCCTCCTATCAAAACGCTTCGAATGGATCAAAAGTTGATCTTTAAGCCTCACCGGCACAGGCCATTTTGCATCCTTCGACGGCACAAGAGGGGGGGGGGGGTTGGCACGACCCCCCCCCCCTCGCGCTTGGCCCCTGATTGAGCTAGAGCTTCGCGGAAAAAACGAGCGTGCTGCCCGTCACGAGAGGAAGCCGATGATACCCAATTTTAAGGTCCTAGGTCATCGGGTGACCTTCCAGGTCAGGTCAATGACCCGAAAATCGGGAAAATGGGGACCTGTTAGAAAGTCGTAAAGTGTGGCTGCTATGGGGTTTTCCGGGGTGCTGATCACGAATATCGTGCTAGTTTTGATCAGAGATGATGTCTTAAAGCATTTAGACCAGGTCGGGTCAGGTCAGGTCAGGTCAACCGGTAGGGGTCACGACGGGTATTCGTAATACCTGTCATCCGCCTCTGACAGCTTCGTTACATGTTACAAAGGCACCAAAACTACTTCGTAAATGTTCAAATGGTTGCTAAATTCGAATTCAGCTCCAAAAACTGGCGTAGAAACATGTAAAACTCGAAAAAGTGAACCGAGGTCACCAAAGGTCAATGACCTGACCTGACCTTCAGGTGATCTTGACACCCACCCTAATGCATCGGAGCAACATCAAATCACATGTTTGAACGCTTGAAACCACGAAAAGCTTGCAAAAGCGCGGCTAATGCGAGCCGACATACGCCGAATCGCGATTCCGGCCAAACATGGTCTCGGAAAAGAGGTCACAGGTCAAAGGTCATTTGGGTCAGGGTCATGAAATTTTCAGGGTAGGTGTAAGATTGATCAATGCGAGAGTACTGAAAGTTTCGTCGCGATCGGCCGCTTTTTACGCGAGTTATTCGCGAAAAACCTTGGAGGGGGGGGGGGGGGTTGCATCAACCCTCCCTCCCTGTGCCGGCGAGGGAGGTCATTTGAAGAATTTGGCCTAGGTTCAAAGACATGACCTGACCAGAAATGGTCATGATGGATAGCAGGATATTAGATCCGTATCGTGAAACTTCACAAACACTTTAGATGATTTCCTAACTTAAGCATGTCTATCAAAAATATTTATTACATGGCTCATGTGTAAGCTGGGTGTGTGATCATGCTTACGAGTATGTTGAACGCAACTGATAATGTTCTGTTGGCCACAATTTCTATATTTAATTTATCCTCCTGGATTTCATATTTTTATTAATGGCACCTTGACGATGTCGAGAAAAAACGCTTAGGAGATTTAACAGCCTGAGATACATTCAGTATAAGGAAGGGTTAAGGGTGCTAGATTCCTTCCGTCCTCGCTATCCTCAGGAAAAACCAATCCGCATCGCCCCTAGTCTTCATGCTTCCCTCTCTGGACTGGAGGTCACCCCACCAGCTAACCTGTAGTTGATGTCGGTTCCATTCCAAGACACATAACCCTCTTCGGGTGACCGTTGGGGAGACGGCTGGACCGCCCGACAGGGCAATCGTCCCACGGGAACAGTCACGCTTCCGGAGTCCGCAGATCACTGTCGCTGGCTCGCACAACTAAATTACTACACCAGAGCATAGTTATGTCATAGCTCTGCAAGGACCTTCTCAGACCGAAAAAGATGGCTCCCAACAAAACAAACAATTTTCTCATTCAGTATTGTATCTCATCAGGCACCACATGTTTTCAGAGTGTTTATTATGCGTTCCGTCCAAAAAAAAGCGCAGTTCAACTTTCTCCCATTGACTTTAGCGATCTCAAAATTGACCCGACCTTTCTGTCAGCAATGTCAAACTTGCAAAGTAAACGTTTCAAATACATATATTGTTGCCCATTGAAATCACTGAAGGTTCTAAAGCGATCGGTTAGTCGATGTATTTAGATATGATGAGCACAGGAACTTTCCTTGAGGTAAGGTCACTTGACGTGACCTGGTGTTATGACCTTAAAAATGGATCATTTGAAATCTTAAAATGTTAGATTTTAACAATAATTGCAAACACTATCCCGGCCAAATAGTGAGTGAGAAGGGAGCGATTCCCCATCCCCATGTTTAGCTCCTATAATTGAGCTAATTGCTAGAGCCTCGCGGAAAAAAAACGAGCGCTTACGTCGTTACGTGACGCAGCGACTGTCACCCCATTTTAAAATAGCAGTGACCTCTTAGGGCAGGTCAAGGGCCCCAAGGCATTGAATCGGTTTTTGGTGAATAACTTCGCAAAAAAGGTCGCATTATCGTCATTTCGATACAATCGTGTTTTCTGTTCAGTGTTCTCAGACGCGTCGATTTATATGCTTTTTTGCTTAGGTGAAGCAATTTAGGATGTTAAGGTCAATGTCATGTTAGGGCAACACAGGTCACGAAGCTGTTGAAAGGAGGACATGCTGCATAAAGCTCATTTTGATCGGGAGTTATTGACGAAGCACTCCTATTGACGAGCACTCCGACACGCAAGGTGAACAATGCAAAAGTGAAGCATTAAACCTTGCCAAGAATGTATAAAGTCACGATTTCATGTGCGTGAGGTATAGTTTTAGCTCATTTCCGACGCCAAATTAACAGCTTCCATATTTTCCCATTATGCTTATATCATGACACTAAGTGCATTATGGATTTGCATCATTTTATAACCGACAAACGTGCAGTCTGCAGAGGTTTACTTAAGACGTCATAGTTAAGTGACCTGACATGAAAACGTGGTTGATTTCAAATGATCCGGCTTGAATCAAATGTAAGGCATATGAAATGTCAGCCTTCTATCATCAGTGTGCTTTGAGCTACCGCAAAAAAAAATACATGGTGGCGGCATCCACCCCTTCTTCTCGGCCGGCGAGGGTTAAACCTCGCTTCGAATTATTGCAGATAATGATGCGACCGAAAGCAAAGCATTTATCTGTGTCTAGAACGGCCGCTGACTTGTTGGACAAGATCCCCAATCTTAATTTGCTAGATGGGAATAAAATCAGGGTTTGGTGTTTGTATATTTGTTCATGAACAGTTCGTGAACAATGTTTGTTTGTTTGTTTATTTGATAGTTTACGAATTTTGGCATTCAAGGTCATATGTTCACCAACGATTCTCTGTTCACGAACAGTTCGTGAACGTTCGTGAACGTTCATGAACAAGTCATCCTTTCTGATATCTTTCGAGCAATTGTTATCATACGGTGCAGACATGACTGCAGGCATGTTTTACATGCGAAAAATGCACCAGTCATATCTCAAGCACAGGGAATCATGATTCATAATTATTCTTGCAACGCTGAGGCTTAAATTGTGCATTTCAGACCTTGCATGACGTCATATAAGACGCCAATAAGGTTGTTAGGTGCAGTAGGAGCTTTTCGCTAATAACTTCCGATCAAATTGAGCTAGCGAGTCGGTTGAGCCTTCAATGGACTCAGAAAGAACTGCCAAATCGATTGATATGCAGCATGACATCCTTCATGGAGCTTTGTGACCCGAGGGGCTTTGACCTGGCCTTGACCTGAGGTCAACATCCTAAAAAGACCTAATCCAAACAAAAAGTATATCATTCGAAGCGCCTGGCCACGACGAGCACGATGGTGCCACAATCGCGGCTCTGCCACTATTCGTGGAGAAGTTATTTACCAAAAACCAAACCCATACTTTGTGACACTTGACCTGACCTCAGGGGTCATCGGTTGGTGTAAGACCTTGAAATCGGATGCCAATCGCTGTGGTTCGTACTGACGCACACGCTGGCTTTTTCCGCAAGGTTCTATCTCAATTAGGAGCGAAATGGCTAAGGAGGGGGTCTTATCTACCCCCTCTTTACCGTGTTCGCGAACAGTTCATGAACGTTCGCGAACTGTTCGTTGTTTGTTTACCAAAATTTGACCGATGACGTCACTTGTTCGCGAACACATTTGTTCGTGAACAGTTTGTTTATGTTTGTTTATTTGAAAAAATAAACAAACACCGAACCCTGAATAAAATACTCGGCATATGATACATATATACCCCTCGATTTGCCCTCGCGCAAAGTCAATTCTAATCATCACAGTCGCTTTTTTTATCCGAGATGATGTCGCCACTAAACGGGTTGTTTTGTTGCTTGCTTGCGTTGAATGGTCATTACGGATTATTGAAGGATTATGATATAATAGGAATGGGGCAAGGGAGGATATGCACTGCAGTGCAGGTGTTTAATTTAGATCACAAAGGCATCGTTTCCGGCATCGTGCAGAGTCACTATCTTCCCCTCCTCTGCACTGCGGCATCTCTGCGCCCCACACACGGCGTCCTCACTCCACGGCCGGCCGCCGCCAACTGACCCACTCGCCGGGCGCCGCGACCTGACCCGTGTCACTGCCGCGGCCTGCGCAATAGAGTCGGGGCTGGAATCCGGGGGTTCGGCCGGCCGGCCGCCTCTGGAGCGGGGGACTTTTTTAGTAGACCTACTGTACGCTCTGCTGTCGTTTCCGCAGCTCGCACCGTAGCACGTTTTACGACCGTCTGTGTGTGGAAAACGCGGCTGGCTGGCTACCATGGAAACGGGCGACGCTCGGGCGCGGTGGGCGGTTTGCAAGATTACTTTGGGCGGTTTGTACTTTGTGCCTGGTTTATGCAAGAACACTGATTCAAAAAATCTGGAAGGCATTGCCCAGCATTTGCATTGTCGTCGTTGGATAAGTGTCAGAAAATATTTTAGTGTGCTTAGATAAACCGCGTAAACGTTGTATTTGAAATGAATGCTTCCCTGAACTATGAAAAATGGTGAGACCTCTGAAATAATTTTGCAGTGCTAGGAGACAAACAAAAGTCCTTGCTGTATTATACAGTCCTTGCTGTATTATACAGTATACAGCCTGTATACTAACTATTATGCAATATTGCGCCTTTTAGAGGATGTAATACTCTTACAAGAAGTAAGGCTTATAACAGACTTTT
This sequence comes from Amphibalanus amphitrite, assembly GCF_019059575.1. Lineage (NCBI taxonomy): Eukaryota > Metazoa > Arthropoda > Thecostraca > Balanomorpha > Balanidae > Amphibalanus > Amphibalanus amphitrite. The sequence goes on from NW_024881672.1 coordinate 199,859, forward strand.
TAGATTAGCCAAGTTTCTGTTGAAAATCATGCTTGTTCCTATAGCGTAGGTAGATGTAAAATCTATTAACTTTAATTATTATAACAACAATAAATATGATTGATAAAAGCATATAAGTAATAACAATATTGTAGCGGGGTTTCGCGTCGTTGCGGGGCTGATCTGTAGCGGGGTTTCGCGGCGTTGCGGGGCTAACCGGGCAGTGTCTTTCGATAGAGAGAGAGAGAGAGAGAGAGAGAGAGAGAGAGAGAGAGAGAGAGAGAGAGAGAGAGAGAGAGAGAGAAAGAGATCTCCGTTGGTGCGCTCCATAGAAGCCCTTCTCATTGTCCAGCCCCTCGCGAACTCGTCCCGACTCTGACTCTATCTTTCCGGGGCGATCAATCGTCGGAAACACATAGGCCAGGGTTAAGGGATGGGGGGAGAGATAAAAATAACCCATTATCCTCGATCACACTGAGATACGAACCCAACTCTACTTAACAAAAGGTCCCACTCTCAAACAACAGCACCCGTCCTAGCTGAGGGCTATCTCCCACCGGATATACACGACAATCACACTTTCACTTGTCCATCCCCTCTCACTTCTGTCATACGTCCAGTCATACCTCAAAATAATCAGAGTTAGCCGTCTCCGATCCCTCCCTCTTCGCCTAACTTCCCCCGGTGGTGCTAAGGCGCGCGCAAGTCGTTATTGGTTCATTGACCTTAATTCAGTAACCGTTATCCCTTCATAACCACTATGCTACGTATGTCAGACAAATGCTTCATTATGCTCACACTACACGAATAGAGGTTACGGACCACCACAGAGTTCGGCACTCCGCCCTTGAATCACGCGACTTATAGCGGGTCTAAGACCATACCAAAATGCCTACACAAAAAAAAACGCACACGCACGCAGGTCGTTAAGCGAACCATGGACTTACAGCAAGGGTCGGTAAACCTTTGTAACAACGTACGCAGCCCTTGTCTTATATGGCCACTCACGTGTGGACCTACCGTCTGCTGCCAGTGGTCAGTCAGCATCTTTAACACACTCCAGCTCACGGTCCCGGAGCTAGAGCTCGCAGGGCACTCGGTAGCCCAGGCTTTCCGCGGCGGACGTATCTAAAATTTGAAAGTCGGGCTGGGTAACTAAGGTCCGTCCGTGATACTAATGACCGCATCTCGCACCAGCCATAGTTCAGGGTTTTCGGGCCAACCCGACGACCTAAAAAGGGTTAGCACTTAGCTCTCGTCGGCTAACTACAAAGACAACACAGGTCTTCCACGCACGCAGGTCCACTCGGGGACATCCTGCACTCAACACACATCATCGACTACCAGCACATAGGTGCCTAGAGCCCTATCTATCCGTGGCTGGTAGTTAAGCTGTCGTCACAGACCAATACAATACTCGACTAACTGCGGGTGGCCAGCACCGTCTGACTGCGATCACCCGACTCGAATGCTCGGTATCTAATGTTCACCCCCGTCTTGCGGCATTATACGTTCCTTCGCGGGGCATTACTCTTCCGGCGGCATACGATTCCCTCGCTAAGACGCCCGGGGTCCTAACCACCTCCGAAACTATCTAAGTCGCTCTTCAAATGACGTCCCGCGCCGACCACTTGAGGGACCGATAGCGGGCCTACCTATCTTTTCGAAACCGGGCTGGGTAACTAAGGTCCATCCGTGATACTAATGACCGCATCTCGCTCCAGTCATAGTTCAGGGTTTCCGGGCCAACCCGGCGGCCTAAAATCTGCCCAGCCTCCTAGGCTGTCAATCCGAGACGGAACCATCATCTCGCGGCGGTCCACCCGCCAATGCACATCCCAGGCGACGGTTCGCGTGACCTCATCATCACCCAGGGCCATGACTCCCTGGGCCGGAACAATCGAGCCACTGGTCCCGTGTCCCGCTAGCCGAAGGTTAGACAGACTACAGCCCGTCGTCCCTTTCCGAGCTAGGACTCGAGGCTGATCGGGTAGCATTCCTTGACACGCTCCTCGACGGTCAGCGCCCAATTCGCCTTCATCCTTACGCTTAATTTCGCGACTCATTGCACGTATCCAGGGCTTACTCAATCGAGGCCTAATATCTAGTGGGGTCTATCCGAGTTGAGCGTCATTCAGGAAATACGGTTTATCTATTTGTGCAGTCCTCTTCCCTTTCATTCGCTTCACACCTCCCTCCTAACCCATGGCCGCGTCGGTGGACTTTCCACGCACATGGGCGTGACGTGCATCATCTATCTCCCCGGTTCCGCAATCCCTATTCATCAGATGGTTATGCAATTGGACAGGTGCGACTTTGTATATGCGTGGTGCTTGTGTGCGGGACATGGTGAATTGCTTAGGAGGTAGTACCAGGAATCCACTGGCACGGGTTATGTCAAGGACACTTGGGATATGGTAAGGTAGGAAATGGGTTAGCCGCCTCAGCAGCACATGGAATTCAACCAGTGGAACCCAGGCGCGGATACAAGGGGGGGGGGGGCCATGGGGGCCATGGCCCCCCCCCCCTTGGCCGATTTTTTTCAAAAATAAAATAAAAAGTTAAAAAGCTGAAAAGGGGGCCTCCTGAAAATAAAGTGGCTATTCATGTTGAGATGTTGCCTGAACAGCTAGATAAGCTCAATAGACGCAGTTTTTTTTTGGGGGGGGGGCCCAACAAGTGGGAAGATGGGGCCTCCAACAGGTGGGATTATGGGGGCCTCCTGGTTTCTAATGGCCCCTCCCTTGGAGATTTTCTGGATCCGCCCCTGGTGGAACCCACCAGTGTGCAATGCGTTCGGTTAGGTCCAGTGTGCGTGCAGAGTCCTTGTAATTGGCCGTTTGATAATTTGATAAGGAAATAGTACCAGGAATCCACTGGCACGGGCTATGTCACGGAGCTTTGGAATATGGTGACGTAGGAAATAGGTTAGCCGCCTCAGCAGCACTTGGAAATCAACCAGTGGAACCCACCAGTATGAAACGAGTTCGGTTAGGTCCAGTGTGCTTGCAGAATCCTTGTATTCGAACTGTTGAATGATTTGATGAGGAAATAGTACCAGGAACCCACTGGCACGGGCTATGTCACGGAGCTTTGGAATATGGTGACGTAGGAAATTGGTTAGCCGCCTCAGCAGCACTTGGAAATCAACCAGTGGAACCGCACCAGTATGAAACGAGTTCGGTTAGGTCCAGTGTGCTTGCAGAATCCTTGTATTCGAACTGTTGAATGATTTGATGAGGAAATAGTACCAGGAACCCACTGGCACGGGCTATGTCAAGGAATTTTGGAATATGGTGACGTAGGAAATAGGTTAGCCGCCTCAGCAGCACTTGGAAGTCAACCAGTGGAACCCACCAGTGTGAGATGCGTTCGGTTAGGTCCAGTGTGCGTGTAGAATCCTTGTAATTGGCCGTTTGATAATTTGATAAGGAAATAGTACCAGGAATCCACTGGCACGGGATATGTCAAGGACACTTCGGATATGGTAAGGTAGGAAATGGGTTAGCCGCCTCAGCAGCACATGGAATTCAACCAGTGGAACCCACCAGTGTGCAATGCGTTCGGTTAGGTCCAGTGTGCGTACAGAATCCCTTTGTGTACTGTGTAAAATACGCAGATAAAGAAAACTGATCGTTGTAAATTACTGTGACGAGCCAGACACCTTGGAAACGACCGCTTTCCCGACTGTGTGGCTGGCATATGGCCTGTTATGTTCTATCCTCCGGTCCCTGCCCTTCATCACTTGTCACACTCGTATTACGATATTTACAAGTCCCATTTATTTACATTCTCCCTGACACAACGCTTTCCATTCCTTTACATGCCAAATTTTACGAAACGTCCTGGGACCAGGCCGTCCAGCAATTGGAACTCACACGCCGCGCGGTGCGGTACAAAGTCGCCCGCCCGTCCCTTTCCCGACTCCCCACGGTGCATAATCCCCTCCGTCCGCCTTAATCACCACGGGCGCCGGACGAGGGTCCACTCCAGGTCGTCGGCACGCGTCCCGCACCACGCCCATAGTTAAATAATTGACCGAAATCGGACTGTTAAATTAAGCTACCTAGACTGAATGTCCCCAAAATAAATTGAACTACCTATACTGAATGGCCTAATTTATTGCGCAACGACACCAAAAAAAGGAAATATAATGTGGCTCACATAGCAGTACGAGGGGGGGGGGGGGGCTGATTATTTGAAGGATTTAGGGACTAGGTGCGTGCCCGTGTTCACCGTGACCTTACTTGAGATGGAGGCGCTGACATGATGGCCGTCTCCGTCCAGCGCCCGGCCAGGCGGCCAGAGCCGCCGCCGGCGCCGCGATGTCCAGCCGCCGCGCTGGTGTCTCGTGGGCTGTGTACGATGTCAGACGAGATGCAAGCCGAGAAGAGAGGCGTCGAATCAGTCGTCCGAGAGAGAGCGGTTTTTGCTCCGTCTCATCAACTTATACTTTTGATGACGTCGTACTTCAGAGGGCCGGGCAGCATCTCCTTGTCCAATCTTCGTCCTCCATTCTCGGAAGCTGCACTCGGCTCCGCCCTCAAACGTTCGTGATTTGCTGGCAAAGTTCGGCACCCCCTCCGGCCATGGCAATCGCACCCTTTCACGCAGCGATCGGGTGGAACTCGCCGCCGGCGCTCACGGCGCCTGAGGCGCCAGATGGCGGGGCTGGCCCTCCGCTCCCCTTGTTTTGAAGTAAGCTCCGGCCAGGTGTCCTATATGTCGTGGTGGTGACCGCGTTCCATTCCATCCTGTTTTCGTATAAGCCGGGTCGGTCCCCGCTCCCCCTTTCTTGTTTTGGCTCAAATCGGGGCCGGCTGCTGCTCCCTCCTCTTGTCTTCTGGCGGGGTGCCGAGCGTGGGACAGAGCAAGGGACAGAGTCTTGTTTTCCAAAGGTTAAAATGAATAATGGCTCGACGCCGGCAGAAAGTGCGTTTCGGTATGCTAATTGTTGACTTCAGTTCCGGGTTCTCATGAAGTGGGGGTGGTCATCTATAGGGGACCCCTGTTTGTCAAAGCCAGCTGCGCCGTTTGTGGGGATGCCAGCTGGGACGGAGATAGGGTACCACTGCCGATTTAGCCGTCTGACCGTGTCTGTGCGGCGCCTGCAGATGGCTGTGTTTCAGCTTGTGGCACAGCTTGCAATTCAACATGAAAGATGAAAAAAAAAATGTAGCGCATCTGCGTTACAATATCATTACTTATTAACCCTCGCCGGACCTATTGGCTTTCTACATACGCGCCGGCCAAAGGGGGGGGGGGTGCGGGTACGACCCCCCCTCGCCGTTTCACCCCTGGTGGAGCTAGCGCGTCGCGGAAAAAACGAGCGTGTGCGCCGTTACGAGACGCAGAGATTGGTACCCGATTTTAGGGTCCTAGGTCAACCGGTGACCTCTGAGGTCAGGTCAAGTGCCCCAAGGTACGGTTCAGTTTTTGGTGAATAACTTCGCAAAAACGGCCGCAGAGCCGCGACTTTGGCAGCATCGTGTTCGCCTCGCTCAGGCGCGTCGAATGATATACTTTTTGCTCGGGTCAGGTCAACTTAGGGTGTTGACCTCCGGTCAACGTCAGGTCAGCACCCCCAGGTCACGAAGCTGGTCGAAAGAGGTCATGTCGCATATCATTCGATTCGGCAGGTCTTCCTGAGTCCATTGGTGGCTTTCCCGACTCGCTAGCTCAATTTGATCAAGAGTTATTGACGAAAAACTAATATGACCTTGATGACGTCATAAATGACGCCACGCAAGGTCAACATTGCAAAAGTGACGCATCTAACCTTGCAAGGAGTGCATCAAATCACGATTCTGTGTGCTTGAGATAGTTGGAGATCGTTCCCGGCGCCAGAATAGCAGTTTTCATTTTTCCCCATTGACTTATAATGGTGAGGTCACGAAAATGACCTGACCTCATATGACCTTTAGGAAAAATCCGAGATATAGAAGTTGTGAGACTCAGAATGGATACTTGATCCTGCAAGTTTCATTTCCCTGTGACATCTCCTCTGGCAGTGAGGGCGTTGCGAAGTTGCGACATCTGAAGACCGTGCAGAGGTTCACTGATGACGTCATAGGCCAGTGACCTGACCTGACCCAAAAATGCGGTTGGTGTCAAAAGCTCAAAGGTCAGGTATGCCAAGTTTCAGCTCTCTATCGTCAGCGTGTTCGGAGCTATCGCGAAAAAAAACCTATGGGGGGCGGCACCCGCCCCCCCCCCCCCTCGGCCGGCGAGGGTTGACTATACTTTACTAAACCTAACAAACATTTGTCTCGAATGAAGTTGATCGGCAGTGTGAGTTTTATTTATGTGGTAGAAGAAACAGCATCATGTGCCCAATCCCATTTTATCAAGTGCATAGTTGCCTTTGGGGAAGTCCTCACTCACGCCCTGGTGCGAGTCCTGTGGGTCTCCACGCCATCTGCAAGAACATCCCCCTCTATCTCGACTGCTGAGTCAAGCAAATTTAATGAACAGGCCGAGGGCATTGTTGATTCCACGCAGAGAAGCAACCCCATTGAATGTTCTTTAGCAATGCTATTTCATTTCCGCGACCTCTGAAATGTCTTGCCTTGGTCTGCTTATTGTTCCAGCGATCAGCATTAGCAGCACGTTTTTAGAAACAACCAGCGTGCTCCTAAATCTACTTTTTACAACAGCTCATACTCACAAATGTAACCGTGAATATCGCCGCAAGTATTGAAATCTAGACCAGCAGGAAACAGGCGCAAACAGGGAAGGCCCACTGCAAAGCTGTAGCCGGGAGCAATCCAAGCGGGAGACAATTCCACCGTTCTGGTGTTGGAATAGTCTCCGTAGATGGTGTCCTGTATTTGCTTGATGCCCGTCCAGACAGGTATTGTGATCATGCTTTTAGCGAGGTTCACCTGGTCTTCGTTCTCGAGGAAGGCTGGAGCAGCCCGGCGGTGGTCGGAGGCACACTCGGCAGGAAGGCGGGACGTGCCCGCTATTTTACGCTCGTTGTGCGCTCTGAAGGCCCTGCTGGTGCTCGGCACCATTTGGTAGCCGTCCGGGATCCAGAGGTCGGCCCACAGCGGACCGCTGCTGGTGGCCGCCGTCGGGTCAGAGGTCACGCCCCGGTACAGGGAGCAACCCGAGCTGGTGACCTCCCAGGACACGCAGCTGGTGTCTCTCAGACGGGGGACCATCAAAGCGTCCAAAACCGCAGCATCCAAAGTACGCAACATCCAAAACCGCAGCGTCCAAACTACGCAACGTCCAAAATACGTCCAAAATCGGGTATATAGGGAGCATTCACAACGTCCAAAACCGCAACATCCAAAACGTATAATCCAAAAACGCAACATCCAAGGACGCATCATCTTAAGTACGCAACATCCAAAGAACGCAACATCCAAAGTACGCAACATCCAAAACCGTTAGGTTAGGTTTGGTTAGGCTAGGTTAGGTTAGGTTAGGTTTCCTTATCCCCGGTAGGCAAAAATCAGTAGGTTAGGTTGGGTTAGGGATAGGCAAAAATCAGTAGGTTAGGTTAGGTTCGGTTAAGTTAGGTTAGGTTAGGTTAGGTTAGGTTAGGTTGGTTTTGGATGTTGCGTGCCTTGGATGTCGTGGTCTTGGACGTTGTGGTTTTGGAGGTTACGTACTTTGGATGTTGCGTCTTTGGATGATACGTTTTTGGACGTTGCGGTTTTGGATGTTTCGGTTTTGGACTTTGTGAATGCCCCCTATAAACCCGATTTTGGACGTATTTTGGACGTTGCGTACTTTGGACGCTGCGGTTTTGGATGTTGCGTACTTTGGGTGCTGCGGTTTTGGACGCTTTGATACGGACCCTCTCAGACAGCGTATGGCGCACAGGACTCGGCTGGAGCCGGGCACCTCCAGCAGCGGGGAGCTCGGGTGGCGGCCGGTCACCAGTCCGAACTGCACGGCCGCAGATAGACCGACGGCCGCCAGCAGCGCCGCCAAACTCCAGCAGATACGCTGCATCGCGACGGATGAAACTGTATTGTGGGTTACCTTCGTCAGCAGCCGCAGGTGTATCTAACTTCTCTTCCTGTAGGTAGCGGCTTCACTGTTCTCAGCGTCCACAATCGCCTAAACTTCTCTTGTCTTCTAGTTCAGTGCCGGGAACTACCCAACAACTTCTCCGAGTGTTCCTATCAGACTTCCCTTTTACTTCATTGGCAGACACAGCTTGGTTTCAACGTGCTTCGGCGTTTTCAAGTGTGATGATATTGATATCCAGACTGGATATGCTGCTATCTGTAATTGTACAAACTGCCTAGCGAAGAACTAGGTGCCTTACGTCAGCGGTAGCGACCGGGTGCAGCAGTGCTGAACCCTCGAGCCACGGGGTGCCCCGCCTGCCCACGACAATAAGGGCATAGTGCCGCGCTACCATTCTACAAACTAATATCCGCCGTCGAGGCTCATTGATTAACGCGTTGTTAGCAACGCCGCGTAACACCGACAAACCGCAGAAGTAGGTAAACAAGCGGTGTTCAAAGATATCAAGCCGTTTATTAGGTAGCCAGACGCGCACGGATGTAGGCTACGGCAACTTTGAGGAGAGCCGAACAAGATCAGTTCGAATAAATTATCTTTTGCATAAAATTTAAAGTCTGGATACACCTAATAGCACGTTGCGCCAGTGCCACGTGTGTCCCAGAATCAAACAGGAGGTACCTACTATGTATTTCAGACCCCGTGAGACCCTGTTTTTCGGCGATAATTTCTTCAGTTTTTGTCTAATTGGCTTGAAATTTTGACATTAGACATTTCAGCTCAAGCGCCGATTTTCATCAATATGGTCTCTTAACAAAATGTAAATATTTAGAGCACTTGTCATTGGCTCGTAATGCTAATTAGATTTTGCACCCGGATAGAGGCTCGTTCGCTACCGCAGCGGATTGGATGGGAGCGCTGGCCAATCACGTTGCGCCGGGCCCAACTAAGCTCCGCCCACTGGCCGTGACCGCGCTGGGTCTATGCAGGTTCAGTCGGCGACAGCACCGCGGGGAGGTCGCACGGGGGCCGTGCACTGGAAACATGCATGGAATCGACAGGAAGTGCCTGAGCGAAAGCTTGCTCTTCATTTGGGGGAGTTGGTAACCGCTTCTCTCTTTTTGGTACATCAACACCGATCCCGCTCAGAATATGAAGAATAATCAAAATGAGGATATTAACCTCCCCAGAACCAACATTAAATAGAGAGCTGAGTCATGCACTATCTGAATATCTGAATGAATGCACATTCTGGCGCCTACCTCATAGTCAGGTCGTGCCACTATTCTGTCACCTATGACTTATGACGTCATGCGAAGCCTCTGCACTACTCGAAAATATCGATATGGTTGGCTGCGTCAATTGCTGTTTCTGAAGACGCTGTTATACCTAACTATGCAGAAAAAAAACAGAGCAGGATTATTAGTCGCGAGCACTTCCGATTGCCTCAGACATCGCTCCACGAGCTGTGTTCGTTATTCGGGAAGCGTTGAGAAGGGAGCAGAAATGTAATGTGCGATTTATTGCGCATGGTAGAAATGTGACATCAGAATAAGGGAAACAAGCGCATAGGCTAATAAGGAAATCGCGTCTTTTTGTGAAACTAAAGTAACATTTCAAGCTCTCCAATAGTGAGGCAGTAGAGTACTTGCTTACAGGTATCTTAATTATTTGCAGTTCAACACGAAAGCCTGGGGTCAAGTCAGTCCGGTGCAGTGGCGGTCGCAGGGGGGGGCCATCAGGGCCATGGCCCCCCCCAAAGGCAAATCAGGGGGGCCATCATATCATTTGGCCCCCCCAAACAACCGATGGGCCCCCATGGCCGTATGGGGCCCTGGCCCGTATTCGATTGTCACGAGGCTCGAGAAACCCACGCCAGCCATTAACAGCTCCCATACCAGTCTTTGAGGGTCCTACACTGACCTCTGAGGGCCCTTCAGTGGCGGTCAAGCGTCCACATTGACCGCTGAGGACCCACATTGACCTCTGAGGGCCCTCCACTGGCCTTTGAGGGCCCCTAAACCGGCCTCAGGGGCCCAACCGGCCTCTGGTGGCCTCATTTCTGTCTCTCGAGTCCCAAGACTAACCTTTAAGTGTCTCTGAGGGCCCCGCACTGGATTCTGAAGACCCGATGTCGGCCTCTGAGAGCCCGCATCGGCCTCTGGGGCCCATCTTGGCCGTTGAGGGCCCTCCGCTGGTCTCTGGGGTCCAACGCCGGCCCATGCCGGCCTTTTAGGGCCCCACACTGACCTCTAAGGGCCCCATGCTGGTCTGTAAGGACCCACATTAGCCTCTAAGGGCCCCCCGCACTGGATTCTGAAGACCCAATGCCGGCCGCTCAGGGCCCGCATCGGCAACTGAGGGCCCATCTTGGCCTTTGAGGGCCCTCCGCTGGCCTCTGGGGTCCAACGCCGGCCCATACCGGTCTATTAGGGCCCCACATTGACCTGAGGGCCCCATGCTGGCCTGTAAGGACACACATTAGCCTCTATGGGCCCCGCACTGGATTCTGAAGACCCGATGCCGGCCTCTAAGGGTTCCCATCGGACTCTGAGGGCCCATCTTGGCCTTTGAGGGCCCTCTGCTGGCCTCTGGGGTCCAACGCCGGCCAATGCCAGTCCTTTAGGGTCCCATTCTGACCTTTGAGGGCCCCATGCTGGCCTGTAAAGGCCCACATTAGCCTCTGAGGGCCCCCCGCACTGGAATCTGAAGACCCGATGCCGGCCTCTAAGGGTCAGCATCGGCTTCTGAGGGCCCATATTGGCCTTTGAGGGCCTTCTGTTGGCCTCTGGAGTCCAACGCCGGCCCATGCCGATCTTTTAGGGCCTCACACTGACTTCTGAGGGCCCGTGCTGTCCTGTAAGGACACACCTTAGCCTCTGAGGGCCCCGCACGGGCTTCTGAAGACCTGATGCCGGCCTCTAAGGGCCCGCATCGGCCTCTGAGGGCCCATCTTGGCCTTTGAGGGCCCTCTACTGGCCTCTGGGGTCCAACGCCGGCCCATGTCGGTCTTTTATGGCCCCACGCTAACCTCTGAGGGCTTCATGCTGGCCTGTAAAGACCCACATTAGATTAGCCTTTGAGTGCCCAATTCGGTCTCTGATGGTCTCAAACTGCCCTTTGGAGGCCCTGCACTGGTCTCTGAGGGCCCTAAACTGGCCCCTAAGGGCCCAAACCAGCCTCGAAAGGTCCCACACCGGCCTCTGATGGTCCCATTTCTGTCTCTGGGACCCAAACTGACCCTTATGTGCCTCTGAGGGCCCCGTACTGGCTTCTGAAGGATCGATGCCGGTTTCTGAGGACCCATAACGGTCTTTAAGTGCCTCATACCGACACCTGAGGCCCCACACTAGCCTCTGAGGGGGCCCAAAACTGGCCTATGAGGTCTCTACACCGGCCACTGATGGCCCTATTATGTTCTCTGGGGGCTCAAGCCTTACCTTTGGACGTCACGCACTTGCCTCTGAAGGCCCACATCAGCCTCTGGGGCCCTACCTGGGGCCTTTGAGGCCCTTCGCTGACCCTTGGATCCAACGCCGCCCTCTGGGGGTCTGACACCGTACTATAAGGGCCCCATTGCAGCATCTAGACGATAGGTATCGCCGAAGCGCTATCGATGGGCCCATAAGTGTAGGAACCATGGGTGCAGTGGGCGCAGTTGCACCAACAATAATTCTGCATAGGGTGCAGACAATGTATTCTGCATCCACAATAATCTGGAACAAACCCCCTTTTCAAATTTAGGATATTTTGCCCACTATTCATCTTTCGAAGCATTTGCTACTGTAATGGTCTTCAAAACTTACATTTGTGCTCAAGTAGGTACCTAAAAAACAAAAATGAAACGGAACACGTGTGATTGAACAGTGAACAGATACCGATGACCCACTGTCAAAAGTTTTAGCACGATGATCTCAGAAAATGGCAAAGTTAGCCGTCTTTACTTTTGCGGTAGTCCATTCACATTTGCGTGAGTTATTGGCATTATCAATGCTTTAAAATGCACTTATCGGTACCTTTTCGACATGGAACATCCTTAAAGCTCGCAATGAGCCTCCGCTCGGGTGCCGCTCCCTACCCCCCCCCCCCCTTCCGCTTCACCGGCCATGGCCTGGATTTCTGCACCCGTGCACTACGCCCGTGGGCCCCTTTAAGCTAGCCCGGGCCCCCCGGGTCAGCGCAGGGGCCCCTTTGCCAAGTTGGCCCCCCCCAAACTCCAAGTCTGCGACCGCCCCTGGTCCGGTGACCTCAATCTAGCCAATTATAAAATGGGCTAGTTCTGAAGGTGTTCAATCACATGAATCCATTTCAAGCATACGCATAAGCATAATATATTTCATATTTTAACCACACTTCTTAAATGCTAGCCCTGAACTTAGTATTAAAGTAGATACCTATATCTTTATTGATTGACAAGGTGCAGGTTAATTTGCGATAAATGCAATACCGAAGGCTAGTGCGCTAATAACGAGCGCTAGTTTCTGCTGTATCGTTATTACTGCAACGGCAACCGTAAGGCAGCCACGTCCAATGCGAGCCGCCCCGGTCCGGCATACGGCCTTGGGCGCGGCGGCTACTGCCCCGTCGGCTCCACGCATCCGACTGACCGGCCAAGGTCACCGCTCCGTCCGCCGGGAGGGCGGAGCTTAATGGTCACGTGCCTGTGACGTCACGCCTACGTACGGATAGCCTCTACTCCACTGACGGATTTACGGAGCTGATTTTAACATTACGAGGCAACGACAAGTACCCTAACAATTGATATTTTGTTAAGAGACCATATTAGCGAAAATTGGCGCTTGAGCTGAAATGTGCTGTGCGAAAATTTGAAGCCAATTGGATAAATATTAAATAAATTATCGCCGAAAAACAGGGTCTCATAGGGTCTGAAATGCATAGTAGTTAATTGTCAAATGTTTGGAAAAGAAGCAGGCCCAGCGAGAATCCTTCGTAAGAAGTCGATAGCATTGGGTAGGAGATTCCAGAAGAGTTGTTTCCTCGACCCTCAGTTGTACATGCCCACAGACTGACTGCATTCAATTTCAATGGTCACGGAGTTACAAGGAATGCCAAGCCGGATAGATAAGAAGGCTTGAGCCGCTTGAGGCTTTGAAAAAGCTTTGAATGGTCGATAAAACCGAAGCATTTAAAGGGGATAGTTCACTTTCCTCAAATTAGTGTTTTGCAATGGATTTATTATTTTTTGTGTGCTTAAAATGATAAGAAAATGAAATAAAACCTTTTTATAACAAAACAAATTGTATATATTTTAATATACGAAAAACTATATTCTATATAAAATGCTATTTGACGCGGAAGCTTTTTACGCGTTGACCAATCATATCGCGTAGTTCCTGTTCAAACCTGCCTACGCATGCTGCATTGGCTGTGAGCAGCATGCTGATTGGCTGACGATGACGTCGCTGGATTCCTCAGCAAGACACTCATTCTTCTGCAAGGCACTCTTTACGGAACGAGAAATTGAATATCTTCGTCTAGGGTGATCGTAGGGTCGTAATAGCTCCTGATTTGTGCTAGTCTCAGCTCAAGCTACGAAACTCCTATTTCAGTTCAAAACCTCATGTTAAAAGTGAACTATTTCCTTTAAAAGATGGAGCCGGGAGAGTGAGTTCCGACCTTCGGTGGGCCGGTGGCAAAGATGAGGTGATGTGATGAGATAAGTTGGCGAGCGCGGAACATTCACAGGTTAGGAAACAGGTGTTGAAAAAAAAGAAAGGCGTCACCGGCGATTGCATCAAACGGAGCCGAGGCAATCGGACCCTGACCCGTCGGAGCCAGGAGAAAGATTTTTCAATGAAAAAAGGACACGCTAAAAGGAGCGAAAGTAGAGATAGGCTGTAGCGAAAACGCACTGATGTAGGTATTGTTCAGAAAGGAAGAACGGGCAAGCTTATCTGCCCTGGACCCCAGTCGCGACCCTAGCCTCAATCCCCATAAAGTATTCAGTAAACTCTCATGGGTGGCCTGGGGTACGATTCACTTGAGTATACTCACTGTCCCCGATTACATGCTGCATGTTGCGGAAGGCCGGTCCCTGCTTTCCACCCGGCTAGCAATGTATTTCGGACATCACGACGCATGGTTGACTTCCTTAACCTGCTTGTCCAGGGTGAGGAAGGTGGGAGTCCGGACCTTGCGGAAAAGAAGTCTACTGCGCCGTGCCATATGCGTCACAGTGTAGGCACAGTTAACGAGGCAGGACTTGTGATTGCTGCTGATCTCGACGTCATGACTCATGCGTGCCTTTTCTGCAAGTGTCATTGGAAAAGTTAAAAGTGAGACGTCAGGTGGTATAATCATGTCTAACCGAGTAGCTCGTACTCACAAAGGTAGCCGTGGTTATCGTAACAAGTGTTTAGATCTAAGCCGCTCGGTATTAAACGAAGACACGGTAATCCCATGCCGAAGCCATAGCCTGGCGCAAACCATTCGCTCATCAAGGTGACCATTCTGGTGCCTGGAAAATCGCCGTAGGTGTCAGGACTGATTTCCTTGACGCCTGTCCAGACCGTCTCGCTGATCAGACCTTGAGCGAAGCGCACTTGCGCTTCGTTTTCCAAGAACGCCGGGGCAGCTTTAGGGTGATCTTGAACGCAGATGCTTGAAATGTCTAAAGCTCCAGCTCTGACTTCAGTGTGGGCTCTGAAGGCCCTGTTGGTGCCCGGCACCATTTGGTAGCCGTCCGGGATCCAGAGGTCGGCCCACAGCGGACCGTTGCTGGTGGCCGCCGTCGGGTCAGAGGTCACGCCCCGGTACAGGGAGCAGCTCGAGCCGGTGACCTCCCAGGACACGCAGCTGGTATCTCTCAGACAGCGTATGGCGCACAGGACTCGGCTGGAGCCGGGCACCTCCAGCAGCGGGGAGCTCGGGTGGCGGCCGGTCACCAGTCCGAACTGCACGGCCGCAGAGAGACCGACGGCCGCCAGCAGCGCCGCCAAACCCCAGCAGAAACGCTGCATCGCGACGGACAAAATTATCGGGGGCTGGGTTCTGTAGGCGTGCTTGACTTTTCTCCTGTAGCGGCCTTAGTGCTTTTGGCTTCCACAGCCGCCCCCACGTCTCTTCTCTTCTCTTCTTTTCAGTGTCGGGAACTGGCCAACAATTATTTCGCAATGTTTCTGTCAGATGTCCTTCGTTCTTACAACAGTGCACATAGTTCTGCGTAACTTGTGTTGATTTTATCCAGCTGAGTGATCTCTCGTCCGGTGTCTCCCTCCTCTTGTGAACGATGAAGGTGCCACCAGTGTCGACCGGACTGGGCAGCGTCGGACGCCGGAATGCCGAGCACGCTCTGGGCGCCTGCTGCCCAGCTGGCGACCGTAGACGCGTGAGAGAGTCACGTTACCAACGGTCTCGCCTCCATCCACGGAGGCTCATAACTTTGTTGTTAGCAACGCCACATGACACAACAAACCGTCCTCGGTGAATTCAGTCCGAAAAGTAGCCAGGGATGACAGGGAACTTACCACTGTGCCCCAACGTCGAGGTCGTATACAGGCTCATGTTAAAAAGTGACAGATCTTTTTCAGCGATAGCTTTAAAAAGTAGGTAGAACGATAAAACCACCTTGTATAATGTATATGTAATGTGCTTATCCCAGTAATGGGATTGACTGATGGCAACATTTGCTTTGTCCGTCGTGTATCGCCGACGAACGTGAAACTGAGGTGAACTTTTGAAGTTGATCATTTGAAGGTAAGATTACAGGGGTGGAGATCTGTCAAAATTTCAGGGGGGGGGGGGTCCAGGCCGGGCAGATGGAGGCGGGCTGGATGCAGTACCATTGACTTACAGAACAGTAATTCGTTTTAAGGGGGTCCTGACCCCCCCCCCCCCCCGACCCCCCGAGATCTCCACCTCTGTAAAATTACCTATATATTATTCGACGCGTCTCCTTGAGAAAACAACGCGGACAACACAGTGCGGGTATTCGTTTTTACAATAAAAATCAATCATCAGACGAACGAGTCATCATTATAGTGAAAAGGAAAGCAAGCTAGAATTCATTCATTAATAACAGCACGCAGCAACCATGCTAAAAAGTCAATTTTCCGCCTCTACTTGCAAAAATGGCTTTGAGGCAGGGGTGCGAAGTCGGAGCCGGAGCTGGAGCCGGAGCCGGCATATTTTGCCCGGAGCCGGAGCCGGAGCCGGAGCCGTCAAAAAAGGCGGCTCCTGCTCCTTTTTTAAGAGGAAAAAAATCGTTGACCTAACTAGTTCGGTTTGACAGTTCAAGGTAGTAAAACATGCGGTATTCAAAATATGAAAATAGCCTTGTTATGCAAATACAGAAGCAACGTGAACCAATCCCATCGTCTTTTTTCTTCCACCCGTATTTAATAGCATAGGGGATGTACTGAGTATTGGAGCCGGAGCCGGAGCCGGAGCCGCCGGAGCCAGACCATTTTACTCGGAGCCGGAGCCGGTGCCGGAGCCGCCATGGCATTTCACCCGGAACCGGAGCCGTAGCCGGAGCCGATTTTTTCTCCGGAGCCGGAGCCGGAGCCGTCTGAAATTTCCACGGCTCCGCATCCCTGCTTTGAGGTCGAACGCTTGTAACTTTACGAAGATTGGTTTCTACACTTTAAAATGCTAACAAATTAGGTAGTTAATTCTTCAACCCTCGCCCGTGTAGGGGGGGTGTCGAACGGACCCGCCCCTCGGTTTTTCGCCAATAACTCGCGTAAAAAGCGGCCGTTCGCGACGAAACTTTCAGTACCCTCGAGTTGATCAATTTTACACCTACCCTGAAAATTTCATGTTCCTGACCCAAATGACCCGTGACTTACTTTTCGACCTGTGACCTACTTTTCGAGACCATGTTTGGCCGGAATCGCGATTCGGCGTATGTTGGCTTGCATTAGCCGCGCGTTTGCAGTCTGTTCGTGGTTTCAAGCGTTCAAACATGTGATATGATGTTGCCCCCATGCATTAGGGTGGGTGTCAAGGTCACCTGAAGGTCAGGTTAGGTCATTGACCTTTGATGACCTCGGTTCACTTTTTCGCGTTTTACATGTTTCTAGGCCAGTTTTGGAGCTGAATTCGAATTTAGCAACCATATGAACATTTAAGAAGTTGTTTGGTGCCTTCGTAACATGTTACAAAGCTGTCAGAGGCGGTTGACAGTTGACACCTACTACGAATACCCGGCAGGACCCCTACTGGATGACCTGACCTGACCTGACCTGGCCTAAATGTATGAAGACATCATCTGTGATCAAAACTAATATGATATTCGTGATCAGCACCCCGAAAACCTCCATGTTTACGACGTTCTAACAGGTCCCGATTTTCCCGACTTTTGGGTCATTGACCTGACCTGGAAGGTCAACCAATGACGTAGGACCTTAAACTTGGGTATCATCGGCTTCCTCTGGTCACGAGCAACACGCTCGTTTTTTCCGCGAAGCTCTAGCTTGATCCGGGGCCAAACGCCAAGGGGGGGGGGGTCTAACGGAACCCCCCCCCCCCCCCTATACGTTCCCGGCTGGAAAAACACCAATACGGGCGAGGGTTAAGGGAAACATAGCATTAAAACACACGTTGCTGCTAAAAAGCGATCATATAGATACGTTTGCAACCTAACACCACATCTAGTTTATTGCGCGTAAAAAGCTAACGTCATTGTAGGTGAGCCAACAAATATTATCAGTGCAAACTGTTATTTCTTGCGATATGTCCGCTTATTTCATAGCTGAAACTTTATCTTCAGTTAGAGCCGTATATTGCGCAGTAGTCGCACCACGGTCGGACACACAACAACCAGCCATATATGGGCAACAGAGAGGCCCCAAGAAAAAGGAAGGGTTATATTGTACATTTAAAGTTCAAACGTTTCATCTCTTGCAGAGGTACGTCAGTGAGGCGATGACACACAAGTTACATGGTAACGCAATCAGTGATCAGAATTTGACCCGAAATAAGGGTGACACGACACTGTATCGCAGAGTTGTAAAACGAAATCACGCGATTACAGCACACGCATATTCTAGACAGCTAGACAGCATATTCTAGACCCTTTCTTTCGCTTTCAACTAACGATATTTAATTTCAACGCTGATGACTTGTTGAGAGTGGTTTTAGTTTTTACAATGTGTACATGTTACGGGTCATATGCTAACTTGGGCAGTAAGCAGACTGCCCGGGTAGTATGCAAACTACCCAACAGCCCGGGCAGTGCATACCGCCCGGGTAGTATGCATACTACCCAACCCCTTGGGCAGTATGCATACCGCCCAAAAGCTTGGGCAGTTTGCATACTGCCCGCTTCTCGTCTTGAAGTTGTGCATTCTATGTCCATTTTAAAAGTAAAAATGGCCCTCTGAGTAACGTAGCTTAACTACGAAGTCTGTTGTGCCGTCAAACGCGATTTACCGAGTGAAGGATCTTAGGATGGAATAAGAATTGAAATATAAAGATTAAAATTTTCCCCAGAATTTCATTGTTTATTAGCCAGCGGTCAACAAGTCATTTTCATCTTAAATGAAGACAGTTCTATACTCTATAGTTCCATCACTCGCTGGCTTTGGTTTGGCATCTGGACCTGGAGGGCGTAAGTACAGTTTCAACAGCTAATGCTGCATGAAACCATTTGCATGTAAGGCGTAACAAGGTCAGGTAACTGCAGTGCAGATCAATTGACCTTACCTCAGAAGAAGTTAGAACTTGTTCGCCATAGCTACCCCGACTGAACGATCGCTTTGAAACTTTCAGCGATCAATATAACAGTAAAAGTATGTGTAAAATACATGCATTGGAACTTTGATGTCCAGCCGATGACCTATGGTCAGGCCAATTTTGCACAGTCTCTTAGAAGTTGACAGGAGAAAGTTGGAAGACGCCTTTTTGGATAAAAGTCCTAAACGCTCTCAAACATCGGGTTCCATGTAAACACAACACACTGAATCGGAAAATTGCACTTGTGGTGACCCTTCTTTATGACCATGAGGTCATTTCAGTTCATAACAGATCTGCAGTAGTTTTTTTTTTTGACGATTACTTTTTATAGAGACGTATTCGAGCGATGGAAACAACCTTAGATGTGTTTAAGTCGACGACAGGGATCACCTGATAACCAACATGACCATTTCATGTCAGGTCATGACCTTGACATCAGGTCAAATTTTAAAATGGTCTCAAAAGTCAAATCATAGTTAACTCGACGCGTCTCGACGAGAGGAACACGATGCCGGCAAAGGCGCAATGTCGTGCCTATCTAAGGTAAACTAATTTTGCCGTAAAATAATCGTCAAAACAGCTAATTTAAGCGTTGTTGCCCTCTGGAGGCTACACCGTTGAACTTAGGTCAACTTTGAGGGCTTATTCCAGAAAGCGTTAAAAGAGCTACTGAATGCGTATTTCTGCGGTGCTTTAGCTCCATTAGCTTCCGAGCTTGTGGGCCGATTTGTAAAAAAGTTAAAAAGGTGAAAATTGACCTTTGATGACCTTTGGTGACCTGATCTTTGGCCTGACCTAAAACATGACTGGAGTTATTCCATGATTTTTTATGTTATTTTGAATGCCGCTTACCGCATCTTACATGCAGCTTAGTCCTGTGCCGCCAAGTGGCACAGGAGTCGAGTTAGGGGTGTTCAACCCCCCTTCCCCCCCAAAAAAAAAACGGCACGGCTGGCGCCGAGCGCGGCCCCGCGCGGGTTAAAGTGTCTGTCATTGACATAGTATGCGAGCTATTGCATTAACTAGCCTCACGAGCCACAGTCAGCGACTCAGCATACTGCCCGAGTAAACATCCTGCCCGTGAGATGAAAGGTGGGTAGTATGCATACTACCCGGGCAGTATGCAAACTACCCGGGCGGCATGCATACTGCCCAAGGGGTCGGGTAGTATGCATACTACCCGGGCGGTATGCATACTGCCCGGGCTGTTGGGTAGTTTGCATACTGCCCGGGTAGTTTGAATACTGCCCGAGTTAGCATATGGCCCGTAACATACATACTACATGGGCTACGAGTACGACTGTTCGGTCAGGGAAGTTTTGCCCTTGTGTGCTTATGTATTCGACAGAAATAAAGTTTTCTCAATTTTCTAGCAGCCTTTGGAGGCTTTGTCTGGTGCCTGTTTAGCGTTAAGGAGGTTAAGGACAGTTAACCCTCGCGGGCCCGGGGGGGGGGGGGGGGCGTTTTTCGCCCCAGACCCCAGGCGAATATTTGCGATAGCTCCCGAACGCTTAGGCATAGGAAAGCGAAACTTTCAGTAGGGGAGAGTGGGGTAATTTTGCCGCTTTTTTTAGAAAACGATATAACTAAAAATCGGTAACACCTTTCTGCATTTTCTCAACGCTGCCAAGTGTGGCATACATTTTACTTTCCTGGACAGTAAGCTCGAAATGATAGAGTAGCTACTTATATTGAAATTGTGACGTATTACAAAGGTCTGCAAAGAAGCCAAATTGCCCCACTAGCAGGGTTATTTGGCCGGGGATGTGGGGCAATTTGGCCGGTGTTAGTTTCAGGCCATGATTTTTGTTATAGGCGAGTCAGCTTCACACTCAGCAATGACGCATGTCCTACGACGCATTTGAAGCATTTTGGAGGTTGACTCAGCCGTCACAGGGGTCGAAAATAGTCAAAATAGCGGCTCTAGATGCGATGACAGTTTTTTACGAATAGCTTTTGAAGTAATCAAGCTAGGCCAAAACTAAAAGTACCATCGTAATTCTCTCGTCATTCCGCATCGAAACATGTATGTGTTGACCTCAAGGTCAAAGGTTGGCCTCAGGTCACGTTACCTCAGGTCGCTTGACCTCAAGGTTACGTGAGTTCAAGGTCATCATGTATATCATTCGATGCGCCTTGACGAGCTGAACACAATGAGACCATTTGCGCGGCTGTATCTTTTTCTGTAAGTATTTATTAGCAAAAAGCGTTAGGTAACCTTTGATGACGTCACATGCCCTTACAGCTGTCCAATAGGAAATATGGCATCAAGGTAGTCAAAGTTGGTCATGAATAATGTCCTTTATGGTATAATTGACCATGACAACTTGGCCGTCCCAGCATAGTGACTCTGAGCGCACCGGCCAAGTTGCCCCGCTAGTCCCGGCCAAATAACCCCACATTGCCATTCTGAAAATTTTTGTCTATAAAGTCG
This sequence comes from Amphibalanus amphitrite, assembly GCF_019059575.1. Taxonomy (NCBI): domain Eukaryota; kingdom Metazoa; phylum Arthropoda; class Thecostraca; order Balanomorpha; family Balanidae; genus Amphibalanus; species Amphibalanus amphitrite. The sequence goes on from NW_024881672.1 coordinate 220,956, forward strand.
TCATGGCTGTACAGAACTAGATGAAATTGCTCTTGGAACCGCTGAACACCCTCAAGAATGGCGCTATAATGTTGGAATTCGTTTACAGCCCAAATACTACATGGTATACAAATTTTTAAACGAAAGTAAAAGTTGTCATTTTCTAACGAAATTCACGTGTTATTAATTTTGAATAAAACTAAGAGGGGGAAAGTTTTGACATTTGTTCTGGAGTTAGTTCTGACGATGACAAATGAATAGAGACTAAAGTTATTTCATTCACTTTTATCAGCTTTCGTACAGGTGGGGCGGCCAATTTACACCACCGGCCAAATTACCCCACTCTCCCCTACCTTTTCTCCCATCAATTTGACATCTTCTAGAGTAAAAAAAAATTGGACCTAGCCCTCTTGATGACGTCACAGGGTCGATTTTGCTAGACCCCTGCACGGCAAACTTCGGCGTCACAGACGCGAACTTCAAATAGCTGCTAAAAATAGAGTTTTAGAAATGAAGACAAATTACTAGCACAGCTGTGTAGCGTTTGTCCTAGAGAAAAATAGAAAAAATATTTTTCGTGACCTGAGGTCAGAGGTCAGGTCAACGACACCGAAATGTGGTTTTAGTTTTTGCAAATAACTTCGACAAAAAATGGCCCTAGAGCTACAGCAGTGGTACCATCGCATTCGCCTTGTCAAGCCGCGTCGAATGATATACATTTTGTTTGGAAAAGGTCAAGTGTTATGTTGACCTTTTGTGACCTCGAATGACCTTTGGTTGACCTTGACATATGAAAGGTCGTTTATGATGGATTCGTACCCGCTGATCACGAATCTGGCATCTATTTTCTCTAATCCTTCATTTAGAGCTTCTGGATGGCAAAATTGTTTTATTTATTATTACTAACTGGAATCAGTGAAATAGCCTCTAGCAAGGATACTCTTCTGTGACATTGACCTTTGAGCAGCCTTGTATCGTAAGATGAACCACAAAATAGGGACCTGATAAGCCTCAAAACATTTCAAAACATCTTGGAAGTTAGCACACAAGATGTACGAAAAAGTGCAAAGTTTGAGGTCAATTGTGAGCGTGACCTTGACCTTGACCTTTGATTTTGAGCACATTTTCGGAATCCTCAGATTCTTTTCTTTCGTTTGACACCCAATTTTGCCGGTTTTATGCATCATGCCGTCCTCTAGATGCTTACTTTGAGATCACTACACATGTGTCGGTTTTTGCCTTTGACCTTGACCTCTGACCTTGAAAATTAGCCTGAGGTCAAAAATTTTAGGTGCTTAAGAATTGTCTGGTAAGGACCTTTCGCTTGGTGTCAATTTTGTTTCCGTAGCTCCCTTATTTACGGAGTTAAACAGGGGGGGGGGCGAAACCCCCCCCCCGGGCTGCGGTGGTTGGGATTACCCCCCGGGCCCGGCCGGGTCAAGGACAAACACAACAGTTAAGGAGCGGAAAAGTCGAGGGTATATAAGGGTAAGACTAGCTAAGTAATTCGTTGATCCCACACGAGGGAACTGGGCTCCAGTCGGCAGTCACCAATGACGAAGTAAATACCTAATACAAATCAGCGACATTGCTACAATCAGAGTGCTTCATATGCGAGTAACCAAACCATATAGATCGAGACTTTGCTTTGATAAAGTAAAACTACCTACGTTTCTAGGTAAAGCAGTGGTAACGATATGGACATATGGACATAGTAAACGCTTACCAATAAACGCACCGTCATGCACCTGCACTATTTTACACTGTAGTGGAGTTAGAATGCTAATTATGAACCTATTAAATACACATTGTGTCGATAGTGAATCGCGTTGTTTTCTTTTCAGCGTGCAATGATCAAGTTTTGTATAATATGATTGATGACATTTAGCCACGTCATTTGTTTTGAGGCTCCACAAAAACCGATGATATGCCAAAGTCTAAGCAAACAGCTCGTACTCACAAAGGTAGCCGTGATTATCGTTACAAGCGTTTAGATCTAAGCCGGCTTCTCTCAAACGAAGACACGGGTCTCCAATGCTGAAGCCAAAGCCTGGTGCAAACCATTCGCTCATCAAGGTGACCGTTCTGGAGCCCGCAAAATCGCCGTAGGTGTCAGGACTGATTTCTTTGACGCCTGCCCAAACAGTGATATTGATCAGACCTTGAGCAAAGCGCACTTGCTCTTCGTTTTCCAAGAACGCCGGGGCAGCTTTGGGGTGATCTTGGACGCAGATGTTCGGAATGTTCAAAGCTCCAGCTCTGACTTCCGTGTGGGCTCTGAAGGCCCTGTTGGTGCCCGGCACCATTTGGTAGCCGTCCGGGATCCAGAGGTCGGCCCACAGTGGACCGCTGCTGATGGCCGCCGTCGGGTCAGAGGTCACTCCCCGGTACAGGGAGCAGCCCGAGCCGGTGACCTCCCAGGACACGCAGCTGGTGTCTCTCAGACAGCGTATGGCGCACAGGACTCGGCTGGAGCCGGGCACCTCCAGCAGCGGGGAGCTCGGGTGGCGGCCGGTCACCAGTCCGAACTGCACGGCCGCAGAGAGACCGACGGCCGCCAGCAGCGCTGCCAAACCCCTGCAAAAACGCAGCATCGCGACTTGTTTCGTCCCTTTCTGGTTGAGCAGAGGCAACAGGTGTCCAGAGCTGGTATTTCTGCGTTCCTCGGTGGATCGTCTTTAGACCCGCCTGAATGATCCGCCCCTTTCGATTCGCTTTTGAACACTCTTCTTGAACTTTTACTTTCGTTTCTGTTCGACTTCTTTGTTGTTGTTTTTCCTACATTAATAGCACACTTTTCCTCAGATGAATTTCGATGAATGATGTATCCCCTTGGTAGTGGGCCAGGTTTGCTTACGCCAGCTGCCAGCGGAACCACCAGTTGCGACCGGCCCCAGCGGCACCTGACTCGGGAGTGCTGCGCTCGGACCACCTCAGCAGCTGCTGCACCGGTCACCGACTCCGGAAGTGGAAAAGTGTCGCCTTCCGACACTGCACGCTGGGCTCTTCAGTATATCGGTCGTAACACTCACCATTCTGATCTTTTATTGACTGAGTCCATAAAAGATGGCGATGAAGTAAGTAAAATAACTTCGTGCTATTACATAACATAATGCTAACATACGGTAAAACACACAACACATATGTGTTGTGTGTTTTACACACAAAAAAAACACACAACACATATGAACACATATGTGTTGTGTGTGCAATGCACAACGCAATGGACAATACACAATGCAACCTATCACAATTCGTTCTCATCAGTGATCTCATCATTTCGTCAGCATGCCTTCACATTTCACAACCAGACGTCATTTGACGTTTCAGCTGGCTTTTGAACTCGTTGACGGGCAAGCTGTGAAGCCGGCGAAAAGAGCATTGTACTGCTCAGCAGCACGACACGCGAATTGCTGCTTTCCCGCCGCAGTGCCGCGCATGTTGGGCAGACTCAGCAGCCTGTCCCTGCGCGTGCTGCGCTCGTCATTGGGCAGTTCGCGGTTCGTGCAGAACCGAGCAGCCTGCAGAGACTCGGGCTGCCCGGAAATACGGACCTTGTGAAGACGTGTGAGGGTGTGGTGGACAACCAAGGACGACCAAGATCGCTTCATTAGGTACTAGCACAGCGACGCGCATGACAAATCGGGCAATGGTAGAGGAAGTCACACCCAGTTGTTGCCGAGGTATCGCAAAACTTAAAGCGACTCTTACCCGTAATAATGGGGAAATCCAAGCATTGAGCATTGCACGGTCCAGCCAGAGTGGGGACCGATCCGACACCGGTTTCGCTCAAAGTGAGTAGGTGCATACACCACATAGGGATCTGATGAATGGGCGACACTCAAGAATCGGTTGGGGCTTCACTTATCATGTCTCAGTTGGGGCTTCCCACTGCTGCATCTCAGAAACAGCTGGCTAGATTGATTGTGTTCAAAACTGATACACCAAAGAGAACCGGTTTGATGGATGCCCTCAAAAGGCAATTGAGATTTAATTGCATGTGTGTACGAACATCGCTCATCGCTTACCACATCTTAGAAACGTCGGGACAGATTTCTTTTAAGACTGCTATACGCTGTTAGAAACCAAGTATCGATGAGTGACCCGTAATCCGTATGCAAGCAATGATCAATTGACCCGCGAGTTGCTGGGGGGAGGGGGCGTTGAACGCCCCCACTTTTCCGTCGCGCTATAGCATAAACAAAACTTTTGGGTCACTGTAGGGAATTGATTGAAGTTTATTGTGACAAAGTTAAAAAAATCGGTCGGAAACTTTTTGAGATATCAAGGTTTTAGTGACGTCATGATTTCTGATGTTTCGACCAAATACGGCGTATATGTTCAAAAAATCATATAAAATCACCGAATAAAGATAGAGACATGCCGTAAACGCCATTAGACTGCCAATAGCATGAAAAGTCAAATGGCTATCTTCGATTTTTGATTATTGTTCCGCATTTTCCAAAATCATTAAATGAATCTCGGAAATTTCTCGTGACTTCTTCACGACTATGATACATGCATTTCTTAAATTGAACTTTTTGAACCAAACACGTACACATACATATGACAAAATGAATGTCACCATCGTGTTCTACGCCCAAAAATACCCATCAAACATGTGTCACAAGCTGCGAATATCAGTTTTGATTTTCGGGGATATTAGCCTACCTGGTCGACCTGACCATGACCCTGACCTATGCTTGACTGACCCCTACATGAATCCGACACTCTTGTAGGCCTTATATGATGGCTTGTGCATCGTTTTGACAGAGTTTATGACGAGAGACGCCCATTGCGAGTCAATGCTACTGAAAGCCCGATTTCAGGTGTTTGACCTGACCTTGACCCGACCTGTGACCTCAAAACTCGACTTAAAAGTACTCATCTGAAGCGTCTCGTCGCGTTCTTTCGTTTGCCGCCTCGTGCGTTTCGCTGTGCCTATTGGTTCTCGAGTTATCGGCTGGGGGCGTTTAACGCCCCCCCCCCCCCCCAGCAAACGGCGGGTGGCGAAATAGGTACCGCAGCAACTGCCGGGCTTTAGTTAGCACGCACGCCCATGTTATGGCCCATTTACAAGTGTCAGCGATAGATGGCAACGGTAGGATATTTATATATTCAAAAATTGTTCAGAATCGACAGTGGCGCGGGAACCGGGGGGGGGCTAGCGGGGGCTGAGCCCCCCCCCCCCCAGCTTTTCGGCTGGGGGGCTCGTAATGTATTTGAGCCCCCCCTTCCCCCCCCCCCAGCTGGAGGAATCGAAATCGGAAATCTACCAACAAAATTTCATAGATTCATACATAGGCGCGGGAACTGGGGGAGGGGGCAGTGGAGGAAGCTTGCCCCCACAACTCTTCGGCCGTGGGGGCGGTGCTCCACAACTTTTCATGAGGCCAGGAACCGTTGGGCAGGTTGTCCTTCCCAAATTAGGGGTTGTGGGTCACAAAGGAAGAAAGCATATAAGTGAAAAATCCACCTCTTTCACTGGCTCGGCAACTCATTTGACAGATTAAAACCTTTACTCCAGGTTGCCAAAACGGTAGTTTCTTCACTCAGCTGAGACGGAATGCCTCACTTTTTTTGCAATTTTTTTCGTTTTTTTTTTGTTGTTGAAAAGACCAAAGTCTGAAAAATAAGTGGCCTAAAACCGGTGAGAAAACTATATTTGAGGGTACCCTAGGTTGATCTCTATTATGGTTCAGCCCCCCAGTCTGGAAGAAGTTCCCGCGCCACTGAGGATCGACGACACCTTCAGTTTCACTTGAAATCAGCACATGTTATGTCGCCTAATTCCGTTTGGGTGTTCATCAGGATGTAATTTGGCTGTGTCAATTTCGAAGGAAATCAAAGGCGCATTGACGATTTTATGCTGTACATACTATATTTTGACTCAGTGGTCTATGTAGGTATATTGCCCTATACAGTAGGTATACACAATAATAATAATGATAATTAATAATAATATTAATAATAATAATAATAATAATAAAAATAATAATAATAATAATAATAATAATAATAATGATAATAGTAATAATAATAATAATAATAATAATAATAATAATAACAATAATAATAATAATAATAATAATAATAAATAATCAAAATAAAGTAAATAACACCTATACCTAATACTTAAGGTCTTGGGAGTTGGGTGCCTAACAAAATCTCGTGAGGGTGTTGATCATGGAATGTTAAATATCCTGCTAAGTATGCCATATGTGGATGTCGAACTGTTCCTAAAGCCTGAAACAGACTCTTTCCGCAGTCAGGAAAGCACGCACGCACCCTCGCAAGCGATTGATGCGAGAAGAATTACAATGTATTTGAATAGGCTCTCGCATGCGATTTCCTGAACGCGGAAAGAGTCTATTTCAGCCTTAACCGTCAGGGGAACGGGGTTCCGGACAAAAAGTCAAATGATAAAAGGTAAAAGGATGATTAGTCAACAGACATTACGTCAAAAGCAAGAAGTAAAAAATCTTAAAAGTCAACAGGTAAAAGGTCAACAAAGAGGAAAGTCAAAAGGCAAAAAGTCGAAACGGACAAAATGTCAAAAGATAAAAAGTGAAATTGCCAAAAAGCCAACGAACAAAAAGTCAACTAGCATAGAAGTCAAAAGACAAAAAGTCAAATGGACATAAGGTCAAAAGACAAAAAGTAAAAACGGCAAAAAGTCAAATTGCCAAAAAGTAAAAAGGACAAAAGTCGAAAGACAAAAAGTGAACAGGACATAAGTAAAAATCCAAAAAACCAAAAGGACAGAAAGTCAAAAGGACAAAAAGTCAAAAAACAAGAAGTCAACTGGGCATGAAGTCAAAATAAAAAGTCAAAAGGTCAAAAAGTCAAAAAGACATATAGTCAAAGTCCAAAAAGTCAAAAGGACAAAAAAATCAAAGGGACAAAAAGTCAAAAGGACAAAAAGTGAAGAGGACAAAGGTCAAAAGACGAAAAGTCAACAGGACATAAAAATTACGAAAAATCCAAAGGGAAAAAGCCAAAATCCAAAAACTCAAAAGGACAAGTCAAAGAGACAAAGTCAATGACACCTGGATCATCAGTCATTACATACATGAGATAACATTTACAAACAGCTGTACACAATTAAGCAGGATGCTGCACAATATAACCTGCATCATTGGACATTGAAGCGAGACTGCCTCCATTGCGCGACTGATGGGGATTCCCATGGCTCGCAACCGCGACTCAGCTGGTCACACGGGCATGCTTGGCTGAAATCTGACACACATCCGTTGACACTTACGTGCTAGGTGGGAGCTCGCTCGCATCGTAAGGTTGTCATGAGGCAGCGTTACGTGATCCTTCGAGACAACTGGCTGTCCCAGGCGCAGTTTACTGGAATTATTTCAACAAATATATGTAGTAACCCGGAATGTTATCGATACGAAAGGTTCGATTGTTCAAATTTCCTATATTGTGTAGGGAGACGTTTCTCATCAATTGATTCCGTCACGGGTTCTATTAGCGATTTCACACTTTTATTATATAACCCATTAGAGCCCGTTGGTCACATTTGTGACCACAAAGTTAATGATTTTTTGTCGGTCAAATGTGCTTCATCTTTTGGGAAGGTCCACTTCGCCCGCGTTCAGGCATCTTCCAGCTGGAGGATCCCAGTACTATTTTGCGCATGGCAACCTCACAAGCGACGCTATCTCGGCATTGTCAGCAAGATGTCGGCGCCGATTGGAGCTCCGCCCAAGGCCCTATATAGAAGGTATGCTCATTAGGCCGAAGCAGCGATTTCCGTGACGTCACTGGTACGAAGGGTCGGACGGCTGTAATGCAATCCTATGGAAAATGACCCAACTTTAGGGCTCTCCCACATAGCTGCCAACCTCGACACTAAAGTAAAAGTTATATCACATAAAAGCTCAAATCAAGACGAACAAGAAACCTATCTGACGTTTTTACGTATTACTAACGGCTTAGACTCTATTCAAGTATATTCAGAGCTCTGCATTACCTCACTTTTTCTGCCGTCAATGCCACTACAAATGTCTAGTCGGCGCACGTGCGCTTGTCGAGCGGGGACCACCAGTCGGGCGATTCAGAGCTGCCGCCCAATCAGAACGCCGCAATGCCGTGACGTCATTGGTCGCACACGACACGTTACGGAGATAGGGATGAGACAGCCCTGAGCTCCGCCGGACCGCGTCCGAAAAAACCGTAAGTTAACTCATATTTTCTCAGAAAAATCATTTCTCGCACGTCGTATGGGTGGAATTTAAACCTATTTAGAACCTGTAATTATTAGTTTCACTCCATTTGCTTTTTGTTTTGTCTGGCACACGTGCAAATAATGTTGGCAACAAATGTGACCAACGGGCAGAAACCCAACATAAATATGACTTTTTCACATTTCAGGCTCACGGCAAATGAGATATTGGACCTTCTGGAGAGTGACAGCTGGCTTGAAGATGTCGAGAAGGACCACATCGATGTTATACTCATGCCCCCCATCGAAAAGGGTGAGTGGGCTCTCGGAAATTGTGGATATTGGGGATGAGAAGGGGTATATGTAGTAGGCAGACTATACTAAGTAGGGCATAATTACAGCGTAGTGTGAATGAGTGATCATTGTTGTTGGATGGGAGGAGAATGATTGATAAAATACAGGGTCGCACTTACGTTTACGCACTTCTCTACACGTGTGGCCAGAGTAAAAGAGCTACATCGTCCTGGCGGCCTTATACTATAGGAGGGTCGGTTGCGGATAATTTTTTTCTACCGATGTTTGCGTCTAAGCTCGTAATTATGTGCGAATTCACTTACAAAACTACACATTACCTGACTTACTTTACCAGTAGTATTTTGAAAGGACCCTAAGCCTGTCATATTCAAAGGTTAATGATTAGTGTTTTCCTTGCGAACGTTTACTGTGGGTTCATCTCAAGGGCCAGGTCTACAAGGAAGGTCCAGAAAGCCTCTGAACTGAAGAGAGCGATCAGCAAGGCTGTGTGAGCCATACAAGCGGGCTATCGTGTCAGCAGCCAGGCTGGTAGCTCTGTGCCTGCCTCGCGAAGGTCGTCACCTCGAACATCTGCTGTGAGAGACTGAAAACGAGAGAAAGCATATGAGAGTGATGCCACTATGAATTTCCACGAAATGTACTCTTGTTTGGTATCATTCCCAGTCACATGCATGCAATGATACATGTTTTATACGAGTTTAAAATGTTTCCATCCTTTTTGGTCCACCCTGTATTTGCTTGTTGACTTTTTGTGTGTTGACTTTTAGCGTGTTGACTATTAAGAATGTTGACTTTTAGCGTGTTGACTTTGAGCATGTTGACCTTTCGCGTGTTGACTTTTAGCGTGTTGACTTTTAGGCGTGTTGACTTTTAGCGTCTTGACTTTTTGCGTGTTGACTTTTTGCGCGTTGACATTTTGCGTGTTGACTTTATGCGTGTTGACTTTTAGCGTGTTGACTTTTAGCGCGTTGACTTTTTGACATGTCGGCTTTTTGTCTCTTTGACATTATGTCTTTTGACTTCTTGCGTGTTGACTTTTAGCTTGTTGACTTCTGGCGTGTTGACTTTTTGGCAGGTTGACTTTTTGTTCATTTGACATTTTGTCCTTTGACTTCTTGCGATGTTGACTTTCTGTCTGTTGACTTAATGTCCTTTGACTTTTTATCCGTTTACTTTTAACGTTTTGACTTTTCATCCGGGAATCTTCCCCTGATTCCCGGATGAAAAGTCAAAACGTTAAAAGTTCCCGGCTTTTAACCGTTGCTGTCATCTGCTGCATTATGCGCTAACTGCCTTTGTTTTCCTTCGCGCACAATGGCCACCTTAGGCTCATGGGGGCAGAATGCATGGATTTTGAGGCATTAAAAAATGTTGGTTTTCGTCGGAATGATCGAACGTTAGAGATCCAAGTATGATTACACTTGTGCGCATTTTTCGCATAATTAACTTCCCCTCGCACTTTTCCGTGAAGAACAGTGTTGGATGTCAGAACCACACTTTAGAACAGGCAAGATTTCGCAATGTGTGACCATTGAGCATCTAAGTCAGGCATGCTACACAATTTTGTTATGGGGTCAGACGGACCACTGTGGTTCGTCTTAGTCCATGTTGGTCCATTTTACCCCGCTTATGCAAAATCTTGCTATATAGAACATTTACTTGCAGTCCCTTGTGAGAGACCTATAGGGATTTAAATTACCTATTTATTCGGATTGGAGTCTTAACCCTCGCCCGTATTGGTGTTTTTCCAGCCGCGAACGTATAAGGGGGGGGGGGGGTCCGTTGGACCCCCCTTGCCGTTTCGCCCCTGATCGAGCTAGAGCTTCGCGGAAAAAACGAGCGTGTTGCCCGTGACGAGAGGAAGCCGATGATACCCAATTTTAAGGTCCTAGGTCATTGGTTGGCCTTGCAGGTCAGGTCAATGACCCAAAAGTCGGGAAAATCGGGACCTGTTAGAACGTCGTAAAGTGTGGCTGCTATGGGGTTTTTCGGGGTGCTGATCACGAATATCATGTTAGTTTTGATCACAGATGATGTCTTCATGCATTTAGGCCAGGTCGGGTCAGGTCAGGTCAGGTCAACCAGTAAGGGTATTTGTAGTAGGTGGCAACCGCCTCTGACAGCTTCGTAACATGTTACTTAGGCACCAAAACTACTTCGTTAATGTTCATATGGTTGCTAAATTCGAATTCAGCTCCAAAAACTGGCCTAGAAACATGTAAAACTCGAAAAAGTGAACCGAGGTCATCAAAGGTCAATGACCTGACCTGACCTTCAGGTGACCTTGACACCCACCCTAATGCACATGGGGGCAACATCATATCACATGTTTGAACGCTTGAAACCACGAAAAGACTGCAAACGCGCGGCTAATGCGAGCCGACATACGTCGAATCGCGATTCCGGCCAAACATGGTCTCGAAAAGTAGGTCACAGGTCAAAGGTCATTTGGGTCAGGGTCATGAAATTTTCAGGGTAGGTGTAAAATTGATGAACGCGAGGGTACTGAAAGTTTTGTCGCAATCGGCCGCTTTTTACGCGAGTTATTCGCGAAAAACCATGGGGGGGGGGGGGTCCGTTCGACCCCCCCCCCCCTATACGGGCGAGGGTTAATTGCTTGTGAACCGCGCATACCTATAACTGCTGAGCTGACAAGCGTTCACGTCCAACGACATTAGCTAGTTTCTTTTCTACCACGCATGAGTAGGTACGGAATAAAAGCCTACTTTGCTGTTTCCCACTCTTATTAATTCGACTTAACCCTCGCCGGCACAGGGGGAGGGGGGTTGATGCAACCCCCCCTAAGGTTTTTCGCGAATAACTCGCGTAAAAAGCGGCCGATCGCGACGAAACTTTCAGTACCCTCGCATTGATCAATTTTACACCTACCCTGAAAATTTCATGACCCTGACCCTAATGACCTTTGACCTGTGACCTCTTCTCTGTGACCATGTTTGGCCGAAATCGCGGTTCGGCGCATGTCGGCTCGCATTAGCCGCGCGTTTGCAAGCTTTTCGTGGTTTCAAACGTTCAAACATGTGATTTGATGTTGCTCCCATACATTAGGGTGGGTGTCAAGGTCACCTGAAGGTCAGGTCAGGTCATTGACTTTTGGTGACCTCGGGTGACCTCGGTTCACTTTTTCGAGTTTTACATGTTTCTAGGCTAGTTTTTGGAGCTGAATTCGAATTTAGCAACCATTTGAACATTTACGAAGTAGTTTTGGTGCCTTCGTAACATGTTACGAAGCTGTCCGAGACGGTTGACACGTATTACGAATACCCGTCACAACCCCTACCGGTTGACCTGACCTGACCTGACCCGACCTGGTCTAAATGCTTAAAGACATCATCTCTGATCAAAACTAACACGATATTCGTGATCAGCACCCCGGAAAACCACATAGCAGCCACACTTTACGACTTTCTAACAGGTCCCGATTTTCCCGGTTTTCGGGTCATTGACCTGACCTGGAAGGTCACCCGATGACCTAGCCCTATTAGTGGCAGGGGGGGTTGTTTTTATCCACCCCTCAGGTTTTTTCGGGAATATCTCCGAAACCGCTGAAGCTACGATGCTGAAATTTTCTGACTTTTCCTAAAACTAAATTGGGCACATCCCCTGAAAATTTCAAGTTCATAACTTTACCAGGGGCGGCTCCAGAGCACTGGGAATTGGGGGGTCCTATTCGTGAAGCGAGTCATTTGGGCGAAGATCACGATGCTGCACCAGTTTTACGAACAGTGAATGAAAAGTATCATGTGATAACACATACAGTTATTGTGCATCCTCTTTTGACACGTTTTTGCTATAATAGGCGGATCCAGGCGTCCAAAAAGGGGGGTTATGTTTTACCTCCCAACATAGGTTCCCTGACACCGCCTATGCATGACCAATACAATTGTAGTCGTTCTCTCATAAGAAAATTGTAACATAACAAGACCATTGCCACCCTTTTTAGAAACAGTACCAACAAAAACCTTATTTACTATACTTTTTGTGTACCCCAAATCTCAATGATCTGTATCCGCCTATGATTTTTGAAAATGCATATTTTTAGGATCCATGTGAATTCCTGGTTCATTCTCTATCGATCGGCAAAAGTTGCGTTAAGATTGGTTCAAAAACCTGGCCGTGATAAACAGTCTAAAATGTATCTGCAATTTGCCCGTTTTTACCCCCCTCTACCCCCCCCCCCTATTGACATTTTTTAAATTTTTATTTTTTAGAAATGTAGATCACGTTGAGCGATATCGAATGCCGTTTGAATTTTGAAAATCGGCCCGTTAGATCTCGAGATATCAAGGGGGGTCGTAAACAGCCCCCCCTGCCACTAATAGGGGTAGCCAGGAGCCTGCCACTAATAGGGCTAGGACCTTAAAATTGGATATCATCGGCTTCCTCTCGTGACGGGCAACACGCTCGTTTTTTCCGCGAAGCTCTAGCTCGATCAGGGGCCAAACGCGAGGGGGGGGGGGTCGTACCAACCCCCCCCCCCCCCCTTGTGCCGTCGAAGGACTCAAAATGGCCTGTGCCGGCGAGGGTTAAAAGAGTATAGAAGTTTGACAAGCAAATGGATGGCGGCTAATGCTGAGGTAAGACGGACGGGGTAAGACGGTGGACCGTCTTACCCCGCGTCTTTTCTTGTCGCTGATTTTGACTTATCTCCCTATAATAAACCCCCTATAGGACTATAAACAACACGAGGTTCAAGAGCAGGATAACAAGACGTGACTTCAAAGCTTAGCTGGTCCGTCTTATTCATGCCTTCTATAGGCTATACGAAACGCATAAATGTTGCGCAGACAATTCCACGCCTAGCAGAATATCATGCAGCTCTTTCATCGGTTGGTGATATACATAAGTTTCGAAATATATCCAGCATCCATCTGTTTCATCATTTGGCGACTCGATGTTATGCGTGCCTTCGCTGGAAGTTTTAGTGGAAACGTTAAAAGCGTCAAGCGAAACCAAACCATGGTGGCATAATAAAGCCTAGCCTAGTAGCTCGTACTCACAAAGGTAGCCGTGATTATCGTTACAAGTGTTTAGATCCAAGCCATCTTCTCTCAAACGAAAACAGAGGCCTCTTGCACCAAAATCCTCTTGCACCAATGCTTGGATTATTTTGCATCGTATACCCAATCCAAGACTCATATGTGACAATTTGCGTGTAGAATTTACCAAGCACCTGTAGGATTATGTATTGGGCTATTGCAAACAAATTTACCACCGTTTGATTAGCTTATTCTGAAACCGGTTTTTCGATTTTACCTAGCTAGGTAGTTTGGTGCAAGAGGCCTCAGGGGTCTCCAATGCCGAAGCCATAGCCTGGCGCAAACCATCCACTCATCAAGGTGACCGTTCTGGAGCCCGCAAAATCGCCGTAGGTGTCGGGACAGATTTATTTGACGCCTGTCCAGACCGTGCCGCTGATCAGACCTTGAGCGAAGCGCACTTGCTCTTCGTTTTCCAAAAACGCCGGGGCAGCTTTAGGATGATCTTGGACGCAGATATTCGGAATGTTCAAAGCTCCAGCTCTGACCTGACTTTAGTGTGGGCTCTGAAGGCCCTGTTGGTGCCCGGCACCATTTGGTAGCCGTCCGGGATCCAGAGGTCGGCCCACAGCGGACCGCTGCTGGTGGCCGCCGTCAGGTCAGAGGTCACGCCCCGGTACAGGGAGCAGCCCGAGCCGGTGACCTCCCAGGACACGCAGCTGGTGTCTCTCAGACAGCGTATGGCGCACAGGACTCGGCTGGAGCCGGGCACCTCCAGCAGCGGGGAGCTCGGGTGGCGGCCGGTCACCAGTCCGAACTGCACGGCCGCAGAGAGACCGACGGACTCCAGCAGCGCCGCCAAACCCCAGCACATACGCTGCATGGCGACGGATCAAACTATCCTGGAACGGCCTCTGCAACAGTTGCAGGCGTAGAGATCTGACTTTCTTATTATATACGACTGTTTGTGCAGGCTTCAGCTTCCAATGACGGTCTCTTCAGCTTCCCTTACGAAAACTATCATGTGATCGTTTTTTAACATATGACAGCCGTTGTAGTCTTCAAATCTGAAGCTGTCGAAAACCCAGTGTAAGCTTGCTTTGACTTTATCTCGCTCGCTGTCGCCTGGGGAAACACCATTAGCTGCCGACCCTAGCGGAAGCGACCATCAAACTGGTTCCTCGGGTGGTTTTGCATCGCCTGCAATGTGCGAAAGCATTACTGGACTATTCGCTCTGCGTTAATCACCTGTTGAGGTTCGACGTCTATTGACGCTGGGTTGCCAACAACACGCCACAGCAAGGCCATATTTGCCACAGCAGACGGCCGGGACAGGTATGTGACGTGCAGCGGGGAAACTGGAGCTGGCGGTAAAATACAGGGTGTCCCAGAATTACCCGAGCATTGTTAATTAGCGTATAAAATAAGGCAAACATGATTGCGTTTTTTTTTCTTTTTATCGTCCTATATAGTCAACTAGGGTGGCTGTGAAATAGCACATGCAGTAGATACGCTTGTTACCAGATCAGCCGACGATGATGGAAAATGCCAGCCATTGCTGGTCTCAGTTGCTTTACGGGTCTCCCGAAACTGGTTGACATACATAGGCCTGTTTTCTTTGACCTCTTGCCGGAGGATAATACGATCATATAAGATAAACTTAACATCAAAGTGTTCCCAGGCCATCAGGCATTATCACCGAAAACAAAAATTTCTGCCTACACCTGTACACCACTTTGCCGCGTTTTTTTACATCTGAAGTGGAGAAGCTCCATGTCTGAACATGGCGCGACCTTTGGCTTCCAACAGAGTTGGTTTCCAAAACAAACCCGTTCATGGCCATTTGGTTCACGGCATCCAGTTTTTGTACTGGTTACGAGCGAGCGAGCGCAGCGAGCGAGCGAGTTCATACTGAATTAACCCTCGCCGGACCTAATGGTTTTCTACATACGCGCCGGCCGAGGGGGGGGGGGGGCGGGTACGACCCCCCCTCGCCGTTTCGCCCCTGGTGGAGCTAGCGCGTCGCGGAAAAAACGAGCGGGTGCGCCGTTACGAGACGCAGAGATTGGTACCCGATTTTAAGGTCCTGGGTCAACCGGTGACCTCTGAGGTCAGGTCAAGTGCCCCAAGGTACGGTTCAGTTTTTGGTGAATAACTTCGCAAAAAACGGCCACAGAGCCGCGATTTTGGCAGTATCGTGTTCGCCTCGCTCAGGCGCGTCAAATGGTATACTTTTTGTTCGGGTCAGGTCAACTTAGGGTGTTTACCTCAGGTCAAGGTCAGGTCAGCACCCCCGGGTCACGAAGTTGGTCGAAAGAGGTCATGTTGCATATCATTCGATTCGGCAGATCTTCCTGAGTCCTTTGGTGGCTTTCCCGACTCGCTAGCTCAATTAGATCAAGAGTTATTGACGAAAAACTAATATGACCTTGATGACGTCATAAATGACGTCACGCAAGGTCAACATTGCAAAAGTGACGCATCTAACCTTGCAAGGAGTGCATCAAATCACGATTCTGTGTGCTTGAGATAGTTGGAGATCGTTCCTGGCGCCAGAATAGCAGTTTTCATTTTTCCCGATTGACTTATAATGGTGAGGTCACGAAAATGACCTGACCTCATATAACCTTTAGGAAAAATCCGAGATATACAAGTTGTGATACTCATAATGGATACTAGATTCTGCAAGTTTCATTTCCCAGTGACATCTCCTCTGGCAGTGAGGGCGTTGCGAAGTTGCGACATCTGAAGACCGTGCAGAGGTTCACTTATGACGTCATAGGTCAGTGACCTAACCTGACCCAAAAATGCGGTTGGTGTCAAAAGATCCGGCTTGAATCATCAAAGATCAGGTATGCCAAGTTTCAGCTCTCTATCGCCAGCGTGTTCGGAGCTATCGCGAAAAAACCCTATGGGGGGGGGCGGCACCCGCCCCCCCCCCTCGGCCGGCGAGGGTTAACCCGCGCGGGGCTGGGGTCTCCAGCCGAACGCGCGGGGCTGGGGGGGGGGGGGTGTAAATTTTAACCCCCCTGTTATCTCTCGAACAAATGGTCCTATTTGGAAAATTCAAACGCCAATCGAAAGATCTCATCACGAACAAATAAAAACATGTACTTAATTTAAAGTTTGAGGTCAAGGTCAAGGTCAGGTCAAGGGTACAAATTGCAAATTTCTACAGTATCGGCCTTGCACCGTAGTTGCCGAAGAATGGAGTCATGGACTGAAACTGATTGCCTAAAACGTGTTCTTAGACTACCAAGACAATATTCGTTGCATACAATATCATTCAGAAGTCAAGGTCAAGGTCTGGTCAGGTCAGGTCAGGTCACCAAAAACAAAATATAGAAAAGGGCATGTGCGACACATGTTTTATGGGTCATTTTATTCATAGAATTCAATAGGCACACTCAATAGGTGATATAGACCACATCTGGATGAATTTCAGGTCGAGGTCAGGTCAAGGTCAGGTCAAGTGAGGTCAAATTTTGAAGTTGGTTGTTAACCCTCGCCCTGGCAGGGGGGGGGGGTCGATGCGACCCCCCCCTAAGGTTTTCCGAAGATAGCGTAAAAACGGCGGCGCGCAGCGCCGCCAAATTTGGCACAGCCTATGGGGCAACCTTTTTACATATGACCTGAAAATTTCAGGTCCGGGTGATCTTGGGTCAGGTCACCAGGTGAGAAAAACCGGTACAAGGTCATGGTCAAATTTCAATTTTCTTTTTGCACCTGTCCAACTCACAGTTTTCGACTGATTTCCTTCAAACTTTCAGGATGTGCTAAGTTCACCGAGTTGTACAACATATAGTCCGGCTTTTTTGAGGTCACTGACCTGAGGTCAGTTAGAGGTCATTACGTCGTAATGTTAAGCCTATGGGAAAATACTAAATTCGGAAAATACTGAAGATATCCACTTCGTTCTATCACTTTTGTGCTTTGAAACCACGGTACTTAACAGCAGGTCACTTGGTGCTTCTTTGTTTGGTGTACTTATCCATGGGTCAGGTCAAATGAGGTCAACTGAGGTCAAATGACGTTTTTGCCAATAACTTGGCACATAATGACGCTAGAGCTTAAAAAATGGTACCATTGTGTTCCTGGTGATCAGCCGAATCGAATGATATGCGATATGATGCAATTTGGTTAACTTGAACTTAATTTATTAATTTAAGTATACTTAAAATTTAAGATAAACTTTAAGTACACTTAAGCAAGCTAAAAAGTATATCATTCGACGCGCCTTGACGTGCTGAGTTCACTGGTGCTTTTCTTTTTTCTCTATCTTAATTAGATCAAAAGTTATAAGCGAAAAACTTTTGACCTGTTTTTAGCGAAATTTTTACATTTATACCCCCCAAAACCCCCCTAAATATTGACCTAAGGCAACCAAATTTGCACAGGGGCGAGGACTCCAGGGGGCCCACCTACCTACCAAATTTGGTTTTTCTAGGTGCCATAGGAGCCAATCGCGAGGTGGGGGGGGGGTCGCATCGACCCCCCCCCCCTGCCAGGCCGTGTTATGAAAAATGCCCTGCCAGGGCGAGGGTTAAGGCCTAAAAGGTGTCTATCTGATGCAGTTTTTCACGGCGCATCGAATGGTGCTATTTTTGTTTCCGTACGAGGTCTAGATCTTCCAAAAAAACATTTTTCAAAAAAATTGTTTGTCGTGACGTCATAAAATTTTGAATAAATCCCACATTTTTGAACCGATTCTTCTAAAAATTGGTATGTAGGTGCATATGAACCACTTCTCTGACATATATTCCGGTTTTTCCGATACACGCAAAATTTTGGATTTTATAATTATTTTCCCAAAAAAAGTCGTTTTTTTGAGAAAAAAAATTTGGGCCCAAAACAAAAATTTTCAAAAAACCGAGATAGCAGTTTGATAGACAAAGTAGAATCACGTAGGTATAGCCTTTTTTGTTATGTCTTGATTCCCTTAAAAATGAAGATGTTAGCGGCGTTTGAAATTTTGCCGTTTTTGAGGCGAAAATTGCGAACATGACGTCACTACAACGTCATTTTCTTAAAAAATTCCGAAGGATTTCGCTCAAATAATTAGGGAACGTGTCAAATTGATGTAAGAAAAGGTACTGAAAGTTTGGCGGCGCTGAGCGCCGCCGTTTTTGAGATATTGCAAAAATTCGCGAGGGGGGTAAAATTTACACCCCCCCCAGCCCCGCGCGGGTTAACCCTCGCCCGCACATGCCATTTTCCCATCCTAGAACGCACATGGGGGGGGGGGTGGTTGCCACCCCCCCCGCGCCATTTCGTTCCTGTTGGAGATAGAGCTTAGCGGTAAAGACCAAAAAGATTCTTTGGGAAGAGACGAATCCAATGATACCCAGTTTTACCTTCTCAGGTCAGTCATTGACCTTCCAGGTCAGGTCAAACTAAAAAATGTTGCTGTTTTGGGTCACCGTTGGATATCAAGTGCGCTGCTTATCATATACCGATGACGATGCTGTTTTCTGGTGCCAAGCCAGCTAAAACCTCTTAGTCACACTACCCGACCAGATTTTTGCTGTTGAGGTCATTTCAGGTCCAGTTAGGTCAAGGTCAATTATATGTGTTTGTATGTCTGTGTGTGTCTGTGTGTATACTGATGTGTGCACCGATTGTTTTTGTGTCCATATTACATGAAATCATGATCTAAGAAGCTTTTACCAAAAATGCAGTCAAAAAAATCCACAAAAAGTAAATTCAGCTTGCCTAAAACGCAATTATCTTAGATGACCTAGGTTGACCTTGACCCTGACCTTGACACCTGTACATCGTCAACAACATGTTCCATGATAGGTGGGAGGTAAGACTGGCAAAAAAGGCCGAAATCAAGGTGTTAAAAGCTCACAAGGCCAATGGCAAACGCAAGATGTTGAGAATTGGCCATTTGGGTCCTGACATGACCTGAAAAACAAGGTCATATCTCCGAAACCATAAATCACAGAAACTTGAAATTTTCAGTGGACATCAACAAAGGATAGAGGAGCAGTTATACGAAAAATCATCCTTCTAGCTTTAAAAATGTCGAGTGCAGAGCAGAAAGACTACCTGGGGGGGGGGTGTCAACCACCCCCCCTATGTGCGGGCGAGGGTTAAGGGAAAATCCTGAGTATGAGCGGCCGGCCGGCCGTGGGGACGCTCTTCAAAAGCTAATATCTTAGGAACGGGACATCCGATTGACAAGCGGTCTTCTTTACTGAATGTCACTTGGACGTAAAAGTTCTGTGGTGTGATGGCCACCATGCGTTCTTGCCAACCACCGCACGTGACGCGTGGTAAAGTTGGACATTTTTTAAGAACCCCCAAAATTGCAACCTCAATAACGGCACAACGGTTGGGCCGATTGAATTGAAACTCGGTACACAGTTAGGTCTCCATCAGATAATTCATCTGCATGTGTTAAGGTTGGGGTGCTACTGCACGTGCGCACGTGCAGGGGGCGTTTCCAGATCTCGAGAACGGCTGGGCCGATTGCGCTCAAATTTGGTACAGGGTTGGGGACCGGTTAGTAGGGTGCCGTGCAAAAGTCATTTTGGACCCCGTTTGCACGTGCGCACGTGCAGAATGCCGCTTCCAGATCTCAGGAACGGCTGGGCCGATTGCGTTCAAATTTGGCACACCGCTAGCGACCGGTTAGAAGGGTGCTTTCCACAAACCCGTTGGAAGTACCCTCTCGCCCTTCCGCGCGTGCAGGGCTCACTATCTCGCTCGCTCGTTCTTCGCCCAAAAGGCGTTTTACTGGTAGAATATTACCGCAGTAGTACTCTGTGCTAACGGTTGTCTTTGGGCCATCAAGCCGAATGAGTGCACGGTGGCTCAAAATGTCTCACAATTTGATTTTCGACGGGTGCCTGGCCGTCTCTGCTGTTGGGGCGTTGTAGCCATCTGACGTTCACACACGCCTTTTTTGGGCGGTTCAAATGACAGAATACCTTCGTTAGACCACAACGTGTGCTTCAATATACTTTTTTGTTGTATATGTTATGTTTTTGGGATGAATTGTAGTGATTTTCGCTGCTTTTCCCGTAGTTTTCGCATATTTTTCAGGCGAAGGACCCCAAATTCCAAAATTTTGTAGAAGATAGTGGTGGAAAGTAGACTGATGTTCTTTAGATAATCCTGATCTATCGTTTAGCTAGTTTTTAGCTAGATCGGTTACATTTGTTGTCCATGACAATTGACAAGCAACCATCCGTTTGACAACTGGTGCATGGCCCTTTTTGGCCGAGCCAAGCTTGTCAATCAGGTTTATCTCTTGCTCTCTCTGGCTTCGTTAGCTGATATAATTGCGCTTTGCTCAATTCTAACTGCTTGCAGATGAGCTGCTGAGACCCTCCAGCAAAAACATGCCGAAAGTCCGTTTACAAAGTTGAGAACGGGAGTTGATTCACTATGGTTGCCTATTAGTGGCTTAACCCGGCCGGGCCCGGGGGGTAATCCCAACCACCGCAGCCCGGGGGGGGGCGTTTTTCGCCCCCCCCCCCTGTCTAACTCCGTAAAGAAGGGAGCTACGGAAACAAAAGCGATACCAAACGAAAGGTCCTTACGAGACGATTTTAAAGCACCTAAAATTTTTGACCTCAGGTCAATTTTCAAGGTCAGAGGTCAAGGTCAAAGGCAAAAACCGGCACATGTGTAGTGATCTCAAAGTAAGCCTCCTAGAGGACGGCAGACTGCATCAAACCGGCAAAATTGGGTGTCAAACGAAAGAAGAGAATCTGAGGATTTCGAAAATGTGCTCCAAAGCAAAGGTCAAGGTCAAGGTCACGCTCAAAATTGCCCTCAAACTTGGCACTTTTTCGCACATCTTGCCTGCTAACTTCCAAGATGTTTTGAAATGTTTTGAGGCTTATCAGTTCCCTATTTGTGGTTCATCTTACGATACAAGGCTGCTCAAAGGTCAAGGTCACAGAAGAGTATCCCTGCTAGAGGCTATTTCACTGATTCAAGTTAGTAATAATAAATAAGATAATTTTGCCTTCCGGAAGCTCTAAATGAAGGCTTAGAGGAAAATAGATGCCAGATGCGTGATGAGCGGGTACAAATCCATCATAAACGACCTTTCATGTGTCAAGGTCAACCAGAGGTCATTCGAGGTCACATGAGGTCAACATAAAACTTGACCTTTTCTGAACAAAATATATATCATTCGACGCGGCTTGACAAGGCAAATGCGATGGTACCACTGCCGTAGCTCTAGGACCATTTTTGTCGAAGTTATTTGCGAAAAACTAAAACCATATTTCGGGGTCGTTGACCTGACCTCTGACCTCAGGTCACCAAAACTATTTTTCTATTTTCCTCTAGGTCAAACGCTACACAACCGTGCTCGTAATTTGTCTTTATCTCTAAAACTCTATTTTAAGCAGCTATTTGAAGTTTGCGTCTGTGACGCCGAAGTTTGCCGTGCAGGGGTCTAAATGGACCTTGTGACGTCATCAAGGGGGCTAGGTCTAAATTTTTTACTTCAGAAGATGTCAAATTGATGGGAGAAAAGGTACTGAAAGTTTCGCTTTCCTAAACCTAAGCGTTCAAGAGCTATCGCAAATATTCGCCAGGGGGGGGGGCGAAAAACGCCCCCCCGGGCCCGCGAGGGTTAAGCTGAAAACGGAAAAGGACTACTCTTACTTGACTCTGGATAATAATTGACTCGAGTCATTACCGGTCACCAAAAGCACATAGTCACCAAGCTCGATAGCTAAGGGATATCTTATAAAAGTATGATGCTTGTACCAGTACCTATATCATTAGAATCGAGCGCAATCGTACTTTTAGCCAGAAAATAAATGCTCGGGTAATTCTGGGACACCCTGTATAGTTAATCGAGGTGCCTTTTACTCGAACTGTAAAGCCTACCACTGCATATTCGTAACATATGACACGCAAGAGATTTTAGTTTCATTGACTTCCCGATAACGGCATAGATAAGGCCAAAATATCCTCTGTGTTCCCAACTCGACCTCAACCCAGGTCACCCGGGGTGACCTCTGTGACCCAACCGACCATGATGTGACCTTGACTGACCTAAGTGTGGCGTATGACCTGGGATGGTCCCATGGACCCGGACTGACTTTAAATCTGCTTTGACCTTTATAATATCACACATCCTGTTCAATGGGCACACCCTGTGAAACCAACTGACGCCAATGCATTTTCCTGAAGAATTGATTTCCTAGACGTCCATTAGTCGCGCGTGGCACATACATACGTACATTCATCCGACATACATCGATATTTTGTATTTTCCTCCATTTTTATTTCATGTCACGGGTCAATCTAACAAGTGATGTCTAGCCTCAGCAGCACGGAACGGTTTTTAAAATCGACACTCGTCACATACCTACAGGGTGTCCAAAAAGTTTAGCAGCATCAGTAGGTATTGCTTGGTTTAAAAAATCCTTTTGTTGAAATTATTCTATAGTTAACAACTGACAAAACTGCGAAGTCGTGCACCTTTCTTTATGCGTAAAAATAAGCTTGTCACCCAGCTACCAGCCGTGTCTGCTGATATTTCTCTCCATGCTTTTTCAGGCGTCGCTCGAGCCGGTTCAGGCTGATAGCCAGCTCTCCCACTGATTCAGGCTTCTCTCACAACCGACAATAGATTTTCCCAATGCTGTACATAGAATTCCGATTTTCCATTGAGTTTAGGTCGAGGAAGCTGCCGTGCCATTGGTCTTTGTCGCCAAACCCCTCAAATATGTTTCGCGCATTATTTTTGACAGCGTTTTGCGTTGTACCCGGGCGGTTCACCTTGCGCAAAAGATGCCGCGACATGTCAATTGAACCGCCGAGTTTTCTTTTCGTGACGGCGCCTGTCCTGCCCGTGTGCTCAACCGCTGCCATGAAGGAGCCGCACAGGCTTTCTGATGCGTAGTTCGCCGTGTTGACTGCCTCTTTTATGGATGCAAGTTGCAAGGTAGGTACAACCCAGTAAGACCCTATGCATTCATCCACTACCCCCTGATCTTGAGAGTCCGTTTGGCGGTTTCAATGCGAGGCGCTTGGTATGCAAAGTTCGACCAAATCCGACTGTAGGTCGGTCTGGCGTCTGAGGTGATTTAAAGACAGGCTCTTATCATAGGCGTAGGAACAGGGGGGGGGGGGGCAGGTGGGCAAGTGCCCACCCACTTTTCGAGGTGGGGGGGGGGGGGGCAACCATGTGTTTTGGCCCACCCACTTTTTACTCGAGGCCCCTCGTCTCGATTTGAGAGGACGTCGTCACCTTCCAGAATAAACAAACTCGGTGTTGAATATTCTACCGAGAGCGCTCCCGGAAATGATCACGCGAGCGAAGTGTTTTAATTGTTGTAAATATTTTGATTGAAGAAAGGTCAAGGTTTTTAGTTAGTTAGTAAGGAGGGCATAAACTTCGTAACGGGGGAAATATTAAGGAAATAGCAATTGTGAAACATTAAAGAGAAATATTCATATAATGTAGACAGTGCATATTACGATAAGGAATTGCTGGTGACCACGATTGAAACGGTAATGTTTTGCGTTAAGATACCGCCTATGAGAGTGTCACTCAAGCAATAAACCCCGTAGAAGATGTCCTTTCTTTCTCTATGACTCAAGAAGACTCCGACTACAAGAAAATATAAAGAAACTATATATTTATAATTAACAGTACCAGAAGATCCCTCCAGGGAATTAACAGTTACGAAGTTTGTTCTTGCTCATAACAAAGGAATAGTTTCATTATATTAAATACGAACGATATGACCACGTAAAATCTACCTATTCAAGCATCACAAGGTACTCAATTTTGATGTGATGCGGATGGATCAGCGCTCCTACAAGGTAATTTACGAATCTTATTCATGTCCTTTTATTGCTATTCGTTTCGTGTCATGATGCTATAAGACCAGCTGCAAGATGCTGCTAAATATGAACGTCAAGGACTTGAAGCGCGAGTTAAAGGCACGAGGTTTGTCATGCCAGGGAAACAAGGAAAAGCTTAGGCTCAGATTGGCAGAGGCTCTAGAAGAACATGACAACGTAGAGCCAAATGACAGCGTATCCCAAGCAGGTACAAGAGTAACGACGTCAGAGTCTCTGACTTTGCGACAGGCAGATGAAGCTGCCGCCAGAGCTGGACTGCTGGCACGTTTGAAGGCCGTTAAGGAAAAACAGGAAATAGAACGACAGGTTGCCGAGCTTAAACGTAAAGAGGAACTGCTAGATTTGGAAGCCAAGATAGCAGAAGTGTCCGCTAGAGAGCAGGCTATTAAATGTTTCCAGGATCAAGAAATGGCAGGTGCCGCAGTCAATGAATGTAATACCTCGCAAGGATCTCACCGTTGTCCAGTGCCGACCGCCGAGTCTGGTGTCGGTGGAGACAAGTCAACGAGCGCGGTTGTCATCGATGACCAGCCCGCCACGTCATCAAACAGGGTGAGCTTCGCCAGGGACGACGGCGCGTCAGATAACCCCGAGCCGGACAACAGACAGCTGACCCAAGAGCGCGAGCGAACTGCCTCACTGATGCGCTTACCGATCATAGAGATGAAGAAATTCGGAGGAGACGTGACCGAGTTCGCTCAGTTCATGAAGGGTTTCCAGCTCAAGATAGCCTCAAAGCTGGATTGCGCACAAGAGAAGCTCTATTATCTTGAACAGCACATGACACCGGGCAGCAAACCGCACGCTATAGTGACAAGTTGCATGTATCTGGAGAACGGATACCAAGAGGCTATAAGAATGCTGAATAAGAGGTACGGCCAGCCTAGCCATATAGCATCAGCATTCATGGATCGTATTAACTCGTTCAGTCCGATTAAGGCGAATGATGTCGAGGCGCTCGACCGATTTGCGCTGTTGCTGCTCAGCTGCAAAAATGCCCTCGGCTCTTCCTCGCACATGATGGGAGATCCCAGAACAATGCGATCTTTGACCAGCAAGCTACCGGAGACGATGCTGAACAGTTGGAGGAGACATGCTGATGACATTGAAGAGAGGCAGGGACGTGAAGTGAAGTTTGAAGACGTCGTGAAGTTTGTTGGAGATGAGGCTAGGATAGCAGCCAATCCCACCTACGGTCGTCTCATGTACAGTCGCGACAACAGCGCAGTGCTCCCCTCCCAAGGCAGAGCAGGCAGCAGCAGTGTGAGGCGCACCAGGCCCGTTGTTGCAGCCGCCCAAACCCAGAATCAGGCAGCCTGCGTGTTCTGTGACGTTATAGGGCACGTCACAGCCGACTGTGAGCAGCTTCGAGCTACTTCACCGGAGCAGAGAAAGGCGTTCGCAATGAGCAGGTCCCTGTGTTTCTCTTGCCTAAGACAAGGTCACATGAGCGCCGATTGCCGAAGACGAGCTGAGTGCAGAATATGCAAAAGGCGTCATCCGACTGCGATGCATCTGGAACGCCCACAGAGAGAGAACCGAGACCAAAGACGTCATGAACCCGCCATTCAAAGTCGTGGCCATGAAACTGGACCACCGAGAGAGACAGTGCAGCCACCACAAGAGAGGACCAGTGCTACTGGTGCGACAGTGTGCGGAACTGCAGGAGCGGAAAACTCAGATCGGCCCACACTACCCCTGGTCCCAGTCATCGTCTGTAACGGCAACATAAAGATTAAGACATTCGCATTCCTCGACAGTGGGTCTACCCATTCGTTCGCTACTGAAAGCTTGATGGATCAACTCGGCATTAAACAACAGCCCAGCAGGCACCTGACCATCACGACTGTGGCTCAGGAGGACATCAGCATTCCAACACGGGAAGTGGAAGGACTTCACATCACGGACCTGTGCGGAGATAACAGAATGGACTTACCAAAGCTCTTCAGCATGGAGAATATACCTGCCGACCCAAGCGACTACCCCAAGACAGACGATGTAAGAAGATGGGATCACCTCAGATATTTAGAGCTACCAGAGCCCGAGATAAGTGAAGTTGGATTGCTCTTGGGAGCAAATGCGTTCCTAGCCATGGAACCAGTGAGAGTGATTCCAAGTGTAGACGGAAGCCCATACGCGGTGCTGACTAGATTTGGTTGGGTGGTCAGTGGTCTTGATTCACCATCACGAAAGTCGCACACCACAGTGTGTAGAGCGGCTGTGAGAGACGAGGGAGCGTCCATCGAAGAAATGGTGCGTAACATGTACGACAGCGAATATGAGGAGAAACTGCACTGCACAAGAAGAGGCCTATCAGTAGAAGACAAAGAATGGGTTCAAAAAATTGAATCCTCAATGGAGATGCAAGAAGGCCATTACAGTGCTGTTTTGCCAACAAAAACGCCAGAAGAGAGGATGCCAGTGAATGTGAAGATGGCCGAAAACCGACTGGAGCATCTCCGATCACGACTGCGAAAGGATGCAAAACTTGCTGAGGACTATAAAGGCTTTATGGAAGAAATGATCAACAAGGGGTATGCAGAAGAAGTGCCGGAAGAAGAAGAGAGAAGAGCAGATGGACGAGTGTGGTACCTGCCACATCACGCAGTGTATCACCCGACAAAACCTGACAAGATACGCGTTGTCTTTGATTGCGCAGCAAGATACAATGGCGTATCACTCAACGACATGCTCCTGACTGGTCCAGATCAGACGAATTCATTGGTGGACGTGCTGCTGCGATTCAGGCTAGAACGGGTGGCGGTCACAGCCGACGTTGAAGGAATGTTTAACCAAGTGAAGGTCGATGGAGCCGATCGAGATCTCATCAGATTCCTCTGGTTTGAGAACGGAGACATCAGTGGTCGCGCTCGTCACTATCGAATGACGGTCCACTTATTTGGGGCCACAAGCTCACCCAGCGTAGCATGCTATGCTTTAAGAAAGACTGCAGCCGACGCGGGTGACGACTTCTCGCAAGAGTGCGTGACAACTGTCAATGAAAACTTCTATGTAGATGACGTGCTACGATCAGTTCCGACAGACGAAGAGGCCATCACTCTAGCAAATGAGCTAAAGGACCTGTGCAAACGGGGAGGGTTCAATCTGACTAAATTCGCATCGAACAGCCCAGCCGTGGTAGAAGCCATCGAAAACGAAGACAGATCGACTGAAATGAAGAAATGGTCTGGCCTCTGGGATGAGCTGCCGACCGAGAGGGTGCTCGGGGTGATATGGCACCCAGAACATGATCTTCTGAAGCTGTCTCCACAAACAGAGGGCGCGAATGTGAAGACCTGCTCAAGACGCGGTTTGCTTTCTGTGGTGAGCTCGGTATATGACCCGCTAGGTATGGCTGAACCGACCGTGATACAGGGACGTCGTCTCCTGCAAGAGTTGACCCGGAAGCAGATGGACTGGGACGCTGAACTGGAAGAAGAGGACAAACTAGCTTGGAATGGCTGGCTTTCGACTCTGGAAGGCTTGGACAGTCTGAGCATCCCGCGATGCATAAAGCCTAGGGACTTTGGGAGTATCACCACTTGTCAGATACATACGTTCGTCGACGCGAGCGAGGCAGCTTACGGCGCTGTGTCATACATCAGGCTGGCGAACGCTGCCGGTGCCGTTCAGGTGAGCTTTCTGAAAGGGAAGGCACATCTGGCTCCTCTGAAAATGATAACAATCCCACGACTCGAACTGATGGCCGCTGTGACGGGCGTGAGACTCAGTGCACTGATCCTGGGTGCATTGAAGATCCAGTTGGAGCGCTTGTCGGTTGAAGTAGAAGAGTTCTTCTGGACAGACAGCACTACGGTGTTGAGATACATCAACAACCGCAAAGCAAGATTTCACACATTCGTTGCGAACAGGCTGGCAATCATACATGACGGCTCACACCCTGCTCAGTGGAGGCATGTGCCCAGCTCTCAAAATCCGGCGGACGATGTGTCAAGAGGAACTCAGAGTGACAGGTGGCTGACAGGGCCAGAATACCTCTGGAAAAACGAAACTCAGTGGCCAGAAACGCCTCAAGCGTTACAAGACACGACAGATGACCTGGAGGTCAAGAAGATGACTGTGTGTGCAGCGAAGGCTTATGATGCGACTCAAGAAGATGATCTTCAAAACCCACTGCTGAAACTCACTGCACACTACAGCGACAGGCACAGGCTTCTCCGAGCAGTAGCGTGGATCTTGAAGGTGAAACAGGAGTTGATTCGTCGAAGTAAGGAGGAAGGAGTCACGACGCAAAGGAAGACGATTTTGCTGGAAACTCAAGACATCCGAGAAGCAGAGAGAGCTATTATGATGAGCATACAGTCCGCTGCGTTTCCAGAGGAGGTGGTGGCCTTGAACTCAGGCAAAGACATTCGTGCAACAAGCAAGCTCAGCAAACTTAGCCCCTTCCTTGAAGACGGCATCATCCGAGTCGGCGGAAGACTGCAACATTCAGCTCTTGAATATGATGCTAAGCATCCAGTCATTCTCCCGAGTCATGCGAGCTATGTGAAGCTACTTGTCGAGGACGTCCACAGACGAACAGGACATGCTGGCCGACAGCATGTTTTGGCAGAACTAAGGAAGAGGTTCTGGATTTTGAAGAGCACATCGGCTGTCAAGAGAGTGCTTAAATCGTGCTTCACCTGCAAGCGGCTACGTGCAAAAACGGAAAAACAAAAGATGGCAAATCTTCCAGGCGACAGGATCACATCGGGGGAGCGACCGTTTACAAGAACTGGGGTAGACTACTTTGGACCCTTCTACGTCAGCCAAGGTCGAGGACAAGTTAAGCGATATGGTGTTATTTTCACCTGCCTATCAGTGCGCTGCATACATATTGAAGTGGCTGAGGATCTGTCATCGGACTCGTTCATCTGTGCGCTGAAAAGATTTGTAGCTAGAAGAGGGAACGTCAAGACCCTGAGATCAGATCGAGCAACAAACTTTGTTGGAGCCCACAGAGAACTACGTGAAGAGCTGAAGCGGCTGGAGGAAAAGGAAGAGTGGGTGGCAAGGGAGATGCTAGCCAACGACATTGACTGGAAGTTCAACACTCCAGGAGCGTCTCATCATGGTGGAGCCTGGGAACGAATGATTAGAACAGTTAGACGGATTCTGGACACGATGCTCCACGCGAAAACACTGAAGAATGAGACGCTGCAAACGTTCCTGTGTGAAGCCGAGGCGATAGTGAACAGCCGGCCTCTGGTCTCGCCATCGAGTGACCCCCTCGATGCTCCGCCCCTCACTCCAAACGACATACTCTTACTCGGGGCCAGTTCCGGAACGACACCCTTGAATGTCTTCTCTGCATCTGACAATGACAAACGGAAAATGTGGAAACAGGCGAGCTATATGGCAGATGTGTTCTGGAAGCGCTGGCGTCGAGAGTACGTTCCATTGCTCCAGCAGCGGTCCACCAGCACCGCTACGGCCAGGCAAAACCTGGCTGTGGGCGATTTGGTATTGATGGCTGACGACAGTGTGCCACGGGGCCAATGGCCCATCGGTAGGGTCGAGTCAGTCAAGATGTCAAAAGACGGCTTAGTGAGATCGGTGACTCTGAACATCAGAGGTGTTACAGTGCAGCGTCCGATTACCAAACTTGTGAAAATGTAATGAGTGCTGTGTATGACTACTGTGTATATTGCTACACTACGTCACGTCGTAGGTACCTTGCGAATGTAAATGTTGAAAGAGTTCTTTCAAGGGGAGGGTGTTGAATATTCTACCGAGAGCGCTCCCGGAAATGATCACGCGAGCGAAGTGTTTTAATTGTTGTAAATATTTTGATTGAAGAAAGGTCAAGGTTTTTAGTTAGTTAGTAAGGAGGACATAAACTTCGTAACGGGGGAAATATTAAGGAAATAGCAATTGTGAAACATTAAAGAGAAATATTCATATAATGTAGACAGTGCATATTACGATAAGGAATTGCTGGTGACCACGATTGAAACGGTAATGTTTTGCGTTAAGATACCGCCTATGAGAGTGTCACTCAAGCAATAAACCCCGTAGAAGATGTCCTTTCTTTCTCTATGACTCAAGAAGACTCCGACTACAAGAAAATATAAAGAAACTATATATTTATAATTAACAGTACCAGAAGATCCCTCCAGGGAATTAACACTCGGTAAAAATAAGTTCCACGAATCCGCACGCACGGACTCCAAGGGGCCGTGATGGATCCAAGGAGGCCCTCTGTTCATACTTGTCAGTCGAAGCCCCTGAGACTGATGGCCTGAGAGGCCCTAGTGGATCTGAGGAGACCCCAATATCCACACTGGTCTGGGGAGGCCCCTGACACTGGCGGTCTGGGAGGCCCCTCTATCCACACTAGTCAGAGGTCTGAGACTGGTAATCTGGGAGGCCCCTCCATCCACACTAGTCAGAATAGGCCCCTGACACTGGCGGTCTAGCCGAGGCCCCCTACTCTCACTAGTCAGAGGAGGCCCCTCTATCCTCAATAGTCAGAAGAGGCCCCTGAGACTGATGGTCTGGGAGGCCTATCCATCTACACTGTAGTCAGAGGAGGCCCCTGAGACTGATGACCTGAGAGGCCCTTATAATCACACCAGGCAGAAGAGGCCCATGAGACTGATGGACTGAGAGGCACTTCTATTCATACTGGCCACAGGAGACCCCCAAAATTTTCGGTCTGGGAGGTCCCTCAATCCGGCACCAGTCAGAAGAGTCCCCTGAGACTGATGGCCTGGGAAGCCCTTATATTCACACTAGGCAGATGAGGCCCCTGAGACTGATGGTATGAGAGGCCCTCATATTCACACCAGTCAAAAGAGGCCCCCGAGGCTGATGGCTGTGAGGCCCTTCTGTTCATATAACTGGCCACTGGAGGCCCCTGAAACCGGTGGTCTGGGAGGGCCTTCTATCCACACCAGTCAGAAGAGGCCCCTGAGACCGATGGTCTGAGAGGCTCTTATATTCATACTGGCCACAAGAGGCCCCTGAGACTGATAGTCAGAGAGGTCCACTCCTAATGAATCTGAGGGGGCCCTCTATCCACATTTACACTTTTCTGGGGAGGCCCCCGAGACTGATGGTCTGAGAGGCCCTTTTATTTATACTGTCCACAGGAGCCCCCTGAGATTAATGGTCTGAGAGGCTCTTCTATTTATACTAACCAGAGGAGGCCCCTAGGATTGCTGGTCTAACAGGCCCTTCTATTTATACTAGCCAGAGGAGGCCCATGAGACTGATGGTCTGAGAGGCCCTTCTATTCAAACTAGGTAGATGAGGCCCCTGAGAATGATAATCCGAAGAGCCATGCGGCGGCAACTGGCCGTGGCCATATTTCGGCTCGGTAGGCCCCACAGAGCTCATGAGAGCACCTCAAGGGCTCCTAAGTAGACACGCTTATCCCCATAAGGGTGCCACGCCGGCTTCTGAAGGCTCCTTGTAGGCATCTAAGGGCCCCTTCCGGCCTCTAACGGCTCCACCCGCCTGTGATGGCTCCACACCAGTGTTTATGAGCGCCACACAGCGGCGCCTTTGAGGATCATACTAGTGTCTCTTAGGGCCCTATATCGGTGGCTCTGGGGGCCCCACACCGGCGCCTCTGTGGGCCACCACACCTGTGCATCTCAAGGCTCTATAGGTACATCTGAAGGACCCACACCGACACCCCTGAGGGCCCCACACCAGTATCTCGGAGCTCTGAAGGCCCCACACCGGTGACTCTGAGGACTCACCGGCTCCTGAGAGCACCATGTTGATGTCTAACGGCTCCACAAGGCCACTGAAGGCACCATACAAGCTCTCACTGAGCTCTAATGTCCATGTACCGACCTCTGAGGGATTTAATCCAGCCCATTCATAGCTCTACACCAGCAATTGTAAGGGCTTCACACTGAAGTATCTGAGGGTTCCACACCGGTGTCTCTATGTAAGGGCCACATACCGGCATCTCTGAGGGCTCCATACCGGCGTCTCCGAGGGTCCACATCTGGCGGACACCCATCAACGACTGAAGGTCCCACAATGTCGACTCCGAGAGCCCCATCTGCGTCTGGGAGCACCATGCCGTCTCTAAGAACCACAGCGGCTCCTCCGTACGAAAGATGGGCGTCTGCATGCCAAAGGGGAACGGTTTTGAGACAGTAGGGCACCTACGTGCAATAGAGGGGCGCCTATGAAGCCCATAGGGGCGCCTCAATGCGAAAGAGGGGCGCCTCTGAGGCCTACGTATATGGGCGTCCACAATCCACATGCAATAGAGGTCTGCAATGCAATTGATCAATGCCATGGGGATGCATTCATAAGAAACAGGGGCGCCGGCATGGCAAAGAGAGGCGCATTTAAGTGTCCATAAAAGAGAGACGCCTATGATAAGCGCACATTGTATGCGACAACGGGGCGACTGTGGGACATATACATAGGGATGTCTCTGATGACTATACATAGGGCGCTTATATGCCAAAGAGGGCGCCTATGAAGCTAATGGGGGCACCTGGGAAACGAGGAAGACATTTGTGTAAGGGTTTTCAGGGGTCATGCGCAGTTTGCGGCAAATAAATTCTTTAAAAAATCTGAGGGTGAATAACTTTTAAAAATGGTGCGGACTTTCCGCACTGTTCGCTTAAGCGGTTACGCCCCTGGGTACATCTGCCCGATCTCAGAAGCTAGATTTGGAGGTCATACTTGAAAGCAGCCAGCAGGACGAGGCAAAAGTTGGAGGCCTCTGAGAATAGGAGGCCCCCTGGAAAAGGAGGCCCCTTGACAGGGTGGCCCACCCACTTTTCATGACGTTCCTACGCCCGTGGCTCTTATAACCAGCTAAAATGCTTCAATTCGACGAAACTTCATTTGTTGTCCTTTATAACACGATCACATCATATTCTGTTTTTTTTTTTTTTGTTCTTCCATTTTGACCATTTTTGTCTTTTGTATGGCCGAAATTGATTTGCCTGCGTCATGAGACGATATATACCTGATCGCACATCCGGTACCTAGCCGTTTTTTTTTGTCAGATTCAGTGCCACTTTCTTCAAGCGTTATCCTCCGTAGTCCATTCCATGCAGCTTTGGCGCAAACGATCTTGGAGGCTCGGGGCACGGTACATGGCCGGCCGGAGCTCTCTTGGTCAATGATTTCCCATTGAAAAAGCGCAGTCATCGTCATAAGATAATAGTGCCGTTGACTTTAAACTGTTCTGCAACATCCTGCTGAGTCAACCCCGTGTTCAGTTATCCAGTGGCCCGTTAGCGCATAGTCTCTGGCCGCGTGACCCATTTGGTGACCTGCATGTCTACGACTGACCTAGGGTCATCCGACAGTCGCCGTAAGCGAGGCCAGTCATGTGTCGTGGGAGACTGGCCCACGTCCGCGCATCAGCTGGGTGGGAGACAGTGCTTTCTACTCATGGGAATAAGATCACCGTCATAACGCTTACATCAGCGATAAAAGCGTAAATTGTGGAAAATGGATATTGCAATGCAAAACGTTTGAGACACCCGTGTCCTCGCTGCTTGGCTTCTAATGGAAACAGAACAGCAGCATTTTCACGACACCAGGTTTAACCTAATAGCTCGTACTCACAGAGGTAACCGTGATTATCGTTACAGGTGTTCAGATCTAAGCCCTTCGGTGTTAAACGAAGACACGGTAATCCAATGCTGAAACCAAAGCCTGGCGCAAACCATCCACTGATCAACGTGACCATTCTGGTGCCTGGAAAATCGCTGTAGGTGTCAGGACTGATTTCTTTGACGCCCGTCCAAACAGTGACGTTGATCAGACCTTGAGCAAAGCGCACTTGCTCTTCGTTTTCCAAGAACGCCGGGGCAGCTTTGGGATGATCTTGGACGCAGATATTCGGAATGTTCAAAGCTCCAGCTCTGACTTCCGTGTGGGCTCTGAAGGCCCTGTTGGTGCCCGGCACCATTTGGTAGCCGTCCGGGATCCAGAGGTCGGCCCACAGCGGACCGCTGCTGATGGCCGCCGTCGGGTCAGAGGTCACGCCCCGGTACAGGGAGCAGCCCGAGCCGGTGACCTCCCAGGACACGCAGCTGGTGTCTGTCAGACAGCGTATGGCGCACAGGACTCGGCTGGAGCCGGGCACCTCCAGCAGCGGGGAGCTCGGGTGGCGGCCGGTCACCAGTCCGACCTGCACGGCCGCAGAGAGACTGACGGCCGCCAGCAGCGCCGCCAAACCCCAGCAGAAACGATGCATCGCGACTGATTTTCACCCGTCTCTGGTTCAGCAGAAACCACAGGCGTGAAGATAGTTTGTCGTACTGCGGCTGACTGTACGTACGTAGTGCACGTATGTGCACTGTTCGCTTGCAGCGGGAGGTAGTTCTGCACCAGTCTTCTCAGCTCTCCTTTCGAGACCCCATTTTCTATGAAAGCCGGTGAATTTTTGGACCATACACTGCCGCAAACCCAGTGTAAACTTGCCCTGGTTATATCCCGTTTATCAGTTTCACTGATGCTGAAGTCATCGCGAAAGCACCACAGGCGACCGACCCATGCGGCTCCCAACATTGAACTGGTACCTACCGCGGGCCGTGTTATTTCGCCCGACATCCATCACGTAAGTGTGAAGGCGCCATGTTCCACTAATGTGACTGTCATGCAGTAATCGGCCCTCGAGGTGCATCGTCCGACGATTACCTAGTTACACCATATTACAACAAACCGGGGGACAGGTAAGGACCTGGCGGATAAACTCAAGATTACCTGAGGAGGTGCGGCTAGGTATTGACCCGAGGAATCGAATGCGCTCAATGTGCCCAATGTTTTTAGATAGTAAGAAGCCTTGAGACACTTTTAGCGCGTCCCTTCTTATAATGGGTAAAAAAGAGGTAAGAGGTAATCGCCACAATTGAGGTAGGTACACAAGGCTGTGGCTAGAATTGACCCAAAAATCGACCGCGACCACTGTTTTGGCCATTACACAAAGTCTTCAGTATCTTTGCTGCGCCCCTTCAAAAAGAAATACCTTCCTAAAGGGGAACTATTAAAATGTCATACCTATTCGCGTTCGACTTCCCCTAATTAACATTAATTAGCGATGTTAAGCGATTCTGAATTTGACGCTGTATTTGACGATAGATTTGACGCTGCTTAGCACATATATCGTTATTCCTTATTTCTCCCCTCTTTATTTAAGTGCCGCCAGTCCAGCGAACTCGACATGTCTAGTCTCGACAACACCGATTAGCTTTGACACGCGACACTAGTTGGGTTTGTCAGCACCGTTTGATTTCTTAATCCTCGGGGCCCCCGGGGGGAAGGGGGTTTCGCCCCCTGGGCGAAACCCCAGGGGGCGTTTCGCTTAAAAAAGCCTCCTGAACGCTTAAAAAAGCAGTGTTCCCTCTTCCCCATCAATTTAACATCTATTGAAGAAAAGAAATGGGGCCTTGCCACCCTGATGACATCACAGGGTTGATTTCCTAGACCGCTGCACGGCAAATGTCGTCGTCACAGACGTAACTTTAAACAGCTGGGGCATTCAACGATGGATCGTACCACTCTTTCCAATTTGACACCCTCATCTCTCGGATTTTGGCGAAAATCGGTCTCAGGGTAATTAGGGG
Organism: Amphibalanus amphitrite; assembly: GCF_019059575.1. Taxonomy (NCBI): domain Eukaryota; kingdom Metazoa; phylum Arthropoda; class Thecostraca; order Balanomorpha; family Balanidae; genus Amphibalanus; species Amphibalanus amphitrite. Next base: position 256,835 of record NW_024881672.1, read on the forward strand.
CTCTGAATCCGCCTGCAACAGTTTCGGGCTCATCAGATAAGCATTTTTTTAAATAACAATTTTTGGATCTTGCGCTGCAGCGCTAAGTTTGGCGGGCTGTACTCTAAGACGGATTATCCAAATGTCAAATGCTTTACGGCATTGAACTTGCAATGAAATGAAAATTAATGCCTGTACATTTTGAATTTTTGAAAGACAAACTAGTTTTGATACATGACGCCTCGACTTTTCTTTCATTTGCATTTTTGGCCTTTGGGATCCAATTTTTTGAACTTTTATTTTTTAAAGCATTTGGATCATTGCTAACCCGCGCCGTGCTGGTGGCCTAAGTTTTCTGTGTCGTGCTGGGGGGGGGGGCGTTTTCACGCCCCCCCCCCATCTAACTCGCTTCTGGGCCACGTAGGGGAGGGTGCCACGTTATTGCGCCACGTTAAGCGAAACTGGCTCCAGCTTGGAATACAAAGACAGCACAGGTTAGTTGTTTTCACATTATATTTAGAAACCTTTTTCCTACCTTTTTCAGACACTAATTTATCGCATACTTCAACTCATGAGCCAGACACGTTTTTTTAAGTGTTGCAAAGGGCGCAATTGTCGAATACCCCCACACCATGGCGCAATTGAATTCAAATGCGCCCACCGCAAATACATGCATTAGCTATGGGCTGTAAAGATAAGAGTGACAACTAAGTAGGTAATGCGTTGAATGATGTGTCATTATTTCATTAATTTGCCATCTGTTTTTTAGAAATTTTATTAGAAGTGCACAGTGACCTCAAATTGCTTGTGGTTTTGTCATGATCTGCCTAAGCCTTTCGAATATTAGCCATCATTATTGATGTTACCCATTCATTAACATTAGCACGGGTATGGCGCAGAGGCGGATCCAGCTCAGAGTTTTTTTGGGGGGGGGGGGGCAAACCATAACAATTTATCGATTCTTTCCGTGCATCGTCCATAGGCGTAATGTTAAAATTATGCCGTTTGGGGGGGGGGGCAAATGCCCATTTTGCCCCCCCTTGGATCCGCCACTGGTATGGCGCATTTACCCCGGTCGCATTTGAAAAAACGTAGTGGTTTTACAGAACATGGCGGCCCTATTCACCGCAGCCACAATCTCTTGCATGGAGGTGCTCAAATCATTCGAAATTAACCACCTGTCCGAAAAATTAGCAGTACATGTGTCCAAACATTCACTAAACCATTAAACCTTATTCTACAGCTTTGAAGAATGCTTTTTTCGCTAAGAAACTCCAACATTTAAACAAAATCGTTACTTAAGCTCTGCCAAGGTTCCACTGGAAAAGGAGGTATGATCGAAGTGGGCAACTTTTGCAACCACCACTAGGTACTTATGGTGTGCCGATTTTTCTGGGGCTTGGGAGGGCGCATTTATCTCGGGGGCGCAATTAGGGTACTCTCCCCTAGCACCGTTCCGTGCTTCTATCCTCAGGATACCGAAATCCTTCTCCTCCACGCCGCAACCCCCCTCCGGGCTGGACAGGCAACTTTATCTCATGCGGGCTGCTCCCTTGGAGCGGCACCGCTGCTCCCGAGGGAGCGCACCCCGTAGCCGGGTGCAGTGAGTGCCTTGGGGCTGGGTGGCCTGACCTCTGGACGGGCTCAGCCCCGGCGACTCACTAGGGTGCCTGCCCAGACCAATGTCTCCCCCTATATCCTATCATCCTCCCGGCTCTGAAATGGTCTCATTGGACCGAAAGGGCCTAACCCAACAAAACAAACAACAAAATCCCCTAGCGACACGCGGTAAGCGGCAATCGAAAGAGTGTCAAAAATAATGGCGGAAATAATTCAGTCATTTTTAAGGTCAGGTCAAAGGTCAGTTCACCAGAGGTCATCAAAGGTCAAATTTTGTCTATTTAAACAATTTTCGAAACATCCGACGGCTAACTGGGGAACCAATAGAGCTATAGCGCCGCGGAAAAGTGCATTCGATAGCCCTTTTACAGACCTTTCTGATTATTGTTCTCATATTTGACCTCAGGTCAACGGTTTAGCCTCCAGAGGGCAACAGCTCTAAAATTAGCAGTTTTCACGAAAAAAATGTTTTTGGGTAATAGCTCTTGACTCAAGAGAGCCACGACATTAGGCACTTTGCCAGCATCGTGTTCCTCTCATCGAGACGCATCGAATGAATATAAGTTGACCCTGAAAGGTCATTTTGAAAAGTTGACCTCAGGTCAAGGCCATGACCTGACCGGAAAGGGCCATGTCACATATCAGTCGATCCGTATCGTCGAGCTGAACACATCTGAACGTGTTTTTCACCGCTCAAGCACGTCTCTGTCAAAAGTTGCAGTCAAAATACTGTTGGTGACCTTTCATGACCTGAGATGACCTCAGGGGCACAAAGAAGGTTCACGGTGCAATTTTTTATTCAGTGTTTATTATTTATTTATTTATTTATTTACTTATTTATTTATTTATTTATTTATTTATTTATTTATTTATTTGGGGTCAAGGACAACAGGCATACATGGGCCCATTTAATGTCCAAGCACTCAAAATCACCAAAATGTTACATACAAGCACTGTGACAGGACAATTACAACTACGATACAATTTTACTAGGCTTCTATATATGTTGACACATTGGTCCTAAGTTCCCTTAAAGAGTTGTGGTATACCAGTACTTTACGCGATAACTAATTTTCGGACCTGCGATTACGATAAAACGATAAGAAAGGTTTGCGATAACGATAAACGATAAAAATATTCAAAAATTTAACAGCGATAGCGATGAAACGATAAAACGATAACGATAATTGTTTTTTTAACAGCGATAACGAAACGATAAACGATAGAACGATAACGATAATTGTTTTTTAACAGCGATAACAAAAGCGATAAGAAATTTAGCTTAAATTAGTGTACTTAAAGTGTACAAAGACGGAAACCTGAGCTAAGTTGGCGTAGTTTTTTATGCTGAGTTTGACGTTCTGGAGCAAGTTCATTTATATACTTGTTCACCTCCCCAGATATGCGGGAATGGACCCCCCCCCCCTGTGACTGACCTCTGCCCGGTCCGCCGCGCAAATTTATACCACCCGTCGGCCGTCTTACAGATCTGTACACTTAGCAGATGGCAACAGGTTGTGCACTCATGCTGTCGCGCGGCATACACTGTTGATCGTCTTCCATAAAATTTAGCGATAAACGATAACGATAACCGATTTACTTAACAGAGATAATTATCGTTTATCGTTTATCGCCCATCCTATCGCATGCGGAAACCACTGTGGAATACATCAGCATCAGTAGGTACACTGAAACAAAAGCTTATTAACAAACGATGGTGCTCTAACAAAAAGTGATCTTTGCACCGCGTCTACTCTCGCAAATGGAACATGAAAGACACCACGTGCTTGTTCGGTGTTTCTCGTTGCCCTTGGCGCGATAAATAGAAGGAAATGGGCTAAAGCCATCAGTATGATTCCAATACAATTTAGCGACAAACATAATGTCATATTGTCAGTAGCGGCGGAACACCTTCAATGAAGGGGGAGGGCACTGCCGACTTTTGATCCCATTCCATGCAACGCCCATAGGGCTAATGTTGAAATGTCAAAATCAAAGTGGGGCACGGTGCCCCGGTGCCCTCCCCGTTCCGCCGCCTATGCATATTGTCGACGCTTATTCTCTAAACATGCAACACCAAATAATTGCAGTAAGTCACTGTAATCCATAGCTGGTGATAGGTCTTGACATCGACCATAACAATATAACCAATATAGGTAAGAAACGCTGTTGCACCCGTTAAATTCGGTCCAGGTAAGTTGTTGCGGCTCCTCCCCAAATAACACAACAATACTCGAGAACTGCTCTAACGCTACCAAAAATGGGCTTCCAGCTAAACGTCTTGACACTGTAACCAGTTTGCATCGATCTCATGATAAGACCCATGATTTTATTAGCTTTTGATACTGTTGTGTCTATATGTTTGTTGAAAGTCAACTTGGCATCCAATATAACACCCAAATCCCGAATGGTTTCTACATTTTCCAGACAAATCCCATCAATCATATAACCCTCGCATGTGTGCGGCGTTTTCCAGCTTCAAACGTGTAGGGGGGGGGAGTCGGTTGGACCCCCCCTTGCCGTTTGGCCCCTGATCGAGCTAGAGATTCGCGGAAAAAACGAGCATGCTGCCCGTCACGAGAGGTAGCCGATGGCACCCAATTTTAAGGTCCTAGGTCATTGGTTGACCTTCCAGGTCAGGTCAATGACCTAAAGTCGGGAAAATCCGTACCTGTTAGAAGTCCTAAAGTGTGGCTGCTAAGAGGTTTTTTCGGGGTGCTGATCACGAATATCGTGTAAGTTTTGATCACAGATGATGTCTTTAAGCATTTAGACCAGGTCGGGTCAGGTCAGGTTAGGTCAACCAGTAGGGATCGTGACGGGTATTCGTAGTACGTGACAACCGCCTCTGACAGCTTCATAACATGTTACCTACGAAGGCACCAAGCCTAGTTCGTTAATGTTCAAATGGTTTCTAAATTCGAATTCAGCTCCAAAAACAAGCCTAGAAACATGTAAAACTCGAAAAAATGAACCGAGGTGACCAAAGGTCAATGACCAGACCTGACCTTCAGGTGACCTTGACATCCACCCTAATGCATGGGAGCAACATCAAATCACATGTTTGAACGTTTGAAACCACGAAAAGCTTGCAAACGCGCGCCTAATGCGAGCCGACATACGCCGACTCGCGATTCCGCCCAAATATGGCCTCGAGAAATAGGTCACAGGTCAAAGGTCACTTGGGTCAAGGTCATGAAATTTTAAGAGTATATGTAAAATTGATCAACGCGAGGGTACTGAAAGTTTCGTCGCGATCGGCCGCTTTTTGCGCGGGTTATTCGCGAAAAACAATGGGGGGGGGAGGTCCATCGCATGTGGACGACCTCCCGAATCGAATAATATGCGATATGATCTCCTCCGCCTAACTTCGTGACCTGAGGAGCTCTGATCTGAATTTGATGCGAGGTCAACTACTTTAATTGACCTCACCCCAACAGGGCTATATCCAAAAGTTTCACTTCAAAAGATGTCAAATTGAGGGGAGGAAAGGCACTGAAAGTTTCGCGCTTCTATCGCTAGGCGTTCGGGAGCTATCGTACATACCTATTCGTCTAGGAGCGGCGGAACGACCCCCGGGGCCGCGAGGGTTAAGGGAACAGCAACATTTTATGACACCGTGCCTAACCGAACAGTTCGTATTCACAAAGGTGGCCGTGCTCATCGCTACAACCGTTTAGATCCAAACCGCCCGTTCTCAAACGAAGACACGGGTCTCCAAAGCTGAAGCCAAAGGCTGGCGCAAACCATTCGCTCATCAAGGTGACCGTTCTGGAGCCCGCAAAATCGCCGTAGACATCAGGACTGATTTCTTTGACGCCCGTCCAAACAGTGATATTGATCAGACCTTGAGCGAAGCGCACTTGCTCTTCGTTTTCCAAGAACGCCGGGGCAGCTTTGGGGTGATCTTGGGCGCAGATATTCGGAATATTCAAAGCTCCAGCTCTGACTTCCGTGTGGGCTCTGAAGGCCCTGTTGGTGCCCGGCACCATTTGGTAGCAGTCCGGGATCCAGAGGTCGGCCCACAGCGGACCGCTGCTGGTGGCCGCCGTCGGGTCGGAGGTCACGCCCCGGAACAGGGAGCAGCCCGAGCCGGTGACCTCCCAGGACACGCAGCTGGTGTCTCTCAGACAGCGTATGGCGCACAGGACTCGGCTGGAGCCGGGCACCTCCAGCAGCGGGGAGCTCGGGTGGCGGCCGGTCACCAGTCCAAACTGCACGGCCGCAGAGAGACCGACGGCTGCCAGCAGCGCCGCCAAACCCCAGCAGAAACAATGCATCGCGACGGATGAAATTATTGTGGGTTGGCTTCAGCACCTGGCGCAACTTCTAGTGATCCTTTCAATGATTATGCGCTTCTTTGCCTTCGCAGCTCTTCTTACTTGGCCGCTGCCCGGCAAAAGGCCTTTGTCGTGTTCTTCCTAATCCCCTTTCAGGAGATCACAGTCGAGAGCCAACACTGCCGATTTCTGAGTCCGGTTCAGTTCGGAGCTCGCCGTCTCGGCGAGGGAAGTCGTAGGCAGATCAGGCAGTCCGTCCCGTCTCCCAGAGGCAGTCCGTCCCGTCTCCCAGAGGCAGTCCGGCCCGTCTCCCAGAGGCAGTCGGCTGGTGGAGGGACCCCTGGTTGGTTGGCAGCCACCGTTACCAGCGGCCCAAAATCGAGGAGTGACTGCTGCTCCGTCTTATCAACTGCAAAGTGACGTACGGCCATTAATTATTGCAAATCGGTTTCCGTTAGTTACTGGAAACATGTCTGGAAACACGGAATAATTTCATAGAAACATCATTTAAAGGAGCATGTAGGCAAAAGTAAATTATTCCTGTACTAATCAGGATGTAACATAGCTTGCAAAGCTGTCAACGTTACTAATTAAGCATCAATGTCCGGTTCCGTGCCCAACAACGTTTAATAACTTAGCATTTGAAAAGATAGCGGATATATTGTCGTCAGCTATTCTCACACAGGTGAATGAATCATTTGTTAGGGCGAAATCAGATAGCTTCGATGAGCGCCGCCCAGGGGCGGTCGCAGACTTGGCGTTGGGGGGGGGGGGCAACTTGGCAAAGGGGCCCCTGCACTGACTGGGGGGGGGGGGGGGCCCGGTGCTAGCTTAAAGGGGCTCACGGGCGTAGTGCATGGGTGCAGAAATCCAGCCATGACCGCTGAAGCGGGGGGGGGGCATAGGCGTCGCCAGATATTTTCGGTTGGGGGGGGGGGCAAAATCAACTTTTGTGTTAAATCTGCCTCTCCCCAGTCGTTACTCACTCGTTTTACATATCATTCGACGCGCAATGGTGCGAGGAATCCGATAGTGACAAAGTTTTCCTTCTAGCTATGACATATATTTTTTAAAAGAAAAATTCAAAATTTTGAAATTTCTGGACAAAAACGACCGGTAGAATTACAGTGGCTGCGGTTGCCGATGCACTGCAGAGGGCCCCTGTGCAGACGCTCGTCGCTCGTGATCATCACCCAGAAAAAGGTGAAAAACGCTCCATTTAATCGGATCACCCTGCTAAAACCTCCATTCACGCATGCATGCAGAGGTTTTACGTGCAATGCATAGAGCTTATCCCAGCCGCCGATTGCAGCTAAGTTGGGCATTCGGCCGCGGCGGAGAGCGAATGTCGGAAGTGTGAATCGGAAGTAATTCATCTTTGCTCCAGTGAGAGGAAGTGTTTTTTTCACTCGTGTGTCAAAAAGTTTCTCGTTTTTCATGTGAAGGGAAGCGCTGCAAGCGCGATCAAAAAATGTTTAACGGGACCAAAAGCCACGCACGGTATAACGACAAGGGATCCCTTAGAGATAGGCTTGGAACTTTCAGGCCATTTCAGGCCACTCAGGGTCAGTGTGGACTCTCAGAATGCATGTGACATTGTGACGCGGAGCCAGAAAAGCCACTGCTGCTGTGGAGTGTTCTTTAAATGAAATACAATACAATACAATACAGAAGCCTGCTTAGGATCCCGAAGATCGGCGTGGATCACCCCAAATGTTAACGTGTTTGTGGTGCTTTAGGGTTTTCCGAGCCCAAGGTGGGGCCCTCAGAAGCCAGTGTGGGCGGCAGCGCTAAGAGACTAGGCCCAGGGTGAGCCTGGAGCCCTCATATAACAGTGTGAACCCTCGGGGTCTGAGTCGAATCCCTAAGGACCCTACGTAGGGACACAAGAAGCATGTGTTGCGGCCCATCAGATGCCGGCTTGGGGTTAGCAAAGTCTGTCGCCTCAAAAGTTCGGCTGAACTATCAAAGGCTAGTTAAGGTTCTCAGAATTTTTTTAGGGCATCCCCAAAGATTCGTGTGGCACTTCAGAGGTCTACGTATGTAAGGTCCTCAAAGATCCCTTTATGGGCCCTCAGAGAACATTGACATCAGTAGGACTCTCAGAGGCCGGTTTGAGCCCTCTGAAAGCTTCTTAGAGCTCAGTGGAGCTCCTTAGGAGCCGGTGTGAAAAGCAAGCTCATGAGCCCTGCGGCACTTGAACGGTAGGTACTTGAGCCTGGCGCAGACATTTGACGAGAGTTGAGAAAGGCCCCGAAGATTTCGTGTCACGCTTTGAACGAAAATTATGTGTCAGCAATCCAAAACTTATAAAATCAGCTATAAAATGTAATAAAGAACCAACTACGAACATGGATTGAACCAAAGCAATGCATTGACCTTTGCGAGGCTGGAGTCGGAGTCTTCAAGATTTTGGCGGCTCCGACTCCGTCTTTGGGTAGAGCCGCATGCGCTCCGACCGGAAGGAACATGAAATGAATTTATAGGAACATGGAATGAATCACAGCATTGACATTTCCGAGTCTGAAGCCGGAATCTGGAAAATTTCGGCGACTGCGGCTCCGACTCTGGTTTGAACAGCACGCTCCAACCGAGTCTGACCTCACAGGCATTCTCAGAAAGGTACCCCCATTTTTCCCGACTTCAAAATCTCATCGGATCTGTATCGATCTCAGGGGGTGCCCGGTCCGAGGTTGGGGGGGCAAGCTGCCCCGCTTGCCCCCCCGTGGCGACGCTAATGGGGGGGGGGGGTAGGGAGCCGCACCCGATCGGAGGCTCATTGCCATCTTTGAGGGTGTACCATGTCGGAAAGGTAAGTTAATTTTGAAGCATTGGTAATGTCAATAATTCACGCTACTGTGAATTGACTACCGCAAAAAGTAAAACCGGCTAACTTAGCAATTTTCGATAATATCGTGCTAAAACTTTTGACAGTGGGTCATCGGTATGCGTTCAATCACATGTGTTCCGTTTATTTTTTACTTGAGCACAAATGTAAGTTTTGAAGACCATCACAGTAGCAAATGCATCGAAAGATGGATAGTAGTGGGCAAAATATCCTGAATTTGTCGTGCTGCTTCGAAAGAAGTGTTGATGAGAAAAGGGGGGAATCTAATTATTCCAGATTAATTGAATTATTAAGAATTATTGTTGGTGCAACTGCACCCACTGCACCCATGGTTCTTACACGTATAGGCCCATGGATACCGCTTCGGCGATACCTATCGCATAGAGGCTGCAATGTGGCCCTTAGAGTAGTGTCAGACCCCCAGAGGCCGGCGTTGGACCCAAGGGTCAGCGAAGGGCCTCAAAGGCCGCAGATGGGGCCCCAGAGGCTAATGTGGGTCTTCAGAGGCAAGTGCGTGACGCCCAAAGGTAAGTCTTGGGCCCCCCAGAGAACATAATAGGGCCATCAGTGGCCGGTGTATGTAGAGACCTCATAGGCCAGTTGGAGGCCTATAGAGGCCAGTTTGGGCCCCCTCAGAGGCTAGTGTGGGGCCTCGCTCTCAGATGTCGGTGTGAGGCCCTTAAAGACCGGTATGGATCCTCAGAAGCCGGCATCGATCCTTCAGAAGCCAGTAAGGGGCCCTCGGAAGCACATAAAGGTCAGTTTGGGTCCCAGAGACAGAAATGGGACCATCAGAGGCCGGTGTGGGACCTTTAGAGGCCGGTTTGGGCCCTTAGAGGCCAATTTAGGGCCCTCAGAGACCCCTACAGGGCCTGCAAAGGGCAGTTTGAGACCATCAGAGACCGACTTGGGCACTCAGATGCTAATGTGGGTCCTTACAGGCCAGCATGGGGCCCTCAGAGCCCAGAGGTTAGCGTGGGGCCCTAAAAGACCGGCATGGGTCGACGTTGGACCCCAGAGGCCAGCCTCAAAGGCCAAAGATGGGCCCTCAAAGGTGATGCGGGCCCTAAGAGGCCGGCATCGGGTGTTCAGAATCCAGTGCGGGGCCCTCAGAGGCTAATGTGCGCCCTTACAGCCCAGCATGGGCCCTCAGAGGTCAGAATGGGGCCCTGAAAGACTGGCATGGGCCGGCGTTGAACCCCTGAGGCCAGCAGAGGGCCTTCAAAGGCCAAGATGGGCCCTCAGAGGCCGATGCGGGCCCTTAGAGGCCGGCATCGGGTCTTCAAAATCCAGTGCGGGGCCATAGAGGCTAATAACTATGTGTCCTTACAAGCCAAGATAGGGCCCTCAGAGGTCAGTGTGGGGCCCTAAAAGGCAGGCATGGGCTGGCGTTGGACCCCAGAGGCCAGCGAAGGGCCCTTAAAGGCCAAGATGGGCCCTCAGAGGCCGATGCGGGCCCTTGGAGGCTGGCATTGGGTCTTCAAAGTCCAGTGCGGGGGCCTCAGAGGGTAATGTGGGTCCTTACAGGCTAGCATGGGCCCTTAGAGGTCAGTGTGGGGCCCTAAAAGACCAGCATAGGCCGGCGTTGGACTCCAGAGACCAGCGGAGGGCCCTCAAAGACCAAGAGGGGCCCTCAGAGATCGATCCGGGCTCTTAGTGGCCGAGATCGGGTCTTCAGAATCCAGTGCGGGCCCTAACAGGCTATTAAAGGCTAGTCTTGAGACAGAAATGAGGCCACCAGAGCCTGTGTGAGGCCCTCAGCCGCCGTTTGGGCCCCTGAGACCGGTTTAGGGGCCCTCAAAGGCCAGTGGAGGGCCCTCAGAGGTCAACGTGGGTCCTCAGCGGTCAATGTGGGCGCTTGACCGCCACTGAAGGGCCCTCAGAGGTCAGTGTAGGACCCTCAAAGACCGGTATGGGAGCTGTTAATAGCTGGCGTGGGTTTCTCGGGCCTCGTGACAGTCAAATACGGGCCAGGGCCCCATACGCCCATGGGGACCCATCGGTTGTTTGGGGGGGGGGGGGCCAAATGATTGATTAGCCTTTTGGGGGGCATGGCCCTGATGCCCCCCCCCCCCTGCGACCGCCACTGGCGCCGCCGGTCACCACTTATCCGCCGTTTTTAGGTCAACTTCTTGACAACTACGCATCGTCTGTTTCTGTTCTCCACCTTCAAGATAAGTCTTGATTGCATTAAGAATCTTCAAAGCATCAAATATGGTCGTCAAAAATGCCCGCTTTGTGCACAGTTCTCTCGCACTTTTTGGCTGTTGATGTTTTACGCTGAATCTTGCCGGCTGGGGAGTGGGGGCGGCGGATGCATGATGACGTTCGCAGGTGTCGTCTTTACCGTACCATCGCGTGTCTGAGAGACCGTACCGTACCTGTACTCTCTCCGTGCTCCGTGGCGTGGTTGCACGCCCGCCGCAGGATACAAATGTGATACTCTATAAATTACCTCCCTAATCGTTCACACAACCCAAAATCCCGACCGACAGGACCAAAAATGGATCAATGTCGAAAGCGCCCAGAGTTCCTCAAGCCCAAACTCATCTTTTAATGTGCGTTGGTATTCGGAGATCTCGTCCAGGTTCATGGGTAATGCTGCCGTCCGATTCTATTCATAAAATGTCGCTCCATATCTTTCACTCAGATCAATTGATAAGTATTTCGTTATCCATCGGGAGGTCTAATGTGGTACGGAAAGAACAAGAAATGCGACGCGACTCGCTGTCCCGACTGGCAAACATGGTAATTAGCAATGCTGCGGGTCATGTTTGCGTGATAGTACAGCGGCTAAGCGTGTGCATTATGTAACTTGACGCCCACTTCCCTTTTAATTAGTCAAACAATGTCATGTATATAGATGCATAGTGCATACCTTTAGTCACAGTGTAATCACATACCTAGTTGTCCCTAGTCATCAGTATGCCTAACCTGCTCACATAAGTGAGCAGGTTAGCATACCAGCATTATATAACACGATATTTTACTCAGGATAACAAATTCGGTACCATTTGACATTTCCGTCGTAACCAACCGTCCCCGGGGGGCTAATTTTGACTGATCCGTAGTGAATTGATATCTATAGCTGATCCCATTCGCACAACAGCGTTCACAATCCCATTCAGACCACAGCGTTCAGTCTCCAGATATATTTCTCTCCATAAAACATCGCAGCGGACGGCGCGGGGGAGTCGCGCCGATGGCCACCCTCCGGCGAGCTCCTCCACACGCGGCGCGCCACCGACCGCGTCGGCGCGCGCGCCGCCATTCTTATCACAGATGTAGATGTTCCTATCCACTAGTGTATACATATCTTCCAAACGGCCGACTCACTGCCGCACACGCACACACATACACCGATAGACGTCGATGCCTCCGCCGATTTTCCAGGCACCAGCCCTTAGTCCGAGCGACAGCCGGCCTGACCGTTCCGCCACAAGCCGAGTCCCACGCAGCGCGCTGCTCCGTGCCCTCCGAGAAGGACTCTCCGCGGCAGTGCCCTTTGAGTGGACCGTCTCGCGCGTGACGCGAGAGTTAACATCACCTGTGACACGGCCCGTCACGACCAGAGCAGCACGGACACGGAACGGACGCCGCACGGACACGGAACGGACACGGCACAAGTGGCAGTGTGGCGAGCCGCCGCCGCCCGCCGCAGTTGCAGGACCCTCTTGGCGATCGCGCGCAGAAGATCCGACTCGGGAGTAGTGTAGAAAAAACAGGCGACAAGCGGAACAAGACAGGAATTTGACAGGCCACCGACTAAAGAGATCATGTACCGGTACACGTACCACCCGGGACGCTAGTCGATTCGACGCCTGCCCTCGCGGTCTCGCCGCCAGACGCCCGGACCGGCACCTGTGCCGGGCGCGGAGAACTCGGTCCTTACGAGACCCCAGCGCAGTGCCACTCGGGCCGTCATGGCTGCCGTCAGCAGGACACCGAGACCGACTGCCTGTCGGGAGCCACCCAGGGTAGGTGATCCCAGGCCCAAACCAGAGATGCCCTGACGCGCTCATCGCACTGATACCTGTCAGACGATTCAGAAGCCCGTTCGAGACCGCCGGTGCCTTCTGTCGCCCCCCAGTGCCGGCTCCTATTCTGGGCGCCTGTCTCAGACGGCCGGCGGCTCGACGGCGTGCGCTTCGTCCGGCCGACAGATCTGGTACGTGATAAGGTACTCCGGGTACGCCTGAGGGAGGCGCCAAACGGCGGTGAGCGGCGTACGAAAGAAACGGCACCAGGCGACTCACGTTGCATTGCATTGCATCAGGCGACATTGCATCACACACAGGAATTCAGAGTTGTTCGTACAATCACCGCGGCAAGCAAGTCTACAAAGCAAGTCTACAAAGTAGGACATAATATTTTAATTATTTCCGGAACTCAATTCATCAGACAAGTCCCGCACAAAGCAGCACGCGACACACGTGATTAAGTTGGTTTGAGGCCGTACACCCCGACAACCGACCAAACAACTACCAAAGACAATCAGCCGTACCGTAACGATCGCGGTGCGCCCCTGGGGGTCTCACCTGCTCGCCTCTATAGACGACGTATTCGGGGAAGGAGAGACCGCCGGCGCTGGGCCGACCCACCACACTGTGGTGGCCGGGCGGAGCGTGCGCCATCTTCATGGCGGAGAACTGCAGGAACGACTTGCCGAGCGTGGTGCGGCACATGAGCAGCTGCCTGTAAACCAGGCGTTCACACATAACATGTCAGATGCAGTAAAGTAATTCGGCGTGTGGCGGCAACGGTGGGGCAAGAAACAGCTAATAAAATTAGTGGCAGTAACGCCGAAAGTTGATAAATTAAATTTCATTGAGGGTGCATGAAACACCGCAAATCTGGCCAGTTTGATCTAAATCAAGACAATATGTAGATCTATTCGCGTAATTTCACATAAGTTCCTAAGTTTTAGCATTTAATTCTATAAAAAAACTGCCCGCCTTTGGTGTAAGGAAGTCAGTCCCGGGTCCTCTTCACGCACCTGTGACAGACGTAGCAGGAGCGGTCCTTGTGGGTCGGACAGCCCGTACCGCCGCCAATGCCGTGCACGTACTGGTTGCTCTTCGACGAGTTCTCCGCGAAATAGATACCTGAAACGGAACACATATCTAAAAACAAAGCACTTGCTCACATAACAACACAAACCAATACAAACTGGCAGGTTACAACACAAAGGTAAAACGCCTCGACGCCACAACCATTACCGCTGCAACTCGTACAACACAAGCCAACAAAGGCATTGCCACCTTTGCTCTACCATCATCTCGTCCAGCCGGCCACTCACCAGCACCGAACATGCCGCCGATGTAGGCGTGTCGCTCGTCGAAGCCCTTGTGCACGATGGCGTTGATGAAGGGCGATCCGTGGAAGAGGATGCGCTCGCAGGCCTGGTTGCCGTTCTCCTCAGCCACCTCCTTCCGTCGGTGGACGTAGCGCTCCCACAGCCGGCGGTTCTGCACCTTCTGAATCTGAGGCGTGAAGACAAGGAGTGTCAAGGGATGGTGGAGTGATGTACAAGTGGCTTCAGAGGTCAGTGGTGTTGTGGCAAGTGTGACACATACACTACCGGGACAGGGACGATCGAAACGAGAGGATGATTCGGTTAGATGTTCGTTCGTTCATTAGGGTTTACGGGCGCGTCGACTGCGGTCGTCATTTTGCGCCCATAACGCTGTACTGGTAAAGCGAATATGTCAGCAGAGAACTGACGAACTGAAGAAGGCTAGAACTACTTGAGATACGTTATACTAGTAAAACGAGTACATCACAGGAAAACTGATGGATTGAATGTAAGAAAAGATGCTGCCGGATAAAACCCAGGGTGAGTCGTCACCCAACAGGTGGCGGATGGTGGTGCCTGGGGCAATGCGGCCGAGGCAGCGTGTCCGGTTTGGTTCAGACGTGCGGGCAACTTAAGAGAATGTGAGTGACTGTGAGCGGCACGGCACAATGGCTACATGTTGGTTGATCATCTCCACGGAGGAGATAGCCATGCGTTGCATATGCGTATGCCCTATCCGTAGGGATTTTGACGTCAGGAAATTTGCTCCATATTAGAAAAAATAGAAAGGATAATATAGTAGACAGTAAGCCCATTCAAAAAGCGCGCATCACGTCATAAGCTGAGCCGGCCCCTGTCCCAAATCTATCACACAGCCCTCCCCGCTCCCCATCCTCGCCGCGCCACCGTGACGAGCCCCCAGCGCGCCGCCTACCTTGATGACCCGGTATCGGCTGAAGACTCCGCCGGCCTGGCCGCTGTCCTTGTGCTCCATGATGGTCGACTGCATCTCGTGCTCCACCGCCTGGTACTCCTTATCCTCGACGGCCAGATCGACGAGCGTGGTGCCCGCGGACTGACTGCTGTGCCAGCCCACCGCTGGGGGAGGGGATGCGGGGAGGGAGGTCAGCGGATGACCAGGTGATTCGGGACGCGGGAGGGCGAGAATCGGCAGCGATCCCAGTCATGCGATGGACAGAATATACACAATGAACACGAGCCAATATATAAACCAGTTGACCTGACACAGTTGCACACGTCGTTACCGCGAACAACGTAGCAGATCATGTGTTTCCCCAAGAACGTTTCCTAATCATAAGCCCAATCTACGAACACAGCCCCTCCCTGACCAGTATCTACATCCATCTGGCATGCCATCTAAGTTTATCTGAGTTCGACGACCGACCTTTGATGAGTTTGTGCCGGTGTCCGTACGCGTTGACGCCGATCTGTTTGAGCTCCTCGTGACCCATCTCAGAGAGAATGTCCATCGTGATCTGCTCCCGCTCGAAGATGTCACGCAGGTGCTCCAGGCCGAGACTGCAACACAAGGACAGGGAGATATTTGGTTAGGTGCATCGGTGAACGGAGAGAGGTAAAGGACAAATCTGACCTATGTCGACATGCTAAACTCGTAAACTTTGTACTTTAAACGGAAAATGACATCACAGTAAAACAAACAGCACGTATACGACATACCAGTCGCATGTCAGTTGTATCCCGACCAATGATAATGAAAATCCGCCATCCGAAACACCCAGACTTGAATTCCATGGGGCAACCAGGAAATCTTTACAGCAAGTACAAAGTACCAAATCTTCAACATTCGCGACTAGTAAAGTCACCGCCGGCCTCCTCTCGCTTGGAAGACTACAATATATCTCTCTTCCCCACACACAATCTTTGGCGACGTCCAGTGGCCATATTTTGTCCTCCCCGCTCCCCGTCCTCTACCCAGTCCACTGACCCGCTGAGGAAGGCGGCGATCGACGCGTTGGCGTCCGTGGGCTCCTCGTCCACCTGCACTTCGGGCACACACGCGCTGCCGTCGCCGCTGAACGCAGCAGGCGGCGCCAGCGGACAGGTGATGAGTAGAGAGTTGCCCGAGGGCATCATCACCAGCTCTCCGGACGCCATGCCTGAGGGAAATGAGAGAAAGGGGAGGAGGTTAATGCTTCGTCGGGGTCCGTAGAAGGGACACAACACGGTGTGGGCGTGAGACAGATATTGATCAGGTAGGTGATCCACCAGTTGTTGCCACTCGCCAGTAGTAATCGAGGTAAGGTAAATTCTAAGCTATTGGACGAAATATTATTATATCGCCAAAACTAACATATGAAATAATGAGGACGGAACCCGGATTATGCGTCTCCATCCATCGAGGTTATCCCCCCGGCCCCCGCTCCTTCCACCATCCACAACACTGACCAGCCTTCCTAGCGGGCGCAGGAGCAACGGCAGCGGTGCTGGCGGCGGCCGGCGCGGCCACCGTGTTGGCGGCGCCGGCCAGGTGCGGCATGGCGTCCTGCAGCAGACACTTGACATCCTCGGCCGTGGCCAGGTCGAGCGGGGTCTGGCCCTCCTGGTTGGTGAGGCAGGGGTCCGCACCGTGGGCCAGCAGCAGCGCACACAGCTGCGTGCGACCCTTCTGGGCGGCCTCGTGTAGCGGGGAGAATCCCCAACGGTCCATGGCGTTCACCACAGTGTTGTACTTGATGAGCAGAGCCGCGATGTCCAGGTGACCTGGCGAGGGACGACAAATTGGTGATATATGTCAAACTCATCACCAAAACACAGACATGAAACACAAGGGCGGGGAGGTTAGTGTGTTGTACCATTGAGTTACATTACGAAAAGTAGGCAGAGAAGCAGGTACTGAATGGCAGTCCCCATGTGATATTATACATTATACAACCTAGGTCCTTCTCCAATCTCTCTAAGAGACTCAGTCAGTGGCCTGATCTCCGCCGTGCACTAAAGGAACACATCTGATGACACTCCCACTGTATCTCAGTCGTGAAGTGACTGAGACGTCTGACGGCATAACTATGTATCTCGCCCCGGCCGTCCAACTGCGGAACACCTCAGCCCGCATCTCTCGCCTCATCCCAGTCACTAACTCACCGTACGAGGAGGCGTTATGGAGCGGGATCAGGCCGCCCTTGTCCTGGGCGTTCACGTCAGCGTTATTCTCCAACAGGTACTCGGCCACCTCGACATTGTTGTAGCCGGCTGAAACACAGCGTACGAGACATTTATAAGGTGACATACACGGTTTTAAACGCCATTTCAATCGCACACTATCCTGGATATCTAGACCTGTAGATAGTAGATTGACCACCTAACAAAAAAGCTCAAAACAAGCGTCACAAGCCTGACCACCATCAAGTCTAAAACAAATGAAATGCTCCTCAGTGTCTCCTCAAACACCAGTCCTTCAGAAACCTCTCCCGACGCAAAACTCACAGGTCACCTTCCTCCCATCACCCATGCAAATATAAGCAACATGCATTTCCAAGCTGCAGCAATTTCAGCAACGTATATATCTCCATAATGGGGATGCAGAATATTTCTTCACCAGCTCTCCCATACGCACAATCTCTCAATCTCTCACATCCGATCCCCGTGACCTCTCCCGCCCACCGACCGATCTGCCAGGGGCAGCGGCGTGCTGTTCTGTCCCTGTGACCCCTGTGACCTCTCCGTGACCTCTCCCACCTACCCGCTAGGGGCAGCGGCGTGCTGTTCCGTCCCTGTGACCCCTGTGACCTCTCCGTGACCTCTCCCACCTACCCGCTAGGGGCAGCGGCGTGCTGTTCCGTCCCTGTGACCCCTGTGACCTCTCCGTGACCTCTCCCACCTACCCGCTAGGTGCAGCGGCGTACTGTTCGGTCCCTGTGACCCCTGTGACTTCTCCTGCCCCTGTGACCCCTCCCACCTACCCGCTAAGTGCAGTGGCGTGCTGTTGCGTCCCTGTGACCCGTGACCCCCCTGCACCTGTGACCCCTCATGTGCCCTCTCCCACCTACCCGCTAAGTGCAGTGGCGTGCTGTTCCGTCCCTGCGAGTCGCGGCAGTTGATGTTCTCGGCCGTCAGCAGTCGCTGTAGCCGCGCCAGGTTGCCCTTCTTGGCGGCGTCCAGCAGGGCGGCGTCGCCGAGCAGCAGGTCGGCCACCTCCTGATCCGACTCCTTCACCAGGTCCAGAGGCGTGTGGCAGTCGCGGTTCTTCTTGCTCGGGTCGGCACCGTGCTGTGGGGAGATGGACGGATGGTTAGGTGGGTTGAACAATAGGCAGGGACAGGAAATGTCATAGACTGGCGGGTAGGCCCCGTGCCAATTGGAATTCAACGGAAAACTCTAAAACAACGATTCCCACCGACCGTGAGCAGAGCACAGCAGCTGGGATGCGTGTCATAGAAAACCTTCGCCCAGATCATCAACTAGATCAACTAGCAACTACACACCTACCGAGCATCAAAATCTAATTCCCCTCCTAAATCTCACCTTGAGCAGCAGCTTGACGATCTCGTATTTGCCCTTGGCGGCAGCCTCGTGCAGCGGTGTGAACTTCCACAGGTCGGCCACGTTGACGTTAGCGCCGTGCTTCACCAGCAGCTCCGTCACCTCGTAGTGGCCGTACGAGCAGGCGTTGTGCAGCGGCACCAGACCTCTGTGAGCCGCGGAGAGGAGACACGTAACACAGTCAGCAGAGGTATGGATGAGAGGAGGTGCTGCAAGCAAGGGTACTCCGAAAACGAACAGGTGATTATAGTAGGGCGCATCCTGCGGACTAGTTTGTGCAAGTCAGACATGTGAAATGTCCTTAGACAGACATAACTCGATAAGATGTCTTACGAGAGCCTATCACATCATCAGAGATAGAGGCCCACTAGCAATTTTCAATATCTAAACCCCCTCACCAGCTGTACAGTCTGTCTTAAAAGTACCGCGCAAAGTGACGGTGGATCCATCATGCCTGACCGAGGAAGGGCCTACTAAATTTGAGTCACTGAAGCAATTCACATCCTCGTCCATTCCCTAGGTCAATTGGTTCGTTGACTTACAAATTATAGCAGGCCCTACCTCAGTCAGGCTTGATGGATCCACCGTCACTTGTGCGCGGTACTTTTAAGACAGATTGTACCACTGACAACTGTTCTTTAACCCCCCCCCCCCCCTCTTGACAGTGCCCCTATGTGACTACCGCAGAGCACACTGGCTCACCCCTTGTCCTTGGCGTGCACATCGGCGCCGTGGTCGAGCAGAAAGTCCACCACCGGCACACGGTTGTAGCCAGCGGCAAAGTGTAGCGGCGTCGAGTGCCTGCCACATGGACGTGAAGTCAGACCGGCGCCACCGCCAGAGCTATAATCAACAGGGCACACCAGCCCGACAGGTGAAGGCATGGGTAACGTCAGTTGGCTGGGTTAGGTTCAATGTCGTCCACATATTGTTCTGGTCGTGGAAGGTTGTTGGAAACTTGGGAAGATCAGCAATGAAGGTATGAGGTGGTTTAAGGCCAGCTAGTCATGTTAAGTCAGTCGACAGTTGAGTAAGGAGACTTTGACCTTCTGAGGTCATTGCAGATGACTAGATCAGATCATAGATCACGACAGCGGACTAGAGGTGGGGATGCGCGGCGACCAAGAAAGATAAGCGTCTCTCGCCTTCCATTAATAAGTCTGGGCAGTAGAACCGATCAGGTCAGGGTCACGGTATCTACCCAGGTCAGGTTACAGGTCACCTTCCGTTTAAGTCACGGCAGGTCACATTCCGTTCAGGTCTAGACAGCAGCTGACCAGGTCAGGTCAGGGGTCACCTACCTTCCGTCCAGGTCCCGGCAGTTGACCAGATGGGGGTGCGCGGTGACCAGACGTCGCACCACATCCAGATCACCAGCCTTGGACGACTCGAGCAGCTGGTACTCGAGGCTGGTGCTGGCCACACCGGGCTCATCTGTACAGAGCGAGCCGTGGACACATCACTGAATGAAAGCGAAAACGACAATGAGCAGCGAACGAAAACAGTCAGTGAGCCGTGCGATGGCTGAGAGGACCAGCTATGGATAACTGTCGATGTGACGTTGTTTGTGAAGAACAGAGGCGCCCCGTCAAAAAGCATTATGAAACAGCTTGAGCTGACGACCAGACAGTTGTGTGTGCGTTATTAAGCCGGGCATGACGTGTTCAGCTGCGAAGCTGGACCATCGATACAAAAATACGCCTGGTACACATTCAGATGCTAAGTGCGATAAAATTCGTCCAGTTTTACCGCAATTTAGTAAAATAGTGTATTACACTCTTCGTCGCGCGGCACTAGGCAACCGAGGAATCTTGCCTATGTCCTGTCAATCATACAATAATCATGCGATCGACAGAAGGAAAGCAAGTACGAATACCGAGCATGTAGAGTAGAGTCGTAGACCTACCCCAACAACCGGAGTAGAGATGTCAATCGGATACCAACTTTTTGGTATACCGATATCAAACCGATACCAACTTGGTATTTGGTATTTCAATCGTAATGTGTTTGGTATTTTGTTGGTATCATAAACCCTCACTAATGTATACGAGGCTAAGAAATCGGTAAAAAGTTGGTATTTCCCTCATTTTCCCCAAGTTGGTTTGGTTTCGGTATTTTCCCGTGGTGGTTTTGGTTGGTAGTTGGTTAATTGGTATCGGTATCCCGATTTTCCGTAATTGACATCACTAAACCGGAGGCATTACATAAATCAGCTGCCTCCCATCCTCAGAATAACCCCACAACTCACTCCCCATCTTTACCCATAACCTATTCTACCAGACCCTATAACGCTAGCCGCCCAGATACTAAGCCACACGCTCCACCACCTCTGAAGGACGTCACCTACCGAGCAGCATCTTCTGGACGGGCTCGGTGGCGACCTGGGCGGCCGTGCATCCCTGCAGCGACACGATGGTGGCGTCGATGCCGTACGACAGCAGCAGCCGACACATGGCCACGCAGCCGTCCTGGGCGGCGCGGTGCAGCGCTGCGAACAGACAGGCGTCAGGTCAGGTCGGGTTAGCGGGGCAGCGACACATATAACTGATGCCCAGTTAGGTCACAAGTGACGGTCTGTGACCCTGTCAGAAGCCAATTTACATCAGGATACTCTGCAAGGTCGGAATACCGCTCCACTGATTCCCAAATTTACGGCGAGTCTTTGTCTAGTGAGATGGATCGACCAACATCAAAGTGAGCCCAATATCATTAGACGCCGCGATACGGAACAGCAATCCCACCTCTAAGACCCACCATACCGTCCCCTCCTCCATTCACGCCTCCTCACACCACTCACCGGTCTGGCCGTGGCTGTCCAGCGCGTTGACCTTGGCCCCGTGTTTGAGCAGCAGCTCCACGGCGTCGGCGTGGTTACAGTCGGTGGCCACATGCAGGGGCGTCAGTAGCTCCTTGTTCTTCTCATTGAGGGCCGCGCCACGCCGTACCAGAAGGTCGGCCACCGCCTTCCGCTTCACAAACGGTGAGCTGACAGCCGCGTGCTGGGGGAGGAGGGGAAGAGAGGGAGGGGTGCCAGAGCGGCGGGGACCAACACCGACAGTGCGCTGAGGGGCATGGGGAGGCACACAGGAGGGTGTGGTGAATGGTGGAGCTATGAACGACGAGATGATCCCGAGAATTATGAACTACAAGATGAGCACTGGCCAATCTGGATTGCCAATGTGACTACTCAAAATGCAATGCCCCAGCTGTTCACTGAGCTGGGAATGAACGCACGAACAAGGAAAATCATTACCTAGAGCCCAGTTAGCAGCGTGAATGAAAACGGGAAAGTCTAGGTTTGATAGGATTGACAGTAAATGACGCAATACCCAATTATATCGTCACAACAGGAAATTAGACTGTCAAATTCCATTTCATTCAAGCAACTAAAGCGCTGCCCACACTAACACAACGCAGAAGGGAACTCCATTTGGACTAGGCCCACGCCCGAAGCCTCAGTCAGTCTCATCCCCGCAGGCTCCGACATTTACCAGTGGCGTATCACCCGTGTGTGGGTGTTTGAAGTTGACCGAGTCGCTCGAGAGGAACTTCTTGACGCGCGCCGGGTCCGCCTGCCTGCTGGCCTCCAGCAGACTGTGGCCTTTGAACTCGTCTGAAAACACAAACGGTGACATGTTGACAGCTCCGAGCATGACTACTCTGCGCGCATGAGTATCACATTTTGCGCTCAACAGTGCACAATCGCACTCAGTCACAATAATGATAACACAAAAGCCATTAACAGTAATCAATCCTAGTCTAAAAAAGCAAAAACATATTTTGTGCAATTATGATGTACGTTCGTTCAACACATTTCTTATCATACGTTAAGTCACGTATGTACTATCACGTCAAGTCACACGTTTGAGAAAAAGATCGTCAAAAACCCCCATCCTCCAGCCTCCCTCAGACGACACCACCTTGCCTCTCCCCCACCCCACTCACAGGCCAGCCGGTGCTGCAGCTCGCGAGTGGGCGCCGCGTCCATGGCCGTCTTGGAGTGGCAGTTGAGCAGCGTCGGGTCGGCCCCGTGGCAGAGCAGTAGTGAGCACACCTCCAGGCGCATCTTACTGGCGGCTTCGTGAAGCGGAGTGAACTGCCACAGGTCGGTTGCGTTCACGTGCGCGCCGTGTTTCACCAGTAGTTCGGTCACCTCGTAGTGGCCGTACGAGCAGGCGTTGTGCAGCGGCACCAGGCCACTGTGGGTGCGGAATGGGTGCGATGGTGTCAATCAGCGAACCATGGGAGAATGAGAGTAGACTGTCAACAAGCAGCCAGTGAAGGATCGACAAGATACCAGCCGCAAGATGTCATATGACTGGGAGCAGGACAGCTAAATCTTGCATCTTTCAGTATTACCGCTAAAAACAGGCAGACTTCATTTTTACGATCGAAGACTCTTATAATGTAACGCAACATATTTACGATCGTAGCCCATATTGACTAAAGCAAACTATAAGCCAAAAAAACATCATATCTAGCCCGACCCTCCTCTTGATCAGCTCATCTGAGTCTCCACCGGCCGTCGGCAGCGCACTGACCCCTTGTCCTTGGCGTGCACGTCGGCGCCGTTCTGCAGCAGGATGTTGACGATGCGGGTCCGGTTGTAGCCGGACGCCAGGTGCAGCGGCGTCGACTTCCTGCCGTCCGAGGCGTGGCAGTTGACGTTGAGCGGCGTCAGCAGCGACAGCAGACGCTCCTCGTTACCGGATCGGGCCGCCTCCAGCAGCTCGTCCTTCTTGTACTCACCTGGAGGGTCAACGGGCGGGGATGTGACTCGCATCGTGTGAGAGACGGGCAGCGCCCACTACCGCATGGCACTTTCATGATGTGGTATATCACGGCTATGCGAGCCCGGAGAATTAGAAAATTTTCTGAGTTCGACCATCCAGCTGATTGAACATTACGAGCTCCCATGGATCTGATACACCTGAACTTGAAAAGAAAACATAGTACATTTTAGCCCGCGCACCTTGAACAGCCTGGCATGGTCCATTTACCAATCATGATCAAAGCCATGACGGATGACTCCCTCTTCTCTCCACCCTCTATCCGACGAACATCTGGCTCCCTCCCCTCTCTACCTGGCGGGTGCCCGACTACCCTCCCGACACGTACCGGTCAGCACGGCTCGTGTGGATACGTCAGACAGCTCCAGTGCCGTCTTCCCGTCCGTGTTACGAATGTTGGGATCGGCACCATGCTGCAACAGCACTGGAAAGTGGGAGACCAGTGTCAGTAACGATTTGTGGGATAAGATTAGCGGCTAGCGACGATAAAGCTATGCAGTTGGCTGGTACTACCCCAGCATTGTACTTTGGACGTGGCAACGAAGGGCTCATGCGTGACCCAGAGCTTACAAGACATAAGAAATGAACGATTACATTTCGATCGCAGGTCTAATATGACAACATTATTCAATCGCAAAAAAATGCAAAGGGTGAGACAAGCTAGACCTGTCTAGGAAACCTAGTTGCAACCTGTCTACAGACTGCAGGGAGCAGATCACGATTTGTAACTTTAAATATGCTGACACTAGGTCAAACATTGAGCCCTTCAACAAAAGTCGACCGAACTTCGCCGCCCAATTCACGGGCTCACCATTCCCCATAACTACACTTCATCGTCTCAATCCAGCGCCATTTCCCACCCCACACACCCGAGCAGACAGACGCCTCGGTCTGCCCCTACGCGCCACAGCACCCACCTATGCAGACGTCCGTCTTGCCCTTGATGGCGGCCTCGTGCAGCGGCGTGTAGTTCCAGTTGTCGCGCGCGTTGGGGTCGGCGCCGGCGCGCAGCAGCAGCGCCACCACCTCGGCGTGGCCGAACGAGCCGGCGTTGTGCAGCGGTATCAGTCCGCCGTCGTCGCGCGCGTGCACACTGGCGCCCAGCTGCAGCAGGTGGTCCACCACCTCCCGGCGGCCGTAACCTGGGCAAGAGGGGGGATATATAATACAGGGAGCTGCAACACCTAACGGCCGCCGTAGCCCGAGGGGCGGGGTAAGGTTACACAATACATAACTCTACTGGTACCCAATGACCATTGGCCATAACCTGAGGGTAGGAGTTCATGCACAAAAATATGTATGCCACACCTACTGACAGCCATTCTCCAGTGGGGAGAGATTTAAACTTCAGTCAAACCTCAAATTGTATCTTTATGGAAAGGTCTGTTCAGCATGTCTAACAACATGTCTAAATAATGGCCACTCCTACCTTTTAGCTTTATCCATAAAATTCCCAACCATTTTCTCTCAATAGTGTGTACAACAGACTTCCAACACAACTGAGCTGGGATGATCAGCTATGATGCCCTATTAGCCAACAGTCATATGAGATCAACAGAATTAAATCATATATCAGAACCTATATCAAAGGTTAGTTATCTTGTTTTTTACCTTCATCTAAAAAAGACAAATCAATAGAAACTGGGCCCAGGTCTTTTCGACAAGAAAACATTATATTCATGAAAGTTCAATTAGCTTTAGGTCTCAGAAGACTTATTGTGACATCTTTGATGTCTACAGTCAACAAGAAATGATAGGTGGCCATAAATGTCATCCCAACTTAATTGCATTGCACAAAGTGAGTTTGGTGATCATAAGTCCACATGACTAGAGATTGGTCTCCCAAACAATTTGGTCTTGATGACAACTACACATTAATGTCCAATAAAAAGTGATTGAAGGTAGGTATCTATTATTCAGCAATACATTCAATTTCAACTGGAATGGAATCAATCGAACCACCCTCTACTCTACACATAAACCTGGGTGACATCCATAATCCAAATGGCCTAGAAGTAAGTTAAAAAATATGTTGAGCCTGATCATTATATAATATGGTGCCTTTCTGATTACCTGCAAATGGAAATAAGATAAAGGCAGTTAAAAACTGTGGATGAAAAATATGGGATGCAGCTGCATTAAATATTATGGAAAACAACTCATTCGTTAAGCTTCATTGAACATTCATAGGCATAGTGTAAAAAAATATATGTCAACTTCAGCAGACAAATCAATGCTATAAGTTGAGATTGAAACAACAACAACAACAACAACAACAACAACAACAACAACAACAAACATTTTCAGCATCATCTGTGTCATTTTGTTTAGTACATTTAGATTTAAAAACAGATTATTTTAAAATTTTGGACACAAACTCTTATTAAGGAATGCTAAACATTTGGTCAATAGGGCAGATGCAGCACACAAATACAATTCTAAGATAACAGTACACCAATGACCAAACAAGCAGTTAATGCTATACTGTACCTAAATAACATAAATTCCGATGAAGGCAAAGACACCCTTTTCAGCTTTTTCTGTATTGGTATTTAGAATGCACATTTAAATTTTAAATACATTGATTTTGAACACATATGCATATGTTCAAAGTTTTTCAATCACTCCATGATTCATGTGCATTTGCAACTTTGTTCATTAACAAACCAACATATAACATTTACAATGAGTGCTTTAACAAGTTGTATAAGTGATGTCATAAAATACTGACCAATATCAGCTGAAAAAAATGTTGAGAACATACATACCCGCAGCAATGTGAAGTGGAGATGACTTCCGTCCAGCGCTGTCTCTTGCATTGACAGTTTGATTTGTCACCAGCTTTTTTACCTTTGAGACCTCTCCAACCCGGCATGCCTCAAACATCTCCCTCAAGGGATCATTTGGGCACTGAGAAAAGCTATCTGATGGCAATGATAATGCAGCCCTTCGCGACATATTTGTGGTCTTGTCTGAAGGCTGGGACGACAATGGCCAAATTCACTACGCTGCTTCATGCCCCGAAATAACCCACAACCTCGAAACAAATATGCCAAAACTCATTTTGAATGAATGCCCAGTACACTCTTAATGTAAATGCAGCGATATCAACGGTTTTGCAACCTAATCGAAGCAGTAATCGCTAAATTCCCACACACATCCTACGCAGCAAACTCCATCACACACGAAAGCAAACAAAGCACAAAACTCAATTCGGCGCAGATGATGGGACGTAAAAATACACGACCGCTAAATTAAGTTTACTAAGCATGCACGCAATTTGCTGATTTGCAGAAAACTGATACTTCTGTGTTGTCTGTTGATGGTCGTTTTGTTCTTCATTGTTCAAAAAATTATGCTTAAATTAATGATACTGCATTAATATGATAGAAAAGTATCGGGATAGTACCTAAACACCAAAGGCAGTAGATGATGAAACTGAGTGGGTAACTAGGTAGTCATCGCCCATCGGCAGATTTGGACGCGGATAGTATCAGTATCAATCCCGTTTTCAAGCTGTTTCGCTAACTGTCCAAAAATGTTACGCTCTATCTGAATAAAACAAACACTCATCGATCATGTTTCTCTCACGATCGCCCGTTTCCCGCAGCCAGGCATTTTGCGAATCCGTATTCCGTGTCAGCTTTGTTAAATGTTTATAGACATTCAGTCCGACTGCGCGGCTAAGGTATGTACGGCGGTACGGCGCACCTCGTCACGCTGGGCGATTTATTTATCGCAATCGGTGCCTCTATGTCTTTATGAGGTCTCTATTGAGGAATCAATTACAGATGTAGGCATAAACATAGAGGATGAATGGGGGAGCCAAGAAACCGGGCTTGACCAAGAAATGTGCCTGACCTCACTCCCGCTGCGATGAAGGTACTCGCCGCACATGGCTCAATTAAAAAGCTGATTGTCGAAGCAATGTGATGTTTGCTAGCCTTTTGATAGTGTTTTACCTGGCATTTTCCTCGCAACCGGCATACATGTCTCAAATACCCCCCACATATCGTCATCATGCATCAATCGTACCCAGAGACGGGCAGAGGTGAAATTGCCAACTAACGGATATATTTAAAACGAAGGTGACAATATCCAGTTTCGTTTCGTTTTGGATTTCGACGCAAAAAAAGGTAGCGTTGCATCCTTTGCATCTGTATTGCGCACATCAGGGCAAAGCGTTGCCATGCCGGATACAGTCTAACAAAGCGTGGTGGATAACTGAATTGCAATCCTTACAACTGCATTCCGAAATTATTAGAGTGTAACAAGAGAAACCAGTCGGTTCGCGACAGGTTTCGTTTCGGCCTCTTTCACAACAATTCAATATTGTTCACAAAATAATGAGATATGCGAACAATGAGACGATATACGGCGAAACTCCAGATCCATGCAGTCGCGATAGCATCCGTCCCGACCAATGACAAAAAAGAATTTCATTAGCGTCCTGATTTTCTAACAAATCGGCAAACAGCACATAGCAGTAGCAGCAAGTATTCGTCAAAAGCTGCGAATTGCTAACGATAACCCTGTCGCGAGAGAAGGAGCCACCCAACATTATTTTGAGGCCACCAGCCTTGTCGCGACAGTGGAGGTTTTGCTGTAAATGAATACCCCTTACATCAATAACACGATCCATATCACCGCCATCATTTATCCCACATTACCAGCATAATACAAACCTGATATCGTTAACCACAGGCCGCAGTGGTAATATCCTCCCTTCACCACACACCAACAAATCCACTACACGTCCCTCTCCGCCTCTACCCCTCACTGGTCGGCACCGGCTCTCCGGCCGCCTGTTCCGCGGACCCACTCCGCTGCAGCTCCAACTGCCGCAGCACGTGCTCCACTGCCTCCGGGAAGGCGTCGGCCACGTGCCACGGCGGAGGAGAAATGGTGGCCTCGTCTCCCGGCCGGTACTTCCCGGTGCGGACCAGGAGTCCGGCCAGACCGGCCTCCTGCGCGCCGCCAACGTCCTGCTGCACGTCCTGGCCGACAGACGGGACAACATTGGTCAGGTGTGGGCAAAAAGGAGCCACCGATATGGTGCAGGGGCGTGAAACACTTACCCCATCTGCTATCATTAGCTTAAGCATAACTGGGGACAAACAATAACTTAACAAAAGTGTGGGGATTATGGCTAGTCTGAAAATCGAGTGGAGCAAGTGAAGAAAAACATAGCCTATAATGCGACTGTGTCGCTGACTGACCACCCCATTTTCCCCCGACCGCCTCCCAATTCCTTATATATCCGATCATGACCTGCTCCTCGGGCCGTCAGCCAAACTGACCTCCCTACATCCCCTCCCCACCGTCTAATTCCTCACATCTCCAATCATGACGGCCTCCTCCGGCCGACAGCCGAGCTCGGCCAGCGCCGAGTGGAAGAACTCGCGCTCCGGTTTGCCGACGGCCTCGGCGCGGCGTCCGGTGGCGTACTCCAGGGCGGCCACGAACGGTCCGGGCCCGAGCGCCAGACCGTCCGGGCGGCGGTAGTAGCGGGCCTTGTGGACGGCAATCAGCGCTGCGCCGTCCAGCACCAGTCTGAGGAGACAGGGACCGCGGGTCAGACAGGGCGGACGACGGGTCAGACGGAGGGGCGGCGACGGGACGGGCGGAAGGCGGAGGGGTGTTCACGGGCACCGCAAACTGCTGAGTGCGGTGTGTGCGGTGTGTGCAGCAGGCGGGGGGGGGGGGGGGGGGGGGGGGTAGGGGATGGGTAGGCGGTTCTGACGTCACGGCTGCGTGCGGTGGACGGTCCGCTGTGGCCAGTCCCGACCGGCCACAGCGGTCGCTGTGTGCGGTGACGGAAGGCTGACGTAGGGACGCAGTGGGCGGAGCTTGGAGGCTGTGTACGGTCCGACCGCACACGGGCCCGTGAACAGCCCTCCGGTCAATCGGGGCGGCAGCAGGACGGGTGGACGGCAAACCAACCGTGGGATGGTTGGAAGTATAGTGGGCACGAAGGCTCAGCTGGGTCGGTAAACCACAATACGGCCAGATAGTGAGCCGGACAGGGCCCGGATGGTCTCCGCGGGTCTCGGACCCCCTAACAAACGCAGCATCTCTCTCTCTCTCCCAGTTCCAGCCTCCCATCAGCCTTGCCCAAGCGTCCTCCATCCCACCACTCACCGGAATGCCTCGGTAAGCGTTTCGTAGTTGAATTTATCCGGTGCCAGGCCGACCAGCACCGAGTCCGGCTTCTCCGTGTTCACACCGTCAAAGTCCTCCAGTGCCTCGGGCTGGAGCAGCAGCAGCGGTCGCAGCTGGCGTCGCTCCACCAGCCGGCGGGCGGCCGCCAGCGAGCTGAACACCTCCCGGCGCTCCAGACGGAAGCCGAGCGCCGTTAGCAGACCGTGCAGCACCGACAGCGACTCCTTGGTGGTGTTGGTGACGAACCGCAGCGGCACGCCGCACGTGCGCAGCCTGCCGACCGACAGCGGCGGGGGATCAGTTAGCGAATAGCGGGGGAGGGAGCTCTGTAGTGGTGGAGCAAGACAAGGATTCGCTGAGAGACGATCGGCTAGTACTTTTGCAATTTGAAACTACAAAGTCAATAAAGTCAGCAGTTGGCGATTGACTGCTTACTTACTTTTCGAGAGCCTCGACGGCGCCCGGGATCTTGGTGTTGTCGATATGCAGTGTGCCGCTGAGATCTATCAGCACCGCCTTAATCTGCCTCATCATGGCTGCGGGCACAGAACACCAGTGCGAGATGGTCTTCATCAGTACGGCAGCACAGAAACCACTGGACACCGCCAGCGATTAGCTGGAGTCAACTAATTAGTTCACTCATTAGTTCACCACAGTTCTGTGATGTGTGCGCCCTTGTGAAATAATCGAAAACAGCGAAATATCCCGTCTAGGTTATTTCGCTGTTGAGGACCACTTGGCAGAATATTATCTAATCAACTTTTCGTAAGTGCCTGACCAGTGACCACAGCAACATCCGACAACACCTCCGATCCTGAAGCGCCTCAGATGAACCAGTTCGACAGAGCGCGGGCTAGACGTTTTACCGACCTTCAAAAATGACAATAAAGGCGATTAGGAACAAAGATGACAATCATTTCTGTTCTATCGTAATCCCTGCAGGACCATCACAATCCCCGATCTGCTACGTGAGTCTGTATTTCACAACTGCTTGCCAACCTGGCGCGGCGCATTCTGCACAAGCATGTCTGCGTACTAAAACACTGCCTTTGCGAGCACGCTAAAACACTGCAAGGGTAAACACTGCAAGGGTAAACACTGCAAGTCACTACATGACACTCCCCCCTCTTTACAGGTGCATCGCGCGTATCGTGTCACTCGGCGTAACGTTTCGGGGGTATTATACTGCGTTTCCCCCGTCTGAGTGCCACTGGTCTATCGCGCGCATAGGCCGAGGGTTCGTGACCGGGCGTCGGTGATCGCCCACGCTCCTGTGTCGGCGGCTGCTCGCGCTCCTGTGTCGGCGGCTGCTCGCACTCGCGCGCCGACGGCTGTCCGGGCTCGGGCGTCGATGGCTGCTCGCACGACGACTTCTCGCGCGATGGCTGCTCGCGCTCGGGCGTCGACGCGGGAGCCCCTCGTGCAGGCATCATTGGTTGTTGGCTGGTCTCGGTTGCTTTTCTCTCCGCTGGCCACAGTTGGTCGGCATGGCGTGACCATGTTACGCCGTCTCCCATATCAACCTCGAACGACCTTGGTCCAGTTGCGGCATTAATTTTTCCCAGTCTCCACTTGTCTCGTCCCGTGTAGCTTCTTGCCCACACTCCGTCTCCCACCTGAAGAGTGCGATGTACTCCTGGTCTCCGGTTTACGTCGTTCTGTTGCGCGTCTTTCACTCTTCGCAGGAGGTCTGGTTGCAGATGGTCCAGTCTTGTCTTTGGCTGCCACCCCAGCATCAATTCTGCAGGAGATCTTC
The DNA here is from genome assembly GCF_019059575.1 of Amphibalanus amphitrite. Taxonomy (NCBI): domain Eukaryota; kingdom Metazoa; phylum Arthropoda; class Thecostraca; order Balanomorpha; family Balanidae; genus Amphibalanus; species Amphibalanus amphitrite. The sequence continues at coordinate 288,087 of NW_024881672.1, forward strand.
CCGTCGCAGAATGAGGAGCAACCCTGTACGCTAGAAGAAACCGCTGCAATCTGCTGTCCAGCGTTCCTCCGTCGCGTCCCGATGCTCTCAGAGCGTTCTTCGCCGTCTGTACCGCTCTTTCTGCAGCACCGTTACTGCTCTGGTGGTAAGGAGCGGTTCTGAGGTGTTTGATCCCGTTCTTCTCTACAAAGTCCGCAAACTCTTTGGCAACGAACTGCGGTCCGTTATCGCTTACGATCTGCGCGGGTACTCCAAAACGTGCGCACATGTCCCTCAGCTCGTGCACCGTTCTTGACGCTGTAGTTTCCTTGACTGGTACCACCTCGATCCATCTTGAATAACTATCGTAGACCACTAGAAGGTAGGTTCCCTGGATTGGTCCGGCGTAGTCCACATGTATTCTTTCCCATGCCTTAGTCGCTGGTTCCCACGGGTGGAGCGCTGTCCGTGGTGGTGATGTTTTCTTCTCTGCACATGCTATGCAGTCACGCGCTGTTCCTTCGAGTTCCGAATCCAGTCCGGGCCACCATACGTATCTTCTTGCGAGACTCTTCATCTTCGCTGCTCCGAGATGACTCTGATGGAGTTCTTGCAGTACTGCTGCTCTCAGCTTCGTCGGTATCACCGTCCTTCCTCCCCACAGAACGCAGTCGAAGTCGGTTGACAACTCGTTCTGCCGCTGTTTGTAAGCTCGCAGCTCGTCTTCGGTTTCTTCTGGCCAGCCATGTCTCACGAAGTTCAGGACTCTGCCCAACACTGGATCTCGTTTCGTTTCTCTCGCTATCTTCTCCACTGATATCAGCTGCGATGTGCCGTCCATGAACATGATGTAGCATCCGACGACACCATCTTCGTTGATCTCCTTCATCTCCTCGGCGGAGCACGGTAAAGCCAGCCTGGACAAGCAGTCCGCAATATGCATGTCTTCTGACTTCCGTAGTTCCACGCTGTATGAGTAGGTTGCTAGCTGTAATGCGTAGCGTTGCAATCTAGCCGCAGCAAGACTTGGCAGTCCCTTCGTAGGTCCTAGAATCCTCGAGAGAGCTCTGTTATCCGTCACTAGAGTGAACCTTTTTCCATACAGAAAATGGTGAAATCTACTCACACCATATGATACAGCAGCTGCCTCCTTTTCTACTTGAGCATATTTTCGCTCAGTCACGGTAAGTGATCTCGACGCGTATCCTATGGGCCTCTCTGTTCCGTCTGGTAGAACGTGGAGTAGCGCCGCACCGACTCCTACGCTACTGGCATCCGTTATCAACTTGACTGGTAGGTCCGGATCGTACGTCATTAGCACTCGGGGTCCTGACAGCATCTTCTTCACAGTGTTGACCGCTTCACGGCACTCCTTCGTCCATCTCCATGTCGCGCCCTTCTTCGTCAGTGCATACAATGGTTCCAGTACGGTTGAGAGGTCTGGAAGCAGTTTTGCGAAGTAGTTGATTGATCCCAACAGTGATCTCAGTTGACTGACATCTCGCGGCTCTGGCGCTTCCACTATTGCTTCCACTCCCTTGTCTCTTGGACTAATACCTCGTCCGCTGATCCTCCATCCCAAATACATCACTTCCTTCTTCAGGAACTGGCACTTTTCTTTTGAGAGTCGTAGTCCATTTTCCTTCAGCTTCTTGAGCACATCATCCAGTCTTTGAAGCAGTTCTTGTTCATCCTTTCCATACACCAGAACGTCATCGAGGTACACTTTGCATCCCTCTACATCACCAAGGATCCTTTCCATCGCATCTTGGAAGAGTGCGCCACAGCTGGCGATACCGAATGGCAATCTCAGCATCCGGTATAGTCCTCGATGAGTACTGACTGTCGTCATGTCCTGGGACTCTTTGTCCAGTTTCATCTGCTGGTACGCGTTTTTCAGATCTAGTTTGCAAAAGAACTGTCCGTTGACGCCTGCAAACACGTCTTCAGCTCTTGGCAGAGGATGTTGTTTCACGACTAACTGGGGATTTACGGTGATGTCGTAGCTAGCACATAGCCTCACTTCTCCGGACGGTTTCGGCACCGGTACGAGCGGTGTTCCCCACCCTGATGTTTTGTCCGACGGCTCTACCTTCTCGGCGATCCCTTCGCTTACCCATCGGTCCAATTCACCATTCACCTTTGGTAGCAGCGCGTACGGAATCGGTCTTGCTGGAACGCTCTTTGGTACTGCGTTCGGCTGCAGAGTGAGGTGGGCCTCGACTGTCATCTGGCCCAGTCCGGCATCAAACACTTCCTTGTTGTCAGTCAGGACTTCCTGCAACGTTCGCTTCTTCACCTGTCTTTGGACCATCCACACTTCCTTCCAATTCAGCTTTATCACCCTCAGCCACTCTCGCCCCAATAGCGGCATCCGTCCTGGCTGATCGCACACTATGATCCTCGCCTCCTTCTCCTGTCCGTCATATCTCACGGTCACAGTTGCTTCTCCGCATACCTTGAGTTCCTGACCTGTGAAGGATCTCAGTTTAAGATCCGTCTTCTGAACCTTCAGTCCTGGTACTTTCTCGGCTTCACGGCTGTCGATGATTGACACCGGCGACCCCGTGTCAATGAGCAGCTCTATTTGACGTCCATTCACTCCCATCTTCACCGTCGGGGGTTTGTCCTTCAACTTCTCTTGTACCGCGAACACTTCCTCTTGTCTTCTTTTGCCACTTTCCTTGTCTTCGTTTTCCGTGACTTCTTCACTTTCCGTGACTTCTTTACTTTCCGTAACTTCTTCACTTTCCGTGACTTCTTCACTTATCTTCTCGTCAGTGTCTCTATCTTCTTGCTTCGTTCGTGTGCTCCAGCCACATTCTCATTCTCCGTCTTCCCACTTCACAACATCGGCTTCCCATCCGTCTTCATTTGCAGCTTCACATCCGTTTTCTTCATCGTTCATGACATCATCAGTTGTCCCGTCTCTACCCAGATCTTCCTGCTGGCTTTCATCTGTCACTTCTGTCTCTTCTTCTGTATCTTCTGCCTCATGCAGCGCCATCAACACTTCTTTCTCTTCTTCTGCATCTTCTGCCTCCTCCAGCGCCATCAACACTTCTGGGATCACTTGTCCTGCAGTTCTCCTGGGACACCATCGCTGCAAGTGTCCTTTCGCTCCGCACGCATGACATGTTCTTGTGTCCTCCGTCTGTCTGCTACCACGACCTGGAGCTGACCTGCAAAATCTCTCAATATGTCCATATCCTCCACAGTTGAAGCATTTCCTTACGTCATTTCTGTAACCTTCCGGTCTCCCATACCTTCTGGCACCTTCACTCCTTTCTGTCTTTCCCTGGTCTCTACACCACTTCTGTAGGTGTCCTTCCTTTCCACATTTAAAACATCTCTTTTCTGATTTTCCAGCACACATGGCTCCTCTTTCATCACCCATATTCCCTCTTCCTTCTCCCATGGTTCCTCTTCCTTCATTCATCATTCCTCTTCTTTCTTTCTTGTACTGAATGACATCCACCTCTTCCTGGTGCCTTTTCTCATCCACCACTTCCTCCTTCCTCTTCTTTTCCTCACCTGAAAACTGCAATCCTAGATCACGCACTGCTTTGTGGACCTTTGCCATGTTTCTCACATCTTCCAGTGTCAAAGCATCTCCCTTTTCTGCTGCCTTCTGGAGGAACTTATGTTGCAGGTCTCTTGTCGCGCCTGCCACACATCTGTCACGCAGCTCCCTGTCTTCCTCATGTGCTGCATACCCACATTTCCTCATTTGCTTTTTTAGCCTGGTCAGGTAAGCCTCAAATTCTTCTCCCTCATCCATGGTAATTTTCTGAAAAGCCATCCTCTCGGCAATGACATTCCGAGTTGGTGAAAGATAGCTGGACAGTTTAGCCTTACATTTCATGAATTCATCTCCACCTTCCATATCTGGCAGTGTTTCGTATGTGTCTGCTATATCTTCTCCTACTAGATGCAAAAGCAAAGCACATTTTCTTTCTGTAGACTTGATATTCATTGCCAGCATGTATCTTTCCACAGACTTTACCCACCTGTCAAAATCATCTCCTTGCTGGTACTGCCTCACACCTGGTACAGATAGGCCTTCCATGTTCCTTTTTCAATTGAAAGTGATACGAAAATCTTCAAATATGTTCTTGTTTTTCAGTAACAAAGAAAATATAACTGGTTGCTCAATTCAAAATGCGCCACATTCGCCTCAAAATATCCAAATCACCTGCAGCACCTCTCCTTGGCTATCCATATATCTGTCGCCATTCGCACATCCTTTCCTTCATGTCTCCCTCTATATTCCTGTAACCAATTTCATTTTCATCCTTGTCGCCATGTTCTATCGTAATCCCTGCAGGACCATCACAATCCCCGATCTGCTACGTGAGTCTGTATTTCACAACTGCTTGCCAACCTGGCGCGGCGCATTCTGCACAAGCATGTCTGCGTACTAAAACACTGCCTTTGCGAGCACGCTAAAACACTGCAAGGGTAAACACTGCAAGGGTAAACACTGCAAGTCACTACATGACAATTTCCATCATCAGACTCTCCTCTCCATAAAACACTTTACATCCGCAACCGCAGTAGAGATTAAGCCAACAGCCTACGCTCACCTCGATCGAGGGCGAAAAGGCGCTCCGGTATACGACTTCCCACGGTGACTGGTGAGATGCAGGCTCAGTAGGTTCCTGAAACAGGCAGTAAACCACACGACAGAACTACAAGTGCAATGTGCGTGCCTAGGACCAGGCTCAGCAAGTCAATTTTTGAAGTGATCCAGGTTGTACCTAATGATAAGGCATGAGTAGAGTGTCTTCGAGTAAAACGTGTTTTTTAGAGGACCATCGTGAAATGTTGACACTGTGTGGCGTGTGCCTGAACGAACTGTGCGCATGATGGCCCATCTATTAACCCCAAGTGCCTCAACTGCCATAAGGAGGGACCCGGTTTGCTTATCAGTGCAACACACACATTATCTGAAGCAGCTCGAACTGACCGACGAAATCAGCAGTGAGGAAAGACTACGAGGTCCTCCAACTCTCAGACACCTGTCTACGACCCAGCACGCCAAATAGCCTGGTCATGCTACTCGGGATACTCGCCCAGCCGTGTAGTGGCTACGCTCCGCTCCCGTCGGCAGTGGCTACGGCCACGGGTAACAACGGGGGAGTCGCCGTCGCCACCAAAAACTATCACTTCAGCAGAGCCATGTAGCGCTAATACTAGCTGTTTCACCGTGCCCTGAGACTCAGCTGGGTGTGGGGGTTTGCACCTCTATCTCGCCGACCAATCAGCGAGCGTGACCTTCGGGCAACCTCGCAGTACCCCGGCCCCGGCTGGCCCTCGGCGACCGGCTAGTCTCGCGCTGACCGCGCTTACGAGAGGTGTGCTCTGTGTACCGTGTGCGTGTGTTAATACAAGACGGACACCGAGATCGCCTCTACTGCGGAGCCGGGACTCGAACATGGCGCAGCCGACAGGATTATCAGCGGATGAGATAGCGGCTCTGGCGGAAGAGAACATCTCACTTCGAGAGCAGCTGGAGCACATACAGCAGCAGACCGCAACCGCTGCCGCAGCCGCCGCCCCGCCCCCCCCCCCCCGGCCCGGCCGCGCTGCCACCGCCGCGGCTCGCTCCGCCGCGGGCCGGGTGCGCTGACCGCCCCTCGCCTCCGGGTAGGCTGGAGGTCGGCGTGGACCGCGGGGTTGATGCATGGCTGGCGTGGAAGCAGCGATGGGACGATTTCGTCATGCTGACGGGCCTCGATACTGCTCCCGAGGCTTTCCAGATGGCGAGGCTGCGGTCCTGTCTCGGTGACGATACGCTTCGTATCGTGCGAAACCTCGACCTACCAGAGCACGAACGGACGGCCCAAACAGTGTTGAATACTTCGTGTGTTCTTTCTGGGACAGGTCAATGAGGTGGTCGAAAGGCGGAACTTTAACCTGCGGTGTCAGCTGGAAGGCGAAAGCTTCGAGGGCTTTTTCGTGGCTTTACGCGAGCTGTCGGCTACGTGCAACTTTTGCGCTCAGTGCCGGGATAGCCTCACCCGCGACCGCATCGTGGTTGGCCTCCGCGACCCAGGTGTCATGAAAAAACTGTGCGCCACCCCCAATCTGACCCTCGCCTCGGCCGTCAACGTCTGCCGTGCTGAGGAAGCCGCCCAGCGTGACGTCATCGCCATCGTCGGCGAGGGCGTCGGTGCCTGTCGGGTGGCTGCGGGCCGCCGGCGCCGGCCGCCGCCGGACAATGGTGCAACCCGAGATCGCCTCTGCTGCGGAGCCGGGACTTGAACACTGGGGTCCCAGTGGAACCAGTGGCCAATACTAAACTCGAGAAGAACCTCCAACTGATTGTCGCCTCACTCTACCGACTGCCCGTAACCATGGGACACATCCTTGCGCGCGGAGAATAACTCGAGACCCAGCCGGAACGGGTCTCCGGTCGCGTGCATCCAAGAACCCAAACTCAGACCATAGTCCAGACTAACTATCAAAGGGTATTCAGTTTTTTTTTCTCGCAAGGACCAAGCCGTTGACACTATCGCGTGCGGTGGTGTTATGGTCCTCAGCTGCAACGGATCTCCCTTCTCCATATCCACCATATCTGGCAATCAAAAACGCACAAGAATAATGCAGATTCGGTTGGAAAAGGCAAGTGCAAATGACAGCCGTTGGTATCGGAAGTGCAAATGATAAAAAGCGGCATGAGAAACACAACCAGGTCGGCTGGAAAACGATGATGCTGTTCAATTTGTGCAATGCAAGCCGTTGCACTCATTGAGCCTTCGTCACAGAAAAGTGAAAACGACAGAGAACGTCTGAGAAACTGGTGAACGCATACATTTAATGATTCGATGTTCGATCCAATGTTCGATTCGATGTTCGATCCAAAACGATAGCAATAAGAGCAAACGTCCACTAACAAAGGCCAATACATTCATAGGTAAATGCAGTTCACCAGCCAATTTAAAAAAAAGCAGTTCACCAGCCAATTCAAAAGAAAAATGACACAAAAGTGCATAATAACGTGAAAAACGTCACAGAAAACGGGTGCCCACTGCAATATCGGCAAGAAACCAAAACGGCAATCCAGGAAAATGATAAGAAATGGCATCGAAACAAACCAGTCAGGATTCACACCTTTGTACTGGATTGTGGTGTATTGCTCTGCCTCGCTGAGGTCACCGCTTGCCCGTGACGTCAGCGCTTATGTGAACGTACTGCCGCCGCGTCTGCCCTGGGGCACTGTAAGGCCGGCCGCGGGCCGGTCTGGGCCGGGGGCCGGCAGTGTGCTTGGAGATCCAGTACAGACCAGTTCGTTACATGGATGGTGATAATATACCGCTGAGTCAGCTGACAAAGAGCAACATCTGTGAGCAAAGAGCAAGCATGTGGGCCTAGTAGGTTCTCCAGAAAAGAATGTCACCATACCAACTTGATATGCACTTCAGAAGGGATTAGTCACCGGGAGGGTGAGATGTGAACAACAATTGCAAACAATACACGGTAGCTTCGAAACGCTGTGAAAATACCAATCATATCCTCGTTTCATATCATATCAACCATATCTCCTTATCCGGACACACAGACGAATGCATTGCCAAGGGCGATAGCTCTCTGTTCGGTGCTGTTCGCTGCCCGGCGGCACACAGCATACCTTTCTGGCGCGCTGCTCACGCAGTGCCGCGGGGCAGGCCGGGTCGCCTGCCGCGCGGGGTCCAGGGACAAACGGACGGGGAACCGCCGGGGATACCCATATCTGGATCCAGCAAAATGCTGCTGATTATAGGAGACAGCTTCGCGTATCACCTGGCCGCCCATCTCAACCCAAACTGGAACGTATCATGGCACCATAATCTACAATCACGTGTGTGGTTTTTCGGCAAAAGAGCCAGCCCGGGTGGCAAAAGTAGGTAGGTACTGAGTTCGCTGAAGTGAAGCTCAAAGTGAGGGGAGCCGTGTGTTTGTGCCATGGCATTGAAGAAAGTCTTATGACGCTTCATGTGTCCATGCCTGATGGTGCAAAGAGCTTGAAAACTAAAATTGAATGACACTTGTATTTTGTGTTACCCGAATCCACTTTGAAACGCGATATTGCTGTCAAGACTCCAGAATATGATATCAAGACACCATAATTAAGGGCTATTTTACCCCCCCCCATGGTAACTTTTTGCCGTGTCCTAAGAAACAAAAAAGGTGTCATATTCTTTTCTGTGCATGGGTCGAAAACCCGGCTTTCGGACGACTTATGATACCGTAGCTGGGCTATCGCCACGGCCATCAATACCCGTCCAACGCGCGTCTTGCTGATCGTTGGCGGCTACGATGTTGCACATCCCACGTTTCAGTAACGTTCATTAGCTGTTCAACTCTAAGAGCTGTCTTTGGGCTTGCTGGCAGCGAGGGGGGGGGGGCGGACAGCGTCCACATATTGGCTATACCTACCCCGCGAACGCCACATATCAGGAAGTGTCATCCATGTTTACACGATGCGACTGAGCTGCAAAATGCTCCGAAAACAGCACTAATGAAAATTCAGGAGAAGGCCACACGAGTCGGCAACGGAGACTCGAATGGCACCGACCCCAGTGCGCACAGACGTCCTGGAAGACGTGTGTGGGAATCAACACGGAAAGAACAACGCCGGTGCTGCAGTTTAGGGAAGGGGCGTATCTCGGGTTCGGTGACGGGGTGGGGACGGGGTCCTCGAAAAATAACCAATTAGCGACGCGTCATCCGAGGGAGGTGTCAGTCGCTTTGGGGGACGAGGTGGCGGCAGGAGCAACAAATGGCCCGTTCCCGACATACCGCTGCAGGCTAAGGTGATCGTTGGGGCTCGTTACTGCGGCTGGCATTTCACGGGTTTGTTTGAGCTCTTCCTTCGCGCACATCAACTCATCTTATCCCAGCTTTCCCAACTATCCCACTCCTTGACCCCTCACTGCCCACCCCCATCCCACGCTTGCCCCATAGCCACCCTTTTGTGGAATGTCTGCTGACGTAAATACAAATACAAATACTTCGCTGCTACAAGTGAGAGCGTTCCCAGGGTTTTGGGAACGGTTTGTTTGTTGGGAGTTAGGGGCGCGCCGACTGCGAGGTCATTTTGCGCCCATAGGGGAACGGTAGTAGCAGTCACTTTTTCAGTTGACGTTCTTTGGTGCGGTTATGGGCAGTGGATGGATATGATATGTATGTTACAACTGCATGATTGCATCTTATATTCCAAATCACTCACGGTGGCTTCTGGCAAGAGGGCTCTGAATGGTCGGTAATGGAGACCACAGAGATCGCCAACGCCCACCTCAGTAGAACAGGCAACACCACAAAGCACATGTCGAGGGCTCACAGGGTCGATAAACTGACCGACCAGATCCTCTTCTGGAATGAACGGAGGCGAGGGCGACTTTCGCGGGAGCTCCCCGAGCGACTCAGGCGAATGGAGAAGCAGGCGAGGGATTTCGAAGAAGAGCTGGAGGGTGCCCTAGCCCGATTCACGATCGACCGCGAGTCTCTTAGCCGATACGTTGGGGAGCTTTAAACTCTAGCAAGGTCTCTCGAGAGCAGTACGAGGTCCTCCGACGTCAACGTCCAACAGCTTCGTGATTCGATAGAGCTGCTCTGCGCCAGCATCAACGCGAATACCAAAAAATCAGCCGCAGCGCCGACACATCGAAAGCCCGCGCTCGCCTTCGACGTCTAAGACATGATGAAAGCAGCAGGCTGTCGAGGCTTCTCATCAGATATGAGGAGCTCACCGGCACATCGGTATCGCTAGAGGATTTTGTGACCGGGCAGATCACAAGGGGAGCAGCAATCGGGGAGAAGCCAGATCTCCGGAAAAAAAAAACGCTTGGTGCATGATCTGTCCATGCATATACCTACCGCACACAAAAGATAAGATCGACACCTTGAAGGGTAAAGGTCACAGGGTGGAAGCCCGCCGGAGTGATCTTTGCCTGAACGTGAACGAACGGGTCAGCCACATAGACGATCTCTTGGCTTCACCCGTCACGGGGCGCTGTTAGGAACCCTAAGCGCACGGTACGAATTGGTACACCCTCCCGATGGTGTTCTTTCCGGCTTGTGGGCGTTCTTTTCAGAATCGAGTAGGGGAAGGAGGGTGAATTGCGCCACCCTAAGGAAAAACGCTAATTGTAAGAAAACCGCTGGAGATATAAGCATGCATTGGTGACCATTTCAAAGAGGAACTCATTGGCTACGATTTAAGAGCCTCCCGATCAATTAATAATGTTTCGTTTGCTTCTGACAGCTGTTTTTTCAGAAACATGTAAAAGGGCGCATTTGCCAATAACTGCTGTAAATTGCGCCAGGGGGATGGCGCAATTAGAACCCAATTGCGCCCTATACTTTAACATGGCTAAGCGAATGAGACGGAATGCATACACCCCGGCGGTCTAATGTCATTGCGGCTTACTTTAACATTCATAATGTTATTCACGCTGGTTAAATAATAAATGTAGGTGTAAATCGCGATGTTTTTTGCCCAGGTAGATAACTTTACATGTGTTCGTACGCTTGTAAAAGTGCAACGAAAGCGTTTACTGTAACCGACTAGATATATGTGAACGTATGCGCCTATACGGTTACATTTTCAATCGTTTCTCTCAAAATTAATAATTTTTATTGTTTCGACAGCTTTATGACATCAGTTTTTACTTTTTTATCATAGCTGTCACCTCTCACGCCTGAGTCCATGTTGAAAATGTCGTATTTTGTCAATTACACCACAAGTTCGTAGCCTAAATGGCAGCTGCATTATAAGTTTGACAAGAGAAATAATTTTCGGACTGACGACAGCGGGTTGCTCCCCTGCCTGACATTAAACTCCTTCTTTATTGCAATCAGTTAATGATGCATTCATGCTGTCGTGATATACAATAGCTACACCATTATTCTATTTGCGCCCCCCTGGCGCAATAGCCATGGGCGCAATTAAAATTGAGCTACTTTTTAATAAAAGCGTGGAAGTTATCATACAGATGTTGAAGGAAGTTAACTGTTTTAGTGAAATACATAGGTGGGCACGATCCGTTCCTCCGTTGATGATGATTTGGAGTGACAGGGCGCACCAGCTGCGAGGCTATATCGCGCCCATTTCTTATTTAACTTCCTCAGTGTCGGGCGTTAAAAATCACCTGAAGGCCGGAGGCCGCAATAAACGAAAAGAGACGAGAGGAGTCTAGCAAAGAGGACTCGTCACCTAAGACTGCTCTCAAAGAAAGCCGGGCTCCGCGCAGGCCCAGAAACTTCAGCCGCTCAGCTTCCAGTCTCGGACACTCCAGAAAAACGTGTCGGACGGAAAGTCTGTCGCCACATCTCGCACAAACAGGTCTTGGGCCGACGCCAATAAGGTGTCCATGGGTACCGAAAGTGTGCCCTGTGCGAAGCCGACAGAGGATAACCTCCTCTCGACGCGACTTGCGCGACGCAGACAACCAGGTTGCCAAACCCGGTTTGATGCGTAGCAGCTTGTTTGTCTGACATTTGCTCCAATCCTCCTGCCACTTTCCGCGGAAGAATGAGCTCACAGCAGGGAAAAAGTCCCTGGCCGGTAGAGGGAACCGGCGGGAGCAGGGCTGCCGCGCCGCATGGTTCGCAGCACGGTCCGCCCGCTCATTGCCAGCTATACCAACATGGCTAGGAATCCAGCAAAAAGTCACTGAGGTACCCTCTCGGTCGAGAGCCGTCAAACGGAGAAGAATCTCCTGTACGAGGGGGTCAAGTGGATAGAATTGTGTCAAGGACTGGAGTCCGCTCAATGAGTCGGAGAGGACAAGATATGACCGAGCGGGATGAATCTGGATAAAACACAAAAGTTTGAGGACGGCGACCAATTCGCAGGTAAAAACGGATGCATGTTTAGGTAAAGTAAAACATCGCACAGCGTCGCCGCAGACGAAGGCACAGCCAGCACCGAGGTCCGACTTGGACCCATCGGTGTATGCCACGGCATGGCCTGAATATGATTCAATATGTTCCAATGCCTTCGCCTTGAAGGCCAGAGGCAGAATTTGGTCTTTCCGTGTGCCTGATAGGGTTAGGTCCACAGAGGGGACAGATAACCTCCAAGGCGGTTCAGGCAGGATAACAACTCGCATGATGTCCCGAGTGCTTAGGCCACAATCTCGGAGGAGATCGGCCGTTCGGGTGCAGAAAACTCGAGAGCGGCTCCTCTCGTCGCCATCAAAGACTGCTAAGAGCGACCTGGAGAAAGCCGGTCCGTGAGCAGGATGGGAAGGGAACTGACGAAGTTTGATGGCGTATCGCATGCCCAACATCTGCCTTCGTAAGGCCAGAGGGGGCTCGTTCGCCTCAGCTAACAAGCTGACGACAGGAGTAGTTCGGAAAGCACCAGTCGCAATGCGAATCGCTGCGTGGTGGACAGTGTCAAGGATAAGCTTGGATGAGGATGCAGCGTTGTCATAGATAAAAGATCCATAGTCCAGACGGGACCGCACCAGAGACCGATAAAGAAGGAGTAGCGTACTACGGTCAGCGCCGTAGGACATGCGAGCGACACACTTCAGAATGTCAAGAGCTTTAAGACATCTGTCACGGAGACACTTTATGTGACTTCGGTATGTGAGTCGGCAGTCAAGAGTCATGCCAAGGAACTTGGCCTCCGCAACCACTGGTATGGCTTCACGGTAGAGCCTCACCACCATGGGTGCAGTGGGGCGACGCTTACGGGAAAACTGCATGCCTACCGTCTTTGCAGAGGAGAACCGGAAGCCGTTCTCCTTGCCCCATGCCTCCACTCGAGCAACTGCCATCTGCAGCTGTCGCTCCATTGATCGAGTCGACGCCGCACTGCACCAAATAGCGAAATCATCGACGTAAAGAGCGCGGCCGATGGCTGGAGAGAGGACCTTTTCAATGTCGTTGATCATGACACCAAAAAGCGTCACGCTGAGCACACCGCCTTGTGGGACTCCATTAATCTGGGCGAACCGCTCAGATAACTGGTTGCCCACACGAACACGGAAGAAACGATCACCAAGAAAACTGCTTAGAAAATGACCCATCGTGCCTCGAATGCCTAGCTTATGCAGCTTCTGTAAGATACCGAATCGCCAAGTGGTATCATACGCTGCTTCAATGTCGAAGAACAAGGCGCCTACTTGACGACCTTGTTTAAAATTCGAGCGGACAACTGAGTCAAGAGTAAGAACGTGGTCGACAGTACTCCGGTGCTTTCTAAAACCACACTGAGAATTCGCAAGAAGTCCGTGCCGCTCCAGATGCCAGGTAAGTCGGATATTCACCAGCTTTTCCAACAGCTTTCCTACGGCGGATGTGAGCGCAATTGGGCGGTAGTGCAGAGGGTCCAAACCGCTCTTCCCTGCTTTCAGAACAGGGATGACAACTGCCTCCCGCCAGGAGTTTGGGTAAACACCCGTCATCCATAGGAGGTTGAACAGCTGAAGGAGAGCATCCAGAGCAACCGGAGGGAGATGGCGAAGCATCTCATTGTGGACAGAATCCGGGCCTTCTGCGACACATTTAAGACAGCTTATAGCTGACTTGAGCTCAACCATTGTAAAAGTATCGTTGTAGCTCAAAACGTCGGAGGTGCTAAAATTGACCCCAGAAGCTTCACAAGACGAGCGGTGCCTGACAAAGGATTCGTCGAGGGACTCATCACCACACCGCCGATAGAGGGCGCGGCCTATCTCCGAAGCAACGGCGTTTGGCTCCATGATGTCCCTTCCATCCACCTTCAGCACGGGTAAGGGTACAGAGGAGTGCCGGCCCGAGATGCGCTTTATGCGCGACCATACTTCGCCGATTGGAGTAAAACGATTAAGAGTGCTGACATATCGTTTCCAAGATAAGATCTTGGCCTCTTTGATAGTGCGCTTGGCAACCGCTCTGGCTCTCTTAAAAGCTATCATGTTGGCCGTGGAACTATTCCGCTGAAAGGCACGGTAGGCACGCTTTCGGGCACGAATTGCATCAGAACAGGCATCACTCCACCACGGAACTGGTGGTCGTCGGGGCATACCGGAACTGCGGGGTATGCAGGCTTCGGCAGCCTCGACGAGTTTGGACGTGAAATCATCGACTGACAAACTGTATGTTGGAACATCTGAGAATGACTCTGTCAGTCTCGCCTCGAATTCGGTCCAGTCTGCCTTCGTTAAGTTCCACCTGGGTGGCCGACAGCCAACTGAGCCATGCTCCCGGAGGTCCAGCCAGATCGGAAAATGGTCGCTGCCCATTGGGTGCGCAGCAACGCGCCACGTGAAAAGAGGAGCGAGCTGCGGACTGCTAAGACTGAGATCTAGAACTGATGTCTGGCCAGAAGGTAGAGTAAAATGAGTTGGAGCACCGGAGTTAAGGACGCATAAGTCCTCATCGCCAATAAAAGATGCTAAAAGTCGACCACGGGTGCAAACTGTCTGACATCCCCATGCAGAGTGGTGAGAGTTAAAATCGCCTAGAATCAAAACTGGCTGAGGTAGCTCTGCCAGTAACATACGAAGATCCTGCACAGGGAGAGACTCCCCTGGTGGGCAGTACAGTGAACAACAGGTTAGCTCCCGGTGACCGAGAGCCACCCGAACAGCGACCGCTTGAAGTGGGGCTCTGACCGGGATTGGTCTCGTCGAAACTCTATGGCTGACAGCCACGAGAACACCACCGTGAGCAACTGAGTCGGTATCCAGGTCCTTCCTGAAAATGGAATACCCTTTGAAATGTAGGTGATGCTCTGGTTTCAGCTTCGTCTCCTGTAGACAGACCAAAAGAGGACAGTCGCGACGGATCACCGTCTGTAAATCAACAAGGCTACTGCGGAGTCCTCTACAGTTCCACTGTAAGAAACTCTGCATGGAGAAGACAGTAAAAGAGGCGCAGAAGCGCTTTAAAAGCCCGTCCAGACGTAAAACAGCCCAAGAAGGCGATAAAACTGTTTAAAAGATTGAGTAGAAAGACGACTAGAAAATCACCTCCCCAGAGGATTCGTATTGAATCCTCGCGTGGCTAGTTCTCTGTCGGCCGTCGGCAGACTGGGACCGAGGTCCCACAGGGCCTGAAACGGTTCGGTTGCCAAACCGCACCCGGCCAGGGCCCTGCTCTGGCGGCGACGGGGGACCACGCTTGGCCGAACGCCTGCGTTCGGCCAGCACCGAGCCTGGGGGGCTGGGTGCAGGATCCGGCACGCTGAGGGTTCCGGATGCCGCCCCAAGGGACGGCGGAGGGGGCCGCCTCGGGAGAGGCGGGGGAGGGGGAGGGGGCATGGCCGGAGAGCCGGCCGGGGCGTTCACCATTGGGGACGGCCTCCCCTCCTTGGCCTTCTCGGCCAGTCTGGCACGTTTGGCGTCCCTCGCCCGTCGCTCCTCCTCTCCCCGCCTCAGGGTTTCCAGCACTGCTGGGCTGATCGCCCTGTCAGATCCCGGAGATGGTGGTACAGTGGCTGTTGGAGACTGGCGCCTCGACGGGCGGCGCCGTGGGTGAACAACGGTCCAGTCATCCTCAGATTCTGCCCGGCGACGTGCATCAGCAGCAGGCGCTGCTGGCACAGAATCGGCTGCGGGAGCCGGCGGGGTGTCATCCTCAATGAGCCCCGAGAGGAGCTGGATCAGCTCTGCTACAGAAAGCTGGCGAAGATTGCCGGCCTTCCTGAGGGCACCACTCACTCCAGGTCCGAGGGCGACCCGGCTTGCAGCAGGTTGGGGTGGCCGAGCGGCCACATCTCGGTATGAAAGCGAAGGTGCGGGAGTGCGCTGTCGCACCCTGTCCCGCGCCTCGCGAAAGGAGACGTTCTCCTTCGTCATCAATGCGCGCACCTCAGCCTCGAACACAAACTTAGGGCATTTGCGGTGCCATGCCCGGTGCTGGCCACCGCAGTTGGCACATTTGACACTGTCCGATTGGCAAGCGTCAGAGCCATGCCCCTCAGCTGAGCAGACCCCACAGCGCTGTGTTCCCCGGCACTTCGAGGAGACGTGCCCGAAGGCCTGGCATTTGAAACACCGGACTGGATCCGGAAGAAAGGCACGAATGGGAACCACAAGATAGCCAACCTTGACCTCCCGCGGGAGGGTGGGGCGGTTCAGAGTTAAAACGATTGAGTCGGTGTTCATAAGAGATCCTTTCACCTTACGGCGGATGCGGCGGGCATGGGTGACACCTTGCCCTTCCATTCCGTCCACGACTTCGTCGTCCGCCACGCCGCGGAGGTCCGGGCATGTGATCACTCCCCGCACTGAATTTTTGAACGGATGTGGCTCAACTTTGACCTCTATTTTGCGGACCTGCTTATCACGTGCCTTGAATGATATTTCTTTGAGGGCAAGCATATTCCGGATCTCAGTTTGGTTCGTCAGGTGGATTTCCAGGGTCCCGTCTGGGCGTTGGGTTACACGCTGAGGCTGACAGTGAGGCGAGAGTGCCTGCTCTCTTTGAAACGGATTGAGTTTGAGCGGCACGGGCTGGCCAGACTCATCCTGATCGGTTGAGCTCATGAGCAGAAAGTGAGGCAGCGGCCTCCCAAGATCACCGGGTGGCCGAGGGGTTGCCTCAGTCGAGGTCTGGGGGCGAGGACATCCGGGCGGGGCCGGAGTTGAAGTGGTCGCCGAGGTCGAAGTGGTCGCCGAGGTCGAGGTGGTCGTGGTTGAGGTCGAGGTCGAGGTAGGGGTCGGGGGAGGGAGTTCAGAATCCATGCAGTGTGAGTTGGTCTCCGCCAGCTCGGCCGCCGACGCTCCGCAACGGCGCCGCTACAAGGCCTGGGACGGCCGAGCTGACTGTACGGGACTTGGCGGCACCTTCCGCGGGGGAGAGAGAGACTCACCACCCCCCACGGTCGGATACCGCCTCCTCCCTTGACGCCTCGCCGAGTCACCGCCAGGGGCAGCGCCAGATCAGTCCCACCGACGGAGGACGAGCACAGTGCCCGAACCCCGCCGGCGACACCACTCCGACACCACCCCCGGCGGCATCACGACTGGGAATGGCTCCTCAAGTGCGGCGCCCCACTGAGTATCCCGCCCTTACAGAACTCAGGGCCAAAGAGGCGTGTTGCCCAGCCACCGCGACTGGCTCCGCACGGTGGGGGGCTCAACCTCCAGGATCCCGTTGTCCTGGGGTACGGGTCGGCTCGCCTAGCCTAGTAAAACCGGCTGGTACCCGAGGGGACGCCACTCCCCTTACACTAGCCCAACTCGGCTGTGTTCCTGCGGGTGCAAAAACAACGAAAAAGGTAGGAAAAGAATCAGAAAGCTGTGATCGAACGAAACGCGGACATCCAGTGAGAAGCAAAGCAAAAGCAGACAAAGACCGCTCAAGAGAAACAAAACCACGAAAACCAAGAAAAGTCGGACCGTACCATCTGTCATTCCAGCGATCAAAGCAAGTCGTAAGCAAGCATGGGTCAAGCTGGGGCCGAGGGGGCGCTACTCCCCTTGCTGGCCGAGGCCAGGGCCGCCGCGGGGCAAAGGCCCAAGGAACCCAGTCCAACAGCGACCCCAGCCACTGCCAACCCCCTGCGGGGCCAATCCTGCAGACAATCCATCCAGTAAGCAAGGCAAGTCCAGGTCAAAACGCGCGTCAAGCTGGGGCCGAGGGGGCGCTACTCCCCTTACTGGCCGAAGTCACAGCCGCCGCACAGCCGGAGCCAGATGACCCCGGCTAAGCAGCAGCTCTGACCACGGTCAGCCCCCTGCGGGGTCCGTTCCTCCGTTCCTCCGTTCCGGAACGCCGTTACAATTTTTAGGAACGGAGGAACGGACTCGTTACATTTTAAAAAGGGTAACGGACCAAGTAACTTCCGTTACATTGGTTGTTCGTTCCTCCGTTACACTATACAGTTTAGTCCGTTCCTTCGTTCCTCCGTTACTTTTCGTTGTCCAAGCGGGTTGATCTTTCAGCTAACCCACAGACATTAATGCAGCAGCGGAATAGTGGATTATTGAGCAGCCCTGACTTGAAGACGGAAGATGGCCTGAGTGTACTGGCTAGAGATGTCAATCGGATACCAACTTTTTGGTATACCGATACCAAACCGATACCAACTTGGTATTTGGTATTTGACTCGTAATGTGTTTGGTATTTTGTTGGTATCATGAACCCTCACTAATGTATAAGAGGCTCAGAAATCGGTAAAAAGTTGGTATTTCCCTCATTTTCCCAAGTCGGTTTGGTTTCGGTATTTCCCCGTGGTTTTGGTTGGTATTTGGTTTGATATCGGTATTCCGATTTTCCGTAATTGACATCACTAGTACTGGCCTTCCGCAATGAGCCGGCGTTGCAGTATGTGTTCGCAAAGTTGAACACGGGCGTCCCTTCAAGCGCCTCAGTAGAGCGCATGTTCTCAATGGGAAAAGATGTGCTACGTGCAAAAAGGGCTACTCTCTTAGAAAGTGGGCAGCTCTTCAATTAAGGGAGGTGGGGGGGGGGGGGCACTGCCGACTTTTGGTCCCATTCTTTCCATGCAACGCACATAGGGCTAATGTTAAAATGCCAAAATCAAAGGGGGCACGGTGCGCCGGTGCCCCCCCCCCCCCGTTCCGCCGCCTATGCTCTCAGATGCCAACCTGGAACGTCTAGTGTTCGTGAAGGGCAACGGGCATCTGGCCGGGGACAAGTGATGCGCATCAGTACCACCAGACGTTCCAAGGTTTAGTGTCCAATCAGTGCCCGCTGTCTTGGCAGATTTGGTGGGCATTCCGCTTTCTCGGTAGGTTTAGTTTGTGTCAGAATGGTCTCAAAAATGTGTGAAATACACAACATTTTAACGTTTTTTATTTCGCTGTAACGGAGTAACGGACGAAAGAACTTCCGTTACATTATATGCAGAGGAACGGAGGAACGAGTAACGGAAGTCAGGTTTTGAAGGAACGGAGGAACGAGTAACGAAGTTACAATTTTGGGGAACGATGCCCACCTATGGTGAAATATAATGAAAAAAGGGTTTTTCTTTCTAAATATTACTCTGAAAATCACACAAATATCACACATTTTTATAGCCAACGGTTCAAAATACTGCAAAAAAGCTAAGAAAACGCCGTAACATCTTTGATGGCGTAATGAGCCTTGCTGATTGGCTTCATCGGGGAGCTTGGGCCATAAAAGGAACTATCCAGTGGGGGAAATAATGTTTTCGAACACAAAATTCAAAACATGCCATTGAATCCGTGGGAATGTTGGTGGGCGCAATTGGTTAGGAGGGCGCAATACACCCACTTTCCCCTACATCCTTGAGAATAGTTCTGACTTAATGAATTTGTTGAAAGCAAACAATATGCTCACGGTTTATCACACATGTATGTTAATGCATAACTTAAGTTTCAAACCAGTGAAGATCAGAAATACTAATAATTTACCGTCCTTTATTACAACTTCCGCTCTGCACGGGTTCCCCGATGAGCCGTCAGTTGTCGCTGCAGTTGGGAGGGCGATCAGGGAGTCAGCTGTTGGGCACATCAGCTGTTTGGCTTTCGACCCTGCATTCATCTATGGCGCATGTTAACTTGAAGTGGCGAATGTTTATGTTTTCGGTGAGTGTCAGGCCCTGGGGCGATGTTTATGCCGCCCTCAGGTGTGAAGGCGATGTCGGCAGCGGACAGGGAATTGTAGCTTAGTGTGGAACCGGTGACCGTGGCACGGGGAGTTTTCGTGCCGAAGGCCGTGCTGAGGCTGGCCGTCGTGTTTTGTGGCACCGTTGTTGTCGGTGACGGCTGTGCTGGAGGCCGTGTGGCGGTTCACGGCCACGGCGGATTTCGGTTGTTCTGGGCCGTGCTGGAGAGCCCAGTCGTTGGTTTGTCTGGAACGGAAGACTGGCCAATACAGCGGCTTATTTCTTGCTCGTTTTTCCAACTGCTACGAACTAAGGACAGTGGTTGTGCCGAAAAACCCATGTTGAGATCCCACAGACCACCGGCTGCACGCAACCGGTGGTCTGCATGCAACCGGCGCATCGGCCCCACGGACCGCCGCGCCGGTTGCACACGTAGGCCCCCCGGCTCGCCATTGGCGTTGGCTGCAAGGCTCGGGCCCAGTTATCAATCGTGTTTTATCATCTATTACTATGAATCTGCCAGTCTCCCTCCGCTGCTGACTGGCTCGAGGTGGGCTACGCTGGTGCCGCGATAATGAGTTATTGATCCAGTGCTCCTCTGATCCCCCTAATACAATGACCCAGTGATCAGGAGGAGAAAGTGTCACTCTCTCCTTCAAATACATCACTTCTGTTATCAACGGAGAGGACCTGATTCTAAGGAAACAGTTTTATTAAGAGCGATAAGTGCGATGAATCAGCGCGGTCTAGCCGTCGCCGCTGACACCCCGGAGACACCTCAGGTGGGGACCCGGCCCACCATGGGTGCCCAGTCCCACCCCTCCTCCACCCTCGCAGCGGCGGCCTCCACCGTCGCTGCCTGGAACACCTTTGACAAGGTCACAGGCTGCTGCCCCAAAATCACCGTTGGGGCAGCAGGAGCCCCCCCCCCCCGCGGCTCCAGGGCGCCTTGCCAAACGGCAAACGCCCCCAAGCTGGTCGTCCTCGGAGGGCGACGCCCCTCGTGCGAAACAGGCTCAAGCCACGCCCGATCTGTCTCCGCAGAAGGCAGACTGCTCCACCGAGAGGGCTCGGGGATCCCCCGTATCCGCTACGGGGGGGGGGGGGCTCTTCGGAAGTAGAGGACTTAGTCTAGTCAGAGTTGATTTCAAACACCGGGAGCTGACAGTCTGTTCCTTATACCTTCCACCAGGTATAGCGCTCCCGGTGGTTGAGCTGCATCGACTTGTCGATGACCTCCCAACTCCGGTCCTGGTAGTCGGCGATTTCAACGCCCATAGCTTGGCGTGGAGTTGGGACTCGTGGTCGGCACTGGCACTCGTGGTCGACTTATAGAAACTTTCATCCGCGATGAGGCGCTCTGTATTTTAAATACGGGACAGCGCACCCATTTTACCACGCCCTCCGGTCAAGCATCGGCTCTGGGCCTGAGCTTAGTCAGTCCGCGGCTAGTTCAGCTTTTTGTTAAATCTCACGCCGATCAAAGCTAGGGTGATTATTGTGACTTTTTGACCTGACCTGGTGATCGGACCTGGCGTGACCCAAGTTGAATTTTGTCCCCAGGTGTGATTCTATTGTCAGACAGTATTTCATGTTTCACGAAAATAGCGGTGCTAAGAAAAAGAGGTAGGAAGGGCGAAATTTACTCCCCCTCTCTTCTCCGCTCTATCGCGCATTTGTCAAGAAGTTCCACCTTAGCCTAAAGTAGAGTTTGGTCCGATGATAACAGATAAATTCGTTCTGAAGGCGACGAGATAGACAATCTCGAACCTATTCTCCTGGAGCCACCGATTGCAGCGACGGCGACGCGCACCACGCGACCACTATGAGCGACGGCGACACTCGGATGATGGTGGAGGGCCGGGAGGTGACGCGTCTGCCGGCCTCCTCCGTGGACAAAGTGGATTTCCTCCCACGCAATGTTAAGTGTACCTATAATTTCATGGTTATGAACATTTTGCGGTTGAGCTGGAGAACCTGCAGCGCGTCCTCCAAGAGACAACGGAAGCCAACGGAGGTCCGCAAAATATCCATCCCACCATCGTGAAAGGAGAGCCGGGCGGGGAAGACGCGGTATTCGTCGAGGCCTGGGAGGTGGTAGTGCCCCCCCCCCTCCGCCCAGACCAAGCATTCCTAGGCTGTGGCAGGCCGTCTTTTGGATGTTTAACCTCAAAACTCCGAAAAACATGGCCAATCTGAATCGGTTTCTGGCAACCAAAGTGTTCGGCGGACTGAAGGCCGCTGAGCCGCCATCAGCAGCGGTATCGCGACCGTGAAGCAAATGGAGTGAGATCCTCGGAGAGCGTGCCGCGGCGGGGTGTCTTAAGCGTTTGTCAATTCTTTGAGCCTAACACCGCCCTGGACTATAAATACACATTTCTTGAAATCTATTTTTTATCTGTGCTTGGTTCACAGGCTTAAGGTTATTACGCTATTAGTCCAATATTTTTTTTTTCGGGGGGATTTGGAGCGAAGTTATGGGGACCGTGATCCTAGGTCAAATTTTTATGCTATCCTTCCTAGGTACAATTATAGTTTATTAGGTGTGTCTTGACGAGAGAAATACGATACTAATAAAAGAAGGTTCGTGCAAGTTGTGGGTCAAAGGTTGCTGCAGAAAACTGTTTAAAAAATGTTTATTTTGGCAGATTGGCCCCACACAGGTTAAACCGTTCACCGAAGGTTAAATCATGTTGGCAAAAGAGCGTGAAAAGAGCTATCGAATACGCTTTTCCGCGGCGCTGCAGCTTTATCTGTTCCTGTATAGAACCTACCCTGTAATTCATCCAGATCCGCGTCGTTTGTGTACCCGAACCACAATCACATATCTCCAGCTCTCTCCTATCTCTTATGAAGCACGCGTAGATCTGTTCACTGTTGCAATGCTAACCTGGATGACAGTTTCGTGACTTCCTGGATATAACTGGCTTTCTAGTACCTACAGGTTTGGCAGTCGACACCCTGCTTCGTCTGATGGGCGAAGAGCACCTGATGATGAAGGAGGGGGACGGACGGCCAATGACGTCCATGCCCGTCCTGGAGGACGGAGAAGCGGTGACACTGCACGTGGAGGGCATCCCCGTCGCCAAGGAATATAAGCAGGCCATGCTCCTGCTCTGGTGTTCGGCGTTTAACATCTTCAATATCAAAACCACGCAGAAGAATAAGAACACCAACTGAATCCTGCGGGCCAAAGTCTTTGGTCTCGGCGATGAACGAAAGCCAGATGCGGCTGTGAAGCTGCAGGCGGAGTCGTGACTGAAGTAGTCATGATAGAGCGGGCATGGCGTGACTTAGGTACTATGACGAGGAAGTGACGGTTGACCTTTTTTACTAAGAGAAGTTGCAAACTTTTAGTTGAAGTGGTAATCATAGGTACAATGGTCTATAGTGAAATAATTGTGATGTTTTTGTTTTTGCTGTCTTGACACAACCGCTCTCCGTGCACACATAAGTCGCATCTACTTCCGTAGCCTGTTCTGCGCCGTCTGAGAGTGAGAACCAAGAGTTCCGACTCCAGCAGTCAGAAGCGGCTATGCTTTGGAGTCCCCAGCCCAGACCGCGGGGTGTAGGTAAACATGAACCAACTACTACTCTTCTTGAACGGCTCCCCTTGTGAAAATGTGAGTACAGCTCGTAATCAAACATTCAACATACTGGTGTAAAGCAACCAACTTGAACGATTGCGCAATGTGACCATCTTCCGAAAACATCCAGCAAAACCTAGCTGGCTGGGATACGTCCAGGTGTGTCAGACGGACTTCGTCCATCGGGCAGGCATGGGAAGGAACAGTCATATCGCGGCACGAGAAAATCGCTTATCCAAAGGTGTGCTTGTGGCTCGAAGGAGGTATGCCGGCAGACCACGTCATGATCAGCGGGTTGGCAAGCACAATCAGTTGCGGTTTGGCAACCAAGCAGGCAAACGTTTCCAAGCGTCAATTCGCTGCAGTTGATCCCAAAGCTAACAAAGTTCAAAGATGAGGAGGTAGAGCTGTGATAGATATATCCCGGCGTAACCTGTGCGCTATAGCAATCATTCACTCCCAACCATTATACCAGAACGATGGCAGAAATGCTTCGCAAGCTGTTCAATACAGTGATAAAGGAAAACAACAAAATTCAACAGTCGCGAGGACAATGGGAGGTACGAAGTAAAACACGTCAAGGAAGAACGCATGGGCCGTCCCACTAACGTGAAAATGGAGAAAATGTTGATGTTTGTTTGTAACCGTCTTTCTTACTGTTTCGCCGTCTTGTTTCTAACACTAGCTTGTGATTTTTTTTCCAAACCATCCCTGTTTGATAGTGCCACCATTACCAAGCAGTACACGTGTGTCTGTATGCTGGAAATTACTACTTATGAATATGTACATACATGATTCAATTATTCAGTGATTCAATACAACACCGATGACTCCGGGCAAGAAAAAAAAAAACAACAACAACCAACCAAACAAACAAACAAAAAAAGGGGCTAACTGAACATGACAAAACCGTTGTCTCCTCCTTAAGCGTATACGGGTTAAAAAAGGCTCTTTCGGAGAAGCTTGTTTGGTGTGGGGCTGGGTTCAACCCCACCCCTCGGTGTCGAGAATCGCGGTGGGCGGCTCCGCCCCTCTGCCGAGAGGCCACTGTCTAACAGCAGGGCGCATGCGCGATGACCGGCCGGCGGTCAGCCGGGTGGCGGTGCCAGACATTGTTAAGTGGGCTGCTGCCGGACGCGGACGAATACAAAACACACGAGAAGCAACGCCGTCTTTGCCTAACATTTGTATTACTTAGCTCCAGCCCTACACAACAGATGTGCATAAAAAAAAAAACTGACAAAGCCGTTAAAGTGAGTGCTGGACCGTTGGGCCGTTGGGCGGAGGGCCAACCCTGCACGTGTTAGCATATCCACTCAAGAGTTGACAGTGTTTCATGCTAAGTAAAATGTTTGGAGTTTCAGGAATGCTCCATCTGACTGCAGCCTTGGGGCGCAGAAGTCGTCCCTGAAGTTATATACCAATGTCGACATGCGTATGCAATGCATACATGACATGCCTGAGGCAGATACATGGAGATGAGGGGCCGCTTGCCCTTTTTATCGTGGACCCTTCTATGAGCCTCCTGTGGAGGTATTCATCTACAGACTACCTATTCGCTGTTACCGACAAACTAGCGAATGTCACCGCCTGCTGCGCGAGGCAGTCGCTGGAAGGAAGAGAGACTCCGGCAGCAGTTAGAGCAGCTGCAGCAGACCGGGACAGCTGCGCGAGAGGAGGCTGCTCAGGGGCGCCGCCGGCTGGCCTCTGCCAGGGCGCTGCGACAACAAGAGAGGCACGCGATGTGCGCAGTCGCAGTCGCCGTTGACCTTGGCCGACGGGCGAACGACGCACGACAAGGGACCCAGAAACTCTAAAATCCTTATCCTCCGGAGCGATGACAAGCCTTTGAGTGCGTTGTCCCCCTCCCAGCGAAGAGACGGCTGTGACCGTTTCGGCTCAATTGTCCGCTGCGACCGCATGCGCGATGGAGCCATCGAGGTCGAGTTCCGCAGTAGCGAGGAAGCGATGAAAGCCTTTATTCGTGTACTCCGAGGGAAAGGCCTCCGGTCGGAGGCTCGTCTCCTTACCGCTGACGGTGGAGCCGCACCGGAGCAAAAACTCGAGCAGAGGAGTCATAAACTGCAACACCTTCCGCGACGTGAGCGACGAAGAGATGTTCACTATCACGATCTGGCCCTCTCCCGCGATAGCACGTTGTTGAACTGAAATCCATTTGTTACAGGTGCATCGCAGCTCTGCTGAAGTTCGCCGACGACCAGACGGTGACGATGGCCCGGAGGCAGCTCTGGCAGGCTCGAAGCCTCCACGGCGAGGAGATCGCCAACGCCACGCCACCGCCGCCGAACTCGTCCGGAGCCAACAGGCGGCTGTCTCCCCGGTGACGGACAGCCTCCTGCCGGCGTGGGAGGTTCGGTGCGGTGCAGACGACTCCAGCCGCTCCTACCGGGTGGAGCAGGAACACCGCCAGTGCCCGCAGATCGGCTGCCCGCAGCGGTGTCAGGAGTGCCGGACCTGCGTCCACCACCTGCGATGCAGCTGTCCGAACTGGACGGGCCACAAGTTAATGTGCAAGCATATTCAAGCTGCGTGCCTGCTCGTGGATGGCCTGTCGTCCACGCCGCCACATGATGGAGGCCAAATCATTCAGCGTAGCCCCTGAAATGTTTGACCGTGCCAACTCATACTGCTAGCTGCTGATTTCTAACATCTACGTGCACCGTTGAGCGGGAGGTCAACCTCACAAAAAGTCAGCCTTTAACCCGGCAGTTGCTGGGGTATTTCGCCACCCACCGTTTGCTGGGGGGGGGGGGGGGGCGTTAAACGCCCCCAGCCGATAACTCGAGAACCAATAGGCGCAGCGAAACGCACGAGGCGGCAAACGAAAGAACGCGACGAAACGCTTCAGATGAGTACTTTAAAGTTGAATTTTGAGGTCACAGGTCGGGTCAAGGTCAGGTCAAACACCTGAAATCGGGCTTTCAGTAGCATGAACTTCAGGACTTCGCAATGGGCGCCTCTCGTCACAAACTCTGTCAAAACGGTGCAAAATCCATCATATAAGGCCTACAAGAGTATCAGCTCCATGTAGGGGTCAGTCAAGCATAGGTCAGGGTCAAGGTCAGGTCAACCGGGTAGGCACATATCCCCGAAAATCAAAACTGATATTCGCAGCCTGCGACACGTGTTTTATGGGTAATTTGGGGCGTAGAACACGATGGTAACATTCATTTTATCATATGTGTACGTGTTTTGCTCAAAAAGTTCAATTTAACAAATGCATGTATCATGATCATGAAGTAGTCACGAGAAATTGCCAAGATTCAGTTCAAGAATTTGGAAAATGTGGAACGATAATCAATAATCGAAGATTGCCATTTGATTGTTCATGGTATTGGCAGTCTAATGGCGTTTACGGCATGTCTGTATGTCTATTCTGTGATTTTATATGATTTTTTGAACATATGCCGTTTTTGGTCGAAAACTCAGAAATCATGACGTCACTAAAACCTCGATATCTCAAAAATTTTCCGACCGATTTTTTTGAAACTTTGTCACAATAACCTTCAATTAATTCCCTACAGGTACCCAAAATTTGGCGCGCCTGCGGCGCGCCGTTTTTATGCTATGGCCCGGCGAAAAAAGTGGGGGCGTTTAACGCCCCCCCCCCAGCAACTCGCGGGTTAATCCACTCCAGGGTTGACAATGTCTTATGCTCAATAAAATGTTTGGTGTTTCAGGTAGGCTCCATTTGCCCTCAGCCTTGGGGTGAAGAGGTCGTCCGTGGAGTCATTTACCCATGTCGACATGCGTGACGTGCATGCATGCATGACGTGCCTGGAGCAAACACATGGTGATCAGGATGTCGTTTGCCCTTTCTCCTGTGGACCCTTGCTTCTATGAGCCTCCTGAGGAGGCATTCATCTAAATAGACTACAGTCAGATACTTCAGGCCTAAGAAGTGATCAAAGTGGTGTCAAAGTGGACAAGGGTTTTCATATACATGTGGAGATGGACCTTCAGTCTCATCTTCAGTCTCAGTCTCCCTACGGTCTCTAGTCCCCGTTCCTTTGGCAGAAGTCAGTTTTCAATGGCAGAGGCTGACATGACCGCCGAGATCGCGGCGGCGCGTGTGCATGTAGAGGAAAAGATTGGTCGCACGAAGAAGTTCAAGATTTTGAGCAGTAAACTCCAGTGGACGCTCATTCTTAACATAGATAGCATCCTGCAGGTGATTTGTGGCATTATAATCCTAAGCCGGCCAGTTCCGGTTGTGAAACAAGAACAAGGAATAATGGGCCGAAGAGGACATCGAACAGTTCATGGTGTTGTCTTTCCACGAGATGGTGGCGGACCAAAGTGTACTGTCTGCTACGACTCGACGGGAGACGGGGTCTACGTTCCGTGCAAACAAGTCCAGGCGCTTATGGTTCTCGGCCTTAGCAGTCACTGGAAACAGCTAGTGTACTTCCGACTTCGACCATCAGATGACCCACAACATCATGTTCTCAGCCATTGCCGTCGAGGAGGACGCCGGATTTCAGGTCGTGGCCATGATCTGTGACCTGTCGCCAACAAACCGTGGGTTTCTGTACTCCGACCGATGGCTCAACATGAAGCCGGAAGACAGCTAGTTCACGCATCCGTGTCATCCCTCTCGGAAGATTTACCCGTTCGAGGATATCCCTCACAGGTTGAAGTTCCTGCAAAACCACATCATGGACCACGACGCCAACTTCTGGCGCGGAGCTGTGCTGAACAGGAGCATGTTCGCAAGCTGTTCATTGTTCAGCGTTCAGTATCGACAACGCCGAGTTTATTCTGTGCAACATCCAGACGATGCGGCACGTGACGGCGAAAAGCCAAGAGCGTCAGCGGGTGTCGCTGGGGGAACAGACACTCGGCGAGACCGTGGGTCGCACCCTCCTGCACAACTTCGGCGAGGAGTACAGGGAGGAGGCCAAGTTCATCAATGCCGCCGACCGCGCGTTGTATGTCTCAAACTGGCTACTAAATCTCGCCTTCCTTCAGTAAGTGGAAGTGTGGCTGGTAGTCACATGTTTGCTTATCTTGCCTCCATCTTGCCAAGAGCAGGGCGTGGGCGTTCCAAGATTCTGCGTACCAGCAGATCCTGGAAAGATGAGGTTCCGGCATGGTCCAACACAAAATTCAGAGCAAACTTTCGGGTGCACATGCCATGCTAGTCAGCCTAATATGTCCATTTGCTATGAGGACGAAGGCAGTGATGATGCTTTCACACATGTGTGCTTTTCCTTACCTTTCTTTGTGCACGTGAGCATCGGTCACCAATGTCCACAGTCGTCAAACCCAAAGTTCCTTGATACGCGGCATGGGTGGAACAAATATCAACCCCACGCCAACGGAGTTCAAGACCTGAGTTTGGTTGCTCCTGCTCGGCGCTCCGCCGGCGGTTGTTGTCGATTTTAGGACCCGGCCATCCACCTCGGGTGCTTGGTCGCCATGGACGACGACTCGCCGGTGTATCTGAGCTCCCGGGGTCTCCGAGAGCTAGGGGAAGCGGAGGAGCCGGCGGAGCCCCCGGACGCGAACCTGCAGGACATCAGCCGCCTCCTGGAAGCCGCAGAAGCCCACCAAGGCGGGACACTCGATTCATTCGAGACAACCGATTCCAAGTTCAGTAAGGAGGGGCTGGTGTACGTGGCTGGATACCTGGCCTACAAGCTCCACTCTGTGGACAGCACTGAGCAGCCTAAGCAACGTGCCCAGCCGGGCGGAGCTGGTCCCGACTGTTAATGGCTATTTGAGCTGAGCAGCGGAGGTCTGTATGTACCCTCAGGCAAATGATTTCAGCAAGTACAAACATTTAATGTTGTGTTTTGCACCATGCACGGGAAAGACATCGATGGTGGCCCAGGTGTCGTCAGGCGGCTCCCTGAGTTCTTAAGCTGAAGTACCTGTGGTATCCCGAGCCGCCACCCCCCCCCCCCCCCGGGCGCCGCTGGGATCGTCCGTGCGTGGGCCGGCGCGGCGGCCGCACGGTGAACGACGACGAGTGGTCGTGGCCGAGAGCCGGCACTGTGGAGTCCCGTCCGGACGAGCTATACAGAAGGTACCATTAGACCCGTGCTGTGGTCTGGAGTGACACGGCCGACCGACGCGAGGAGCAGATAAGCGGATAAAGTACCCAACGTCGATGCTGGGGTGATGAAGAAGCAAGTCGATTCCACTGTAACTGAAAGAGAACGGGATCCCTCCTAGAATCATTTGTGGAAAGTGTTTAAACCTGCCTTCTATTAACACTGTTGCAAGTACATACTCCTGTACTTAATGAGCCGACAGAACTTCAATCTAATCGTAGTAAACCACATGGCGGTCGCCGCAAGTATGATCGAGCATGGCGACACAATCGGAGAGCCGCCAACGGAGCAGCAGCGGCGGGACGAGCCGGGCGCCTTCACGCGGCCGCTTCGGTAACAGGCGTACCGGCTCTACATATCCTGGAGGTAGCACATAATCATGTAGGCCAAGTATTTTGGCTACAACGTTAGCCTCTACAGAAGAGCGAACAAAGATAGATCAACATTACTTTCCCCATGTACTTTTAAAATAAACATGCTAATAAGGACTTGTTTGTGGGTATATGCTGCTGGAAGAATGTTACCACATGTATGGAAGCATCGCAATAAATATGGGTCATTTGACTATATGAGTTGACTAGAGGCATCCGCCTCCGTTCAATGTGCGGCTTCATGGGGCGCGGCAAACGCCAGCCAGTGCCGCCGTGCGCCGTGACAGCCATCCGACGCAAGTGGCCGGACCCCAACGGCCGGTAGGTACACTGGCTATTGCACCATCCTGGAGTGGGCGTGATGGTGAGAGGGAAGGGGCTTGGGCGTGTGCGTGGGTCAGGGTTGGGAGCTGTTCGCAGAGTCTACTTTTTAGCATTCTGCCCTGTCATCTGTGATTACGAGCGAGTGCGAAGAGCAAGGCAAGTATTTTCATTTTTTTACGGAAAATCTGAGCTTGAGCGAACCGGCCCATCAGGGTTAGATCTCAGCAACTGCTAGTTGTTTAAGTGCAATGCACTTGATCAGTCCCTATGGCAGAACTGATCCGGGCACTGCAGACGACAAGATTGTTGATTTGCTGGTAATTATTGTTTGGCGTTCACCTTTTCCAGTGATGTGTGGTTGAGCTGCTATTTATAGAGGACAAGGGGAAAGCGTGACGCTTTAAAACAGAGCTGGGCAGCTTTGCTGGTAAAAACCTTTCTGATACATTAGAAACGGTCCTGCGTTTTACGTATTCACCCATCGCATACACCGTTGTGTGATATGGTTTGAACGTTAGCAAAGTAAAACCGAAGGCGACGAAACTGTGCACTTCTTATTCATAAAAGGATCTTCCGAAGGGCTGGTGCTCAACTACTAGCACCCTGGCAAAGAAAGTACAGATTGTGATGTGACAGCTGGTCGGCGGCGGGGTCGAGTCAACTGTAGCTGACAGACAAGAACGGGAAGACTGCTATCGGCAACGTCCTTGTGTTTTCAGTCATTTGTGGCAAATCTTTTCATCTTTGAGCTGCTTTCCATCAACACTGTTTCCACGTACATATTCGGCCCGTATTCACGTCGGAAAACTTCGTGCATATGCACATTCCATGTGCTGCAGTCCTTCCGGCGAGAGCTCCAGCCCCTGATGCAAGATTGTACCCGCGAGCATTGGGACAATCTTCTCAGCACCCTGGAAAAACTCGCCTGCGCTGATTCGGAGGATCAGTAGTCAGTACCTTCCAATTCGTTGAAATTGGGGTCGGGAAGGGTAGATCAGTACCTGAAAGATAACTGGGATGGTATCCGCAGCGAGTGGACCAGAGGCTTAGCTGTGGGAAACACGACAGGCGTGTTCACGAACAACCATCTGAGTCGCTCCATGCGAAGCTGAAGTCTGTCCGCAAGACTCGTGAATCGTTCCGAAAAAAATGGTGAATCGTTCCGAAAAAAATGATCTTTCAGGGGCCCTGGCACCTGGAAAACATTTATCGGTCAGTCGTGCGGCGACACGAGTAACAGCGTGACAATTTACCGTATCGTGTAACAGCGTAAAATATTCACCGTACCGCGAGCATGCGTAGGCGGATACGGTTCGTCACGCATGCGCGTTGTGAGGAGGCGTTGTATACGGACCCTGCAGCGGTATACGTGGCTGCCGCTCCCGCCGTGAGTGGACTATCTTTGGTGTGGCCCGTGAGCGTGATCCGGCTATTCGCTATTGGTGCCCCAAAGGTACTCTTTTAACCCTGCCCGTCGCCACAGGGCGGGCGCCTCTTCCGTCATGTCCCGGATATGTAATGTTTGGATGTGTGATAGCCGTGCATCGCGATCGGCATACAGTTAATAATTGCCCGGTTTTGACGGCGTTATTATTTTGGCTGTTTTCGCCCTGTCGATCCAGGGACATGCTGCTGGTACTCGGCGACAGTTTCGCAAATCGGGCGGGCCGCCGAAGAGGAAAGCTGCACGGGCATGTCCTCACGGCTGGCTGGCTCGGGAGCCGTATTGCCGACGGCGAGTTTCGGCGCTGGGCCATTGCAACTGCGCAGCGGCTCCGTCAAACGCGCGTCCTGTTGGTTGTTGGCGGCAACGACATCGCCTCCAACCCGTTTAGCCCTCGCGGACTCATGGAGCTCTTTAGGGAACTGGCGATCGGAACC
The DNA here is from genome assembly GCF_019059575.1 of Amphibalanus amphitrite. Lineage (NCBI taxonomy): Eukaryota > Metazoa > Arthropoda > Thecostraca > Balanomorpha > Balanidae > Amphibalanus > Amphibalanus amphitrite. The sequence goes on from NW_024881672.1 coordinate 319,828, forward strand.
GTTGCTACTGGCGCCGATCAATTACACCTGCTGCTGATCCCGACGCGAGAGGATTTCGACCGCCGCCGGGAACTCCATTGGGCTCGCGGGTGAAGCCGCCACCCCCGCTACACTTCAGGCCTCCGACGACACCGTCGCCGTCACCGCCACCGCCACCGCGCTGCCAGTGCCGCCGCCGCCGCCCGCGTTGCCTACGACCGGCCCTCCGCCACCTCCACCAGGTACAGCCGCCGGCTTGGGGGTAGACCTCGACCTCTGTGACGATACATCGGCGGTGGCACCGGCATTGCGGAGCCGGATCCAGGCTGATAAAGATATATATATATATATATATATATATATATATGCATGTTTGTGTAAAAATGACAGCATAACGGGCGTTTGTTTGCTTTTGCAATATAGGCACAATTTTACATGAATTTGAAGCAGATGGCAAGAAGATCGTACGAAGTTTACAGAACTTGGCAAAAAAGCAAACAAACGCCCGTTATGCTGTCATTTTTACACAAACATGCATCAATGAGAACCTGCTGCCCAAATTTACACACACACACACACACACATATATATATATATATATATATATATATATATATATATATATATATATATATATATATATATATATATATATATATATTTCTACACCGCCACCCATGAACAGGTGACCAGGAGTGCCCCCTCCCTCTATCCCAGCGACACACAGAACCTTACGTTAACACCAGTGAACTTAAAATGATAAGTCGCGGCACTCCCAGCTAAGAGTAAGGAAAAAACAAAAAAAAAAGCAAAAAACGAGAGAAATATCAGTGGAGAATGCATGTTGTTAATATAGTAGCTTAAGAGAAGCAAAGTAATCACAACTGAAAACAGTTGGTGACTGCCCTTCTACGCCAGGAACACCCACTGATGCACACTTACACAGGGTATTGTTAGTGGGAAGAAGGGATTAGAGGGGGAGCAGTCATACATACATGGTGGATGGTCGTAGGTAACATTTCTGGTCAAATTCAAGCAAGGTCATTCACTGAGCCTCTGTAAAGCTGTCCAACTAAGCAGAGCTTGTTGTCAGACAGCCCACAGAGGCCAGTTCCGAGGTGGTTGGAGTAGAAATTAATGCAATATAACGAAAATGAGAGGTAACATCAACGAGAGAGGAAAAAAGACGGAGAAGGAATACAGCTGGGAAGGAAAGACGGGCAAGAGAACTACTACCCTACAATAAGTTTTAATGTTTGACGGCCAGGCGGGCCGCGAGCCCCCGCCCGCACCCCCGGAAAATAAAAAATTATATATATATATATATATATATATATATATATATATATATATATATATATATATGGCAATTTATGCGCCAACGGCGTATAAAGACTTTTATCGGTCGTCGCCAACTTAAGCGCTTGTCAACCTGCGGCGGCTGAGCCGGCGCGGCGGCGGCGCCGCACCCGCAGTTGACGCAGCGACAGGCGACGCAGAGCCAGCAAAAAAGTCGTTGTTCGCTGTAGTTATTGGTCTTAAGGTTTCCTCTGGAGTCTCACTGCGGCAGCACGCCTTGTGCAACATTGCTGGCATCCAGGTTGGTGATTACGTTCCGATATCTGGGACAGACTCTCTGCTGATGGCAGTATAGACGCGTTGTCTCGGTTGTGTGGGGTGGATGGGCTGTTCCACCTCTCCAAAAACGTACAAAATACAGCCCCGTTACACACACTATGACAATGTTTTTTGCAAGCGCGAGGGCGGCGACGGATAAATGGCAATTTATGCGCCAACGGCGTATAAAGACTTTTATCGGTCGTCGCCAACTTAAGCGCTTGTCAACCTGCGGCGGCTGAGCCGGCGCGGCGGCGGCGCCGCACCCGCAGTTGACGCAGCGACAGGCGACGCAGAGCCAGCAAAAAAGTCGTTGTTCGCCCGCCGCCACCCCAACGCCTCCTGTGTCATGTTCGTTTATTTTGCTTTAGGCGGTGCTACTGCTGTGTGCTCTCTGAACTGGGCTGTTCCACCTCTCCAAAAAACGTACAAAATACAGCCCCGTTACACACTATGACAATGTTTTTTGCAAGCGCGAGGGCGGCGACGGATATATATATATATATATATATATATATATATATATATATATATATATATATATATATATATATATATATATATATATATATATATCTGGCACTGCTGCTCGACTCGTCTGACCGTTCCGCTACCGAGCGGAACTAAACCAGTCACCGGTGACCTGACCGTTCCGCTACCGAGCGGAACCAAACCAGTCACCGGTGACCTCGGGGACCTTCAGAGACTTGTAATAAACGGCGCTTTTGAGCTGGTCAAAGAGCAGCTGGAGATGGCTAATCATGGCGGGCATGATGCCAGCTGTAGCCAGTGTGATCACTGATCAGTTCACTTGTAACTTGGCCAAAGTAAATTCTACCTATCATCATGGGAAGGCGTACACACGCGCACAAACGATCACATCTTTTTTCTCGGATGATACTAACCCGGATAAATGGCGGCTTTCTTACCTGTCCCGACCACTGCAGGCTCAGGTCCTGCCAGCGCCACCATCCCAGCATGTGGGCCAACGCAGCCTGCCTCACCGAGAACGCCCTAGAACCCAGTCTGAGCGGCTCATGGAGCTACGTACCACCACGCAACTCATCGCACCTGCGGGACAGAGTGCACTGGCGGTAGCTACAGCAGCCTGCATGGTTCTCTTCGGCAGGCGCTGAGACTGTTAAGCCAATTGGTGTCATGCCTGATAACCTGGACTTTTTGCAAGAGCACCCGACGTTCCACCAAGATCTTTCCGTCCGTTATCCAGATCCTGACCCAGCCAACAACAGTGCGGCAGACTCGCACGTATCGCCGGTCATCGGGCGTTTCATCTCGCCAATCATTAGGTGCCAACCAGCTGCCGTGTTTGTCCCCACTGTCCGGAGGGTTGCAACCGTGCCTCCTACCGTCGCAAGTGCACGCAACGGGAGCTGTTAGCTATCATGGGTAAACTTATGCATGCCAGCAAATGTGCGCCGCCGGGGCGTGCTTTCAACTGGCGCTTGTTGGACGCACTGCAGGGACTGCGGCGACGAATCCGAGTCACGGCGTCAGTACGGGCGGACTTGGACTGGTGGCGGCAATACCTGCCGCTATGGAACGGTACGTTCCCCATAATTAATCCAGCAGAGACGGCGAGTGCTTCAATTATTCTTCACACAGACAGCTCCCGGTGGGGCATGGGGGCGTGTCTGGGTGATGAATGGTGGAAGGTGGAATGGCCAGAGGAACTCAAACAGTGCAACTCCCCATCGATGACGTGGCTAGAACTTGTACCCGTTATGATCGCTTGCTTGGTGTGGGGCGAGTGTTGGCAGGGGCGACGGGTGCGTATATACTCCGACAACATGGGCGTCGTGGGCATGTGGGGCAGGGGCTGGTCTGGCGGAAACACGACCCGAGGCAGAGGGGAGGAGGCTGACCCGAGATAAGGCACGCGCAGTAAACAGAGGGAGGGAGGGGTGGTGGGACAGACGCGGGGAAAGAAGCAAACACCACGTGGTCGAACAGTCCGAGACGCGCGCTCAGAGGCGACGGACGGTGTGACGAGTGGGGAATGAGTGACAGGCTGCGAAAAATGTGCCTCCTACAGTGCCTCAACCGTGCCTCCTACAGTCCCTTGCACTCCCCCTCGTCCTGATTCCGGCTCCAGACCAGTCCGGCTCGATCAGGAACGACCGTTCTTCGAGCTCACGCTGTCTCCGCTTTCAGATCACGAGTATGCGCGTAGTCGCAACCAGCTCTACGACACAATCGGCAACGTCCGTGCGTTTTCAGTCGTTTGTAGTAAGTATTCTAATCTCCGAGCTGCTCTCCAGCAACACCGTTCTATGAACATATTCATATACTTTGTGAGCCGACAGAACTTCAAGCTAATCGTTGTCAACCACGGGGCAGTCGCCGCAAGTATGCTGCAACATGGCGACACAATCGGAGAGCCGCAAACGGAGCAGCAGCGGCGGGACGAGCCGGGCGCCTTCACACGGCCGCTTCGGTAACAGGCGTACTGGCTCTACATGTCCTGGAGGTAGCACATAATGTACATGTAGGCCAATTATTTTTGCTACAACGTTAGCCTCTGCAGAAGAGCGGACCAACATAGATCAACATAACTTTCCATGTACTTTTAAAATAAACATGCTAATAAGGACTTGTTTGTAGGTAAATGCCACTGAACGAATGCTACCACACGTGTAGAAGCACCGCAATAAATAAGGGTCATTTGCTGCATGATTTGACTGAGGCATACGCTTCCGTTCAAGGTGCGGCTTGAATGTCGTGCCCATCCTCACTTCAACCTCATCCATCAACGAGGGGGGAATTGGCGTGAATGATGTGGACCCTCTAGATTATGTTTCCAAAATATCTGAAACGGGAATTTTTCACGACGGTGCGACGCAGTCAGCTGTTTTGTCAAAGTACAGACAGGTACTCAAATTCAGTACGAAGAGCATGGTAAGGAAAAATACAGCATACCAGGTAACTTATTGTGTGACCCTGAGCATCGTGCCATCACTCACGCCCCGTTCCGGCTTTGTGAGCAAAGTGATGTCTTTTTAACCGATGTTTATTTATTTTCCGTTTCAGACGCGTCCTTAACGTTTGGAATCAAAAAGCAGTGAAGATATCTCAAGCGAAAGAAAGAGCTGAGAGCGAACCACCCAACAGCACCGAAGGGAGCAAAGCAGCGATCGCAGTCAGGTTCCCTGCAGCATCGAATGATGCAGCATCACCATATCCAACGTTCTTCAATTCAATTTGGTTGGATCCAACATGGACAGTGAACACACCATGACAATGGCCAGATACAACGTCGGCAGATGGAGCATGGCAAGACACAGTGCATCAACAGACCAGGGAGCCAAGTGATGTCCGGTAGTGACGAGTACTGTGAGGCTTTGCTGTGTAGTAGTAGCTCTTAGTGCGCGATGCTCGCCACTTAAGAGAGAATGTAGCTACATGAGCTCTGCAAAATGCTGGAAGCTGAGCAGGCTTGTAAGCCGCGTATTAAGGCTGACAAGAAAGCACTGAAAGTGTCGTGACGGGGAAAGAACACGCATAGGTTCCCGACACTGTGGCTCGTGGCACAAGTAACAAAACATACGGAGGTCGCCCCGCAACTAGTCACACCAAAGGCCGCCCGGCCGCGTGCGTGACTCGCCAATTGTGATTTCATCAGTGATCTATACATTTATTGTCCATGTGCTTTACGCTTGACCGATGTATTGTAACATGCTATGTGCGGAAAACGTCATATTTGCCATCTTTAAGCTAGTAAATCTGCGATCTATAATCTCCTTGTATTTCCTATGCCAATTGTGGGCTGGCCCATATGGGCCCCATGTGTCAGTCACCATTCCCATATGGGTTCCACATTGATGGCCCATGTGGGACACGTGAGGCTCTTATGGGAACCATGAAGGCGTGTTTGCTGGACTACGATTTTGTCGAACTACTCTCTCAAGCTGCTGGCTGTCGTTTGGGGAGAGTATACTAATAAATGCCAAACTCGCTGGCGTCTTGCAAAACTGTGCTCCAGTCCATCAAGGAGCAGGCCGGCATTGGATCGTCTCGAGCCTGGGTGCCGGTTGGCTGTGATGGGCAGCCTTTTGACCTGATCGCGAAGCTCATCGACGAAACAACTGTTTGCCGGTACTGTGATTCTTTGATGGATGCTGACGACTTGTTGGCACATAATGTAGCTGAACACTGAACATCCAGACAAATCAGTTTCTTCGCTGGGTCATGCTCCGCCCTGGTCTAGGTCGCATCGAAATGACCATTGCAAAAGCGTTGTTCAAAATCATGTGGACTCCGTTGCTTAGACAAGTAGGCCTCATGGGACTCAAAAGCCCAGCCCTATAGCTCTCACACAAAACTGTGGAAACCACCACTTGACTTGGCAAATTATCGAGGTAGTTCTTGAAAGCTGAACGAAAGAGCTCCGTCTCCCAAACTGCGGCATTGTATATCTGAACGCAATGAGCTATATGTCAAGATCATATGGTGTGGGCTGCAGCGGCCACCAACGTGTACCAAATAATGCTTCCAGCTCCTCGAAAAGCAAGAGGCAAAAACAGGGAAGTAGGCACAAGGATGACAAGAGACGATCGCATGGAAATATTTGCCTGAGTAAAGGAGGGATAAATTAAGAATCTTCAAACATTTGACAGCGAGCACATGCTTTCCTTCTTCCGCTCGTACCATCGTTCAATAGTTGAAGCTCAGTGGTTTGTTATGCAATTTTCAATTTTCTAAAAATGTTTTGGTCAGAACATCACCAGTCCGTAGTCTCTCGGGTGCCCCCGGATGGCGGTGCTCTGCAGGCGACTACAGTGCAGGCCGGCTGCCAGACGTCTGCTGCCGCTGCTGGCCGCTGTCCAGCTGGCGTCGGGCACTCTCCGACAGAAGAAGAGTCAACTGGCAGCGCCGTCGGCCAGGTAAAGCACGATCCATTGCAGTGTTTCTAATGCGGGTTCCTTCTAAATAGATCGCGCAACAAGTTCGAGCCCGGTGGCAGGATGAGGCACATTGCACACTGTGGAAGCCGCATAAATTATATTTTACTCCCAACATCACATGTTCCTTATTGCAGGCCAGCCGTCAGTCACCCAGTGGCACGAAGCAGCGAGGTGCGGCGTCAGTCTGGACTCATGGAGAGAGTTGAGGACAGTGTGCTGGAACAGTGTAGCCTCAAGCGACTTATCAGTATTGATGGGTTTTGTTCTCTGACTTGGGTCGTTGTGGAGTAGGAGGGTTGACATGAGGTATGTGGTGTTTTGCACAACACCACATACCTCATGTCACAAACAGACAGCAGTGGTATCGTCAACTTATTTGAAACTGATGTTCATGGTACAAGAAGTCCGCGTAGAATCGGAGCCATAGGTTAGTGCCGTTTATTTGCGGAGTCCTCAGTGTATCTTCTTGAGTGAATTGATAAAAGGGACTGCGTTGAGTGTAATCAGCCACAACATTGCTTCATGTTAAGAATCTGACATCAGCCATGTATTCGAGCGAAGGTGGAATTTTATGTTATTTTAAGATTGCGCCATCGTCGCTCGAATTCGCAGTTACTTCATACGGGCACTGGACATCCATCCAGGCGAGCGGCCTCGTCAACTATCAGCTGCGATGATATGCAACAATATCTGTTGTGCCACAATCATGCTGTGATGATCAATGCATACTCATATGTAGGAAACTAGAACGTGATTTTGGTGGGCATATGTTTCAGCTTCACGCGGTCAGTCTCGACAAGCACAAACACAAGATCTTCGGCGTACGCAACTCAGATGCCAGTGGCACCAGCCACCAATGGCATTTGCATTCACATGTTAACTCCGGTTTCTCAGCTATTGGCCGCGTCATCCTTTACAGTTTACACAATCAATACATATATCATCAACTCCCATATCTCCGATTCCTGGAAACTCCCCACAGTCCACCCTATCTTCAAATCTGGCAGTCTCTCGGACACTCGCCCCTTCCCACCAACTTCCGACCAATCTCATTGATCCCCGTGATCATGAAGGTTGCGGAGCGCCTCGAGCATCAACAGCTATATACAATATACAGCCATCGCCAGTTGGCTGCATGGCACACGAGACCGCGACGGTCGGCAGTTTGAATCGGGTATTAGAAAGCCGTTGGGCCGTTCCGGCTGCAGTGGTTAACGGTCAGCCCCAGCGGCAGGTAGTCCAGAAGGGGCAGGAAGGAGAGATGCTTGACTACGCTATGCTGTAGAATAGAGAGCCGCAGCTGATTGAAAATAAATGATTTATACAAAGGCTGTCAGTGTTCACACAAGCAACTGGAGCTACGGCGGTTATGTTGACGTATTCGTAATTTTTATCGCTAAATCTAAATATCGCCAACCTACCAAGCGGAAACATGTCAGCCCAGTCTGACGTCTGTACCCAGGAGGGGCCCAATCGGCCGTTGTGCGGGAGACGCGTGCTCCCAGTCGGTACCCAGTCGGTGCCCAGTAGGGTCCGCATCGTCTGCGCGGCAGACGCGCCTGCCCAGTCGGGACCCTGCGGGGCCTGGCTCGCTATCGCCGTGGCGGAATGGTTGACGGGGCCGCCCAGTCGGTAACCGACCCAAGCCCAGTCGTTTGCACAGACGGACCCCAGTCGAGGCCCAGCGTTTTCTTGGTGCAGACGCCACCTGGGGCCCACTCGGGATGCCCAGTCGAGCTGCCCGACTGGGGCCCAGTCGGTGCCCAGCATAAATGCTGGCTGGGATCAACTTCCGGCCAATCTCATATATCCCCGTGATCATGAAGGTTGCGGAGCGCCTTGTTCATGAACAACTATAGCACTGGCGCTCGCATAACAATCTTGTCTGCTCGCAGCACGGTTTTCGCCCCCGACACTTTACAGAGACCGCTCTATTGTCAGTCACAGACCAAATCCTCGCCATCTCCGATAGGGGAGAACCTTCACCGCTGTGCCTCCTCGACCTAAGCAAATGTTTTGATGTTATCGACCACGAACTTTTACTTCAAAACTGGCTATGCACGGGATCGAGACCTCCTGGTGTTCTTGTTCTGCCTTCCTTAGGGGGCACGACACACCCAGAGGTGTCCCTATCCAATGGCGCCAGCTTCGCCCGGTCTGCCAAGGCCGCGCTGCTACGCTGCTGACCAACTGTACACGGCCATGGGCGCCAAACGACGTCGTCGTCCGCGGCGGCGTGCGCCCTAAAATCCCAACTAACAAACCAGGGCCTAGGCCCTAGGTGGTTTGGAAAGCTCAATTGCAACATGACCGATAATAGGTACCATGGAAACCACTTGTATTCAATCATATTTTCATTTCATCAATTATATTTCTGGCCTGTTCGTCCTAAGCTCCGTACCTGAGCGACATCGGAGGCACCTCCCTCGACGAAGTCGTCCAACGCCCGGTGGGACGGATACTGACAACGGATGTTGCGAAGCTGTTTAATGCCTACGGAAGGCTTGGAAAACGGGTCTTCGCAGGCACGAAACTCAGCGACGTCATGCTATGTAAGGAGCATTTTCATTGGAAATCCTGAAGCCGGCCAGCGGCGCAGCTAATCAGCTGTGACGATCAGCTGTGTGCGACATTCGATAACCTTGGCTTTCATCTTTGGCAGCCCCGGCCGGCGGCGCAGCTGGTCGTCGGCTGTTACGCGACAGGCGATTGGCAGCGGTTCCGCCGATTATTGGCTGTGGCGCGGTCACGGCTGCGCAGCGCCCCGTGATTGGCCGCGGCCCAGGATGCCGCTGTGGCAGCAATTTGCGCGGGGCAGGCTTCTCCACTCTCTTTCGGTTGGGACGTGCGCGAGTGCTGTTGTGTCTCGGTACGTTCCGTGCAATAAACTTACGACATGAGGATGGAGTTTCATGGAATTTGAGGATGGAGCCCGTCATGCTCACCGTTAGGCATGCTTCTGATGCGACAGTGCTTCCGAGCGCCTCAAGATTTTCCTTGTGGACAAGGTACAGGAGAACGGTGGTCTGAGTGCTGAGGTTCGTGCAGAACTTTGTCGCAAAGCACTGTCAGCGTTTTATGGAGCTCTCAATAGAACTGACTGACTGACTGACTGACTGACTGACTGATGACAAGCTATTTCGGCCCGATGGAGGACGGAGACAACTCGGGAGCGGCGGGCGGCGGTGGTGGGGAATTTGATGCCTGGCTCATTCCGGAGTTCGACGGCGCAGGTGACGTGGTGCTGTGGCACATGCGCGCCCAGATACTGTGCGAGCTAAGGAGCGCGTCTTTAGCAGCCGTCCTGCCCCTGCGATTGACCGGCAGCGCATTCGCCGTTTGGTCGCAGCTGCCCGTCGCCGACCGTGGCTGCGACAGAGCGTTTGCGCCAGACCCGTTCACGGCGTATGATGCCTTCGCCAGCCGCCGCTTGCAGCACGGAGAGTCGGCCGACGTCTTCCTGGCCGACCTCCGGTCTCCGGAGGCTCGCGGCCCTGTTTGGTGGCGTGCCGGACAAAGGACGCGACTGGTACCAATGAGCGACACTCTCGGACATGTCATGTACCGAAAACCAGTACAAAACAAAACCACTGACCAGTGAGGAAGAGGAGCAGTGCCTGGGGATCCTGACTGAAGCTTGTCCGAGCTCCACCCTGGCACTGCATGCTACGAGAAAGCGTCAGAGAGGGCCTGAGGTGAAGCCACCAGTGGATAGTGAGGACGACTTTGTTGCAAAGTTAATCGGTAGAACATGTGGTCAACTGCACGTCCATGATCAGGCATTCACGGACCAGTTTTACAATGATGTGGTGATGCTGACCTACGAGGAAAGCGTGCGACTGTGCAGAAACTGTTTCAGTGCTCGGAACGCTGCAATGCGAGTCTGAGACATTCCATGGTGATGCTGAATAACTGAAAAGGTGCATCGCCAGTGTGGTTGATGTGCCACCAGATTCAGTGTTGGACATCACAATGAAAAAAAAAAAACGAAAAAACGTGTGGCAACGCTGCTTCAACCACCCTGTCACCAAAGCGGGCCAAAATCTGGTCCGAAAGAGCGTTACTGAAGAAAAGAAGTGACATGAGCCAGCCAGGAGAGGTGCGCGTTGCACCTGACGCGGTCGCCTCCCACTATCTGCCTCTGCATGTAAGTCGCCCTAGCGTGTACGTCCTACTCCGGGGCAAAGGAGTGGAAGTAGTATGTTATTTGACCCACGCGCAGAGGAAGACCAAACTGCACCCAAGGACGAAAAAGAAGCTTGTCTGAGGTCATTGCTGGTGAACTACCATTAAACACGTAGTGGATCCCACATGGTTATTGATACAAGGATTTCAAGACCGTGCCAGCTGGGATGCAGTTGTGAATGAAGACGACTACCTGGACTGCCCGCTGGACATACATTGGCTGTGGAGGCAGCTGAAGGTAAGCTGGATGGCGACTGGTGTGTTTGTTACATCGAGACGACATAGCCGAAGGATTCAGAACCTTCAAAGTCGGCTTCACGTTGACTCCAAGGATCCTCCGCAAGGCGGCTTCTACTGCCGCATATGATGAACTGGATGTCAACGAACGGCACAAGTTTGCCGCTCACATGACTCACTGGTCAGAAACACAATTTCGCGCGCATTCAGCAAAGAATAGGCCGACCGAAGCCCCGAAACCGTGGAAAAAAATGATGCAGGGGCTGTACCGCACTAGAGAGTCCGGGGACACCTAAGCAGCTGAAAGTACGATGTCTGGCTCACCTATGACTCGAACCGCCTTCAGTTCAGAAGAGAAGCTATTCTAGAAAAAGAAGTTAGGAAAGTCATCTGTAGATGGCGCCAGCCAGATTTGGTGCATTGTGGTATTTGTCCGTGTTGCATTATCCTTTTCCGGCCTGTCTGATTTACCTATGCCTTTGATTTACATGTTGTTCTGAGCTTGAAATGTTGTAAGTTCATGGACAATTTGCTGTTTTTAGGGTATTAACATGGACGGCTGGGATTGCATGGACGTCTCGCTGTCCATGAATTCCTTATACGATTTTCAGGCATTATCATGGACGGTGAAGCGACATACCCTTCATCCGAAACCCATGGACGGGCCCTCTCGTCCTTGTGAATACCCCTACGCAGAATGCTATCCTAGAATAGTGTGTTTTTCCACCACCACGTGGCGATATCATCGCCCTTTAAGAGCGACATTTTGATTGGTGGGCTTTTTTGGAAGGTCTGTTCTGATTGGTCGTCCATGAAATACAGTCAGTACTTATTCGTCGTCAGCTGTTGCTAGGCCGAAGCCGCTTGGTTAGCAACGGTTGCGACGCCGAGAACTTTCTGTTTGGCTCCATTGCTGGCAAGATTGCTGGTAGCGGTGTTGGCGTCGTGTGGTCTTTTTTTGCGATCAGAAGATAGTTTAGCAATGGCTGGAAAGAGAAAGGTAAGCTTTCAGCGATACATTGTCTGTATGATTGTCCTTTGCATTATTTCACTTTTTCAGAAGCTCAAGAGCATGGCATTGCAACAGCGCTAGGTGTAGGTGGAGGCACGAAGTATGTTAAGCTTGTTATCCTGATTTGGGGCTTTTCCCAAGAATAGAGAGGCTTTATCATTATCAATATATTGACATGGTTGACATTGTATTCAATATTTACTAAGAGTTGTCAAGTTGGGCCTGCTGAAGCTGTAGTCGGAATTTCTTCAATGTGTTTCGGCCTGATGTCTACCTGTGAAAATGATATGATCATGAATATTTTTTTTAGGAAGCCTCTTGAATAGATATATTGTTTGGGGATTTTTGTCAATTTTGGGAACACTTTGACTAAAAAACAATCTTAATGTCTAGTGTTATTTGATTAATGCTTTCTCAACTCCTGCCAGTGTTAACATTGATATCAGCTTGGCATGGGCATGATTTCTAATGACCCCACCTAGTATCTATCGCCTTGGTTCCGCTCAAGGTGGTCACATCAACTACTGAGCCTCACAGTGTAGTTTTGTTGCAAGAACCTTGCCTTGCTTATGCTTTGACGTCTAATTTTAAATTGTGAGGAGGATATTATCATCTGATATATTAATTGTTAGTTTGGCAATAATCTGAGTCATGAGGCATTATAATCTATTTTCCGACCTCGTTTTCTTTCACCACGCAAGCTTAACCCTGCAAAATTCTGCAGCCTTGCCACCTAGTGACAGTTTTTCTTTTCTTTCACATTGATTTTGGATATTGCATGGGTATGAGTGTTGCTGATATAGGTATTTGATTAGCAAAGAAAATGCCGTTAGCCATTTTGTTCAACTCGACTGTTGTCGAGAAACAATAAATTGTGGTTAGTTGAAGTGCACTAAAAATGATTCTGCTGCTATTCCTGAAGTCCAGGGGTAAAAGTATACATTAAGTCCGAGTGCCTTTTAAAAGATAAAGTTTTCATATTATTACATAATTTGACATCCTGAATCCAAAAATGATACTTATATGTCCTGGAAATAAAAGAAAAACTTAAACCTGACCTAACCTTACCTATTTACCTACAACCTACCAACCTAGGTACAACCTACAAACCTACAACCTAACCTAACCTAACCTACAAACCTACCAACCTAAAACCTAAAACCTACAAACCTACAACCTAACCTAACCTAAAACCTATTTTTTTTGCTGTTACATATTTGTATCAACCCCCCCCCCTTATACGTTCGCGGCTGGAAAAACACCAATACGGGCGAGGGTTAAAACTTGCTAGAGTAGGTTATCAGTGTGTGTTCTATCGCATATATTCTGGTTTTTGCGAAAAGTCAAGAACTTTTTGGAAAAACAAAAAATATATTTGTTTGTAATTGTAAAACATATTTTTCAAAATTTCCGAAATTCGAGATAGCAGTTTGATAGTTACGTGTATTTGTTACGGAGCGAGCGAAGCGAGCGGAGTCTTTCCTTAGATACATAAAAAATCTATATTTTTGATGACTCATCAGGCAAAAACATCACGTTTTCAGCAAAGGCGATTTACACGCACGCACACGCACACAAGGACACATACACCCATACACACGGAGGAGGTCGGGGCCGTTCCACCGCCGGTGCCGCTCCCTGGCGCGGCGGTCACAGCGCCCCGCCGGCTCCCTCCACACTGACCACTTGGTCGCAAAGGTCTTTGTGGAGGTAAAAGAAATATAACCGTTCCTCTGGCGTCCCTCGCCCAGAACGTCGGCCTCGTCGATAAAGCTGACTCGGCGATCGTTATAGTGGTACCATCGGTCCCTGTCGACGCTGTACACGTCCGACACGTAGTGCCCCGAGTGCGTGGCGCCGTCGTAGTGGCTGATGACACCCACCAGCCGGTAGGTGAAGTCGCCGGCCAGGTCCACTGAGCAGGGAGACTGGCCGTCTTCCACGCAGAGCTCCGAGAGGTGTGCCTGCTCCGAGGCGTTGGCCGGCGCTCCCTCCAGCGACCTCATGATGGCTTCCTGGAGTTCGCGGTCTTTGCTCTCGCAGGTCCGCGCCGGTTTGAACTTGGAGTCGGCGTCCAGCACCACCAGCTCGGCCTGCGCTGGCGGCGGCTGCAGCGGCTCGGCACCGGTCGCCGGTGACGGGGACGCACCGATGCCTTCGCGTTCTACTGTTAACGCCAGACCCCTTGAGACCCTAATTTTTCGCGATTACTTTTAAATGCGTGAAGGAATTTCAACCAAGCTCAGGACATGGCCGTTTCAAGACAGGCCGAAACTTTTACAATTTAGATATTTTATCGCCATTTCAATATTTCAGGCACTTGTCATTGACTCGTAATGTTAACTGTTTTTCCATCCTGGATAGAGGCTTTCTACGTCATATGACATTAGGCTCCGCCCACGACTGCGGCATTGACCCGTGCCCATCAGCGACCTCTGTACAAACGACACCCCTGCCATCTGTGAAGGACTATGAATTTCGCTGACGCTTCACGTGCTATGAGTCAATTGCAGCAGACGGTCAAGTAAATGTTAGGCTCTTGTTGACTCTTGTATATAGGACCAAGAGGACCATCACTCCTCAACCTACTACTCAGTCGTGCTTCGAACAAACGTTAACGATTCCTAACAAATACGATTTTTGATGTAGGGTATCTGTGTGAAATACGAGCGAGCCGTATGATGTGAAGCTCAGGCAATTAACTTATTATTGCGTTGTTCGATGGTTGCATAGCGATGTCAATGACAAATCGGCAGCTACTTGGTGACATCCGACATCCCATTATCGCATTATCTGCAACGCCATAGGCTTTAAATACAGGTGAATATTTCCTAACCTTATGTCAGTTATATGCCATCTGCCCGTCATATGCAGCTTATAAAAAAATATATCAGCGAACATATCAGCATTGTAGAAGCAGTGCGCATTGAGCATTTATGACTCCTTAGTCATCATGTCGCTCTCTGGGCACTGTCAGCCAAGACGCTACGCACAACTCCGCCGGCTTTCGGCACCGTTCGACCGTCCCCGCTCCCCGCCACAGCGAGAGTGACCGCGCGCCGGCCCGAAACCGCCGCAGGCCAAGACCACAGAGGCGGGGCTTAGCTGTGACGTCATAACGTATCACAGACTGACTGGTGATAGCCTCTACACACCGGATGAAAATCTTGCTCGAAATTTAACATTACGAGTCAATGACAAGTGCCTGAAATATTGAAATGGCGATAAAATATCTAAATTGTAAAAGTTTCGGCCTGTCTTGAAACGGCCATGTCCTGAGCTTGGTTGAAATTCCTTCACGCATTTAAAAGTAATCGCGAAAAATTAGGGTCTCAAGGGGTCTGGCGTTAACAGTAGGAGTTTAGAACTCCTAGAACGCGAACTGCGAGCGGCGGCCCGGATCGTGACGGGGTGCCCGAGGTCTACACCGAGCCACGCACTGATGGCGGAGGCGAGGCTCGCCCCGATGGCGGAGAGGAAGCAGACGCTCGCAGCTCGGCTACTGACGAGAGCGCTGGCGCTCCCTCCGAACGACCCCCTGCGAGCGACAGCTGAGGCCGCGGCCCCGGCGCGCCTGCCCTCGGTCAGAGGATAGAGGTCGCTGGGCCGCCAAGCCTGGGCCGATGCAGGGATCTCGGCACCGATCGAGCTGATTCTCCCACCGAGAGTACCACCATGGGAGCAGCAGGGAGCGCGCATCTCCTTCACACTGGACGTCGGCCCGCTGAGGACAGGTGCGACGGCGGAGGAGAAGGAGAGGACTGCCGCCCAGCACCTAGCATCCCTACCACAGTGCGCGGTGTGGATGTGGTCGGACGGGTCCGCGGAGGGCGGCACAAGGAACGGAGGGGCTGGAGCAGTCATCATGTGGCCGGATGAGGAGGTACTGGAGCTAAGGGCTCCGGCGGGTGACTTCTGCTCCAGTTACCGTGCAGAAATGCTCGCCTTAGTTACGGGCCTGGAGACCCTAACATCACGCACCAAAGATAGCAACCTACCACTGATCATCTGCTCCGACAGCATGTCGGCACTGGCGACCCTGCGGAATGGCCCCGCCGCCAAGACGTCACCGCTGGGGACGGCGGCCTGGAGAGCTCTACTGCAGCTAGCCAAAGATGGTCGAGAAATCAGGGCCCAGTGGGTCCCTTCTCACTGTGGCATACACGGCAATGAAGAGGCGGACAGAGTGGCCCGGGAAGCAGCCCAGCTCCCTCATGAAAAGACGCCCATCGACACGAGGACGATCACCAGTACCGTGGCGAGAATGGCTAGGGACAAGACAATCCAGTCCTGGCCCCCCGGCTGGTTCAAGTCTCTGATGGGCGACCGCCGGCCCCCGTCCACGGCCGGCCTGGAACGGGAGAGCGCGGTAGAAGTCCATCAGATCCGCGCGGGCCACTGGGCAGGCTCAAGAGCCTACCTACACCGGATCGGTCGCTCCCCTACCAGAGACTGTGAGGGATGCAACGACGACCGGTGCGATGGAGCGCGCTGCCCTATCTGCGGCGAGGAGGCGGACCGGCCGGCCCACATTCTCCTTCGCTGTCCCGCTCTGATGGAGACCCGCCTACAACTCACCGGCAGTATCCATCCGGACTTGGAGGAGGTCCGGGAGACCAGAGTGGTGGCGGCCCTGGCGGCCGCCGCCCGCAACTTCCAGAGCCGCCTGGCTACGCCTCGATGAGGGGCGGAGAGAGTCACAACACAACAACAACAACAACGCACCGATGCCGCGGCTCCAGCCGACACCGGCGAGTCGGCGGCGGCGGACTCCGGCAAGCCGGCGGTGGCCGGCACTGGTGACAGTCCACGGGCGGCGGATGGCGGCGACGGACCCGAGCTGGGCGCCTCAGACTCCTCGAAGTCGGAGAGGATGCACAGGGCAGGCTTTGTGCACTTCCACTCTGGGGGCCGGGTGACGTCGTCCGCGACATGTTCGTTCAGCGAAAGGAGCTTGGGATTGCCGACGTTGGCGCGGATTTTCTTCGATTCCTCCCCAAGGAAGACGTACCGGTTAAGCTGGACTATCAGCGTCCTGGGCAGCTGGCTGATTTTGGTGGTGACGCGGCACTCGTCATGGCGGCAGTGCTGACAGAGCAGCTGGCGCCCGTCAGGCCGCATGCGCCGTCGTAGCGACCTTAGTCGCCAAGATGGACAGCCTCGAGGCCAGCAACCGAGGCCTCGAGGCCAGAAACCGGCGCCTACAAGACGCGCTCCGACGGGATCGTGGCCGGAGCCAATCCCGCCGACGACGGGCGCCTAGCTCATCACGGCCGCCGACACCAGCGCGCTCTCCGACGCCGACGAACGAAGACGACCTCTGCTGGTACCATCAGCGGTTCGGCAGCAGGGCATGCCGCTGCGAATCGCCATGCAGTTGGGCGGAAAACTAGGCGGCCCCGCGCTCTTGGCGCAATGCGCGGGCGCACTTCCCACCGCCGCGCCGCTCCTCTTCGTGCGGGACGCGAAGACCAATCATCAATTTCTGATTGACACCGGAGCGCAGGTCAGCGTGCTGCCACGCCGCTGCCTACCCAAGAAGTCCACGCTGACCCCTGCTCCTGCCGGCCAGCAGCTCGTCGCGGCAAATGGCTCGCCAATCGCCGTCTACGGCACCTGTCTGCTGGACGTCACGTTAAGCAGCCATCACAGCATGAAGCACCGATTTTTTATCACCGATGTCACCACACCGATCCTGGGCACCGACTTCTTGGCCGCACACCAGCTCGTCGTCGACGTCGCCAGCCAACGCCTCCTGCGAGACGGCACCGTGTGCGCCAGCGCCCAGCGGTCACGACTGTGCTCCATCGGCGTGCGCCTCATCCAAGAGCAGGCTGCTGCTCGCTATGCCGCCGTCCTCGCTCGCTACCCGGACGTAACATCGCCAGCGCCCGGCCCGGCACCAGTCAAGCACAGTGTGACACACCATATCGTCGCCAGTGCACCAGCGGCCACGGCGACTGCGACCAGACCGGACACACATCGCCAAAACAGAATTCGACAAGATGCTACGACAGGGCACCATCCGCCCGTCCAGCAGCAGCTGGGCCTCGCCTCTCCACATGGCGCCCAAGAAGTCTCCCGGCGAGTGGCGCCCCTGTGGGGACTACAGGGCGCTGAACGCCCGCACTCTGCCGGACCGGTACCCGCTTCCCTACCTGCGAGACTTCTCGGCCGACCTGCACGGGTGCGCCGTCTTCAGCACGATCGACTTGGTGAAGGCGTTTCACCAGATACCCGTGGAACCTGCCGACGTCGCCAAAACCGCCATAACTACACCGTTCGGCCTCTACGAATGCGTCCGGATGCCATTCGGCCTCAGAAACGCCGGACAGACCTTCCAGCGTTTCATGGATGAGGTCCTCCGCGGCATCCCGGGCTGCTTCGTCTACCTGGACGACATCCTGCTTGCCAGCCCGACTGCCGAACACCACCTGCAGCTCCTGGACCAAGTACTTCAGCGCCTCAACACCTACGGCGTCGTCGTCAACAGGCACAAGTGCGTCCTGGGACAGCAGCAGGTGGTGTTCCTCGGCCACTCGGTGGACGCCGACGGCGTCCGCCCGCTGCCTGGACGAGTCGAGGCCATCAGGAACTTCCCAGAGCCGACCACGCAGTCCCAGCTGCGGAAGTTCCTGGGGACGGTTGCGTACTACCACCGCTTCGTCCACGGGGCCGCCGGACTCTTGCAGCCCCTGCACGCCCTGCTCACTAACAAGGGCAAGAACTCCAAAGCGCCCATCGCGTGGACGGACGCGACACGCCAGCGCTTCCGAGACATCAAGGATGCCCTGGCCGCGGCGACGCACCTCGCGCACCAGGTCCCGGACGCGCCGCTCGCCCTCTTCGTCGACGCCTCGGACTGCGGAGTGGGCGCCGTCCTCCAGCAGCACGTCGCCGGCGAGTGGCAGCCCCTCGCTTTCTTCTCGAAAACGCTCCAACCTGCGGAGAAGAAATACAGCACGTTCGGGCGCGAGCTGCTCGCCATCTACCTGGCCGTCCGACATTTCAAGCACTCTATCGAAGGCCAGTCGGCAATTGTCTTTACGGACCACCGCCCGCTGGTAACGGCCATCGACTCCTCGTCCGACCGCTACTCGCCACGAGAGGTCCGCCACCTGGACTATATCGGCCAGTTCGTGTCGGACATCCGCCATGTGCCTGGCAAAGACAACGTGGTCGCCGACACGCTGTCACGCACGGTCTCGATGGTGGCTCAGCCGCGCCCCCCGCTCGCCGACTTCACTGCCATCGCCAAGGCCCAGTCCGAAGACGGCTCGCTGGAAGACCTCGAGGCCCATCGCGACCCTCATCGTCCGAGTACAGCAACTGGAGGCCACCCAGCGTCGACTCAAAGGCGCAGCATCGCAACGTGGCCGAAGCCAGCATCAACGACGCCATGAAAACCGCCCTCTAAAGCCAGCGCATCCGTCAACCTACGAGATCTGCTGGTACCACCAGCGCTTCGGTACCAGAGCGCGTCGCTGCAAAAGCGCCGTGCAGTTTCTCCCGCCGCAACGAAGGTCAACAGCGCAGCCGTCAGACGCCTCGCCCATCATGCCCTCCGACGCCAACGTACCAAGACAGCTCTGTCTGCTGGTACCACCAGCGCTTCGGCGCCAAGGCCCGCTGCTGCGAATGTCCGCGCAGCCAAGCGAAAATCCCGGCCTCAACACTTCTCTTCGTGCGGAATACGAAGACCGTCAAACAACGCCGGATTGACGCTGACGCCCCGCTCAGCACACCTCGCCGCAATCCACCGAGTGGACTTGCCCAACCGACGCCAGCGCCACTCAGCAAGCAGCCGGTAGCCGCCAGCGAACTAACCAACCGGAAGCACAGGCCTGCTTTCTACTCAGCCGACTTCGTTCGCAACCGGACCTCTTCGCCAGCGCCCGGACTGACGCCAACCAGCAACATCAACCACTGCGAGCCTGCGTCTCCGGAAGAAACGCCACACCAGCCTACGCAGCAGTCTCCTGCCTCTGCGATTCTGCCACCATCAGCTGCCCAGTCGGAAGGCCTGGAGCTGATGCTGCCACAAGACACGCCGCCTGCAGAACGCCCATCTTCAAGAGCAGCTACACCGGAACCAGCTCCGCCGCGATCCATCCTGCGCTCGCGCCCCGATCGCGAAGTACGGCCTCCAGACCGATCTCGACGCGTCGCGTTCACTCGCGACCCGTCTAGGGAGGGGGTAGTGTAGGAGTTCCATACACTCGCGCACACCTGCTGCGCATGTGTCGCCGTGTCGGTGTGCCACTGCCAATGTATATATCCGCGCACACACACTGCGCATGTGACATGGTGCAAGACAGACCGTCTGGCCCGTAGTGGTGGGCGCATGCGCATAGTTTGGTATACTGTCTATCGTCCGTGTTTTATGTACATTAGTAAATTCTGAAATTTTGTAAATACACTTCTCTACTCATCGGCGCAAGGCTTTGGAGGAAGACGGAAGACGAGGAAGCGAGGGCGACATGAAGAGCCCTGGTGGCTGACGAGTGCTCGGAACGGAACACGTTTCCCGATCACCACGATCGGATGACCGTAAACTGGGATGACCGTACCCCTCAGTTTACAGGACAGGTTCATGACGTCCATCGACGTCGGTGGGCGGACGACGGTAACGCCAGAGCGGCGACCGGTCAAGAAGTCTGAGTGGCGACCGGCGCCGGTATGCCATTGTTCCATTTAAGAGAGGTAGGGTGTGGTGTCGCGCCGTCTATGCTAAAGGGCGAGACCGGTAGTGATCGTGTCCGCCGGTGGGCGGTGCACTAATCGCCGGCAGGCGGGATTCGCGGCAGTCGCGCACGATCAAGTATACAAGTAGGTATATAGTATATAGATCAAGTATATAGTATGTATGAAGCAGTTATGAGTTAATACAAATTTTACTGTTTTCACAGGTACAAAAATGGGCTCAACAGGCAGAGGAAATGCAGCGGAGTGCTCCAGCTCCGCCTGACGTTGCTGTTTATGAGGAGTGCGACACTGAAGAGGGGTGTGCTGCACCACTGTGGGGCTATCTGATGGTGCTGTCAATATCAGCACCAGGGTTCAATGTCCAAGATCTGTTAGCCTGTCGTGATGTACGTGTCATAACGCCAGCGTTCCTTAAAGGGAAGTCCCAGCTCTCTCCCGCCGAACGCACTCAGTCACTCGCCATCACGAGGGATTATATCCATGTCGGGCGTACATGATTGGTCTGATCAAGGCCTACTCGTTTCTTGGGGGCAAATCGATACCGGTTACGTACCTATTCTTTCAGACATATTCCGTTCTGTGTGTCTCGTCTGTAGCCTGCAGAAATCGCTCATGTAGGTAGCGGGGATGTGCGCGCTCTGGGACGTTAGCATTAGCAGACTGAGCTTCACCGTCTCAAGTTCATTGTACATACCTACATTTCTGAATGGTGCATTTCATAGAACTATAGGTGTATGCACGTGCACAATGCATTGCTTGAAAGCTGTGTGCTATTTCGCGATCGGTGGCATTTAATGCTTTTGAGTTTTGGAAACATGCCTTGTCGAAGTGGTTTAGCTCGTACTCTGCTATGTTTCGATGTCAGCTCAATACATCGCTGTTGACTATCATGCACTGCTTCAAAAGCCATGTTTTGTATTCAGCAACGCGTAGTGACGCTCATAAGTCATAAGTTCATTGGCATGGGTAGAAACGAACGAGTACTGTCTGCAGCTGGTTACAGCATACGGACATGGTCTAAAGGAACTCCTACAGGGTGTATCGAAATTATCCGGACATCTATTTTTCGCCATATCTATTCGCATAGTTTCTTTTCTAACATCAGAAGCGAGAATATTGGATGAATGCGTGCCTCTGGTATCGGCTCTCCACTCGGCAGTGACCTGACCTTGCGATGTGACTCTTCCTCTGAGTGAGAGTCGAGTTACGGAAGGGTTCATTTGATAGTTTCCGTAGGCAGTGGAGAGAAAAGAGTACAGCCTCTCCCTTCGTAATAAAAGTTCATGTTGTTGGCATGGCGGCATGAGCCTGAAGCTGGTCTGCCAGCAGCTGGACATCAGCAGCAACCAGTTGCACATCAGCCTGACTCTGAGGCGCGATAAGCTGGGGCTTGGGTGGCGGACGCAGCCCGCGGGCTGCGTCTTTGAACTTTGAAACATGAATTTCCTTAACTTTTGGCAAAAATATGTTGAAACTTTGATTGTTTCGAGATCAGAGAAGAATTTTGGAATTTCAAAATAAAAGCTGAAGTAATTTATTCAGTAGTTCACTTTTTCCAAAAAGTGTGGGAAATGGGGTTGACATGGGCATTGACTAATTCCAAATCAGACACGACTTTCAAATGTTTTATGATGTCAAATGCAAAATAAATTAAACATGGCCAGTTTGTTACAAAATAATATATTAACACGCGCACTGCAGCGGGTCTGAGCCGAACACGAACTGCAGGGGGGGGGGGGGTTGAAAACAACCCCCCCCCTGAGATCTCGAAAACGGCGCAACGTAGCGACAAACGGTAAACGGCGTTAGATAGGTGGAGATGTTATTTAGAGGAAATACTAGGTCATTTTTGTCTCAGGTCAAAAACGAGGTCACCAGAGGTCACCGAAGACAAAATGTTACGATTTTCACAACAGGAATTTCGCGGTAGTTTTTCTTGAATAACTTGTCTTGCACACAAGATAGAGGATCGATTCGAACACCATCGTTCTTAGCTCGTCAAGGCGCATCGAATGATATATAATATGACCTCGAAAGGTCAAGTTGAAAATTTGACCTCAGGTCAAGGTCATGACCTGACTGAAATAGGTCATGTTGCATATCATTCGATCCGCATTGACGAGAAAAACACGATAAACGTCGAACGGAGTCTCTATCTCTATTCAATCTCAAGTTATTGAAGAAAAACCGCTGGTGACCTCAGGTGACCTAAGATGACCTGGAGATCACCTTCCAAAGGTCACAAGTGATATGTTTCGGTGAAATCACCAACAGGGACCTGTAATACTATGAACCTGAGCGTATTAAAGTCATAGGATGGCATTCAGAGTAAGTTGAAATTTCTCCCATTGACTTATAATGAGCCGGTCGCAAAAATGACCTGACCTTAGGTCATCGATATAAAAATTCCGAGATATACAAGTTGTAGCTCGTGATGACTTTACTATTTCCTGTGGGTTTCAAGATCATATCTCAACAACTGTGGGCTTGGTGGGATTGCAAACTTCGAAATTTACGTTTCGAGGTAGGGTCACTTGACCTGACCTGGTGACCTGACCATAGGTCACCTGGGGTCAAAATTTTTACTCAAGGTGTGCAAAAGTTGGGAGAACAGGTATGCAAAATTTGGTGGCGCTGCGCGCCGCCGTTTTCTCGCGATTTGCGAAAAACCACAGGAGGGGGGTTGAAAACACCCCCCCTGCAGTGCGCGTGTTAATAAATCACAAAATACCTTCTTTTTCAAATAAAATGCAATATATCTTATGACCTTTAAGTCTAGTGATGTGTCAACATTGTCGCTAGACATTAACCGATTGATAATTGTATGATAATCGATAATTTTTTACGCGATTCACGTGATGATAGCTTGCCAGCTGAATTCTAATTTTCTTTTTATCCAGGGAATAAATCATGGGCCGATCTGAGAAACTTTTTGAAGGTGGCAGTCTTCCTTTAATAGACATATTTTGATGCCATTCATATTTTCGCAGGTCCAAAGTGACCATCTCGCAGCAGAGGCCGATGACAGCAACAGCCCGAGCGAGTCAGCTGACCATCTCGCAGCAGAGGATCACGATGACAGCAACAGCTCGAGCGAGTTAGCTGACCATCTCGCAGCAGAGGCCGATCACGATGACAGCAACAGCTCGAGCGAGTCAGCTGACCATCTCGCAGCAGAGGATCACGATGACAGCAACAGCTCGAGCGAGTTAGCTGACCATCTCGCAGCAGAGGCCGATCGCGATAACAGATACAGATACAGATACAGATGTATTCAAAAGAAATCCATACAATATGGCTTTTCATTCTTCTACGTCAGTTACAATGCGGACACAATGAGGACACATTTACACTAAACACACAAACCCATCATACATACACCAACTGATCACAGCGCGCCAGCCGATCCCACGAGCCGCCTGACAGTACGGCGGAACCCAGGCTCGCCGGGAACAGCCTGCACACTGTTCAGTAACCTCACTCCCCGAAAACACATTCTCCTCCTTCCAGCTTCGGTACGAATGTTGGGGCATGTGATTAGCCCCGACTGTCGTGTTGCGTGGGCATGCCTTTGGTCCGCTCTCGGTCCAATGGTGTTGTACAGGTACTCAGGCTGTCCCGTCTCAATTATACGCGCTAGCGCACACACAGTGTGGTAGGCAGCAAGCTGCTCTGCGTTCAGCCAGCGGAGCTCCTGCAGCGCCCCGCTGACATGGTCAAAGCGTCGTTTGCCCGTCACGACACGAACACAAAAGTGAACAACTTTCTGAATCCGGCCGAGCTGGGTCACACCACATGTGCCGTACACGGACAGGCAATATCGCACCACTCACGGTTCGTCGGAAGGTCATCTCAGGCTCAAAAGAAACGGTATATACCATTCGAAAGCCGACGGTGAGCTGAATCCAAAAATGTAATTTTTATCAAAATCGATCGATGGCCTTTTTTGAAAATTGCGTTTTTGTAAAAACTTAATAATCTTTTATTTAACGGGCTGTCCCGGACATTCTTGAAAACATAAACAGGTATTTTTTAGTTCCAGTGAAAGCTAAACGCCAAAAGAACAATATTTAGCGAAGCAATATTTCCAAACATTAATATGCGTCTCCCACAGCCGACAATAAGGCGCAATCACACAGCTCAGTGTCACGATAGACCAAAGTCAGCCACACAGAAGCGTGAAATGACCCTTATCGACTCGCAGACCCGGCGCTCTCGGCCCGCCTGACCGGTCACGGAAAGAACGTTCGGCTCTCGTTCTACTAAACAAATGTCATATTTGTCACTTTAACTGTCCACATCGCTATTAAAGTTATTCAGGATACCTGTGAAGAAAATTCATTGTTCTGCTTGATTTACAACATGCTTTAATTTACGTTTTTCTTATACATGTTTTGTTCCATCCAGCTGCGATCAGTGCCCGCGCAGGGGAAGTGAGCGGGGTTTCACTGTCACAGGCTGTACTGGTGACAGCTGCTCGGCCGTGCGACCGGTCAAAGGTTACCCTACCCCGCCGGGCGCTACCCCCACTCCACCCGAGCTGAGGCCGGTGCAACCTCTGACATTTCAGCGCGGCCAATTTTCCTTATATGGGCATGATACCAAGCTCAACTGAGCAAAGTAGACATGAACAAATGCAAATTAATGCATGATGTGAAGATGACAGAACAATGAATTTTCTTCACAGGTATCCTGAATCACTTTAATGGCGATGTGGACAGTTAAACTGACAAATATGACATTTGTTTAGTAGAACGAGAGCCGAACGTCCTTTCCGTGGCCGGTCAGGCGGGCCGAGAGCGCCCGGTCTGCGAGTCGATAAGGGTCATTTCACGCTTCTGTGTGGCTGACTTTGGTCCATCGTGACACTGAGCTGTGTGATTGCGCCTTATTGTCGGCTGTGGGAGACGCATATTAATGATTGGAAATATTGCTTCGCTAAATATTGTTCTTTTGGCGTTCAGCTTTCATTGGAACTCAAAAATACATGTTTATGTTTCCAAGAATGTCCGGGACAGCCCGTTGAATGAAAGATTATTAAGTTTTTACAAAAACGCAATTTTCAAAAAAGGCCATCGATCGATTTTGATAAAAATTACATTTTTGGATTCAGCTCACCGTCAGCTTTCGAATGGTATATATCGTTTCTTTTGAGCCTGAGATGACCTTCCGACGAACCGTGCACTGACATCGCCAGCGCCTCCACAATCACCTTCAATGTCTGTTTCGGTAGCACGTGACGCGCATGTGACAGCCCTATCAGAATACCCGTACATTTCCGTGAGATGTATGTCACGTGAGCCTCAAAATTGAGGTGACGGTCAATGTACACACCGAGGTTCTTGACCTCTCTCGAGTCGGTAACCATGTCCCCGCAAAAACGGACAACGACAGGCGGCAGTGTTCGGAGCATTGCAGGCGTTCCGAGCACGATCATCTGTGTCTTTTTAGTGTTCAGTTTCATGCCGTTGTGGCAAAACCAGTCATACACATGACACAGTGCGTCCTCCATGCTACCGATAAGCCTCTGGATATCGCATTTACGGCCGGACACTAGGAGCTGCGTATCATCGGCGTACTGCACTATTGTGACGTCACTGGACAGCCTCAGGCTCAAATCATTTGCAAAAAGCATATAGAGGATACAGCTGAGCGCTCCTCCCTGGAATACTCCTATGCTGTTCATTCGAGTGCGAGACAATAAATGATGCCCTCCGGTCGACTGCACGCGGACCTGCTGCGTGTGGCCGGACAGATAGCTACGAAACCACTCAGTGTCGATTCCGTAGAGGGCAAGCTTAGCCAGCAGCTTAGCATGTGACACCACATCAAAACATTTCGAAAGATCTAGCAGTACTAGTATCGATATGTCGCCCCTGTCCATAGCATACAACACTCTATCGGTAATGACATGAAGTGCTGTCTCGGTTGAACGATGCCTGCGATAGCCGTGCTGGGCATCTGCTAGAAGTGCGTGCTGCTCTAAATACCCAGACAGCTGGCCCTGCACGACACGCTCTACCACCTTCATAACGGCAGGGAGTAAAGAAATGGGTCTCGTGTCAGACGGGTCGCGCGATAACATATTACCCTTCGGGATGGGTGTCACGAGAGCATGTTTCCATTCACTGGGGACTGTTCCGGTTACAAGACTGGAGTTCACCACGTCAAGCAGCGCGTGGCCCATCCCGTTAAAGCACCTCTGCAGCATGTAAACACTGATGCCGTCGAGTCCGGTAGAGCTGGAGGACTTCATAGTTAACAGCGCCGAGTAGAGTTCGTCCATGCTGACAGGTCCGACACGGAAACTGCACGTTAGTACTCGAGGGAGTACCGTAGTCACGGGCGCCGCGGGCGCAGGTACGCCGGCAGCTGTGCGCGGCCCGATAGTCGCATAATAGTCGTTCAGTGCGTCCGGTGTGATGTTCGGCACGGCGCACTGCTGCTGCTTCCGACCGATCACTGGCCGCAGCACTCTCCACAGCGCAGCTCGGCCGCCCCGCGCCAGCAACAGCCCGAGCGAGTCAGCTGACCATCTCGCAGCAGAGGCCGATCGCGATGACAGCAACAGCTCGAGCGAGTCAGCTGACCATCTCGCAGCAGAGGCCGATCGCGATGACAGCAACAGCTCGAGTGAGTCAGCTGACCATCTCGCAGCAGAGGCCGATCGCGATGACAGCAACAGCCCGAGCGAGTCAGCTGACCATCTCGCAGCACAGGCCGATCGCGATGACAGCAACAGCTCGAGCGAGTCAGCTGACCATCTCGCAGCAGAGGCCGGATGTAGTGCAAGTGGCAGTGTAAGTAAAAGTAAAACACTAAATATTTTGACAGGGTACCTTTGGCGGTTCGGCTGTCACATTTACACAGCAGTGGCAAGGTCATTTAGTCATAAATATGGTGTAACTAACACTACACTTCGTAAGTGTTTTACTTTCTCATTGCAGAATGGCATCAATATGTTCTTGGAACTAACAACTTTGTTCTTTGTTTTGCAGCCGCACGCCTCTACAGCTGAGTCTGGGGCCTTTGTGAATGAAGCCGTCGACACCAGTTCCGGGCTTTCTTCAACTTCCATTCTAAGTCTCATACTGAGCTTTGGCCTTCGCCACGGTCTATCAAACTGTGGGATGGGAGACATGCTGGATTTACTGGGTCTCTTATCGAGCAGCGGGGATGATCTGCCTTCCTCCAAGTACCACTTATTTAAGGAACTAAGTAACCTGGAGGAGAGATATGAGGTGCACTATTTTTGCATGAGCATGGGATGCCGTGCCTACATATCTGAGCACACAACAGAGTGCCCGGAATGTGGCACACGTTTTAGCTCCAAGGCGGCCAAAAAGGCGGGTAACTACTTTGTCTACATTCCGATAGCAGATATCAGGGATCTTCTCGAATCTGGCATCATACAACGCAACATGCTGCCTGTGAGCTCATCAGGTATTACGGATGTAGTAAGTGGCAGCATATTCCAAAACAATCCCGTCCTACGCCAAAATCTGAGTGCCCTGTCAGTCACATGGAATTTCGATGGCGTGCCTATCCACAAGTCTTCGAATGCTTCTGTGTGGCCCATCCTGGCGACAATCAACGAGTTGACTCCGAAAGCAAGGAAGGAGCATATGTTGATGCTCGGGGTGTGGTGTGGACCTACGAAGCCTCTATGGTCAACATTTTCCACGCCTTTTGTGAAAGATCTCCTGGTAGTGAGCACTGAAGGCATCACTTGGGTCGATTCCACAGGACAAACTCAGAACACAAAGGTCATTCCATTGCTGGTAGTCTGCGATGCTCCTGCTAGATGCATGGTGCAGGCATTGCAGCAGTTCAATGGTGAACATGGATGCACATGGTGCATTCAAAAAGGCACTGTGGTTCAACGTGGTAACGGGACCACTCGCAGTTACCCGTACGAGCCAGATGTGGCTGTCAGGACGCACTCCAGCATCATGCGTGACGCCAGAGTAGCACTAGAAACGGGTGCAGATCATCACCATGGCGTGACTGGACTCTCGAGCATGTTCGCGCTCTCGTCGTCCCCAGCAATCAAGCTGGATATGGTGGGAGGATTCATAGCTGACTATATGCACATCGTCCTTCTAGGTGTGACCAGGCAGTTGATGAATCTGTGGCTCGATCCTGCCGAAACTGAAAAGGACTTCTCACTTCGCCCTCATGTGCCGGTGCTGGACGCGCAGCTAGTCCAGATTCGCCCTCCTGACTGCGTGTCTCGCCTCCCGCGTCCTGTCAGCCAGTCGTGTCGCTGGAAAGCGTCCGAGTGGCGAAACTGGCTACTGTTCTACAGCCTGCCACTGCTTGGAGGCATTCTGCCCGGCAGATACCTCAAGCACTGGATGCTTCTGGTCGGTGCCATCTATCTCCTCCTGCAGCCAGACGTTTCAGGTAGCTGTCTGTCAGCAGAGAGGAGTCTGAGGATGTTTGTATGTCAGTTTGCCGGCCTCTATGGCGTAGAGCATATGACGTACAACGTGCACTGCCTGCTCCATCTTGTTCCCACTGTCCGACGATGTGGACCGCTATGGGCGTGCTCCATGTTCGTTTTAGAAAGCTTCAACCAAAAAATCATTAAATTCTGCACAGGTCCCACACATGTACCTCTACAGGTGGCCAAGACCTTCCTTGCTCTCACCATGACCAAGGCCAGTCGTGAGCGGCGTGGAAGTGATTTCATGTCAGCGGAGGAAGAGCGGGCAGACGGGCTCATCGAAAAGTGGCTCCACCGGGAAAAATCCCTGAAAACAGTGTCCCGGTCGATAGACGGCGTCGTCGGCATTGGCGCATCAAAAACACGCAGCGCTTCAAAGCGAGAAGACCGCTTGCTCGGCCTATATGGTTGCAGTGGCAGACATGTGGAGGCTTACGACAGGGTGCTTTGCTCCGGCGAGGTAGTCTGCCACAGTCGGTATGGCACCAACAAAAAAAGAAACAACTACACAGTAGATACGAGTCATGGCATCGTCGTCGTCGAGAGCATCCTGTTTGTTGACGGCAGTTGTTTTATTTTCGGCTTTCGCTGTGAGGAGCTAGCGCAACCGTTTAACACTGTTCCTCATCTACGTCTAGTGCGCAAGACAGATTCATTGCTCCTCATCGTGCCGTCAGAGGTAAGGCAGGTGTGCGTCGTGGTAGAGTGCGCTGATTCACAGTCGTTCTTCTGCTCTGTACGGCCAAATCAAATCGAGACTGATTAGAGTTGTTGATGCAAGTCGTTATTGCATCTGTCCTCTAGGAGCCCCAGGTCCTTCACAGTTCCGACAAAGAGGATGTCATCTGCGAAGGTGGGCAGATGGATATTCTGTGGGAGCGCCATGTTCGCGATTGGAGAAGTAGCTATCAGGGTTCGTGAACTTTTGGTAATTCACAGTTCAAATTTCAATCGACTTTGGCTTCAATTCAGTTCAGTTCAGTTCACTGCCTCAGAAATGCTTTGAAAGTTCAGTTCAGTTCATTTCAATCTGTTCCCCGAAAGAGCCAAAGTTCAGTTCAGTTCATAGTTTACATAGTTCACTTCAGTTCACCGGAAAAGTTCGTTGAAAATAGAAGGCTTCTATGTCTTCTCTAACCAGTGCTGCGGAGTCAGAGTCGAACACGAAGTCGGCCGGAGTAGGAGTCGGTACTCCGCAGGGCAGAACTGCGAAGGTATAGCTTTTCGGATACCATCTTTTTTCGAGGCGCGATTTGTTAAAAAAATCAGCTCAATTCAGTTCAAACAGTAAAATGAACAGTTCCGTTCAGTTCACCTGCGTTTCGTGTTGACGGACAGTTCAGTTCAGTTCACAGTGAACGACGTCAAGTGCTTCGTTCAGTTCAAAGAAGTTCAGTTCACTCAGTTCAGTTCATGAACTGTTCTGGCTCTGGTAGCTATAGTCGTTGAAGCACACGGGTGAAAGAGGGGATCCTTGCGGCAGATCCACCATCGCATCAGTCAGCTCAGAGAGCCGCCGGCCACATTTCCAAGCGCAGCGCCGACTTTGGAGAGCTGCCAGAATCCAGCGAACGAAGTACGGGTCGACCTCACCAGTGCCGGTAGAGACACGATGTTTTATGAATCTTGCAGAGCGAGACTCGCCACCAGCATTTGCTCCATTGACTCGAATGCTTCAGACACGAGAAGTACATGCTGACCGACATTGAGCCATGTGTGAAAAACGTCATTGCGGCTAGCGATGGTTAGAATGCTTGAGAGGGGTATTGAAGTATGTATGTGTGTACAGCAGCAAATAACTTTCGTTCTTAGTGTTGAATTTATATAGTCAAGTATCGTCTCTTGGTGTACATGCAGAAAAGTGCTAGAACTTATTGAGTTACCTGTAATAGTTACGTAGCTGTGGCGAGTTTTCTCACTTCTGTTTGTGTATTTGGTAGCTGTTTGTTTTTTATGTATATGCACGAGTATGTTTGCAGTGTGCACGAAACGTAAGTTAGCGGTCATAAGTTCCTTAATGTGTGTTAGGAAGAATCCATCTTTTTTTTACCACGGAACATGTTTTCGTTATACCTGACTAAATGTGGGCCACCCTAAGAGCGTTTTCCGAAATTCATGCCAGTTGCGACATCACAAAGTGTTCGGCAATGCATCTTCAACATGGCTATGTAAAAAAAAATAAAAACACATAGATCACATAGGCTACGCGAAGTCTTTACAGATCAGCCTATGGTAGCATACAAACGAGGTAGGAACCTACGTGACATTTTAGTACATGCAAAGATTAGGCGTATTGTTTCAAACAAGGGCGATAGCAAACCAGAGAGCTGCGGCAATCAGTGTGTCATTTGCAGACGGATGTACTCAGGCAGTGATCGTGTGAGGGGACCGGGGGAGGGGCGCGTGACGACGTACGATAGGACGATAGGGTGTAAAAGTGCAAATGTTATTTACGGAATATGGTGTAATGTATGTCAGTGCGTGTGCTACGTGGGAGAGACAGGTGGAAATCTGTGTGGCCGTATACAGAACCACTTATCATCCGTGCGGGTGAGCAACCCGACCGTGGCGCTTTTGAATCGTTCCTCTATCTTTTCGGGAAGAGAAGTTGTCGCAGAAAAAAAAAACTACTGCGAAATATACGTTGTGAAACCCCGGCAGTGCGAATGTGTCTCAGACCCCCGGCAGTGCGAGGGATATAGTTTGTGACTTATCTGTATTTAATCGCAAGTTATTCCGGAAAGCCTGTGTGTGACCTGTCATGACATAGACTGTATCTCTCAGCCGTAGTTACGTGACCCGCCGCTAGTGGAGCTGGTGGCGGGTCAGTCTGACCCGCCCCAGCAGTGCGTGCTCGCCCTTCGCGCAGCTCGGGCGCTCCCCGGTCGCCGGTATTAGAGGCGGTGTGGGACTCCGTGTCCAGTGATGGAAGAGCTGAGTACGGCTATCCGTGCCCTGTCAGACAGGTTCACTGTGATTGAGGCGTCAGTGAGTGCAATCAACGACCGCCTTGAAGAGCCCAACGCCGGTCGTCGGCACGTGGCTCAACCAGAACAGGCTGTTGAGCCGACTGAACCCGTGAGTACAGAGGGGTTCGACTTTGGATCCTACAGTGATCTCCAGGCAGAACTAAAGACTGTTCGTGAAGGAGTGGCCAAGATCAAGTTACCGCAGGACTTGGTCGTTGGAGATTCCCGCGCCGGCGTGGGGAAGAACGACCTGCCGCGTTTTCAGGTGATTCAAAGGTGCGCGAGGTTCCAGGAAACCGTTCTTAAGGTTTTGTCAACCGCTTCTGCTACGGATCCTGTGATAAACCAACTCACTATAGTCGCGTTAGCCCAAACCCGTTACTTACAAGAAGAATATACCAACTTGCTTGTCTCAAATCAGTTCGACGATACGACCGCTCAGCTTTTCAAGACTCTGCAACAAAACCCGGCGGCTTTCCCGCCTGGCGCGGTGGAAAACCTTCAGCGGGCGGTGACGATCGCCGGGGCGCGGCAGCAGTCACGCCAGGTCAGTCACGTGCCCGACCGTGCCCGCTGGCGCGGTCCGCCGCCGGCGGCCGTGCGGTTCGGCGCGGGCCCAGCGTCGGCTGATTGGAGGAGCCGCGGTCGACCCGGCCCGGGCTACCCGCAGCCGTCACGTGACCTGTCCCGGCCCGGTCAGCTGCAGCACGGAGCGGGGCCGGGGCCGCACGCCGCTGAGTGACGGGAACCATGGTGCTTCGGCCGGCGGCCTGGTCGGAGATCGGCGCGTCTGATGTGATAATCGAATGGGTAACGGATGGGGTTCCCATACCGTTTTCAAGTGAGCCTGAACCAAAAGTATTTTCTAATCCAAGGTTCACTGATACTGAAGTTGATTTTTTGAACAATGAACTCATTAACCTGGAATCTAGAGGTGTCGTTCAGAGAGTGTCAGAGACGCCTCACTGCGTGTCCCCACTAAAGGTTGTGCCGAAACCTAGTGGGAAGTTCAGACTGATATGTGACCTCAGGTATGTGAACTCACACTGTGATACACCACGATTTTCCTCTGAAGGTATAGATGTTTTACCCGAAATAGTACGTGATGCTGAGCAGGCTGTAACTTTAGATTTACGTGACGGATTTTTTCATTTTCAGATCGAGCCACAATATCGCAACTATTTAGGGTTTCAGTACGGTGGTTCTTGGTGGGTGTGGTGCTGCTTACCTTTTGGGTTACAATGCTCTCCGTTTTATTTTCACAAATGTATTCGTGCCGTTGTTAAATATTTGCGTGATGTCAAATCATTATCCCTCATGGCCTATGTTGACGATTTTTATTTATGCTCCACAAAAGCAAGCATTGATCGAGACCTTGGTGTGTTGTTAGAGACGCTCAGTACCTTAGGCCTCGCTGTGAATTTTGAAAAGTCACATCTCACGCCCTCGGAGTCGGTAACTTATTTAGGCTTTGAAATTCGCTGTGCTACCGCTTTGAGCCCTCCTGTAATTACGGTTCCTAAGTGTAAAGTTCGAAAGTTGAAGCAAGACATTTCGAGGGCGCTGAAGCGTAGTTTCATTTCGGCTCGTTTGCTAGCTCGGATCGCTGGCCGGTGCATCAGCATGCTGGCGGCAGTCTTTCCGGCAAAGCTGAAATTGAGGAATGTGTACCGTCTCCTCCATTCCAGGTCATCCTGGGAGGCTCGGCTCCTGTGGTCGCCGGGAGCGAGAGAGGACCTGACGTGGTGGGTGTCCTCCCTCGACAGCTGGAACGGCAGGCTGCTGGTGCCGCCGGCTGTCTGCGAGCTGCAGCTCTCCACCGACGCGTCGGGCTCCGGCTGGGGGGCCGTTCTCTCCACGCCCAGCTGTCAGCTGGCGTCCGGATTCTGGGATCAGCTGGTGAGCAGACAGTCGGCGAATTATCGAGAGCTATTAGCGGTTTATTTTGCTCTTCGCTCGTTCCGTTTTTCGATAGTTGGAAAAACAGTAGAAGTTCTGTCGGACAATGTTACTACAGTCGCTCATATAAACAAATTCGGTTCGTCCAATGTTAGCTTAGATAGCATCGCACAGAACATCTGGTCGTTTGCTTTTGACAATAACGTTTCGCTGGTAGCGCATCACATTGCAGGTGTCTCGAACACGGGCCCCGACACCCTGTCTCGTATGTCGGCGCGTCATGAGTGGGTGTTGCACCCGTCCATCTTTCGACAGCTGGACCGGATGTTCGGGCCGCACACGGTGGACCGCTTCGCGGCGGTTGGTACGGCCCTGTTGCCTACCTACAACAGTCGGTTCGCGGACCCATGCTCGTCAGGAGTGGACGCGCTGGGGCAGACGGACTGGGGCGCCGAGAACAATTGGGTAAACCCGCCGTTTCGCCTGATCCCGAGGGTTCTCGACGTCATCGAGGCGCAACGTGCCGACGCGACGCTGATCGCGCCGATGTGGCCAGGCCAGCCGTGGATGGCACGCCTCCGACGGCTGTGCACGGCACCGCCGCTCCGGCTGCCGCCGGTAACACGTTCGTGTCTCCCTCTATCGGAGCAGCAGCGGATCGAGCCACATCAGAACCGCAGGTGGACGCTGTGCGCCTGGAGAATCTCTGGTGCACACGGCTAGAGGCACGAGGATGGTCGCGAGCCGCTAGCAACTATTTACGGGTGAGCTTGGCGAGCAGCACACTCGCAACGTATGACCGATACATTCGGGATTTCTTTGTTTTCTGCGGTGCTCGTGGAGTATCGTTTCCGCCAGATGATTCCGCTGTGCTGGCTGATTTCTTCATGCACCGGTGCGGGTCGTCGGACCGGCCGCACTCCACCGTTCGGTGTGTTTCTGCGGCCATTTCAGCTTTGTATGAAGCGTTCGGAGCGGATAACCCTGCTAGGGATCCGTTCATTGTGAGACTCCTGCAGGCCATCGTTAAAGGGGGCACGCGCGCCCCGATGGTTCGATCTGCAATCATGGATGTTTCGGCGTTCGTCCGCATGTTTCAGTCTTGGCCAGACAGTGCAGAACTGTCCACCAAACAGCTACGGCTGAAAACCATTACTTTGCTATCACTAGCTTTAATGCTGAGGCCGTCTGACGTCGCGCCACTGGCTAAGAGGTACGAGTCAAGTACCGGTGTTATCTCTGATTTTGTTATGTCAACGGACCAATTTCAGTTTAACGCGGACGGTTCTCTCGGTGTGACCTTTCTCGGCGTCAAAAATGACAGCCAGCGTACGGGCTTCCAAGTTACTTTGCCCCCCAGTCCTGATAGCAAGTTAAATCCTGTGGAAGCACTCAGGATTTATCTGGCTCGTACGGAATCGGTGCGTTGTCCGACTACTAAACCGGCGTTTTTAACTCTCGTTAGGCCTTTCAAGGCTATATCTGCTAGCACAGTCGCTGAAGTTCTGCAACAGGCCATCACTGCCGCCGAAAAGTTTGGCCTGCCGACTGGCCATCGGCCGAAAGATTTTCGGCCGACAGGGGCTACTCGGGCGGTTCAATTAGGCTTTGACACTGATGATGTACAACGTCTTGGCCGCTGGAAAACACGGTCAGTCTTTTTGGAACATTACGTGCACAACGCGATTCAAAGCTCGTACACGGAGCAAATGCTCAAGTGATCGTGTCAGTCTGATCAGTCGTGTGTGTGTTCGTCCTTCTAGAGCCAGGCACTTGTGCGATTCGTTCACGTTTTCTTTTTGTTTCTCTCTCTCTCTCCAGCGTTTATTGCGTTGTTTGTTATAATACATGTAAGGCGGGTCACAGTAACGTTGGTTTTATGAAACCGTAGTTACGTGACCCGCCGCTAGTGGAGCTGGTGGCGGAGAAACGATTTCAGAGCTGGGGGGACCGGCTTTTGGGGCCCTCGAGGAAAAGGGCCCTAGTGTCTGAAAGGGCCCAAAAATCATACTGCCTTTAACCCGGCAGGCGGTGGGCCTACCAGCCACCTTCCGCGCGGTGGGGGGGGGGGCACTTTTTGCCCCCCCCCCCCGTATCTCCGAAACTACTGGACGGATCCGGAAAATTCAAACGGCATTCGATAGCCCTGTCAAATTTGTCGAGGGAAACCAAATTTCATTGACCTCGGGGTCACCGATGACGTCACAGGTCAGGTCAAAGATAAAATGTTTCACCGTTCACGGGGCTTCTAGGGAAAGCGCTATAACACCGAGTAAAACGCATTTTGTCGAAAATCAGCGACAAGGCGTCAGTTGTCTAGTACATATGTTGCTATTAGAGGTCACTGGTCATACCAGGTCAGGTCACAGGTCAGGTCACCAAAGGTCACCAAGGGTCACCACATGAGCCCAACTTAACTAAGGTTATGCGATGCATGTTTTATGGCCAGTTTTTGTTTTTCATTTCCAACTCAATGGTGTTGGTTATAAGACCATCAGGTACGGTTTAGGTCACTTTCTGGTGGAGGTCAGGTCAAGGTCAGGTCAAAAAAGGTCAAATTTCAAAGTTGATATTTTTGCATAAAATGGGTATCAATTCGATGCAGCTCGTCACGGGGAGTCTAATGGTGGTCTTTGTTTTGCGCTACGAGGTCTAGAATTGCTAAAAATTGAGTTTGAAAATTTGACGTCATCAATTTTGAACAGTTTTTTCGCTATAACTTGGCCAAAAAAAGAGGTATCGATCTCAAATTTGGTATGTAGATAGAAGGCGGTAGGGGCTATCACATATATTCCGGTTTTTTCGAAATTCAAAAAACTTTTTGGATTTTTTGGCTATTATATTCAAAAAATCTACTTTTTGATTTTTGGGGGTCAAAATCCAAAAAATTCGAAAAACCGAAATAGCAGTTTTGTAGCCCTTTTAATTTCACACCTTTTATGTCTGACACATTTTTCTGTATCTCTAAAGCTGTAGGCCTGACAGCTCTTCCCGCGAAACCTTTCTTTGGGTCGAAAATGGCAAAAATGACGTCACTCTGACGTCATTAGCGGCCAACCTATCATAGCCTTTGGAAAAATTTTTGGTCACCATGTGCGCTAGCTGCTCCCGGGAGGGTACTGAAAGTTTGGTGACGATCGGCGCAGCGGTTCTCGAGATATATCGAAAAAACTAAAGGGGGGGCAAAAAAATGCCCCCCCCCCCACCGCCTGGAAGGTTAAAAAATAACACTTAAATCACACATTTCAGAAGAAAAGGGCCCATTTCATTATATGTTGGGTCCCTCCAGGTCCCCTACCGGAAATTGATATCATTGGGCCAGAAGGGGAAGGTCCCCTCCTGTCCCCCCCCCCCCCCGTTTCTCCAGTCATGGCCACATAGATGCTATTCTTCGCGCAAATGAGTCGAGGCAAATGATAATCGGCCACTTCCTATCAGGACTTGGAAAATCCTATAGGAAAGTATTCCTATAGGAAAGACAAATTTTCTTCCTATAGGAAATTACTGCCAAATTCCTATAGGAAAATCCTATAGGAAAATATTCCTATAGGAAACGCTCATTTCCTATAGGAACCTATTGAGAAATTCCTATAGGAAAATAATTCCTATAGGATTCCTATAGGATTCCTATAGGAAACCGAATTTCCTATAGGATTTTTTCACTAGGGCGGGCTGTGTTCACGGAGCGCTGCCTTGATTTCATACTTGTTACACACTACCAGTATATCTCCAACACTACGGTAGTGTGTAACAAGTATGGAACCAAAAGCGCCAACACGGGCAACAGCGCTGGCAGCGCTCCGTGAAACACGGCCCCGGCCGTGACCGCCAATGGATCGGTATTAACGCCCTTGCTGCCACCTGGTGGTCATTATTAAAAGCTTTGCTCTGTACTCTCCCATTGTTTGGTTTTTGACACCCAGAACACCAGAGTCATTCCGTTGCTGGTAGTGTGCGACGCTCCTGCTAAGTGCATGGTACAGTCATTGCAGCAATTCAACGGTGACTGTAGTTCAACGGGGTACCTAATGGCACTGCTCGTATTTACCCGTTTGAGCGAGATGTTCCAGTCAGGACGCATTCAGGCCTCGTGCGTGACGCAAAGACCGTGCTCGAGACAGGCGTCGAGCACCACCTTGGTGTAATTGGATTCTCACGACTGTTCATGCTGTCATCGTCCCCTTTCATCAAGCTGGATATGGTAGGTAGTTTTGCTGCCGACTATCTGCACATCGTCCTGCTTGGTGTCACCAGGCAGGTGGCTAGCTTGTGGCTCGATCACACTGAATCGGACAAGGACTTTTCGCTGCGCACTCACATTCCGGCCATGGACGCACAGCTCTCCAAAATTCGTCCTCCTGACAGTGTTTCTCGTCTCCCGCGCCCTATCAGTCAGGCCTGTCGCTGGAAAGCATCTGAGTGGCGTAACTGGCTGCTCTTTTACAGTCTGCCACTGCTTAGAGGCATGCTTCCTGGGAAGTATCTCTCTCACTGGATGCTTCTGGTTGGTGCCATTTACCTTCTCCTAGAGACTGACGTGTCGGTCGGCTGCCTGACAGCAGAGCGGAGTTTGGAGATGTTTGTGTCCCAATTTGCTGGCTTGTATGGCATGGAACACATGACCTGCAACGTACACTGCTTGCTCCATCTAGGTGCTACTGTGCGACGCTGCGGACCTCTGTGGGCCTGCTCAATGTTCGCATTTGAAGGTTACTTACAGGGTGTCCGGAAATTATTTGCCCCTCCATCAACTCGCCGCCATAATTAATAAACAAAGAGCCCCCGGGTCATAGGCGTCGCCAGAGATTTTCGGTTGGGGGGGCAAAATCAACTTTTGTGTTAAAACTTGCCTTTCCCCAGTCTTTACTCACTCGTTTTACATATCATTCGACGCGCAATGGTGTGATGAATCCGATGGTGACAAAGGTTTTCTTCTAGCAATGACATGTAATTTTTTTACAGAAAAACTCGAAATTTTGAAATTTCATGACAAAAACGACTTGTAGAATTATAGTATATAATGGCTGCGATTGCCGACGCACTGCAGAGGGCCCCTGTGTAGACGCTCGACGCTCATGATCATTACCCAGAACAGAGGCGGATCCAGCTCAGAGTTTTGGGGGTGGGGGCAAACCATAACAGTTTATCGATTCTTTCCATGACTCGTCCATAGGCGTAATGTTAAAATTATGCCGTTTGGGGGGGGGGGAGAAATGCCCATTTTGCCTCCCCCCTGCATCCGCCACTGACCCAGAAAAAGGTGAAAACGCTCCATTTAGTCGAATCACCCTGCTAAAACCTCCATTCACGCATGCATGCAGAGGTTTTACGTGAAATGCATAGGACTTATCCCAGCCACCGATCGTAGCTAAGTTGGGCATTCGGCGGAGAGTCAATGTCGGTAGTGTGAATCGGAAGTAATTCATCTTTGCTCAAGTGAGAGAAAGTGTTTTGTTCACTCGAGTGTGAACAAAAGTTTCTCGTTTTTCGTGTGAGGGGAAGCGCTGCAAACGCGAACAAAAACTGTTAAACGGAACCAAAAGTTACGCACGGCATAGCGGCAAGGGATCCCTTAGAGATAGGTTTGGGACTTCCAGGCCATTTCAGGCCACTCAGGGTCAGTGCTGACTCTCAGAAGCATGCTTAGGATCCCGGAGATCGGCGTGGGTCACCTCAAATATTTACGAATTACGTGTACGTGGTGCTTTAGGGCTTTCCGAGCCCAAGGTGGGGCCCTCAGAAGCCAGTGTGGGCGGCGGGCGCTAAGAGACTAGGCCCAGGGTGAACCTGGAGCCCTCGGATAACAGTGTGAACCCTCGGGGTCTGTGTCGAATCCCTAAGGACCTTACGTAGGGACATAATAAACATGTGTTGCGGACCTCAGAGGGACACGTGAGCTGTGACCCCTCAGATACCGGCTTGGGGTTAGCAAAGCCTGTCGCCTCAAAAGTTTGGCTGAACTATCAGAGGCCAGTTAAAGTTCTCAGAAATGTTCGAAGGCTCAAAGATCCCTGTATGGGCCCTCAGGGAACATGGACACCAGTGGGACTTTCAGAGGCCCGTTTGGGCCCTCTGAAAGCTTCTTTAGGGCTCAGTGGAGCTCCTTAGGAGCCTTTGTTTAAAGCAAGCTCATGAGCCCTGCGACACTTGTACGGTAATTGAGCCTGTCGGAGACATTTGACGAGAGTTGAGAAAGGCCCCGAAGATTTCGTTTCACGCTTTGAACGAAAATTGTGTCAGCACTCCAAAACTTATGAAAATCAGCTGTAAAATGTAATAAAGAACGAACTAGGAACATGGAAGGAATCACAGCATTGACATTTCCGAGTCTGGACTCGGAGTCTTGAAGATTTGGCGACTGCGAGTCAGACTCTGATTTAAACTGCACGCTCCAACCGAGTCTGACCTCACAGACATTCTCAGAAAGGTACCCCCATTTTTCCCGACTCCAAAATCTCATCGGATCTGTATCGATCTCAGGGGGTGCCCGGTCCGAGGTTGGGGGGGGCAAGCTGCCCCGCTTGCCCCCCCGTGGCGACGCTAATGCCCCGGGTCATGCTTTATTTACCGATTTATCCCCTGACCTGTCCCACCCATTCCCTCATCCGCTTTGGCATTTCATAGATCAAGATGTCCAGTGTATCCGCGCTGATGTTCAGCCACACCTTTCACAGGTTCCTCTATGACCCGTTTCCTGTGGGAGCTGGCTCAATCTTGCTGAACTCCTCCTTCATGATTTCCCCATAGGTTTTCGATTGGCATTAGGACAGAGGATTCGATTTGACTTCCTACTTCATTTCAGTCTTCACCATAACTTCAGCGCGATGACGCTTTGTCAAAGAGTTTCTTCGGTCATAGTATACACCACGTTCAGGTGCGAGTTACGCCTGCCAAACACTGGCCCCTGTCGCCTCGCAAGTGTCAAGGTCAGGTGACTGGGTTAGGTCATCTGGATAACCGACAGCTGTGGATAGCGTGAGGCACGGTCTAAGCAAATTTTCAACAGTTCTTAAAGCGCATGGTGGGATTTAGCTGAATGAACAAGGGGCAAATAATTTCCGGACACCCTGTATAAGTGGGCCTGCTCAATGTTCGCATTTGAAGGGTATAATCAAACAGTTATCAAATAATGCACAGGCCCCACACATGTGCCATTACAAGTGGCAAAGACCTTCCTTACCTTTAGAATGACACAAGCCAAACGCTCTCGGCAAGTGAAAGTGTCCGTTTCTGTGGAAGAGAGAAGGGCTGACACCCTTATCGAGCAGTGGCTCCACCGCGAAAGGTCCTTGGGAACAGTTGGTCGATCAAGGGAGGGTGTCGTGGGGCTTATCTATATATCTTACCGCGTCCCGCC
Organism: Amphibalanus amphitrite; assembly: GCF_019059575.1. Taxonomy (NCBI): domain Eukaryota; kingdom Metazoa; phylum Arthropoda; class Thecostraca; order Balanomorpha; family Balanidae; genus Amphibalanus; species Amphibalanus amphitrite. The sequence goes on from NW_024881672.1 coordinate 361,160, forward strand.
ACACGCGAGACCTGCGCCGGCGGACAGGGCAGACAGGGCGGGGCGCGAGCCCGGGCGCGGACGGCGACGGAGACGGACCAATCATGGTCAGATTCCCGGCGGAGGAGGCGCCTCCCCCGCCGCCGGTGGCAGAGCCCGGAGTGCGTGCAGAGCGCCCGGAGAGGACTCGCAGGCCGCCGGGCTATTTGGCCGATTATGTGACCCAGTGAGGGGCACGAGCCGCTGACATTCACTTATGACTATGATGTCTCATGTCAGGGGGGAGTGTTACTGCGCGCCGTGTCGGAGACGGTGCGTGCGGCAGTCGGCGGCCGGCAAGGAATTGGGCAGCAGAGTGCTGTGTCAGAGGCCGTACGTGTTGGGGCCGAGAGAGGGAAAGGGGAACGGGAGAAAGGGGGAGATGGCCTTGGTGTGGGGGGGGGGGCTGAGACGGCCTGGTGATTCTAGAGGTTGCGCACTGCGTGGATGGAAGTGTGATAGTGCCTAGTGATAAATAAAGACCAGTGGGTGGACACGTGCCTGTGGTACATCTGGGAAAGGCACGCGGTGAATTCTTACAAACACCTTTCAAGAAATATTGACTTAAAGTTGAATACCTTTTTCTGGGCCCCCCGGTATTGTTTGTGCCAATATAGGTACCTAGTGTGATTTATATTCAATTTAGAGCCCTGGATGCTGATTGCTGAAGGGGATTTTCACCCTTACCTCGTACATTGGAGACAGTTTGCTCCAATTGCATGTTCTGACCCAGTTACACCTTCTTCTATATGTAAGCAGGCTCTTGCATTGTGCCTGTAAAATTGCATTATCTGGTCACAGGTCACATCACACACTACCAACAGTCTGTTGAACAGGCACCCAAAGACATCCGTGCGGCACACTATGGTATCTGCGGTCCATGGATAAGGATCCTGCAGCCTTATAGGAAATGCCCATCTCCTATCACGGACATTTTTGCATTAATATAGTACTGAGCAGCACTGAAAAAGTCATGGCATGTTCCTATTTATGGCCTTAAGCATAATGAAGACTCAAAAAATAAGTACCTCTAACTTTTAAAAGGCCAGAGCGCTGCTCGGTGGCCGGCTATCGCACTAGCCCACGCACACATACGTGCACGTTGCTGCAGCAACAGGCTATTGACTAATGAGAAGCGGGCTACGGAGAGCAGAGGTATATGAAAAATTGCAGTGACGTTGCACTTTCCTCACTTCTCATTGGTCAATAGCCCATTGCAGCTCAAGCTGGGTAACCAGCACATGTGAGCACCGGCAAGAGTACTAGCCGGCCGCCAATCAGGGCCCAAGACCACACACATGAGACTATCACACACCAAAATCCAAGATTCCTTTAAACCCAAAGCCGTTTTTAAGCCGCCATTGTGTATCAGTATCAGTATAGAGAACAAAACAGTCATGTAAACCAAAGTGTATAAAATAACCCATGGTAAAGCGCAAAGGCTCGCGGCCACGCACACCCGACGTGCAAGGCGTACCTTGTTTTTTAAGCACACATAAAACCTTATGGGTATCGGTACTCTCTTAGTATACGTCACCCGGCCCGGGTATCTTGAATATCTTGCATAAAATGCGGCCCACGTGGCTTTCACCCATCCACTTCCGCTCCACCGCTCGACTACAGAAAATAAGCACTTCCGCTCAAGGCCGTGTAATATAGAGCTAGAATCATCCCACAATATCCGATGGACCGGGTGACGTCACTGGTGGAAACTACGCGGCAAGCTGTGCGTGGGTCGGGTACGTGTGGCACAATATCGTTGTTGGTTATTACTAAACCGTAAACGTTAATACAACAAATAGTCCTTAATTACTTTTTTACCCTCCTATAGCCAATTTCCTTGTCGGTACATTGCGGATCTGGGTCCCACTCCCAGGGTTGAAACTTGAACTTCAAAATCATGGGTCGGATGGGCGACCTTCCGAAGGGAGGACGAACGATTGCAAAGGTGTCTCGCACCGCCAATTGCATTATCTATCTGCAGTCTGCACCCACCACCCAGTGGCGTAGCCAGGGGCAGAGGGCACGTGCCACTCCCCTCCCCATCGGATTCCGGGTCCAAGTATTCACAAGGTGACAAGATGCCTACAAGGTTCAGCCCTTTTCAGCTTATGTGCGCTAAAATAAGCGAAAACGCATGTTGGAGTCCGGCTTAGTTGCATCCAGCCAGGCGCGCGACACACATAATTTTTTAATGGGGGTGGCACGATCTGCAAACTGGGCCCCCCAAAAGCGGCCTTCCGAATGGGAGAGGGAGGGGGCACGGGCCCGTGTGCCCCCCCCCCTTGCGTGCGTCCTTGCATCCAGCAAGTAGCTCATACAGGTTTATTTTTCGATATATTCGTGATAGTGACACTGCACAAAATTATTTCACACTAAACACGCAGCGGGATATCGAGTATCGACACACGAAACGAATAACATGGTCTACAACATCGCGACAACAATTACTCCAGTTATTTGACTGTCGACTGATTACGGGAATGATCGATGTTAAATGATCACGAATAATAAATCGTATCATTGGGATACATTCTACCCGGCATCGGTAGGTAACAGACATGGCTCATATCCCCACCCCACACTTCACAGGTTTCCTAGCACCGTCCAAAAATCAAAACGTAACTTCGAAGTAACATATTTCGCCTCGGTTGGGAACTGACAATTTTAGGTGCAAGTTACAAATCAATCTTATGTGGACTGCACCCTGATATTGTCACTTTTCTGCTTTTATGCCTCAACTTTTCTCTAAGAAGCTACCGGCATATCACTCACAAATATTTGCGAGACTAAATATGGCTATCTGAAGTAACAGATAATAGATGTAGACCGATATCACCGATAAGATCACATCACACGTCCCCACAAGCCTCTCACTTCCGACTAGACGACCGTGGGCTCTCTGCTGTCTGCGTCTGGTGTAGCGTGTCATGGCACGTAGAGCGGAAATAATAATCATACCGCGACGCCCTACCGAGCCGGAGCGCACGACTGGGTGTCACCAGACATTTCCTTACTCCAAGCTCACAGTGCTAACCAATGACCACCCGTACCCGACATCGCGGAGCCCACGGGATGTTACATACTGGGTTCCAGCCCCGCACACAAACGGACAATCTAGCTCTTTCTCAGGTAACACCAACAACAGCCAACAACATAACAGCTCTCATAAACATGTATGCCTACAGGTACCGCTAGTGAAGCACAGCACACTCCGGACACATAGATAGGGTTCCTGCAAACTGGCTCAGGTTGGCGTCCTTCCGCGGAACCCATGCTGCAAAAAATCGATGCATGCGTCGCCAAATGGAGTGCGGTTTCAAACACCGCTATACAGCACCGCAGCTTGCACAACCTTAGCCACCAAGAAGATGCTACGACGCTAGCTGCGACAGTTGGACGAGACCGAGTGTTCGACAGCTCTACAGAAAGTAAAGCAATGATCGCATACACCCCACATAGAACACAGGCATCTGCCCGTGGTGAGTGATAAATGGTGTCGGCTTGGATCGATTTCGCTCGCAGGGTTCGTCGGTATGTCGGAGAGCTCCGACATGGTCCCTTTACGGGCCCATCCGTTGGCAGTGGAGGGCGCCCGACGTAAGTCGCTCAGTAGGGGATCTGGTTCTGGTAGTACTGCAGCATGTCGTAGGTGCGACTGCGGAAGCTCAGACACGAATTGTTGATGACCTTGGTCATGTAGGCGGCCGCCTCCCGCTCGCTGGAGGAGGTCGCGAACCTGCAGCAGATGAGGGGGTTAGGAGGGGGAGTTGAGAGCGACCCACTGCACTGAATGAGGGCCGTGTTGACCGGGATGCTCTGATTTACACCCCATCCCAGCGTTCTGTGCGCTCTGCTGCCCTATCTTCCTCTCTCTTCCTACCTGGCTCGCAACAGTTTGATGGTTTGTCCGCGGAAACAGGGCAGTCCAGTGTCGAGCATCAGCGATACCAGGGAGATGATGGCCTCACAATATGGTCTGAAACAACAGAGTGTGGCAGTGACAATCAGCCAGGGAGCTAACCAGGCCAGCCAAGAACCAGCAGGAATTACTAGTTCTTATCTATCACCACATGAAATCATAATCATCAGCAAATAGAAAAAACAGCAACAATAATCAAGGGTATCATGGTGAAGCAGCACTGAATTCAGTGTACCCGACGGCTGCTATGAACTAGAAATGGATCCAACCAATGATGTGATGCGATTGGTGAGCCTAGCTTGACGAGCTGGCTATCAGATACTAGCTCTGGGTGAACACCATTGGTGCACAAGACCAGACTGGACCGGGTTAAAGGGACCTCCCACTAACTCTTGAGTTACCGACACGGTTAGCTACACGCTCCCCGAAATTGTGCACGGTTTAATTCTGCGCGACTCACTCACCCTGACCGCTATTAAGACACACCTGAACAGATTTTGAGTCTAAGATAGGCTGCAGATCGCTCGTCCCCCTAAGCGCGTCTAGGCTAACATCCCCAGGTGATCTGGCCAGCTCACCTGACTGCCAGGTACCCCTGGACGCACAGCTCCATGAACCACTTGAACGGCTCGGCGTCCACGCGGCCCCCCATCACCATCACCATCTCAGCCGTGAGCTTGATGTCCGGCTCGAAGCCGATGTTGCCGCCCGGAGACGACTCGAACATGAAGCCGAAATCTGCGCACGGCAGGAGGGTGTGGTGAGGCTGCTGGTTACAGGTAAGTGCGCCAATAAGTTCCTAGTCTTTACAAATGGTGAGACCACTGCCACCGCCGTTCGTAATTCATAATCACATTAAAACGCAGATCACAATAAGCTTCCGCTTGATTTCAGAAAACTGTCTACTACCGCGCCTTCGTGACTCAGTCAATGGGTCCTTACAAGACCGAACATGTCGGTATTTCTGGTCTTAGTGAAACTTAACCTACCGATGTGTACGATGTGTCCGTCCTCGTCCAGCATGATGTTGCCGTTGTGCCTGTCCTTGATCTGCAGTAGGAAGAGCGCCAGCGAGTAGGCCGCCATCGACTTGACAAAGTTGCGGCGGGCGTCCTGCCGGAGGTCGTACACAATGTTAGCGCGTGTTATGAGGATAAGGAAGACACACACAGACATTAGTAACGAAAAAAACTACACACCAACTGCAGTACTGTTAATGCGCACTACAGGGTGTCCCATAAGTTCGTTCTCACCTAAATTTTACGTTTTTAGGCTCTCTTGCTTAAAGGCACGCTGAAATTGGTTCGTTACTGGGCTTACGTGGTTGCCATGACTGGTAGAAATATGCTCCACAGTAACTAATTTCTGTAGACAAAATAGTTTTTGCTAGAGAGCCCGTTTCCTACACAGACGGCTAACGCCGCAACATAGAGGTCTCCAATACGGGTACGTCTCGGTATTTAGTCAGCACGTGACCATTCGCGACGATTGAGGGTGATTGAGGCCTACCAGTATGTAGACAATGTCCATCGCTAACTGGACGCACAGTCAGCAAGTGACACCGGTGATTTGTCGGGAGTCAATCATTGCAAGTTTATCTTCCTTTTTGTCAGGTCTCAGGAGTGAGCCATATGGCCAAAACTGTGAGGCGCCAAAGTGGCCATCAAAAAGGTCAAAGGGTTAGAAAGTTGGTAAGCAGACTTTTCAGGATGGATTACCAGCTGTCTAAGAGTGTTCTTTCGGGGTACATAACTCAAGGTGACTTAAGCTTTGCTTACCGGAGGGCTCAAAACAGTCAAAAACGTCTTAAAATGGCCAAACATGAGTTTCGTTATGCCTGAGGCTAAAAAAACTAAAGGGCTGAGGACATCAACCAGGTCATCTGGACTATCTAGTCCACGTTCGAGATGAAACACCCGTCCAAACCCGAAAACAACCCCATAAGGGCGAAGGAGGAGGCCTCCGTTTCGTCCCGTTATGTTCCTATGCGAAAGGCCAAGGTCACAGTATTGTGGGGTTATAGGCGTCCAGACGCTGACCAGGTTGCGATTGATGTCCCAGAAACAGCTTTGGAAAGCATAATGCTCTTCTAAGAACATCTGGAAGGAGTTTCAACCCTCAAGCTGAACTCGAACCGCGAGTATGAACACATTTACAGAGGAGAAAATGGCATCCGAGAGAGGCCCATCTTCAGGCAAGACAATCAGTGCACAGGTCAAGCAAAGCTTAAAAGCGGTGCAAAGAGACTGTGACAGGCGCTTGTGGCAAGACCACATGCCAGGCACCTCATCGGATCAAAATTTCATAAAAATTTGTTGGTTATGCTGAAAATTAGGCTCGTCGAGGCGTAGCGCTGTTCCAGCCTCGAGGAGCTCACGACGCATGTCAAGTCAGTCTGGATTAACTTTAAGCCTGCTATGCAGCCAAACATGCCGGTTGGCATGCCGCAGCATGTGTTCATGTGTTTGCCTATTAAATGGGGAGCACATTGAGGGGTCACAAATATATCAAGGCGCAATGTACTCTGTTTCACATGCAAATCTAATGTGAGAACGAACTTATGAGACACCCTGTACACATGTGATACCTCATCAATACATTACAAATGTGGTACATTTTAATTCTTAAGTATCAAGCAGAATATTGTGAGGTAGGTACTTGGTAATGTCAAGTGAGTCTCACCTGGAATTTGGCGCTGGACGCGTGTCCATAGGTGGTGAGGAAGTACTCGAACAGACCAAAGTCCGTCTCCTTGCCGAGGTCACTGCGCGACTTGGCCTTTGGCACACACTGGATGACGCCCGACTGGAAACAGACGCCGCATGTGGTTCGTTACCACGACACACGCTGCGCTAGGAGCTGACAGCGGTCAGTTGGGACAACAGCGGTAAGCCAATCGACAGATTCAAACGAGAAACTACGTTAGAGTCACGACAAATCCTACGGCCACAAAGCCGAAAAACACTAGACATCACTTTCAATATAACTGAGCTGAAGATTCTACCTCAGAAGATGCATTTCAAATCCAAACTAATAACAAAATAAAGCGAAAGATATCCTCAATGACTACCTTAAAAAAAGCAGGCTCAAATGATAACCGAACTACCGTTTCCAATCCATCCCCATTCCAAGGTCGTTGAGTGAAACGTGGAGCTGCCTCAAGCCGGTTGCGGCCATCTGTCACTTACCCCCGGAGATGTAGCCACCACCCTGTACGGGTAGAGGAACAGGTCCAGGCCGGCCTGTTTGAAGATGTTCTGAAACAGCTCGATCACCTGAAGCGCCAGCATGTCCTGACGCACGTCGTCTCCAACCTGTCCAGGAGATAAGCGGGGGGGGGGGGGGGAGGGGGAGTCGTTTGTTCAGCCACACATGACGGGAAGGAGATCACTCTGACGAGCGTCACAGCTACGGCCTTGGTGTTTTACTGTAGACATACTGGCGATCTAAATATTAACCTAATTTGGGTTACAGTGCCTTTGCTGAATACTTGCTGAAACAATTATAAAGTTAAATTGAGCTTCCAAAGTGGCAGGATTGGATAAAATACAACCAACGCTACAATACACATCAGTCAGGCAGACAGGAAGGCATGCAGTCTAAATCAAGTCCACACGTCAGCTATTCCCTCATGTCGCTGCATCATCGCTTCAGCTGCTCGCCGCACAGCGACAAACGAACGAAACAGCGCATTAATTCTTCTTCGAGAGTCGTATCACCAGCCTCTCCCCATCATCCCCACCCCTGCCCTTCCCTCTCTCTCCTACCTTGAAGATGGCGGCCTGCCACTTCTCGACGCCCATGGATGGCCGTCTCTCCTCGGCCGCGTCATCGGGCCCGTCCAGCACGTGCATGACCTGCTGCTCCAGCTCGTTGATTCCACACCGCTCCACGCGGAACCGAGCCAGGTAGGGCGCCTTGGCCGCGCTGCAGGCAAGGGATGGACGGAGGGCGGTGAGCGGTGGGTGATGCAAACGTTCGCTGGGGACAGCTGTTGCAGGATGGTACTAAAATTTCTAAATAAAGCTAGCCCATGACATGCTGCGCCACGGTACAGATATCAATTATGCCAACAAAGCCACTTTTGTGATTACTTCTTTCATCGCAGACACTCTCACGCATACACCGGGACAGCGTAGCGCACTCTACCACCAAACAAATCTCAGAGGACTCATGACCAGACGTCCAAAACAGCCGTTCCCGGCTAGAAGTTGTTGGCTGGATCGTAGGTCCCGTTCTCTGCTGCGTTTGCTGGCTGACACGGTCAGTTCGTCCGACGTTACTGACCTCTGCATGGGCGTTCCGCTGTTATAGTCGATGGCCAGCACTCGGCAGTCGGGGATCGGGGGCAGGTAGCAGCCTTCCTGCGCCTCGATCTTCCTCAGCTCCTTCAGACACGCCTCCTTCCGGGCCGGACCTGGACAAAAACAACAGGACATACCACACGTTTTACGACGCAGATCAGCTGCTGATGAATACAGCAGGACCGCAGTAGGTATTAGATAAGAACAAGGGTGTAAAAATTAGATTCAATACCGCAAGCTTTTTAGTGGCATAGCCATATGCTTTCATCGAGACCTAATTATTCAACGCAGCAAAATCCGCACACAATCTATGACAGTTTCCAGTAGCGGCGGAACACCTTCAACTGGGGGGGGGGGGGGGCACTGCCGACTTTTGGTCCCATTCTTTCCATGCAACGCCCATAGGGCTAATGTTAAAATGCCAAAATCAAAGGGGGCACGGTGCCCCGGTGCCCTCCCCGTTCCGCCGCCTATGACAATTTCACTTGCTGACTGCTGACATGACCGTATTTTACCAGGCCGGGTACTTCGCTGAAAATAAAACAGATTTCGCACACCATTTACGAAAAGTCCAGCTGCTGCTCACCTTTCGGGAACGGTTTGATCTGAGCCGACACGTTGGTGATTTTCTCGAAGAAGCTGAACTCTCGCTCGTAGAAGGCCTTGGCCGGTCCAGAGAGCGCCGAGACGATGGCGTTTCGGATGTTCTCCAGAGGCTCGTACAGATCAGCTGAGGGACGTGAGGTCGGGTTAGGTCAACTGATGGACATGTCAGGCCACCTTAACTGCTAACACTAGATAACATTAGGAGCAATGAATCACATGAAGGGCAATAAGCAGTAGACTACACACAAAAAAAAAACACACACACACACATACAAGTTGATGGAAAATGTATCAGTTCAAGGGAGTCGTGCAGTGCTGGTCACTTGACCAAAGTATCCATCCGATAACTCGTTGAGACAGAAAAGCTCAATAAAACACACTGCATGTTTTTTCTCCCGTGAATGTTTTCCAGCTTCACACGGCCTTACCATATCGCTCGTCCCTCTCGCCACTCTCCACTCTATCCTACGTTTTACGAGCTGTACCTCCCCGCACTGCCCACTGCGGTCACACGTACCGTCTTTCACGAGGCCCTCCTCGTCTCGGAACTTGTTGGTCTCGATGTTCCAGATGACGTGGTGCGCCAGAATCTGAGACTTGGCGCACGCCCGCTTTATGAACTCGGTGATGAATCCCATCTGGAGGAAACACATACAGAGACGCTGAATGTTCTGCTATGGGCAACAAACAAAATAAATTATACCTAAAATGAGCAAATAACATACGCAATCGGTGCGACTACGGTACTAAAAAAGACGAAGACAAGTAGCGGTGCATGCAATAAAACATTGTAATTTTTGCCACTGAGCCCCGCTTTTGCGGTTTTCGTCACACCAAAATAACTAACGCTTTATAACAGCTCAGCGACGTCCGCCATCGTAATAAATCGTAAGACATGTGCAATTAACGCAATAGGCGAAACTCCCCATTCACTGAACACCGATAACACAGCATTCAGCTCACCATAATACAAACCCAATCACCGCCCCTCCCCTTTCGTCCATTAACCGTGTCATAGCCGACAGGTTGCACCAACTGTGGTATGTAGAACAGCACTGTAAAGTGAAGTGTGGTATGTAGAACAGCACTGTAAAGTGACTACTTATAACCCCGAGTACCTTCCAGAGCTCACAGCTCTACTAACCGTGTCATAGCGGACGGCCTGTACCAGCTGCGGTATGTAGAACAGCACCGTATCGGACGGGTACGAGCTGAGTACCCGTACCGCGTACTGGGCCGTGATCGGGTGCGGCGGGTACTGCCGCGAAAAGTACGCCAGCGCCCGCACCGGCGGCAGCTTGGCCCACGTCAGCGCGTGAGACAGCTGTAAAACAGGAGCGGGTCAGACTGGAGTCATGTTAGAGGGTGTCCGGATTGTGGATGGATGGAACCTGTGGCTAATCAGTTTTCATCAGATTAATTGGCGCAGCGGCAGTAAGTTCGGAAGGTTTGGTCGGCTGAAAAAGTGGCGAGCATCCACGAGGCTTCCTCGTCCTCTAAAATCCAACTTGAGACATGATATTAAAAACAGCGCCCTAAATACTCAAATACCAGACTAGACATTTATCAATCATGCACTTATCACTTATCGGCTACGGCTATTGCACTCAATCGGCTGGCTGAGGTCCATACATCTCCCCACTTTTACAACCACTTTGTTCATATTCTATCTCACTAGACTCCAGTGTATTTACAGACCCTAAACCCACCTCGATGATGTCGTTGACGATATGTTCGGGCGTGGTCAGGTACTGGAGAGCCTCTGGCACGCGGCAGACGGCCAGCGGCTTACTGCGCACCTGACGGCTCACCTCGCGGGTGATAACCTCGTCTGGTGGCGGCAGGGGAGGGAGGAGGGGTGTCCAATGGCTGAGGGGTACCAGCGCTGAGAGTGTGTCAGAGAAGCAAGGGGAGAACGATCCCCGGTAGTTCACAGGAAGAGCAGGCGGGCGTGGTAAAAGGGGAAAATGTCAAACGAAGAAATATGAAAAATGGAACATGTACAAATCCATCATCACCAATGCACTGTAGAATACCAAGTTACATGATTCCGATGACAGTAAGCCTTGATTGAAGGAAAAAATGCACATCCGGACGCCCAACAACAACAACAACAAAAAAAAAATATCGCCTGGAATCCCTCAGTGGACATATTTACAGACCCAATGGGAAAGTTGAAGAGGGAAGCAGCAAAATTTTCGTCAACTTTGGAAGTCTGCACTTAGCTTTAGCTGCACTTAGCTTTAGCTTGTGTCACTTAGTATCTGTATCCATGTGTATCCTGTGATGACTGAGTATTCATGTCGTAGGTATGCATATGCATGCGCTGACTTCACCTGTCATTGGGTTTTTACCTGTTGGTGATCAATACATCATACAATCATACAATCATACAAAATATACAGTGCTGAAGGCACATAAACTGCGTCATAATTCTCGGCTGACCTTTGAACCTCTCTGGCAGCATGACGGCCAGCGTGGGGCTGATGTCCCAGGCCAGGCGGACGTGGTCGTGCCACTGTTTCTCCGAGATGGGCTGCGCGCGCCAGGCGGCCATATTCTCCTCGCCGGCCATGTGCAGCTCGGCTCTGTTCTGCGGGTTGTGCCACGTCAGCAGACGCTCGATCTCGGCTGCCTGTCGGCAGAGAGGGAGGGAGAGGTCACGAGGGAGAGGGATGGGAAAGGTTGCCTGCAATACGAAGACGGCGCATGTCGAAGTCGGTACGATGCATTCTTCAGTGTCTTGTACCTTGCGAGTGCCTTGAGGAAGTGCTGAGAAAACATAACACGTACTATTTTAGTAAAGCAATGAGACTTATCGCATTATTGAAAACCGGGCTACCCTTAAAACGCAAGCGTATTCCCTGCACACCACTTTCCTCAGATTTCGCCCAGCCATCCGCACCGCATTCCATCAAACTCCAGTCTCAGGAGCATCCACCACCCCCTCAAACACCCCATCCACTTACCAGCAGCGCCAGGATCAGGTTCCTCTTCTTGATGTAGTCCTTGACGTAGACGTCCGGGTTGGCCAGCCGGTGTTTGGCCGAGCGGCGCGACAGTGTCGAGTTATTGGAGGTGAGGGGCACCGTGTTGAACCAGCCCGTCACCGACGGGTTAAACTCGCTGGCTGGCGGCCGTGCCGAGGAGGCCACCTCGCGCGTACCGGCCACGTTCCACTGGTTGAACCCTGCTCGGGTGACGTAGGAGCGGTCAGATTTACGAGTTGGGGAATGGCGAGGAGGTGAAACAGTCGTTTAATTTGGTCACAGGCTAACACAATGACATCATGACATGAAAATTGTTCCATCATTCAAAGACGGCATTGAAAAACCACAGTTTGCGGATCTTAGCAACAGTGTAATCACGCTTCTCCGCAACCTCGTTGCATCAACTAAGTCAGGTCCACGCTACAATCAGCATGAAGAGGGCACTCACCTCCCATCATGCTGGTCTTGAGGTACTTTTTGTCCGAGTGCATGTTCTGCCAGAAGCGGATGAGCACGGTGATGTCCTCTCGCAGAGTGGTGGCCGACTGTTCGGGACACGGGAAGCGCGGCCGGCCGCAGAAGTAGTCCAGGCACGCGTAGTAGATCCGCTCGCGCAGCGCCACCTTACCCTGCGTCCTGCCGTGAGGAGAAAGAACAGTGCAGTGTGACAGGAATTCATAAGAGGACACGACTTTGCGGCATCCGGAATAAAAACTTCATTGGTAAACGTACGACATGCTTGTTGCGAAAAGATATAGCCATAATCAGCTAATGAAAAACAGCTGTATGCAACCACTACAGACGGTAAGACACCGTTCCGTGCTTCTATCCTCAGGATACTGAAATCCTTCTCCTCCACGCCGCAACCCCCTCCGGGCTGGACAGGCAACTTTATCTCATGCGGGCTGCTCCCTTGGAGCGGCACCGCTGCTCCCGAGGGAGCAGCGGTGCCGAGGGAGTATCATGGGGCTGGGTGGCCTGTCCTCTGGACGGGCTCACCCCCGGTGACTCACTAGGGTGCCTGCCCAGACCAATGTCTCCCCTATATCCTATCGTCCTCCCGGCTCTGAAATGGTCTCATTGGACCGAAAGGGTTTAACCCAACAAAACAAACAAAAAGACTAGGTACCTTATGATGTCACTACGACAGCCTATCTTCGTTTTCCCCAACAAATGGTAAACTGATCCTGACTACTGGCACCACCTCTCCCCTACGGCACTCACATTTACTTTGACAACGCCCACCTTACTTTGTCTTCTTTTGTCCAACACCCACAATGCAGCCCATCCGTCTCACTTTCCCAGCGCCCTCCGACTCACTTTGGCAGCACGTCCGACTGCAGCAGTATGAGCCCACACGTGAGCAGACGGACGCGGGTGCCGACGGCGGCCACGTGGCGCGTCATGGCGCCCCGCTCTCCGCCCACGGAGAAGGACAGCGTGCTGTGCAGCAGGGAGCACAACAAGTCCACCTGGTCGCGGCTGCGGTACCGGGCGATCTCCACGCGCTCCAGCAGAAACTGAGGTGGCAAGGACAGACGGTACACTCGTCAGGGCCGAGGCGTCAGAAATGGGAGACAGTAAAGGTACCTACACAGATTGAAGTTGAGAATGCCGAATGACAGAAACATGCTTCAAAAGGCTTCAAATCGATTGAATAAAACATAACAGCCTACAGATTGCATTACGATTACAGCTTTATTAGTCATACACATTACGACCTACAGCCTACTCATTACACATTACAGCCAGTTACTTGTCGACAGTAAGCTTATCAACGTTAATTAGCCGGAAATGCTAGCAAGCCGGAAGAAGGGCTGAATGGGCTAACCAAACCGTCCATCAACAATGTTAGATCATCCAGGGGAACTAGCGTGATGGCTAAGTTAATCACGGGACTGGCCTGGACCCAGAGGTGGTGGGGACTGACGACTGGGGACAGTTGGGACTCACCTGCACCCAGAGGTGGTGCGGCGCCACGAACGGCGGCTTGGCCTCGATGGAGCAGCCCTCGTAGACGGCCAGCGGGTTCACCTCGGGCTCCTGCTCACTGAACAGACCCAGGCGCTTGTCGATCGTGTACTGAAACAGAAAGATCAGTCAGATTATCATATCACAGTCAGACAAAGACGCTTGTCGGTCGGGTACTGAAATATAGTGGCCACAGTCCAATCAGATCTAGACAAGTTAACATTTGACGGCTAGGATTAAACTTAACACGGAAATAGTTCGTGGACGACATCAAGTATACTCGTGTCATTGACATATATCCCAGATCGTTTCACTGACCTGCCAGGCGGCGCACATTTCGCGCAGGAAGCTGATCTCCAGGTCAGGCCGTGCGGACAGCACCCATTCCCAGCACTGGATACCGGTACGCATGGCCGGCTCGGTGAACATGATGGCCGGAGACCAGGCCACCAGGTGGAGCAGCTCCCGGTCCAGACCTGACAGATAAATACAGACACAGACACACAGACACAGGTCAAAGACAGCGATCACGCCATCCGGGAACGCTCAATCCATCTTCGACAAACTTACAAAACATTTCTGTCAATATCTCTCAAAAACTAGACCAGTTATCAGTCATCATTCTTAGCCTCCAAAGCTCTGTAGGCAACCAAGACAGCGTCTGTGCTTTCTAAGACACCTCTCGAGGGGAGAAGGGATACCCTTCTCCCCTTGTCAAACCCCAATCTCCGTCATCCCATCACTCACGCCGTCCTCTCGCCCCCTCTTCCCTCACCCGTAGTGCTGATGAGCTGCGCGGCGACCCTCAGCAGCGCCGGACTGTGCGCAGCGTCATCCTTTCTTGTCCACGTGGCCTTCAGCTGAGTCGCCAGCTGACCGTCGGTACCCGCTGCCTGCAGCCCGCGGACCTCACCCGAGTACAGACAGCGCAGGGCCACGGCCGTCACCAGCTCAGAGCTGTTACTCTTCACACACTCGGGCAGCTTGGAGAGCGTCACCGCCTGCCGGTGGAGCGTGGGTGGATCATTATAAAGGGTCGGGGACCGACATAGAGGAAGCGAGGTGGACAAGGTAGCAGTCTGCTGAATAATCTGGCTATTAGTCACAGACAAGTAAGGGCAGGGAACTTCTTTACCTGGACATCGTCAATGTCACTGACAAACAAGACAATTCTTATATAAAGCACTAGTTAGTAACAATTTTCGTGAAGAGTTCGCATTACTACACAAGAAAACACACACCATATTCATTTCACATATTGTATCCCAACGGCCCCTCTCTTCCCCTCCTTCCCATCCACTGACCGCCAGCGGAGCCGCCTGCGGGCTGGGGCCGGCGAAATGTAGCCCAGCCTCGAGCGCCAGCGCCAGGCCCGTGTGGTGCGCGGGCGCCGGCCGCGTCAGGTACTCGGCCAGATGGGAACGCGTCGTGGCCGGCGCCCACTTCATCGCCTCCTCAATGATGCCCTCGCAGCGCGCCGAGAAATCCTTCACGGTTGTCTGGGGGTGAGAAGGCCGGAACTCGGAGTGAGGGTGTCTGGAAATGCGGCAAGGTAATTCAGACGGAAGGAGCTGAGGTAGAATGAATGTGAATAGAACACATTTAGTGCATTTTCACTCGACTGGTTAATGTTATTGCAAGAGCCTAAAAAACACAGCTTACGATCGCCAGCCTAGCCATTGATGAAGCGAGTTTCAGGAACAACTTTACCTCCCACTGTACCTCAGTACCACCCACTGCGTACCTCTCGCGCCTCGGTGGTGTCCTGCAGTACCAGGCAGTACGGCGTACCGGGCACCCGCAGATCGGGGTACACTTCGTTGGGGTTCTGCTGCAGCGACTCACTGAGCAGCTGCAGGATGTCCAGCATCGTGGTGAGCACGGTGGCGTTCCACAGGATGTGCGGGAACCTGCCGAACACAGACGTGTAAGAGAGGGGTCAGGTAGGTGAACAGGAGAGTACAGTAGCTTTGTAAAGAAATCCTTGAATGACTTATGAAAAATCAGCTTGAGGAACTTTAAACATGTTGAGCTGAGTATGTTGAATACATGACTTGTCTGAATGAGTCGTGACTCGTGAACAATATAAATTAGACTGCTTCGTTGTCGAACTTCCATACAAATGTACAGCGCGACATAATCAAATGACAAGAGGACACTCCGAAACTAATGCAACTCTGCCTTGTCTTTTTGTGGGTGTAACCCTCGCACACACATAGACACAAGCGTCCTCACCTATCGACCATCTGCGAGAGGAACTTATCGGCCACACGCCGGATCTGCTTGTGCGGGCTGTTGAAGTGCACCAGCAGGAACTGGGCGTGACCCTCGAGCTCGCGCTCTCGCGCAGTGTTCTTCGGCTTGTGCGCCATCACGTCCAGGAAGCTGGCGAACACGCGCTCACCGACACTGCAGGGATGGGGCAGAGAGGGATGGGTTTGGGGCGGTCAGAAGAGGCGGGTGGAGGGCAAAGTTGGGGAGGCGGAGAGGAGACTCTTCAGAATGCGATTGTCTTGAAACTTGGGTCCTACAGTCCTATTGGAGATTTCCAAGAGGACATACGAAAAAAAAAACAGGATTTAAGACGATATATGTAATTAACACAAGATAAGAAAATTTGCTGAGTGCTTCAGCCTACAACTTATTAAACTATGCACAAAAGTTAGAAATGAAAACAAACGCCCAGCACAGTTTCAAAAGACAACTAACCGCTAGCGTCGCCAGCTAATCCGCAGTTCGTGCCCACCTGTTCATGCAGGCCCACATGTTATACTTGTCCCGCTGAATGGCCGGGTCGTTCAGGTACTCAAACATGGCGTGGAAACTGGTCTCCTCCTGGTTCTGCACTCTGTGAAACACGGCACAGCACCGAGAGTCAAACACAACCCTGAGTCAACCCTGAGAACACAAAACACAACACCGAAAGTAAGACACAACCAGGACTTATCGAGACAGGAAACGAAATCATAGGAACTGCACACAGAAATTCCAAAGCAAATACCAAATGACAATGGTAAAGGCAGATGTCCGTGATCAAACGTAAAATCATAGCATTCACATTTCACACCCAACAATCACTATCGCGGGCGGCAGTTCCTCAGTAGCCGAAAGTTACCCTCATCGCAACTACGTCTCTCAGGTTGCTGTCCTCACCGCAGCATCTCGAGTTTGTAGACGGACAGCAGGTAGGTGCACTGGGCGAACGACAGCTGCCTGATGATGGCCGACACGTCCTGCGGCTGCTCCAGGTAGTTGAGGATCTGAGTCTTCAGCTCCTGAAGCTCCGTCTGCATAAATAAAAAAGGGATATTGGTGGCGATGACGAATGAAACAGTACGATAGGCTACAGGACGTTAACATTAACAGTGACGAAGAAGGGGAGGGGTGTTAGCAGAGTTGGTATCCGGAACTGCAGAGTTGAAACGATACATTCGAAACGAAAAGCGTTTGGGGGACGCAGGGGCCAATTAAAACCTATTTGCCTGTAACGAGAAACAAAAACTGATAACGCAACGAGCAAGCGTGATTTCTCCATTCACCAGAATTGCAAGTAACACCGGCCCATGCAACCATAACCTTTCTGAATGCGAATTTCATTTTCATCGAACATATCCGTTTTCCGTCAAGCCCAAACAACAAGCTCATTTATGAACAACCACACCCCCTCTTCACCACGCACCACCGCCACGACTCTCACCAATGACACGGCGTCGTTCCGCAGCGCTGAGGTGTGCTGCAGCTCGCGCATCTCGGAGGCCAGCGAGGTCTGTGAGCTGATGAGCAGCGGCGACTTGATGGCGATCTCCTTCACACCCTCGTACCACTCGACCGGCCAGATGTCTGAGGCGGGGGCAGGGATCAGAATGGGTCACATCACATGGCACGTCAGGCTGCAGGCGAGACAGGACACTGGTCGGGCTAATCCACAGACCAGATGTCTGCCTTGGGCACGCACGTCAACGGTCATAAGTCTAGGTTACGTCCATGAAGAGAGTGAATGCTGGTCGTACCACTTCACCGGTCAGATATCTGTCGGGGACAGGGACAACGTCCGGTCATGGGACATATCCCTTCACAGACAGTGGACGCTAATGCACCACCGCACTGCGCAACCAAAAGTCAAAGGGGGGAGTTATACAGCGTCATAGCCAGAAGAATACGTGAGGAGCGTTACTTGAACAATGTCACCGACCAGGCCCCATGGGCGATTCGGAACTCAGAGGTTATAAAAGGTCATAACGGGGTCAACAGTTAAGGTAGAGACTCATATTGATAAACACTTTGCCCGTTGGCTTCAGCATCCTCCCCATATTTTCTTTTTTCAAGGGATGCGGTGTACCAGATTTGAGAATTCCCAGTGAGTGATGTAACAGCCTTTGTGACGTCATCTGATATTGGTCCCCATGGGACCAGAGGTCACAGTGGCAGTGACGCACACCACCCGGAGACGCGGTCCTGTTACCCACCTGGTGCGGTCCCGCGATGGTCGCACGCTCATCGCCCACACGTGTGCCCCCCACCCTCCTCGCGCACATATAGCTGGTAAGGAGGGACGGGTCACGGGACAGGACGTACAGAGAAAGGAAAGATGGGGCAAGTAAAAACTTTTCCCAGTAGCCTTTGGTCCTAACAAAGATGTCACACAAGACGTCAAACATTTCCCACTCGTATCTTTACACACCACACACTTATAACATCACATCAGCATTTATCAAGTCTCCTTAGTCAGAGTGCTCTGGTGCGTTAAGTCCAAGGTGGATGACGTTATTTTTTTTTTTTTTAATTTAGTCCGAACCTTTTGATGGGAAGGATTCACAAGGACAGAGCCACCGCTAAGCAAAGCTTGTTGCGGTGACCCTGCCCTCTACCCTCCGATCGCGCAATTCCAGTTCTATGGCAGAATTTAGAGTCCAAAGTTTAACGTGCGCACATAGCCGCGCACGGCCGGTCCCCTCACTGACTTCACCTGGCTACGGCCTGCCACCAACCGCAACCATACCTGTCAGGAGGCCCATAAATGTCAAGCGCCCGTCGCGCTTCGAACCCGGACTGTTGTAACCGGGAACGCGTGCTTTCACCACGCGGAGTCCAACGCTCTATCAACTGAGCTACGGGACCGGCTATTGATCCAGCGCCGAGCCCCACCCATCCACCTACGCGAGTCCTGGACGGTGAAGCCCATGACGACCGAGTAGAGCCAGAAGTCCCTGAAGAGCTTGTGAAGGCGCGGCCGGGGGTTCCGGATCGGCGGCAGTCGGCGCACCAGGGTGGCCAGCACGGGAATCAACACTCCCAGGTTACCGGCCGAGCTGGACGCCTGTGGAGGTAAGGCGGGATTACAGGGGTCATTAGAGGTCAGCACAGGTCACCATGGTGAGGCCACCGTAGGTTACCTGAGATTAATTGGGGATCCGCTGTCTTAAAACTGGGTAGAGTACAGCGACGACCTCGGCGCTGCGTTAAATCCACGCCGGCCACCACTCCATCACCCGCCAGTTTCGTACCGGCGAGCACCGAACTGAAAGGGTCAGATTTGAAAGCTGTAGAGAGAACCTTCTCTCAAGCAGGGCTGTGATGAGACGACGAGGAATTAAACGACGTCTGTGTACTTTGCAGGGCTTAACTTAACAGTTTGTGTGCTTTACAATGCTCTATGACCAAGAGCCTTACTTCGTTTTTCTGGTACCTTCGCCCTTGAAACATCGTACGGTGTATCTCCTGGCTAGCTTAAGTAGAACGAAGATCAAGCAACATTTAGTTAACGGGTGAAACGCTAGCAAGGCATCGCTCATTGCTATAAGTTTAATGATCTATCAGCTGAATAACAAATTGAATTATCTTCAGTATTGATATATAACAGCACTTCAGATATGTATGAAGATAAGGATCGGAATAAAACAATCAAATTGTATAAACGAATGTAAAATAGCAATGCCTTTAAGCATATCATAATA
The DNA here is from genome assembly GCF_019059575.1 of Amphibalanus amphitrite. Lineage (NCBI taxonomy): Eukaryota > Metazoa > Arthropoda > Thecostraca > Balanomorpha > Balanidae > Amphibalanus > Amphibalanus amphitrite. Next base: position 380,925 of record NW_024881672.1, read on the forward strand.
AGCGTACATACATATTGACTTTAGTAACGGGGTGGTTGGGATGTGTTAGTTATCGTGCAGCTATATGCATCGTGATGCGTGCGCGTCAACTCTACATAAATACGAAGCCAGCGCAGTCTAAGCTGGTTGGTGCCGTCGCAGATGGTAACTACAAAACACTACTGTGGCCAACAAAGCGAACTACTACAAAAGAGATAGTTAAAGTCTCTGTTACTATCCCAAACTGGTTGAAAACTATCCCGGATTATTCTTCTCAGATTTTAGGTCTAGAGATCTGACTTGATAAACGATGTTATTTATCACGCTTATCGAAATAAATAACTATGTAAAAAGACTTATAAAAATATTGTAAAAACGGCCTTTAAAAAACGGCAAATGCTTTACCATCTGAGGAATATGCAAAGTTCATAGAAAAGGAACGTCTTTATTACAAGCAAAGAAAAAAATCAAGAAGGAAAAAGTGCTAGAACGCATAGTGCCATTCTATGGTGGACATCGTAAAATATCAATATTTCCCCGCTTTTTAACTCATTTACCTACTCAAGTAAGGAAGGCTGTTGTGACTCATATTTCAAACCAGTCTCGGCGCATGGTTATTCAACTGCTAAAAAAGTTAGTCGGTCATCGAGCAGCACTAGCTACTGTTGGGCCGAATCTGGCACAGAAGTAATTGCAGACAGTCCCATCCTCTTGCATCTTGTCATAGCCACCATGCTCTAGCATCCTGCCGGGTCACCAGGGGCAGAACCAACTACAGTGGCGCACAGGCCCTGCCCTCTCAGTCGCGTTCGAGCACCGTGGTGAGACGGGGAGACCCGGGTGGAACTCATAGCAGAGATAAAGAGTAATGGGAGGAGCTGGATGTATCACAATTCACAGGCGATGTCAGTGGTTAGTAGTCAATAGTTATAGTGGGTTAGGGTAGAGTTGATGAGTGCGTCATTGTGTGGTGGCGTTTTGCAATAGGCCTAAAACAACTGTCAAAGTAGGTGATCAGTCTGTCTATGTGGTAAGAAGTCGAACATTTTCCTGTTTGCCAAGGATCAGTCAGTCAATGCTCAAAGGACAAAGAGCAATAGTCATCAGAAAAGGGTCCTGAATCGAATAATCAGCGGCGTCGGTGATCAATGGCCACAGTCAGCGGTCAGCAATTCGCACCAGTGGTTGTAAGTCACCAGTCTGAGGCTGAGCCAGACTGAACCGGTCATGAACTGAGTGGTCAGCAGTGGTCACTGGTCAGCCAGCATAAAATCTGAAGAGTCCATGGATCCCAGGTGTATCTACAGAGCGGAAACGCGTCAGTGTCAGCGTCCGCTGGTGATTGAAATATTTACAGAGCGGAGAAGTGGAAGTGTCAGAGTGTCGACGTCAATGCCAGTGTTCAGGAGTAACTACAGAGGGGAGCGGTGGTGACGGTGTCAGTGCCAGTGTTCAGGAGTAACTACAGAGGGGAGCGGTGGTGACGGTGTCAGTGTCAGTGTTCAGGAGTAACTACAGAGGGAAGCGGTGGTGACGGTGTCAGTGTCAGTGTTCAGGAGTAACTACAGAGGGAAGAGGTGGTGACGGTGTCAGTGTCAGTGTTCAGGAGTAACTACAGAGGGAAGCGGTGGTGACGGTGTCAGTGTCAGTGTTCCGAAGTATCTACTCAGTGCTTCGCGATAGTCATTATTCACACCAGTGTCGATGTTAGTGTCAATAGTAACTACTACGGGCCGGTAGTGATACTCGCGGGGCGGACACTGGCCGTCAGAGCAGGTCGCCCCCACTCACACCTCACACACACACTAAGGACAGCGACAGGTTAGAGAACCGAGTAGGACGGACCGCGCGCGGCCGGCGGACGACTCACTTTGATGTTTCTGGTGACCGACGGAGCCTGTAACGGTAACGGCAGCACCATGACTGCCCTGATCGGCCGGAAACGACGGCAGACCGCGCACATACAGACAGCGACGGCCCAAAAGGCAGCTAAACACAACTGTCACGGCCTGAGTCTACTTCGAATTCCTGCTGCAGATATACGTGGCGATTGAAAGCCAAAGAAAAAAGCTAATTTTATAGTACAAGTAGCTACATATTCTGAGGCAGTCTAGCTAGGTCAGCCAAACTGACCAACTGCTATGTAACAGAGGACGGTATGTATTCAAATACTGCAGTAGATGCGTTATAACAATAAGTACAAGCAATGCATAAACTACCATAGAAGAAGATTAAAGGGTTAACTGTGTCCTAAAACTTTCGGTTTATCAACTGGCTAAACCAACTGCAGTGGTAGTAACTGGGCATTTAGGTGCCATATGGAGCCACCACTGTCCAAAAAGAGCTGCCGCAATGAAAGAAAAAAAAATACAGCGAACGATACCCGTGCCAGAAGCATACAGCCTCCCATAACCACTAAAACACATGTCTAGTCTGCATTAACAATGCACCTTCTCCCTCCTGCCCCACCTCGGCCCCGGCTGACCCCTACCAACCTTCTGCGATCCCATGGCCTTCTCGGAGGCGCGCTTGGCCTCGAGCCCCAGCTGGACGAAGAGCTCCAGCAGACGCACCAGCAGGTCGTGTAGCTCGGTCTCTCCCTGCAGCTGGGCAGCCATGTTGGCCAAGGCGTTAATCACTGGCTGGGAGACGTGTCTGTCGGTAGAGAAACGAGATCAGAGGTCAGGTTAGATCAGGGCAGGATAGGCCAGATCAGGTCTAGTCAGGTCAGGGGAGAGGCAGAGGCGTTAATCACCGGTCTGCCGGTAGGGTACGAGGGCAGGTCAGGTTAGGTCAGAATCACAGGCAGATGCGTTGGTCAGCTGTTGAGAGCTGTGTCTGTTGACTGGGGAACGGGAACGGGCACAGGCAGACGTCATGACATGGCAAGGCACAGCGGTCAGTTCAAATTACGTAACTCATCTGTGGGCGTCATACGAAGTGAAGCTACCGCTTTTTTCGTCACGCTTACGTCGGACAAAGGTCCAGCACAAATCTATCCATGAATCATGTCATTTTAACGGATCTCCTCCAAAATCTCTGCTCTTCTTTCTTGACGTCATCGCGTGAGAAGTAGAGCTCGGTGTGTGATCAGGCAGCATCTCCATCCACCTTGGACCCGGGTCCTGCGCCTGTCCTCCGCCCGCGCACCGTGCGCCGTCCTATCGCCTCCCGTGGGGCCGCACCACCGGTGTCCTCCCACGGTCCCGGCGCGCATAAAACACCGCCGCTGCGCCGCGCCCTCCTAGTCCCTCCCAGACCCTCGCACACACACGCACCATGCAGGTCGCACAGTTCTCTCTGCTGGTGGCGGCGGCGGCGCTGGCCGCGGCCGGAGCCGACGAGTGCGGCAGCCCGGCCGACACGCTGTGCGTGCGCAGCTGCGCCTACGAGGAGCTGGCCGTGTGGGACCACGGCTTCTCGGGCGACCTGCACATCCACTTTGAGACGGAGGTGGACACGTGGAACGTGGACGTGGCGTTCGACCACGAGCTGCAGACGTTCAACCAGTGGGCGTACCCGGCCAGCACCAGCGACCACCGCGTCTTCAGCCTGAGCAACAACCCGTGGGACGGCCACCACAACGCCAACACCACGCTCACCATCAGCTTCAACGCCCACTACGCCGACAACATGGCCACGCCCATGGTGTACAGCGTCAAACTGGACGGCCAGGAGAAGTGTGTCGTGCCCTGAGCGAGCTGGTCAAATGGCAAACTTGGAAACAAACTACTGGAGGATGATAGGCTGAAATTTACTGGAGGAACGCATCTGATACATACTGTCAGTGTCAATAACCAGCCTGCCTGGACTCTGAACCATCGAGAAGCCGACCTAAAGCGTCGGTAACGTTCAGTAGACAGTGACACGATTCAAGGTTATAGTAACGGTAACCGCAGCAAGCCTTGATGCCGACCCGAAAGAGCCTGGCAACATCAGATTATTCTAGCGTTACCGATGTCATGAGAGTTATGATGTATTGGTATCATGTACAAGTTGTGTTGATGTTGGATTGCGATCGTATTTATGAATAAAATATCCACAACCTCGTATCGAATGTTCCTTTGGTTATAAAAAAAAAAATATCAGAAAACAACACGAACCTAAATGTCGGATTGACACAGCATAAAGTCATTCATGTCTGTACGACGCCTAGGGAAAGCACGTTCAATGATACTGATGCTTTATTTCAGCATTATATCAAGCACAAGCCATCGTTAAAAATTGCAAGTGAGATACATAAAGCTGCAACGCACCAAACTTGACAAGTTTTTATTTATTTTGTTGAATTATTTCATGGGCAGTGCGAAATACAAAAAGTTTGATACTCATAAATATCCAAATCACAGTGTCAAACGGAAAGCTGAAAGGAAAAAATCATAAGCATGATACTTTATCACCACACAAATATATTCCATATGACTTTAAGCGCCTTATCAATAATTTTTAGTTTGCCCAGCCTCGCCCCTGACCGAAAAAGAACGTCCTTTGAACCGGACGTGGCTCTGAGGCCCGAATTTCTCATAGTCACGCAAATTCTCGGGCCAGGCCTTCGTACCAAATGCAGCCACATGTTGAGTTCTCAAGCTACAGGCCATGTGAACTCCGCAGAATACCACAGATTGTTAGAAGGTCGCGTCATTCTCAAAGAAATGACGGAGGACCATCAGATAACTATCGGAGAGCAGATTCTACTGGTCTGCCGTTTATTCAAATCTAGCGATCAAATTTCTCTCAAGGAACATTTTAGGGGTGGGGAAATAACGGCAATCTTTCAACAAACCATTCCAGAGTTTCTTACCATCGACAATTTTTGTTTTTGTTCGGCTGAAAGGAGGAGTCGATTTATGGATCAGCTTTTCTCTGTATTCAAGGGTTAGAGAAGAGTTCACGACGCCCACAAAGGCAAGATGTATTGACACTCAAATCAAGGTAGAAGTCAAATCAATGCAAATCACATCAAATGCAAATTAAATCACAGAACACAAAAAGGAAATGACTACCAGACTTTGCCACGGCACAAAGTAGGTATGTCATTTACTCACCAAGTCACAACAGCTAGCTAATCAGAATTAATGTGGCTATACAGGATGTCAAAATAAATGTGAATGAATGTGAGAATTAAATATGGCTGAGTGCAAGGGGTCTCCATATGGGCAGACCCTCCAGTCCAAATCCAATTTTATCACCCTCTCCCCCCCCCCCCGTCAGAGCCACATCCGGCCATCCGGCACGAGTCCCATCACGTGACGCACTCCCTCTTCCCGAGCATATCACAGCAGAGGCCGCCCTGTCATCCCATATCAAGTCATCCCCGGCAGCTGACGACTCCCACGCCACCGCTGGCGTGGAGACGGAAGCACCCACGTCACCTTCGAACTACACACTACCGTTCCGACATCTCCGCCGAGCGCCCTCCCCTCTGGGGCCTCAGTCGAGGGTACATAAACGTCCACTATCGGCGGGCCGGGCAGACACTGCCGACGCCTCAGTGCCGTGGATTCTCCTGCCGACTGCCGACCGCCGTTTAGACACACCATGCTGCGACTGAGTGTCTCCTGCCTGCTGCTGCTGGTGGCTGTGACCGCCTCCGGTGCTCTTTCTCGGGCTCGCCTGGGTGCCCTCTCCGGCGATCGTCCCGCCGCTCTATCCGCATGCAAGGCCATGGACGTGGTGCAGACTTGGGAGCTCGGCTACAGCATGAACGTCAATCTGACGTTCCCAGTGGACACCCAGACGTGGAACGCCACGCTGGAGTTTGACGTGGAGCTGGCGAACCTGGAGATGTGGTCCGACCAGCTGGAGACGACTGACAACCGTGTCTACACGGTGCACAACACGATGTGGGACGGCGGGCACCGGGCCGGCGACGTCGTCACCCTGTTCTTCGTGGTCGACTTCCGCAGTCGGTACGACCCGGCCCAGCTCACCAGCGTCAAACTGCTCGGTAATGAGCTGTGCTAGTTAGATAGATATGAGACTGGAGGAGTTTTCTTTTTGTGAGAAATGAAGACGCGGGTAGCCGTGAGCCGACAGAACCGTAGGCAGCGAAGGTGATCCCGAAACCGTAAAGAGCGAAGGGGAACTGTCGTAGTCTGATGAAATCACAGCAAGTCACTGGAGCAGCTGTTGAGATTAGTGGAGACCCGAAGACCAAGAGCAGTGAATGTATACTAAGAAAGGCGTTGAAATGTCCAGTCCACTAGAGCGAAATACCCGTCTAGGACAATTGAAGTGCATTACAAGATGCTTGTGAATTGAGCTGCCAATGTGAGATATTGCTGCCATGGACATGGTTGCCCGCTGCAGCTATCACGAGAGACTTTAGTGTGTTTTAATGTGTAAATACATGTCATGCTTTTCTATAATGCAACTGAATAACTTCTTTGATATAAGTTGACAAACAGAAAACCGGGGCACTTGCTCACATTTCCAGAGTTCGTCGGCATCAGACGGTGTAAAGCTTGGAACAAACAATGAAAAGTCTCCATTCAGTATCAATAATTCTTCGAGTAAAACATGCATCCACAAAACCTTCAACCTCAACTTCAACTTCAACAACAAATACTTCAACCGTCAGCCTCAGCCCTGCTCAGCTGCTCTCGGGTGACACCTATAACAACACCTATCTGTATAACACCCTAGCTAATCTGACCCGATCAATTCGCAAAACGGATTTAATCTCATTTCTCATCATCTAATCCCAGTCTACGCGAAGGACAGATTCTGTAAAAAAAACAATGTTTTTTTTTAAGAGCCAGATCAATAGGCTTCCAGATTCTACCACTCAAACTACTGCAAAGTACTAAGTCACGCTATAAAATGTTTCCAGCCACAGCTGCTACTGCATAGCTCGATTTGAAACCTCCGTGCACGTGTCCAAATGCAGCGAATCTGTACCGTCAGCACCTGTTGGACTCCCATCCAGCCGACGCGTCGGTCAAGGACGGCGGGTGTTCGTGCTTTGTCATATCGAGGACAGGGAGGCATGCCGGGACCAAGGATATAGCTACCTGACACAGACGTATCTGACACCAACACTGATACGTCTGATATTGACACACATGACACCGATGTCTGATACGGGAGCCGATACGGCAAATGCTATCGACGATGGACCTGTGTTATCAGTTCATTTATTGATTCATAGAGTTGAGAGTCGATATCGGCATTTCCTGCTGTGGGCCTGCATATCTGACACATTGGCAGATAACTATGCTTTCTGACGACCCTCGACTGCGTAACCCGCTAGGCTCTCACCAGGATTTGTATTGTCATTTGTCATTACGCCAGCTGCTGACCTGTTGGGTACGTTTCCACTACATCTGCAGCAGATGACTTCAGGCAGCCGTCTCTCTCACCTGTAGTCCTTGCCGTGGTCCTCACTGGCAGCCTGGTCCGAGTAGACGGTGTTGCTCGACTCCACAGTGATCTGGGTGAACACCTTCATCACCTCCTCGTAGACTCGCGGCTGGAAAAAAGAGACGCCGATCAGAGCCTCAGAGCCTACACACTACACAGTCGGGGACAACGAGATCCATTAGTCGACACGATAGCACCGGACTACAGAGGAAACTTTGATCGAACGCGGAGCTCTTTATAAGCTGAGTGACTTTTACGAAAGAACAGAAAAAAATGTAAAGGAAACAGCAAATCTCAACAAAACATAGACCATGGGACCTCTTATACAGTCTGACAACATCAATCCCCTCACAACCACCTCGTACGACCCTACCGTTCCACCTCCCCAACAACTCCTCTCCCACCTAAACCCCTCACCTCACTACGCGCCAGCACCATGCACCCCATCTGGTCCACGATCAGCACGTCCACCTCGCTCGGACGACGGCAGAAGATCTGCACGAAGAACTGCAGGATCGAGTACGACGTGTCCGGCGTGTCCTTCAGAGCCACGGCCACGTGTCCCAGCGCCATGATCATGTTGTACGTGATCAGGTTGTAGTCGATCGTACGCGCACTGGCGGCGGAACAGAATCATCGACGCGGTTATTATCGCGGCCATTTATGAATAATAGATGGTTAGGTAAAAATTTACAGCCACAACTCCTCAAGATGACAGTTATGTGAGGAATTCTTCCAAAACAATGATGCATCAAGGCAAAACACAAAGACAATCCAAGTAGCTCACTGATTTCGGCAACGTCCAGGCAAGCCTCGTTTACAATGTCACGCTGACTTCGCAGAAAGATGACATTCTAAAACAATGTAAATTTCAGAATATCATTTTCCTATCTCCAGTTATGAGCTGAAAATTACCCCCCCCCCCCCTCCCACACACACACACAAACACCGAGTCCGGCCTCACTTGGCGCGGTGAGTGGCCGTAAAGAGCCGGTTGGAGACGGACGCCACGAACGCCTTGATGGTCACATCGTCGTACGAGTGGCCGGCCTTGAGCGCCACGCAGAGGTTCTCAATGGCCGCGTCTCGCAGCTGGTCCAGGGCCGAGTCAGTGACACGGCTGGTGCGTCCGGGCGCTACCCCGCTCGTGTCCGTCACTGGAAAGAAACTAAGGGGTCAGTTGGAGAAAGGACGAAAGGGTTCAGCGTCGGCGCGAGGGACGGGAGAGTCAATCAGCGAAACAAGTCTCCCACATAGTCGTTAAATCGTAAATCGCAGGAACAACATAGTCGTTAAATTAAAAATGTTTAATCGGGAAAGAAGCGTCTCGGTCTAACTGACAACGCCTGCACGTACAAAAGTTGCGTGGCGTTCCTCAAACGCACCTGTCAGTGTGATATTTTACCCGGCGGGCGCGGTCAGGTCGCTCTGAAGCTGCCGCGACTGTGCCTTTCCTTACCTGTCAGAGTGATATTCTGTCCAGCGGGCGTGGTGAGATCGCTCTGCTGCCGCTGCAGTCGCGCCAGGATCGGCGAGGGCAGCACGAGGAAGTCTCGCAGACAGCGGATACAGCTGGAGGCGATCGACGGAAATCGCTGCGCCAGCTCGCCGAGACCCTGGAGGAGGCGGGGCGGAGGAGGTCAGGCGGAGATCTTTTCAGCAGAGAGTAGATGACATTTCAGACAGTGCCATACGCAATCAGAACGAATAAAATTAACACAATAATATTATAGGTCGTCAAATGCTCTCAAATTTAAATTAGCTCAAGTTTCAACTTAAACTTGCATCAGTCAACTGAAAACTAAAGCCAGTCTGAGAAGGCAAACACGATGAACAAATTATCAAGGACACCTCTCAAAGACAAATATATTGGCTACTGAAAGCACATACAAATGACTAATTTAGCCATGGCTCATGGATCCCACCTGTAGACAGACGAGCAGCAGCGGCATGTGAGCCAACACCATCCGGTGGCCGTGACCGGAGGTCAGCTTCTCGGTCAGACGGTTACATAGACTGTCGGCACCTGGAACATTAATCAGTCAGAGCCGATCATTTAGAGTTACTGAAATTGAGAGGAAATGGAATATCGTGACACATCTTTAACGTTAACACACTACAGAGAATCACAACGCCGGCGTCAAGCACATATTCTGACTGAAGCAGGACTGAAGTTACTCGTTAGACCGTCAAACGCTTGGATCACTGATTCGGGCCATTGCCAGAGTATATCCAAGCACATCAAAGCTAAACGGCCTGTCACGCACAAAGCCACCAGAGCCAAGGGGCCCACGTTTCCCACTCATCTCCGTCACACAATATCTGGTGAACCACACCCTGAAACTCTCTCAGCTACTCACCAGCCTCATCCTGGACGGCCCAGACGAGTAGCTCCACGCAGGCGGCGTTGGCGCGCACATTCAGCTTGTACTTGTTGACGACCTGGTAGGCGTGCCGTCGGTCGGCGCTCTCTTCGGCGTCGTGCTGGCGGCCCTGCAGCTCTGTCTGACCCGACAGGAACAGACCCTTGATGAACTCCTGTACGTCCCGAGTGAACGGTGCCGGCAGGTCTGTGGGTGGGGGATGTGGCGACGTGAGACCGGCGATCGGCAGCACAGGTAGATTAACCACAACATATAGTATTTCGTCGTCATCGCATTATATATATATATATATATATATAGGTATGGTCAGAAAACGCAATGGCCTTTCAAGAAGCAATCAGCATTGCTAGCCAGTTGTTTCTTACACTACCTGTCTCGAATAATACTAATTATTATGTAGCTTCCCAACTGTTCCATCCCTTGTTTTCTGTGTGTAGGTAGCCAATGATGATGTTTCAGAAGAGCTCTCACAATGAACCAGTGTCCCAAAATTGAGTTTTGTCTTGGGTGTCAGAGGGGAAAATTACCCACCAAAAAGAGGGGAGAGAGGAAAAACTGCTGATTCGATTAGATCCAAAAAGAGTGAAAGACGACAAAAAGCATGCATTTTATTCTAAGGTGTAGGATGCTTGATGCTAAACCGGGCATCCACACAACTGCTCTTTCTATAGGTTAAAAAAAAATCTAGGTTTTCTTGGTTGGGAGTGGAAAATTGTTCTTAAAAATTGGTGGTGAGAGTGGAAAATGAATTTCATTTGAATGTTGTTTCCCACCCAAATCGACAACTTTTGGGACATAGCAATGAACTCCATTTCGGTTCCCAATCTCTCAATTGCGCTCACCGGTCTGATGCTGCAGCAGCTCCCTGAGCAGGGCGGCGATCGTCAGGTTCAGGATCTCGTTGAACGTCTGGTAGGGGAAGATGACCTGCAGCTCGGCAGCGAACACGTCCGTCGCCTGGTTGTCCAGGTAGTTCAGCACGTCCTTGAGCAGCAGGTACTTGGCCAGGCTCAACAGCTCCTGGGGAAGAACGACAGATGCAGACGGGCGGTTCACGTCAGGTTCATTTTGTGATGGCATGAAACTAGCTGACGTTCTAACTATGTGGTCGCTGGACTCACAGGGAACATAATGACCCAATCTCTTTCATTGTGATTTACCTCCAGCTGTTTCACGGAGAAGACGAGCGGGTTTTTGCACTCGCGCTGACCAGCCACGGCTGGTAGGCTGGGCTGGAAGCTGGAGCCGAACTTGCAGAAGAACTGGAACTGCGGGTCCAGCGGTACCGACGGCTGGGTGGACAGCACAGGCGTCCGCCACCTGACAAAACGCACAGTAGAGCCAGTCAGTCGGTCGGTCTTCGGACGGACACAATGAATGAATGTAAATGAATGAAATGAATGAATGAAAATGGATGGATGAATGAATGAAAATGGATGGATGAATGAATGAATGAATGAATGAATGAATCGAAAAATGAATGTAACTTTGCAAGTTCCCCGGTTCAGAATAAATAACGAGCAGACCTAGAAAAGAACAAACTGGTTATTATATAATACATTGCCTGAATTATTATAAGGCACGACGTGCAAAAACAATACAAAACAAATTCAGTCGCACCAAACTACATGGAGGCATATTTTATTCTCCAGCATAGCCTTCACCAACAGCCACTAGCTGGCTGTGAGATAGCGAAGCACCTCACCTGACGTCCTGTCTGGAGTTGCGTGACGCATCCACCACACTCAGGTCTGTGCCGGACGGGAAGTTACTGCTCATCGAGCGAGGAATGATGGACCGAAAGTGGCTGAAGGAGCGTTTTGCCGGCCGACTGTCGACAGGCGGCGGCGCCGGGGCCACCGGTGGCGGCAGCGGCCGCGGGAAGATGCGCAGGAACAGCGGCGGCTCCTGGACGGAGGAGCGTCCCATGGCGCGCGCCAGACCGATCAGCAGCGGAACGGTGGTGACGCACAGCTGGACTGGAATCGAAAGAAATATCTGACTATCGGTAATCAAACAGGCATGAATACTGGAACAGAGAGCAGGCTCAAAGACAGCAATATTCCTTACACGGTATGCGTTAGTTACAACTTATACGTTTTACGAACTTAATTCCAGTGCAAACATCAATAAAAAGGTTCATTCCTTAGAAACAACTTTTAACTATTTACCCGATTACACTTCAAACTCGCACTCGTCTCTACCCATTCCCACCAACCAACAAACACACACAGCCACCTGCAACTCGTTTCCCACCTTTTGAGGCCATGCTGCCATTGTCGGTGCTCTCCTTGTGTGCCCGGACGGCGGCCACCAGGTCGGCAAAGACGCGCACCTGGGCGCTCAGGATGGCCTGACGTTTGTCGGGCCGGCGCGCCGCCACGTCTGAGAGCATGGTACCCAGGCAGAAGGCGAAACGCTCGCTAGAAGGCACCCCTATGGAAGGGTTGGGGAGGGGTGCGGTGAGCAGTAGCACTTAGCAGACGACACGTTCAGTCAGTCTCGATAAAAGAAATATCGCAAAATTGCGTAGCATTTACACTGAGCAAGGAACATTACGTCACCCTTCACTTAACATTTTCTCATAAAATTAAAACAAGTAGGTATGCTCATGGAGAAGTAGCATTCGTAGTTTTCAATATTTACTGCAACTTGCAAGTTGAACTAGGAGAGTCAGTCAACAACTAGCCTGAGCACTTACGATCAGACAGGTTGACGCGGAAGTCCTCGAAGTGCGCGGCCCTGGGCAGGGCGGCGAGCAGCCGCAGCAGCCGTGGTAAGATCGCATCGAGGTGCTGCAGTCCCGACTCGAGCAGGAACACGGCCAGAGCCCAGACGGCCTCCTGGCCGCGGCGGTTCACCGAGAACGGTCCCTCGGCCGGCACCACCGGCAGCAGGCTGATCAGCGGCTGGACCTGAGGTGTGTGGGGGGGGGGGGGGAGGTCAGGGCCACCACCGGCAGCAGGCTGATCAGTGGTTGGACCTGACGGGGTGGGGGGGAGGTCATAGGTCAGGGCCACCACCGGCAGCAGGCTGATCAGTGGCTGGACCTGAGGTGGGGAGGGGGGGAGGTCAGGGGCACCACCGGCAGCAGGCTGATCAGTGGTTGGACCTGACGGGGTGGGGGGGAGGTCATAGGTCAGGGCCACCACCGGCAGCAGGCTGATCAGTGGCTGGACCTGAGGTGGGGAGGGGGGGAGGTCAGGGCCACCACCGGCAGCAGGCTGATCAGTGGCTGGACCTGGGGTGGGGAGGGGGGGGGAGGTCAGGGGCCACCACCGGCAGCAGGCTGATCAGTGGCTGGACCTGAGGTGGGGAGGGGGGGGGGGGAGGTCAGGGGCCACCACCGGCAGCAGGCTGATCAGTGGCTGGACCTGAGGTGGGGAGGGGGGGGGGGGAGGTCAGGGGCACCACCGGCAGCAGGCTGATCAGTGGTTGGACCTGACGGGGTGGGGTCATAGGTCAGGGGCACCACCGGCAGCAGGCTGATCAGCGGCTGCACCTGAGGTGTAGGGGGGGGAGGTCATAGGTCAGGGCCACCACCGGCAGCAGGCTGATCAGTGGCTGGACCTGGGGGGGGGGGGATTGTAAGAGGTCAGGGGCACCACCAGCAGCAGTCTGGTCAGCGGCTGGACCTGGGGGGAAGGGGGGGGGGGACGGCCGGAGGGCGGTCGAGGATACATCAGTCCTCAGGCAGCAGGCTAATCAGCGGATGCACCTGTGTGGGATAGTGGGCGGAGGCCAGTGGCGTGGCAGCACCTAAGAAAGACGAACTGAATAAGAGGTGGTCCTAGGTGACACCTGGGAGGGGAAAGGGTAGTCTAATAATAAATACATCAAATACATAATAATATAGCCAACCAATGACCATTAATGGTGCTTAACCCGCGCCCCGCTGGGGGGGGGGGGCAGAATCTGCCCCCCTCCCGTTTTTCGCCAATAACTTCGAAACGCGTTACGCCAGCGACGTCAAACTTTCAGTACCTTATCACACATCAATTTGACACGTTTCCTGAAAATTTGAGCGAAATCCGTCGGAAAATTTTTGAGAAATTGACGTTTTAGTGACGTCATGTTCGCCATTTTCGCCTAAAAAACGGCAAAATTTCAAACGCCGCTAACATCTTCATTTTTAAAGGAATCAAGACGTAACAAAAAAGGTTATACGTGATTCTACTTTGTCTATCAAATGGCTATCTCGGTTTTTGAAAATTTTGGATTTTGGCCAAAATCTTTTCAAAAAACTGACTTTTTTGGAAAAATAATTATAAAATCCAAAATTTTGAGTGTATCGAAAAAACCGGAATATATGTCAGAGAAGTGGTCTATGTGCACCTACATACCAATTTTTAGAAGAATCGGTTCAAAAATGTGGGAGTTATTCAAAATTTTATGACGTCACGACACACAAAAATTTTGAAAAATGATTTTTTTGGAAGTTCTAGACCTTGTACGGAAACAAAAATAGCACCATTCGATTCGCCGTGAAAAACTGCATCAGATAGACACCTTTTTAGGCCTTAACAACCAACTTCAAAATTTGACCTCACTTGACCTGACCTTGACCTGATCTCGACCTGAAATTCATCCAGAGGTGGTCCATATCACTTATTGAGTGTGCCTATTGAATTCTATGAGTAAAATGACCCATAAAACATGTGTCGCACATGCCCTTTTCTATATTTTGTTTTTGGTGACCTGGCATGACCTGACCTGACCTTGACCTTGACCTTTGAATGACATTGTATGCAACGAATATTGTCTTGGTAGGCTAAGAACACGTTTTGGGCAATCAGTCTCGGTCCATTCTTCGGCAACTACGGTGCAAGGCCGATACTGTAGAAACTTGCATTTTGTACCCTTGACCTGACCTTGACCTGACCTCTGACCTACTTAGGCAAAAAAATTTGGGCTCTTAAGATCCACCTTGTTCAGAGCTTTCGATTGCCGTTTTCCCCGTCTTTCTACGACCATCGGTTCGGAAGTTAGACAGGGGGGGCAGAATCTGCCCCCCCCCCCCCCCCCAGCAGGGCGCGTATGGCTGAATAGCCCAGCGGGGCGCGGGTTAACTATCATGAAAGTCGTCACCTGACAGGAAAAATCCTAACAATTAAATATATGTATTAGGTATCAAAAATTATGAGGCTTACCTTCTCAATTTTGGCGTCCTTCTGAGCAGCCAGTGCACGCGCCAGATGCTGGGTTGCTTTGGCAAAGAAGTTTCTCTCCCCTTCCATTGTGCCTGACATGTTGCACACAATGGCTATATCCTGCAAAAACAATACATGGGCATCTGCTGAGAGTAAATCATGATGCATAACTTCAAGCTATTATGACTAGACATCTTAATTTAAGGTAGTTTTTCGGCAACTTACCAGTCGTTTATTGTTGCAGAAACGAAAACAACAAATGACTTGATTCCATCATTAACTTTTCAACCTCTGGTAGGGGAAGGTGGGGTAAGACGGACCAGCTAAGGTTTGAGGCCGCATATCTTGCTACACTGCTCTCGTAATTCATATTATTTATAGTCTTTGGAATGCTCAATCCTTCCTCTGTTAATATGTGTAAAGACTTAATTTCAACTTAAAGACATCTAGGTGGTGGATGCTCTTAAAGAGGGACATGTCAAAAACTCAGACAAGAAAAAACGTGGGGTAAGACGGACCACCCAGCAGTGCCTGCTATCCGTTCATGTGTGTTACATTTCTGCTCTGTACTCTTGTAAGAAAAAGTAACCAGAATGGTAAAATAACAAAATGAGCCTTTATTAGGGGAGAGCGGGGCCAGTTGAACCACTTTTTATATATTGACATGCACAGCGAGATCTAGTTGTTATATCGAAAAATGCACAATACCATGAAAAAAATATGCTCTTTTGGCTTTATTTTAAGATATGTAAAATTATGTTTCAAACATATTTTGCTGCCAAACGCATGCTTATAAAACAGCTCTACGCCCGTTTCAAATAACCCCGATGCGAGGGTCAACTGAACCAGCCCATGGGGTCAATTGCACCTATCCTTAACAATGGGATGTTTTCCTCTTTAAGGCCACTTTCTTAAGGAGATATTTTGTCCGGTTTACTTTTCCAAATGATACATTCAATAGGTCGTTGGAAAGCTAAAAGTGCAAAGTTCCTCATAATAGGTGACATAAAGTACATAGACTATGGTAAAATGGGCGGATGAGGAAAATGAGAAATATCTTAGGCTATAGTGTGCTTTCAAGCAAAAGGCTGGAGAAAAAGGGGTCAAAAATTGAGCTCTATTAAACAACTATTTCAGTTTAAAAGCTCATTTCGAAGGTGGACTATTTCCTTTAATGTTTACAGCCCCTGAACAATAACCATTGCAAAGGTCACCGGGGTCCATTGAAACGGATTGTGGCCCTGTTTCAACTGACCCTCAGAGAAGCGTTTCAATTGACCCCGTCCGCTCCCGCCATCTCGCACGCGCCGTAAAGCACATGTCAAACGAGCTGGAGGGACGGCATCATGCTGAATGAAGGGCCAAATAAGGTGTTATTCCGGAGCCAGGAGTTCTTCTTTCAGCAAACAAAGGTAATGAGATATCACAAAATATTCATAAAAACGATTTCTCCCAAACGCCCCTCAAAAACACAAAAACAAGTGTCAAATCAAAATTACCTTCCGTTTCCCGCCCAAACGCCGTTGACAAAGGAAGTGGTCGAGCGCGGATGCGCAGTGGTGTCGGCAATGCCATATGTTGCAATTTGCATACTGTTGAAAATAAAGCCATGTTTCATCTGACCCCGTGTTTCAACTGGCCCCGCTCTCCCCTATTTACTCATGTGTGATGGAAGTGCAGCTAAAAGCTGGGAACATGTGTGTTGATTGTCGTTTGGCATGAATGCATGCTAATTGAGCACTTGCATGCATGGCTCACATGCAACAAAGACTCCTTCCTGAAAAATTAGCTTACTTTAACTTGTGTCAATGTTTTGGAAAAGAACTTTCCATATGCAGGGTACAATGGACCACCACAGGGTAAGATGGACCACAGTGGTCCGTCTTGCCCCAAATCTAAATTCTGTCATTATCATGACGTAGGTGTATGTCAAATAGCCCAACATTGCAAAACCTTGCCTTTCCTAAAGTGTGACTATAACTAAGTTTATAACTTTGTTCTTCACAGTTAAGTGCAAAATAGAAACTAATCATGCAAGAAAGGCGCCGTAATTGAATCACCCGTAGACCTCTTATATTAGATTGGTTTGACGAAAAACAACATTTTTCTCAATAACTCAAAAGCTATGCATCCTAGCAGCATGAGCTCAAGGTGGCCATTGTTACGAAGGAAAACAAACATAGTGAGTGCATAAAGGGCCCTGTTTCACCGGTGATAGCAGCACGCTACTATCAAATTGCGCGAGCTGACGTAATGTGATGAGGTCACACTAATGACGTTTCGTGTAATCCGTGAGCTGCGTTTGGAACAGAAATGCTGTCTCGTTGAATTGCGTTTGATACATTTGTTGGTATTATGATAGCAGGCGTCTCACGTGCTGCCACCGGTTTGGGAAAAGTCGCTAGATTCGTCAGGTCTAGAGATATTTCTACCAGGTCGCTATATAGGGTTATCACATAGCGGTGATTTCAAAAACGGAGTCAGTTTTTTCTGAGCTGGCGGGGGGGGGGGCGTTTGGGAGGGGGATTGCCCCCCTTGCCGATAGCTCGGGAACGGCTGATCGGAGCCAGGCTTGCAAGGCGGCGTTGGAAAGCGGTCGAGTAGACAAGCCTAATTAGTAATGCAAACTATCATCGGGATACTGGGGGGGGCGTAGGGGGGGGGGGATTGCCCCCCTTGCCGATAGCTCGGGAACGGCTGATCGGAGCCAGGCTTGAAAGGCGGCGTTGGAAAGCGGTCGAGTAGACAAGCCTAATTAGTAACGCAAACTATCATCGGGATACTGGGGGGGCGTAGGGGGGATTGCCCCCCTTGCCGATAGCTCGGGAACGGCTGATCGGAGCCAGGCTTGCAAGGCGGCGTTGGAAAGCGGTCGAGTAGACAAGCCTAATTACTTAATTAGTAATGCATACTATCATCGGGATACTGGGGGGGGGGGGGGGGGGCGTGTGTGTGTGTGGGGGGGGGGGGTGTTGCCCTTGACCGATAGCTCGGGAACGGCTGATCGGGGCCAGGCTTGCAAGGCGGTGTTGGAAAGCGTTCGAGTAGACAAGTCACTATCATCGGGATACTAGGGGGGGGGGGTGCGTTTGGGGGGGATTGCCCCCCTGACCGATAGCTCGGGAACGGCTGATCGGAGCCAGGCTTGCAAGTCCCCCCCCCCCCCCCCGTATCCCGATGATAGTTTGCATTACTAATTAGGCTTGTCTACTCGACCGCTTTCCAACGCCGCCTTTCAAGCCTGGCTCCGATCAGCCGTTCCCGAGCTATCGGCAAGGGGGGCAATCCCCCCCCCTACGCCCCCCCAGTATCCCGATGATAGTTTGCATTACTAATTAGGCTTGTCTACTCGACCGCTTTCCAACGCCGCCTTGCAAGCCTGGCTCCGATCAGCCGTTCCCGAGCTATCGGCAAGGGGGGCAATCCCCCCTACGCCCCCCCCCCCAGTATCCCGATGATAGTTTGCATTACTAATTAGGCTTGTCTACTCGACCGCTTTCCAACGCCGCCTTGCAAGCCTGGCTCCGATCAGCCGTTCCCGAGCTATCGGCAAGGGGGGCAACCCCCCAAACTCCCCCCCCCGCCAGCTCAGAAAAAAACTGACTCCGTTTTTGAAATCACCGCTGTGATTACCCTATATAGCGGCTTGGTGGGAATATCTCTAGACCTGACGAATCTAGCGACTTTTCCCAAACCGGTGGCAGCATGTGAGACGCCTGCTATAACAATACCCATTTGTTTGATCGCACGGCCGTGAAGATGTTAGCAGCAATATTTGATGACATCACACAGATTGACGGCGTCATGGCTTGTTGATGTTTCCATGGAAACCCAATTTGACACGTGTGATAGCAGCGTGCTGCTATCGCCGCTGAAACAGGGCCAAGCAGTAGATACCAGCAGCGGTTCAGCCGGGAGGGCTGGTGCCTGGTGGTCCGTCTTGCCCCGCTGGGCCGTCTTACCCCACCTTCCCCTACATTGTTGAATTATAACCAATTACAACAGCATGCTGCACAAAAAAAATCCAAACTTACGCCAAATGGC
The DNA here is from genome assembly GCF_019059575.1 of Amphibalanus amphitrite. Classification (NCBI taxonomy): domain Eukaryota; kingdom Metazoa; phylum Arthropoda; class Thecostraca; order Balanomorpha; family Balanidae; genus Amphibalanus; species Amphibalanus amphitrite. The sequence goes on from NW_024881672.1 coordinate 399,844, forward strand.
ATTCGTCAACGAGACGTCCTTAAACCCAAACCACAAAAAAATGCATGACTTGGTGTCTGGTGATGCTTCACAGAAATATAAGTGTCAAGCTGAAATTAAAATGTTACTTACAGCAGTATATAGGGCCTTGCTTACAGCAAGAAACAGCTAAAAAACTAGCAACCAGTTTCAGCCACTTCTTTCAAAATCGAAGATGGGAACATGGGATATGACAATGCTAAGACGTTTGTATAGCCTTGGGCTAAGATAGGCTCATGCAAGACAACTCTCAAAGAAAACAAATAAGAAAAGACCCGGTAAATCCATGAGGCAAGGCTGTCATCTGTATATCTACGAAGAAGCGATAATAAATACACAATGAAGCAATAATCCCCGGCTTCGAAAACCACATACATGCTGTTGGTATTCGTCCTCACATTGACACCTACATTATAAGAATCATTCTCGACCAATCGACTATATGAATGCCTAGTTGACAGCAAGTTGCTTAGCAATCAAGGTTTGGCGCAGTTGCGCCATTTTTGAAACTAACGTTTTTGAACAGCATTTCCAGAAAAAAGTACTACCAAGGCGGTTGGGAGTCACGGCCTCAAAATAATAATTGCTGACTATATACATTTTTATCTCGTAGCTCAAAGTGAATCACGTTCAAACAGAAAGTTAGACTGGTTGTGCTGGATATCAATGTAGGTGAGCTGACTGATAAGCAGTAAGTGATCATGTGAAACCATTTTATTCTTCTCAAAGAGACACCTTCCGGTGCGATTGAGGGACGCCGGTGAAAACAGGGCGCCTGGGGCGATTTGATCAAGGTTCGTGAAATTTACACGTGACGTTTGGCATATAGAAGGCCCATTAAGCGGGAGGAGTTCCAAATGTCACGTGACTAATATGCCCTCCGGCGCCCTGTTTTCACCGGCGTCCCGATTGAGGTGACCAAAATTAGCTTAGATACCTACTAGCAGGCTCTCGTAGGTATCTAGTAGGTATCTCTTATACGGCACTAAAACTGCCTTGCTAGCAGGCAACTAACAGGTCGATAAGAAGTGGAACTCAAAACTAGGGACAAAACAAAAGCTTGGATCAGATTTCGGGTCAGGAGCACGGACAGTCCTAGTTCTGAGGCCTTTAACTGACTGACAATAGGTAAACACGAGTGACGACCGACAAATAGTCTGGTCTTCCGTTGGCCACCGTTGGATGTGTGCTGTGGCAATGACCCAGGGCCTCGTCTAGAATTTTCACTGGGGGGGGGGGGGGGGGGGGGGCAGAAACACAAGGAGCCAAACCTAGGGTACCCCCAAATCCTGTTTTCTCACCGGATTTAGGCAACTTATTTTTCATCACAGCCCTGAAACCTGGTGAACTTTTTTAGCACCGGTAAATAAAAATGATAGACCATCCGACCCATGCCTTTGCATTAGTTTATAACCCCCTCACATTGCCCCACCAGACAGTAGGTACCTAATAAGCATACAAAGAATGAAACCTTAGTTTTGGACCCGCTACACCTTTTTTAAGTCGGTCATTGGTTTACGATTTCAGCCTCTCATGAATGCTTTACTGTTCGTCGGAGTTCAAATTTAGCGACTCATTTCCGTTTATCTAAGAATCTTGCTCCCGTTATGGCTACCTAAGGGAGCCATCACTTATTTAGGTATACCTATGCGCTTCTCATCTCATGCTGCTCTGTTCATGCAAGGTAGAGTTAAAACGTTGTAATCAAATATTTTCTGAGAATAATCGAGCGAAACGGACAATTTATGCCCTCGAATGACCTGAATATTGACCTTATCTTAGCAATTTATTACGAAGGCATATATTTTTTGCGAACCACATCGGTTTCTAATGTGCCCCGCCGGCTTCTGAGCTTCAGGTGCCGAGCTCTGATGGCCAATGCCAGCTTCTGGACCCACGTCGGCCTCTGGTAGCCCACACTAGTATTTCCCGTCCACAGAGACAGACCACCAGGCTGAGCTTACGATCACCCAGAATGGGAGCCTGCTTCATTACGATTAGGAGCTACTCTTGCCGCACACCGGGGACCGTCCAGCCAGGAGTTTGCCGGTCCCGTAGCTCAGTTGGTAGAGCGTTGGACAGGACTCCGCGTGGTGAGAGCACGCGTTCCCGGTTATAACAGTCCGGGATCGCAGCGCGACGGGCGCTTGACATTTATGGGCCTCCTGACAGGTATGGCTGCGGTTGGTGGCAGGCCGTAGCCAGGCGAAGTCAGTGAGGGGACCGGCCGTGCGCGGCTATGTGCGCACGTTAAACTTTGGACTCTAAATTCTGCCATAGTACTGGAATTGTGCGATCGGAGGGTAGAGGGCAGGGTCACCGTAACAAGCTTCGCTAAACGGTGGCTCTGCCTTATGAATCATTCCTATCAAAAAAGGTTCGGACTAAATTTATAAAAAAATGAAGTTCGACGTCGCGTAGTGAGGACGATAGGTAGAGACAACAGATTGACGCCCCGAGGACAGAAACAACAGGAGAATACGTGAAAGAGAATATGCGGGACACGGAATTAGGTCGCCCGAAAACCCGAAATGTAGCGTATTGCTGTAATCGGGTAATCGGGTAGGGGAGAGCGGGGCCAGTTGAAACACGGGGTCAGATGAAACATGGCTTTATTTTCAACAATATGCAACATATGGCGTTGCCCACACCACTGCGCATCCGCGCTCGACCACTTCCTTTGTCAACGGCGTTTGGGCGGCAAACGGACGGTAATTTTGATTTGACACTTGTTTTTGTGTTTTGAGGGGCGTTTGGGAGAAATCGTTTTTATGAATATTTTGTGATATCTCATATACCTTTGTTTGCTGAAAGAAGAACTCCTGGCTCCGGAATAACACCTTATTTGGCCCTTCATTCAGCATGATCCCAGCTAACAATTTGCCGTTGTTACAACGTCGTTTAAACGTTGTCAAATGGTTACCACAACGTCCCGATTTATCGTTGTGACAACGTAATTTTGTATACTCCAGACAACGGCGTGACAACGTCATCCGACCATGCATTTGAATGTCATCACAACGTTTCTGTAACGTGGCCGTGACGTCCCAAAACTGTTCTTACAACGTCCCGCCAACGTTATGAAATGTTTTCTGTAACGTACCAACAGTGTTTCTGGAACGCTGTCACCACGTTTCCGCAACGTGACTACAAGGAGTATAGAACGCTTTGGCAACGTCTCTGCGACGTTTTTATCACGTGCGCACCACGTTGTCGCTACTTCGTATTGCCGTCCCTGCGACCCTGAGTAAACGTCCTAAACATTTTCGCAACGCCCTCTCAACGTGTTCGCAACATACTCAGAATGTGTTTCCGACGCTCTCTTCCCGTTCTCTAGACTTGTAAAAAAAGGCATGTAAGAAGTGTATTGTTCGTGAGAATCGTTCAGTTCACCCGTTCGATACGGAAATGTTCGTGCTTGCTCGTGATCGTTCACTCGTTCTCGTACTCGTTCTTTTTCGTCACCCGGAGGACCATAAAGTTATCGTTCATATATGTAAAAGTCTATTCTCGATTACTTAGCAAGCGGTTAAAAAAGGGTGAAATACGGCGGTCACAGGTGCAGCGCAATTCGTCGTTCTCGGCACGTCGTTCACGTAAGGCCGCGTCGGCCATGCGTCGTAACACCGGGCCGTGTCGCGCCGGCGGAGTCGCGTTGAAGACTGTTCGTACTCAGGCCGCGTCGGCCACGTCGTATGACACCGGGCCGTGTCGCACCGGCGGAGTCCCGTTGAAGACTGTCAGGCCCCCGTCCCGTCTCAGCCCTCGTGGTATGTACGCACAACACGTGGGCATGAGAACCAGGACAGGGGCCAGATGACACATATGTGAGCGGCGTGGCGCGGCGGACCGACCGCCGCGCTCCGAGCGCCGGCCGTCTTTGCTAAGATACCCAAAATGCCTATTTGCTCGCTAACATGTATATTTCAATACATCATACAGGTCAATTTACAAAAAAAAAAAACGACGGCGGCGGCATCGGTGATGGGGCATGGGGCCCAGGGGCGCCCCCATGGGGGCGTGGGACGGAATTGGGTTCTACCTGCTCTGGCGCTAGCCGCTAGCACGCCAGAACTGGTGGAAGTTCACTTCTTCACTAACCCTCGCTGGGAGGATCACTCGGCGGACCGTTAGGCACCGGCTCATTTGCGGCCTCGATGTCCCTAGGCAGCTGGCAGTGCCTGACTAGACGGTCTGCGCACCCCCCGTTCCGGTCGCAGCTTCCGGACAGCCACTTCGCTACCGCATTGCCGACAGTAGGCCTGCCAGAAGGCGCGCTGACGAGTTGCAGGACGTCTGCGGGAAGACATGAGGGAAAATCAGACATTCAATTCATGAAAAAATCGCAAAAATACCTGCACCACTTTCCATAACAGTGCGACAGGCTAGATCAAACGTGTCAACACCTTAGAGGCTAGAGCTACAATAAACTATAGCCTAGACCGCACGATATTACAAGGCGCAATCTTGCAAATGCTACTCGTAAATGGTACTTTGACTTACCAGTCAAAGCAACAATCGCATCAAACGCAGACAACTGGCGCTATCTTTCATCTTCCAGCTATCTCAGCCGCGCCCGCCGCCGGCCCTCACTGCTCGCTCGCGCCGCGTAGGCTGCGGCTCGGCCGGCTGGCTCTGAACGCCGGCCGGTGACACTGACGTCACGGCCCCTCAGGCGAGGTCAGGGCGCGAGCCACCGTTCGCCAGAGTGGCGGCCCGCGTGGCTTGCTGGCAGCCGCGGATAACAGTCGCGTTTACATAGGGATAGTTGCAAGCCTCTAGCTCCGCCTGTGATGTTGCAAAACATGCCAATGACGCTTTGCAATTTACACATGTTATATATATATATATATATATATATATATATATATATATATATATATATATATATATATATATATATATATATATATATATCTTGTTTTTGTTAGCTTCTTGCGTGTTTGTTCGATATGTCGAAGTAGAAGTTTTTGATCTTGAGGTAAGTCAAATATGAGATCCCCAAAGTTCATGTATTCATTAATAGCTAGCGACGTTTCGGCTTTTCCAAAACCATTTTCAAGCTTAATTATGTTTAGCACGACATGAGCGATCACAAATGTTGACAAATAAAGCAAAACATGTTTCATGGTACACGATTTCAAACAAAGAGACATTTTGTGACAGTTATTTCTGTTTTTTTTTTCACACTTGTTAAAACGAGGTTCTTAGCGAGTAGAATCCTCATTGCGGAGAAGCAATGTACAATGTTCCGTATTCCGTTAAGCTTAACATACTACACGAGCGAGCACACAAATATCGAAACAAATTTTGGTCAACAACGGCTATTCAAACAGTGACATCGACTCTGAAATCAAATCACAACTGAACAGGACACATGAACAACACCAGACCACACAGCAAGAAACCATCACACTTTTGGTGAAAAATCAGATGTCTTCAGCGTACCGTGTAGATGAACGGGTCCTTAGAGACATCGTTCTTAAAAACGTCCAGCCGGCACAAGACAATGTCAAAATCAAGCTCCAGATATACTACAAAAGTCGTAAAGTGCATTCACTGTTCATGAAAAACAAACCCACGCAGAACAATGACAAACTCAAACGCACCAACGTAATCTACAAGTATTCTTGCCCACACGGAGACTGCCTGCTTCGTAAAACAGATTACATTGGACTTACCACCACCACCCTTTCTCGGCGGCTCACAATGCACCTCCGTGACGGCGCACCCCATGACCACACAACACAGACACACCACAAACACATAACACGACAAGACTTGACGGACAACACGACTATCTTGACGATGTGCAACAACAGACGACGACTCCAAGTTCTTGAAGCTCTATACATTCGTAGAGAGAAGCCAAAGCTCAACAAGCAACTGTCGTCGTGCGTTACGCTAAGCTTATTCTCATAGGCCGATAGTAGCATCATCCAAACGATGTTATATATTGTACATAGATTACAGTGTAACATTGTATTGTGTGCTCGCTCGTGTAGTATGTTAAGCTTAACGGAATACGGAACATTGTACATTGCTTCTCCGCAATGAGGATTCTACTCGCTAAGAACCTCGTTTTAACAAGTGTGAAAAAAAACAGAAATAACTGTCACAAAATGTCTCTTTGTTTGAAATCGTGTACCATGAAACATGTTTTGCTTTATTTGTCAACATTTGTGATCGCTCATGTCGTGCTAAACATAATTAAGCTTGAAAATGGTTTTGGAAAAGCCGAAACGTCGCTAGCTATTAATGAATACATGAACTTTGGGGATCTCATATTTGACTTACCTCAAGATCAAAAACTTCTACTTCGACATATCGAACAAACACGCAAGAAGCTAACAAAAACAAGATATTCCCTGGCCTTCAACAAAACTTGTCTAAATGAAAATGTTCTGCCAAAATATACTGATATATATATATATATATATATATATATATATATATATATATATATATATATATATATATATTTGTATAGTTAGGCAGCAATCCATTCAATCCATTTAGTGGCTCCTTTCCTGCGTGGTGCCAACTGAAATAGGATGCGAGACGTAGATCGATTTTAGCGAAACAATTTGTCAAAAGGTATTGGCTCGCAAAACACTTATTTGCTTTTATTTATGTGTAGGGTGTAATTTTGTTCGTTTTGCTTGAAAATGTTATGGAATATAACGAAACCGGTCGCGAGAACGAACTTTATATAATACGGACACACCAGACTATAACTCTACCTAACTATAACTACAGTTTAAAGTAATTTATGACATTAATTGGTGACTTAATTAGCGGCTTCAGCCATACTGCAAAAGCGGTGGTACGCTCGCTCACTTGAGAAGCTACAAAAGAAGCTTATCAATGAAAGAAGTGCGATTGTGTTCAAGCAGACTTGCATATATATATATATATACATATATATATATATATATATATATATATATATATATATATATATATATATATATATATATATACATAGACCACTATATACCTGGACTGTGCACTGATTTTGCCGACTGCCATTAGGGCCCTGCTGGGAAATTCGACGTAGCACGCGGAATTGTGTGTTGATGCTCTAGTAAGCCCATTTAAATTAAAGTAACTACTTAAATGTGATGTATATTTTAATAAATGCTGAATTTATAGCATGATTTTCGACATGATAAATAGATAAAAGCACTTAGAGGCAGGTATAACACTGTATTCAGTGCAAAACATCGATAAACAGGAACCATCCGTGATCGGTCAATTTGACAAGGAACAGTCTGATCGCATATTGGACGCACTGCATATTTATTTGCTAGTCTAAATCAGACACGCACCTTGGCACAATGTTTTGGCACTTGGGCCTGGCGCAGCAGCCCACACGATCTACACCACGGAATTGCAAAGATCCCTTTAGATAATTACAAAGCTGTCGGGGCTGCGTGTCTAGCGCGATCGTCCGAGGTGACCTGCTTCCACTGAGGCCGATTTCATGTTCAGCTTAGCGACAGATGGGTTCTATCCTCTGTCCTTCTCGAGAGAAGGGGAGTTGAACCCCGTTGTCAGGTGGCCGCATTTTGGCGGGTGATGGCGATCGAGATTGTAGATTTAGACGGAGTCACGAGATAACGGTTCACTGGACACTGCAGCAGAGCTTCGCACTCGGGAATATACTTCCTTATAGTTATTACTTATTGTGCTACATTTGCCTTTAGTTACTGTACAAGTTGTATATCCACATGTGAAATTCTCAGCCATGTAGGCATCTTACACATCGACGAATATGACTTCAGGTTACTGACTGCATAAACGAAATGATCCGAGAAATGTTACATTGCGTTTACTTCCTGCGGCTCAATCTTTCTCATTTTCATGAATCTTTCCCATTTTGATGAAGCTCTGCTCGCGCATCGCTGTCGTTGAGTGACGGTATTGCCCATGAATTGCAATGTTTGTTTTTCGCTCAACTATACACACCAATGTGTTGAAGGAAGGCGGGTCGTAGCGTTGTAACTTGAGATGTTTCTCGACAGTGTGACTTCCACCCTCGGCGAACAATATGTGAAGAAACCTATCGTTTTCCTTTACAATGGTAGTCGAGATGTCTTGAAACACACGTTAGGGGCTATAGGGGAGACCCGGGAGGTATGGGCCCCCTGGAGGTATGGGCCATCGCAGTTTTGAAGAAGTGTTGCGTATTTTTACACATTTGACCGCGTAAACTGGTAGCAGCCATTCCGTTATACAACCCACGTGATTTCCAAAATTTTCCTCGGTCTTCTTTGGCAACGAGCGGTGATAAAGCGTTTTTGCCCTCTTCGAGTAAAATACGGTACATGCAGAAAATTCGTGATAAATTTGAACCAGGCTCGTTTTATGATGTCAGACCATCGGTAATATAAAGTTTAAAGCATGCAAATTAAGACTGGATAGACAATTTGAAGCTTTCTTACAAGTTTATGAGCTGAGATGCTACGCACATTCTGGCGTCCTAACCGGGAGGTTCGGGCCACCCACCCCCGTTGATCCTAAATCAATAAAATGATGCTTTCATTGAATGTCCTCTTCAATAACTTTTATTTTTGTCGCGCAAGGTCGAAAATTTAACTTCAAATTTCATTCGAACAGAAAAAATATTATTTATCTTATTTCATGGAGCATGATTGAGTTTACCAAAATACATATGTGCCCACGTGACCCCCCTGAAGTAAGCTGTTGGCCGCTTATGCGGTTCCTGGGCTCTAAGAGAGATCAAGGTGGATACCAGCTACGAGTATTGTTCTCATTATCGAGAAAAGAATATGAAACATGGCACCGGCCCATACCTCCCGGGCCATGGCCCATACCTCCCGGTGTATTTTGATGGATCGAAAAAGCGCATGATTTATTGAAAGTTATCTCGAGACAAAATAGTTGATCCCAGATGCCTAATATCAAGCACACTTTGCAGGTAAAAGGCAATTTCACGTACACAGAGTGAAAAACCGGGTCTAGCCACTTCCCACTGGAAGAAAATTGCCTTTTCACAAAACTGGCCCATACCTCCCAGGTCTCCCCTACGTGTGCCGAAGAGAGAGTGACTCGGTAGCTGTGACCAGAGCAGGACTCATGGCTTTCATGCACGAACAGAACACAGATTGCTTATGTGGGCACGCCAGCTCTCTGCAAGCAATACGATCTGGAGTTCTGGACCATCACTCGACGAAATTGCGAGAATTTATAACTCCTTTGGCTTCATTGTGTGACTGATTATAGGAGCCGCCAGTATCTGGAAACATGTGCAACGTGCAGCATGTTTACATGCATACATCCCCTAAATCGAATTGTGGAAATGACCGCCGATGTCGACCAGAGGAAAACTGGCACTTCTTACAGCTCTCTTCGGCTCGATTTTTCGGTCTCGGCGAGCGTCACAACATGAAATAAAGCTCACAGGGAGCCCATGATTGGTCAGGATTTCAAGACGTTTAAAGTTTCAGAGCAGATAGTAATTAACTTCTTGTTGATGCCTCAGCCAGGAATCGGAACACTGACATTGTCGCACGCACTGTCTTTGAATATCTCTTGCTCACGCCCTATTCTGTTCAGAGGATATTCTGAAGTTATTATCATTAGCCGCACATTTTACTGTACTTTTGTGGCATATATGCATTCAAAAGTAACACAAACTATTAATTTCATTTAAGACAAAAGAGAACTATCCCGCATGTCAATGATGAACAACAATAATCTTGCAAAAATCTTCGCCACATTTCTGTGAAAATTTGCTAATTCTCGTGAAAATGAGCTGGGAACCATCATCCACACCATGTTAAATCATCAAAGAAATAGGCAAAACATGTCCTTCATTTTTCAATGTTTGCGCTACTGTTACTAAGTTTTTGCCCAAAGTAAGATATAGGAAAGACTACAAATTGACTAGAGGTGTTGGTTCCCAAAGCACATTATCATATGGCGAGTGATTTGGCTGTGATAACGTTTGAAAGTTAGGGCCCTAATGGCAGGTCCCTAATTTCTGTGCACAGTCCAGGTATATAGTGGTCTATGATATATATATATATATATATATATATATATATATATATATATATATATATATATATATATATATATATATATATTAGAGAGAGATAGAGAGAGAAAGGTATCAGAATTTACTTGTAAAAACACCGCTAATTATTCAGTACCTATAATGTCAAGGTTGTGAAAAACCGTTTTAACAACGTGTTGGCGACCACCAGCTGACAACGTGAACAGTCCAAGTGTTAAAATATGTCAAATTTAACGATGAAAACTGAATATGCGCATTGAAAGTCAAAGGAAATGCATTATATGGCCATATATGTCACCATGCATTATCAAAATATAATGCTGCAAGTGCGCGGTTGCTGCAACGTACCAATAAAACGTTGTCACGACGTTTTACCACGACTTTCGGACCAAACCATGGCTTCACAACGTTCAGAACGTTGCTACAACGTAATTAAAACGTAATTTCGCAACTTACCGAAACACGACGTTGTGACAACGTTGTAGTAACGTTTCCTGTTAGCTGGGATGCCGTCCCTCCAGCTCGTTTGACATGTGCTTTACTGCGCGTGCGAGATGGCGGGAGCGGATGGGGTCAATTGAAACGCTTCGGCTGAGGGTCAGTTGAAACAGGGCCACAGGCCGTTTCAATGGACCCCGGTGACCTTTGCAATGGTTATTGTTCAGGGGCTGCAAACATTAAAGGAAATAGTCCACCTTTGAAATGAGCTTTTAAACTGAAATAGTAGTTTAATAGAGCTCAATTTTTGACCCCTTTTTCTCCAGCCTTTTGCTTGAAAGTACACTATAGCCTAAGATATTTCTCATTTTTCTCATCCGCCCATTTTACCATAGTCTATGTACTTTATGTCACCTATTATGAGGAACTTTGCACTTTTAGCTTTCCAACGACCTATTGAATGTAGCATTTGGAAAAGTAAACCGGACGAAATATCTCCTTAAGAAAGTGGCCTTAAAGAGGAAAACATCCCATTGTTAAGGATAGGTGCAATTGACCCCATGGGCTGGTTCAATTGACCCTCGCATCGGGGTCATTTGAAACGGGCGTAGAGCTGTTTTATAAGCATGCGTTTAGCAGCAAAATATGTTTGAAACATAATTTTACATATCTTTAAATAAAGCCAAAAGAGCATATTTTTTCATGGCATTGTGCATTTTTCGATATGACAACTAGATCTCGCTGTGCATGTCAAAATATAAAAAGTGGTTCAACTGGCCCCGCTCTCCCCTATATCAATGTGCTCACATTGCATCCATGTTTCTTTAACGCATTTGTTTTTATGTGCACTAACGTCTTGAAGTAAAAATTCGTTTGCCTTTTCGCTTTTGCTGCCCCCCCCCCCCCCCCAGCAGTGACAATTTTACCCTGACTGGGGGAGGGGCAGGCCGGTGACTGCGGGGGTTTGCCCCCCCCCCCCCCAGCTAACATGTTAGACGAGGCCCTGCAATGGCCAGTGCAGAATAATCAGCAATTATGAACGAAACAAGACAACAATTGGTTGATATTTATGTAAAATTAATGCGACAATCCAATGAAACTGAGAGACCATGTTGCTATAAATAACGTGACTAGACCCTAAAAGGTTAAGGGGGTCGGTGTTCCCCGGTCTTCTCCTACCCATCCCTACCTATACCAATACCATCTATAACTTCATATGTAAGTACTTATAAACGGTTTAGTTGGAACGGCTTCGTTGAAACACCAGCTTCATTTATCTTAATTGCTCCCGATTTTAAAAATATTAATTTTGGTTTTATTTTATCAGAGTCGTAATTATATTTTTATCGTAAAAAAGTTTGAATCGGTGTTATCAATAGACCTATGTTTCGCTCGTCTCGTTGGAGGGATTTACATGTGGACATTTCTATGAAATATTTGCCTTGCAATGCGATGGCAACGACTCGTCAATTGACGGATAACTGTTATATTATAGGTACAGTTTAATAGCATGTATCAAAAGTTCGGAGATAGTGATCCTACAATTAAGTTCATGCCTGTAATATCTTTGAGCGTGTTAACTTTCAGTTGTTTTCTTATTCTAAGTACCTACATCGTTTTAGGCGAACTGGTGTCTGCACACTGGACGTATTATTCCATGGGATGCACTGCAACAGGTATTATCATGCGAGCATTAGGTATTACCTACATTGGGGTAGTACCTATGCACATTGCACGTATTACATGGGGGCAGCGGGCACGGACTGTTTGCTTATTCTTTCAGCATGTATTTGGCTGGCATCTAAATCCCGCAGATGCTTAATCATCCAGAAGATCTGACAATGCGTCAATTAACCACCGAGCCGGATAAACGGGCAACTTTATTAATAACGCCCCCGGCGAGAAAAGCGCGCCACAATAGACCGGCGCCGGCGGGAATCCCTCGCGCCTTTATCGGCCTGCCGTCTTATAGTGGCAAACTTTATCGTCTGGGACTCTCGCCATTCCGCGCCGGGGAGCATCTATATTCATTGTGTCATTAAGGGAAACATTCAGGCACCGGCTTGGCATATGGAGCAAGTTAGGCAATTATGAATCTTTCAGGACGCCTCGTTTATTCATATTATTTCTGCGGTAAAGCCGGCAGCGCCGCGGGAGCCCGCATATGAAGCCATTATGCCTCCATAACAAAGTAGCGCCGGTTCATAAAGATAAATCCCTGGATCGTCGCCGAAAGCCGCGCTAAGCGATTGGGTAATGATAATAGGGTCGTGGCGGCGCAGAAACATGGCGCTGCGAGGTCAGTCCGGAGGCGGGGACTGCCATAGATCGTCCCGTCTTTGGTCAGTGGCAGCTAGACATTTGACAACGATGCTGGGAATAGTTGGTGCAGCTAGTCCTGGAACAAGATGCCTTTACTGTCCCGACAGCGTCTGGCAGGGAGGGCAGACAAGCAACTACGGGCATAGTAAATACGATATGAGATATGAAAATGATATCATAATAATAAAATGATAACAAATGACCAATGTTCATCCGCAAGCCAAGTCATGTCGTGCCGCAGCCTGCATCACATGTTTCATGAGCAAATGTACTTGCAAAGCTCAACACATGGTGGTCACCTACACTCATTAGCCGACGAATTAGCAGCGTCAGACCGTTCCGTCACCAGCGCGGCGCCACTCGGGCGGGGAGCACTGCGTCAGGTCACCTCGGGTCACCATCTGGGAGCCTCGGGTCAGGACGGGTCACCGACGCCGGAGCACCCTGTGACAAATCATGTTTGCGCAGTAACGCGAGCTACCGCCATCGGTCAGAGGAGGGGCGGAAACCGGACGATGCTCGGCGGCGCTCGCTCCCCCGCGTTCGGTGTCATGTGCGGCGACTGCTGAGGGGGCAGGGTTGAATGGGAGGGGCTGGTAACGAGCCGTGGGGCGGGTGGCGTGGTTGGAGGATTATCGGGAGCAGTGGTCGGCACTCGGCAGATGAGACGGAGACGGTTGGGGTAGCGATGGTGACGGAATGCGGACAGCATTGCCTTGTGATGTTAAGAGGAAGAAAGGCGGCTCGAATTGGAAACGGAAGTGCAAACACGATGGAACATACTGTCAAGGTGAAATAGAAGCCAGGGGAGGTAAAATGACATCTGGAAACCATAACAAGTTGCTCTTATTAGCTCTGGCCTGGGCCTGGTCAGAGTTGCAACCAACCGCAAGGTTTCTTTGCCAATGACAGCTTTAAACATTGTAATCAAGCCCCACAGTAGCATATGGTAGCTTAGCAGAGCCCCGGACAAAGGGCTCAGGTCATAACTGAGCTGTCAACACTTGGCCTGATTCGGGTTTGACCGGAGATCGCCAGTGCGGCACCGGCCCCTCCCCGGCACTGGTCAGGCCGGCGGGGGTCCGGCCGGCCGACCGGCCCGGTAATGGCTTCCTGGCGCTGTTTTGCTTCGCCTGCAGCGCCGCCGCGCCACTGCAAGCCGACAACAAAAACGGCACGAGCCTCGCGCGGTGCTCGGTCCGCTCAGTCCGACAGGGAGCGCCGGGAGGAGCTCCCTCCTCCTCCCCTCTCTCCGGCGGCTGTCGACCCGTCAGCGCCGGCCGCCTCTTCAGAGCGCCGCCGCGCCGCCACGCTTATTCTCACCTGTCGCGAGGCCCGTGATTTCGCCATCACCCGGCAGACATCCACGTCGACCAGCATCAGACGGACGAGACACAGGCAGGGAGAGATGGTAACCGGCACAGACAGCCCGACGGTGGCGCCCCCCTTCCGGCGGCGGCCGCTGGCGGAAGCTCGGCTGGCCCCGCCCGCCGCCCGAAAGGAATTAATTAGGATGTCGGTTATGCCACGGATTGACGCAGAGTTATGAATAGTGCGCGGTAAATTGCGCCTGGCTTATGACATCTGCGAGAAATGACGGGGAAAATGGCGGAGAAATGCTGCTGCCGGATGCGTGACGAGCGGCGGGCCGGATAATGTCGCGGCCGGACGGGCCCCGGGCGTCACAGGCAAACACGGACACGGGCACGGAGTTAGCGCAGCACGGGCACGGGACATGGATGCCGAGCACGGTTACAGGGTGTGGAATCAGGGTACGGGTGCAAACACCGGCACTCGCTGGGAAACGGTTTGCATATAGGAAGATAAACGGATCGAATACAAAGCGGCATAACTCCCCGAGATGCGGGATAAGACAAGCCGAAAAAAGCAAGTAGATGGCCAATGAGGCATTTTTCTTGCTAAAAAAATCTATATTTATTTTCAAACCTCTTCAGACAAGTTTCCACCACCTCCAAACATATGTAAACGGTAAACGTTTCGTCCGCCTCGGGGCTCAGCGGTGAGTACGGCGGTACAGTATACCTTCAGGCGTCTACTACTGCTGTCATCTAGCGGGAGAAACTTGCGTTAGACATTCGATTGGAACGCCTTTTCGATTCGTCAAATGTGATCAAAACGAAACTTGAGAAAACGCATAAAATAAAAAAATATACCAAGCACATTATAGGAACTTTATTTAAAAAGGTCATTCTAAACGAAGCAGTATCCGTTGTAAAACAAAGCAAAAAATCCACCTAAGTTTGGCATTGCGAGACATGTTGCGAGATCGTCCAAGTATCTAACATGTTGTGTTGAAGAGCTCTCTCCCATCACTTGGCCCTCCACTTACCACCGGTGGTGGCTTCCGAGTCCCGCCCGGGGCTACGGGAGGAAAGGGTAACAAGTGGGAGGGTCGGACGGCAGAGGAGCCGTACCCCATCCGTGACGACTGGCGCCAGGCAGGCGCCGTCGCTGACCCCCGTCGCGGTGTGACGAGTCGCCCGCCAAAACAGCCCGTAACGTGAGCCGTGCACCGGCTACCGGGCGGCGGGCGGCACCTCTGACCGCGAGACGCGTCACGGGGGAGGATGTGGGCCGGCTCTCAGTGGTCCGGGAAGCGGGGGGGGGGGGGGGTGATGGAGGAGGCTGCGTCTGACCTAGTGCAGGTGGCGCACAGCAACACCGGTGATCAGTAGAGCAAGTAGCTGCAGAAAATATATGCTAAAAGATCTTTTCGGAAAGTCGAACATAGTTTAGGAAAATTAGGTTTGACGTTCTGAAGGTTTGGCGTTCTGAATAGAACATGTAGCAGCTGTTGTATTGCATTTTACAATCGGGCTATGGTGATTCCTCAACAATAGCACATAGTTCTCTGAAAAAGAATTGGCTTGTCAGGGTCAAACAGTGGGGCGGCTGATGATCTGACTGTCTGAATTATCTTGCACTCAATGCATGGTGGCCACAATAAATTGAAACTTTCTATCAAGGCCACGATCTTAAATTAAAAAAAAAAATTTAACCCGCGCCGGGCCGGGGGGGTGTTTGAACACCCCCCTGTGGTTTTTCGCAGATATCTCAAAAACGGAGGCACGGAGCGCCGCTGTTTTTGGCACACCTGTTTGTGCATCTTTTCCGAACATGTTGTGAAAATTTCAGACCCAGGTCACCTTAGGTCAGGTCACCAGGTCACGCCAAGTGACCTCACCTCAGAAAAAATAAGAATGCTCGTCATAGCTACACCGACTGAACGATTGCCTTGAAACTTTCAGCGATTGATTAGGGCACCACTTTCTATAAAATGTTCATCTCGGAATTTTGATATCGGTGACCTAAGGTCAGGTCAATTTTGCGGCCTCTCCATTATAAGTCAATGGGATAAAATTGAAAAGCGTCTGTTTTGCACGAACGCTATTCTAGACACTCTCAAACATCGAGATGTAGGTAAAGTGGACACACTGAACCAGAAAATAGCAACTGTGACCCCTCGTTATGTCCCCGAGGTCATCTCAGGTCACGAACAGAATCTAACAGTTTTTCGCTAATAACTTCTGTTAGAGGCGTGCTAAAGCGCTGAAAACGCCTTACATGTGTTCGGCTTGACGTTGCGGATCGACTGATATGCAACATGACCTTTTCCGGTCAGGTCATGACCTTGACCTGAGGTAAAATTTTCAAGTTGACTTTTCAAGGTCAAATTATAATTAATTCGACGCGTCTCGACGAGAGGAGCACGATGCTGGCAAAAGTAATGTCATGGCTCTTTTGAGTCAAAAGTTATTGCCGAAAAAACGCATTTCGTAAAAACGGCTATTTTTGGAGTTTTTGCCCTCTGAAGGCTAAACCGTTGACCTGAGGTCAAATCTGAGAACATCACTCAGAAAGGTCTGTAAAAGGGCTATCGAATGCGCTTTTCCGCGGCGCTGTAGCTCTATCGGTTCCCGAGATAGCCGCTGGCAGTTTCCAAAATGTTGAAATAGTCAACGTTTTACCTTTGGTGACCTCTGGTGACCTGACCTTTGACCTGACCCAAAAAATGACTGAAGTGTTTTCGTCCTTATTTTGGACGTTCTTTCTATTGCCGCTTACCGCGTGTCGCTTCGTGGCCCAGGAGCCGAGTTAGAAGAAAGGGGGGGGGGGTGTTCAGACCCCCCCCGGCCCGGCGCGGAATCTCAGAGCACCGGCCCGGCGCGGGTTAAACCAAATCAGTCTTTTCTTTTTGCCGTTCAAAAACGTTCCAAATGAAACTCTTCTTGGGTGGCACACAGGTTAGGGGCCACGCTCCCAACATCATTCCCCCAAAAAGATGTTAGAAAACGTCCATCCACTATATCTTCGAGAACGACCCGGCTCACTTTTGAAGTTGCCATCCCATCGCGTTACATGTTGATTTAGGTGTCGGAACACCAGTTCACACGCCGGCGGTGTCGGTGTCGGCGCTGTGACACAGGACCCCGCTGTCCATCCCCCCGCGCCGTCCGGAAGTCTCAGTTCTCGCCGCCGGCGTGTGACGAGCGCAGGTCAGCGGTGACCCCTGACCTCCGGCCGTGCGCGGGGAGCCGGGGCCGTCGGCTGACAGCGGAAGGTGGCTAATTTGTTAGGGTCACCGGCCACTGTGTACGCAGGGGAGGGACAGGGAGGGACGGAGGCCTGTCCCAGCGGCTCGTTAGTAGGAGAGGAGTTATCGCCGGCCGTCATGGGTGGCCAATTTGTCGGCGGCGACTGTCCGCCAGCTGTCCGCCGTGCCGTGTCATATCGCGCCGAACCAGTGCCGTGCCGTACCGTGCCGTATCAGAACCGTACCGTGTCGTACCGCGCCGTAACGTGCTGTAGCGTGCCGTGCCGTACCGCCGCTGGCACCTCCCCAGCTGAAGCAGCCAGGGATTTTGAAACATAACTACTTCTTACCTTGCCACTAAATAATGCTATACCATTGGGACATTAGAATTGTGTTTTGAGTCGATATAGCTGAAAATGTTTGAATATTCGATTTCACCTAAACGAAAAAGTCCCACGCGATTAACAGTCAGAACTTTTGACTCGTTTACAATGTCCATGCAATTTCACTTGCCATTTCAGGTCACTACATCGGTGTATATCGGTGTGAGTTTGAAAGGACACCATCGTAAAAATCATGTTTACACTTTGAAATATGGCTAATCATGGTCGGGTACAAGTCACTCTTGACGCCTTTATTTCGCTGCTCATGACGTGATAGGCTATTAATAACGCTGTCATACAAATGACACACAGTCGTTAGGGACGGGTGTTAATGCATCTGAACATCCGAATTATTGCCGAAGTTTTGTATAAAGAGTCCCAGACCGCTTCAAATGATCTGATGCAATCATGGAAACGTTCCACAGACTACACACTTCATACGATGACAGAAGGTTTCATCACGGCCAGGACTTTGTTTCAAACAGTTCGAGAGATGCTCCATGAAAGCAGCATGACGTGGCTGTGTGATCATAAAAACAAAATGACATTTGTACACATGAGTGCTTATTTTGCTGGGAGATCTCATCTCATAGTGACAATAGGGAAGGATCTTGGTGGCACAATGATGCAATTTCGACACTAGGTGCTGTCCTGTGGACAAGATTTGATGTGATATGGTCGTTTCTATTAGATATTTCAGTTATTTTTAATTTTTTTATCCGCAAGGTTCCAATTAAGATTTGATACATTGGAAAGAATCGGCCATTCAAGCTGAAATTATTGCCGCTTGATGGCACTAGCGTCAAACGCCTGAAGTTGTGCTGTGCCGTCGGACATTATTGTGACACGTACGGGCCAAATTGGAAAGAATGGTCATTGACTGTGTGAACTGTCATGCCTCAATCATAACAAACTTTCTTTTCTCTATGCAATGTAAATTGTAACCACACTGACGACCGACCCACACATCCACACTGCAGTTTCGCCCAAATCAGTCATATGGCAAGGACTGCTGGCCACTGGCCAGCCGGAGCAGCTGACTGACTCTGACTCCGAGTAACAGCGCATTCAGTCGTCCATCTGCAGACACCTAGCCATCCCCACGTCCACCGTGAACTGCCGGTCTGCAGTCAGCTCTGTCATCCACTCTGGACTGCGGCCCAGCCCTACCGTCCTCATATTATCCCAATTAGCACAGCTCACCTGACTCCCCCCCCCCCCCAGCTGTCTCCCGGCCACGCTGATCGCTCTCGTTCCGATAGCGCCGCCAGACGCCAATAAAAATATAATCGCCGGCCATTATTAAGTATTTGGAGTTAATTATTCAGATTACAGGCTGCACTTGTTGTATGGATAATGGCCGGGTATTTTTACACTTCTTTGATGGTGTGATGACTTAATGATCGGCTGTCGTCGCCAGGTAATGTGCGGGGCTGACTGGCGAGGGAGAAGGGCTGGGGACTGGGAAGGGAGTGAGCGAGACGGCAGGCTTGAACGGAGGCTGGTACGAAGGGTGGTGTCTGCTTCAGGGGTGGGTCGGAATGGAATGAGACGGGGCTGAGCTGGAGAGTGTCGATAGGACACCGACAGCACTTGGGTGGAAGTGGGATATAAATGGGTCGAGGAGCGAAAAGGGGAAGAAGAGCAGAGGGCCGAAGAACCGAGATAGCCGGGGGAGGCGGGGGGGGGGGGGGAGGGCGGGTATGGAGAAGTGTTCAGCTGGACAGCTGTGGAATGGAGTTCTCACTGCCACAACTATTTTTCGTTAAGTTATTTGATTCGGTGAAATTGGGTTCGCGATCGAAATTACGATGCTTCTCGATGAAGAAGTGACATTTATTATGTTAGGAAACGTCTCTTGTATAGCTATGTCAAGCTGACAAGACACAAAACTGATTCAAAAATGTGTATCGGCGTGGACAGGGTGAAATCCAAATGATCTGGTGACTTATCACAGTGACACGCTTCGCTGGTGGCCTTCTGTCTGCTGGCCCGTGCGCGCTAACCAGCGCTTGAAACTGAACACCATCGACTAACGAGACCGTTCATCCTTCCAAACGGCTCGCATCGTTTTACCGGTTTTACCAACAGCCATTGGAGCGGACAGCGTAGCGCGCCGACCGCATGTCGTGGCATTTCGGGAAGGGTGGAACACGGCAGCTGGTGAGCAGTGCACGGCATGCAGAATTCAGAAACCACTGGTCTCTGAACGTTGCTGAAAACGTTCACGGTAAAGCTACAGCCGTGTTTAATTCTCCGTCGAAGAAGGTGTCATAATCACCGTCTTCAGTGTGGTGTCATAAGCCCAAGTTTTGTAACCATCACCTTTAACCTCGTCTTCCTTTCCGGAAGAGGAGCCAGCTTTCCCTGATCAGCTCCCTCCGTGGCTGGCATCAAGTTCTCGCATCGCTCAAGCCCCGTCGTCTCTCCTCGCTTCACGCGCCGGTCTGGCCTCAGCGGGGTTGCTCGGCGGTCGCGGCCGGTGCTGCCGCCTGGTGGCAGCTCGCCAAAACACCCGGTCGCGGACTGCTCGCCCGAGCGGGCCGCTCTCTCATTTAGCGAGCAAATGGACCAAAACGCTGATCCGGTTGGATGACAGTATTTAGGCAAGAATTTCGCCCTAACGAGCGTTTAACGGCAGAGAAGAATCTGTTTCACAGTTAGTGAGATGGGAGGAATACCGATATATGAAGGAAGCGGATGATCTGGGCATTGATGGAAATTCTTTCACCGTGGAGCCGTGCCAGCACTTTGATAAATTGGTCTCAGTTAAATATCTCCGATCAATAGTTAATCTAAAATATAGGTAGAGCTCGATGCCAAATCTAGTGCTAGTTACTAGCATCCACTTGCCTTATTTATAAGCAGGAAATAACGGTTTAGTTTAGGTGTGCCAGTGCCTAGTTATTGAAAAGAAGTCTATAAACACGATCCAGGATCCCCAGCTCAAGGCCGAAGTCCGGCCGGCTTCATGGAGTGAGTTCGGACCGAGTTCGAGGAAATGCCCGAGACAAATGCCGATCTCAAGTTCAGGAACCAGCATGGTTCCAGCACCAGCACGACTGACTCAAAAGGCGAAGGCGAATTAAGAAAATTTTTGGAGCCGGTCAAGCTTTGTGACCGACTCCTGCGGCGGCCAGGTTAGTGAGATCTACTTCGAATCTACTTCGAAATGAGACTGACTAGCAGGGTTGTGCCCGACTAAAAAAAAAAAAATGCCCACTCAGCTCATCATTCAACTTCAGGAAGACCTGACTCAACTCTGACTCAAACAAAGAGCTGATATTATCCCTTGACTCGACTCATGACTCAAGCGGATCAAGCGAGTAAAAAGCTGATATCAATTTTGAAACTCAATTTCAGTCTATAGGACTGCTAAAATATCACCTGTAATCAAAGAGGTATTGGCTACAAAAAGCATTGAACAATCATAAAAATGCAAGGACAAAATAACTTGAATTACTGAAATGTGTTTATGAAGACTGGACAGTTAGCAGTAATCAAATTTACATTTCACGTGTGTTCTACTATTCCACATTTCTAAAATGTTGCAGGTACCCACCAACCCATGTCCGTCAAGACAGCCCATATTGACTAGGCTGACTTTGGGACCGTTTCAGTGGCTGATTTTGGACCACGTTGGAGGCCAAATTTGGGACTGTCTCTAGGTCGATTTGGATCATTTCAGAACCCCAGCCCGAACCGGTGCTTCCAACAAGTGCGAGCCGTCCGACCGTCCGGCGTTCGGCTCTCATTATACTATCAGTCCGCCCTGGTCCGCTATTAGTCCAGCAGCCCTCTCGTTACCCGCTATTAATTGGACTCGTAATGAGATAATGAAATGTCCGTCATTACAGAGGCGCGGCAGATTGATAAGGTGTTGGCCGGGCGTCCGGGACGACGCGTCCGGCCGATACGGCCCGTACAGGTGTGGACAGACACCCCTCCCCGCACCCTCCCCCCGGGTACCACCCCCTCTGTCGGTCACATGCCGCATGTTTGACACGTGGGGGCACGTGGCAGACGGCTGCACAGCACGTGGGGGCACGTGGTACAGGGGAAATGCATGTGAAAATGGGAAGGGTGGACGCGGGAAAATGATGTCCTTGTTATTTCCTACATGTGCTGCATGAAAAGAGTTTCTAGTTATCTTAGAAAATTCAGCATTACCTAGCTTTAAGACATGAATTTTTAATAATGATGCAACAATAGTTTAACTGATTAAAAATCAGTTAAAAAATAAAAGTTAATGATTAAAAATCAGTTGCTATTTCAAAATGCTATCGATTCCCTTAAATTTGGGTGTTTTTTTCAAACAATGTTGATAAAAAATATATAATAAATGTATACCTACCTCCAACCGCTCAAACATTCTACTAAAACATTACAACAACTATGTAACAACATTACAACATTACAACATAATGGTTGTGCATTACAAGCTCCGCTACTGCCTCCTTAAATGCATAGCTATGCCTACTTATTTCACTATTCATATAGCTCCTACCGTAATCGTACAATTACACTGAGCACTGCTTTCGTGCATCGCAATGTTTTGATCACAAGCTCTATTAATGCCAAACATGAAACAGGCTACTACCTTTGGGAGTCGAAGCTGCCTTGTTCCGAGACGTTGTAGCATGTGTGAGCCCCATTGACCAGCATTGGCCCGATAGAGCGAGTGCCACGATACATTTAGGTTGTAGGTCGGCAGTCGCATTAGCATCGTTCGCATACGTGCTACGATTGTAAACGGTCAACAAAGCAAGCGCGATTGCCTGTCGAAAGCACACGATAATGTGATTGGTGGCATGCTATATCAAGGGTACTACCAAGCGTTACAGGTCCCAAGAGACAGTATTTTACACAATAACTGGCGTGATTATAGACGCAGTTACAGTTAACGATGTTGTCAGACTACTAGAATTAAATGACTAAGGCATTATGATTCGGGGAAATCTTTCGAACAATACCACCTTCGGATGGGAGCTACAAATAAGGTATCTTGGGGATATAAGTAAATTAAATGTCCCAAAGACATGTAACATGACGTTCTTTATGCATTTCAGAGCATACTTTTTATATCACACTTGATTGCACAGACATGAATATTTTTGTACATTGGTTACCATTTGTATACTGTTCACTGATGAACAGTCTGAAGATATCAATACAAACGTATATAACAATAATTGATCCGAACACCGGCGTCGAAAAAGACCATGTGTTTTATTCCTGCACCCTGCTATGTCCGCTTCAATAACCCGACCACTACCAACGCTCCCATTGACAAAGCTGACTGGTACACGGGCCAGCCTCCTCCCCGTCCGGCCCGCTCTGCCGAAGGGCCGGTACCGACCGCGTTTTGACAGCAGTATTCATCAGCGCTCAGTGGGCGCAGTCGGCGCCGCTAGTCATTTGAATACAATACACTGCATCGGGCAGGCGCCGCGCCGGGAGGCAATTTTGTCGCTGTCCTGCCGCGCAACGCGAGCGATCGGAATATTTAGGGTAATCTCGGCAGCCTCATCTGATGGATGGCGGGCCAATAAGCCGCCGGGGGGGGGGGGTCGGTGTCCCCCCCCCCCGTCTCGCGGGTGGCCGGAGATGGCCGGATGGGTACCGTCACCGCCTTATCTGCTCGGCGGCTGCTGCTCGTCAGTGGCCGCCGGTGGCGCGGCCGGCCGGCCCTCAGCGGCTTCAGCCGTCCCCATCCAGCACTCTGTTTGTCCAACGCGATAAACTCCGGCTCAAATCAGCGCCAATAAAGAAACGGAGCCGGCGCGGGCGGCGCGACAGCGCGTGCTGCCCGGCGCCACCGGTCGACAGGCCATTTTTCGCCGCTTTAATCGACGGCGCTGGTCTGACCGGCCTGTTGGGTTATTTCTCTCCAACTACCAATTACTGGTGCCCGAGGGAAGCCGAGCCGTCGCCGACAGTCACGCCAGGCCCCGCCCCCGGCCGCGTGTGACGGCTGCTCGTGTGACGCTGTGACATCGTGTCGTGACGTTGTGACACACCGCCTCGTGTCGTGACGCTACGACACCTCATGCAGCCGCCCGTGTGACAATGGCAGCGGCACATCGCTGATCACGCCTGCTAATCCGACCGGTTGCCAGACCGACCATTCGTCCCGGCAGCCTGCACCGCGCCGCCCGACAATTACTACATCAGCGGGCTCCGTCGCAACCGACGGCCGTCGGCGCCGACACGACGCGCGCGGCCGTCGACTCGCGGCCGGCACGCGACGCCGCTGCACGGGAGGCTAATGAAGCGATTAGCGCCGCTCCCAGTCCCACGGTCCCCCTGTCATGATTGACACCTGGTTCGCACGGCAAACTCCCCTTGGACGTTAACGTTTGTCCCGCTCAACACCCCCGGGCCGTCAGAGGGATTATGTTGTGCGAAAGCTGTTAATCGTATGTTATCACTTATGGAGATTTTGCACGAAGCGCTAGTTCGCTGAAATTTTGATTGGGTTTGCTAATTGGAATGATTACATAGATGACGCGAGCATATGACATACAAAAGCAAACAAATAGCAGAGACCAATAACAGTGCGTATTTATTTACGCTGGCAAGACTCTCCAATTTGTGAGAGCACGAGCTTTGAAGCATCTTTCTGCACTGCGCTGGTCAGCCTTGAACGGCTGCCCTGGGCGGTAGCGGCTGTAGCGGCGGTGGCGGCGGTGGCGGCGGTGGCGGCGGTGTTTCGCTGCAGGGCGGCACGAGGCACGGTCCGACTCCAGCCTCCGGTCACCCTCCTCTCCTCTGCAGCCGTGCCGCCCTGCAGCCGACGAGCAATTCATTCTGCCGTCATGTTCGCTCACTCGGCTGGGTGTCGAGCTCGCCCCTGCGGCAGTCGGGAGTGAGAGGGGTGGTGTACCTACCGACGGGGCCCCATCATGGCTCTATTACCGCCCCGCCGCCGGCCGGCTGCATACCCCGCGCCGCCGTAAACACAGTCAGAAAATACCGGTCAAACGCTGAGTTACGGCCGCTCCATCACCGCCCACGTTATTGGCCGCTGTCATGTGATGGTGTAATTTTCACAAATTTACTGCGACATCAAAACACGTCTAAAGTAACGGCGGCAGTTCACGCAATATCATGTTTCAAACCAGATGCCCAATTGAAAATTAATATTACTTAATTAAACCGTAACCTGAACAAACGGCTCTCGGGCGTTCCTTAATTCGTCCTAATTGCAGAAAATTAAACGCTCCGGCGGCGTTGGCGTCGGCCTTGTGTGTTTTCCATCCCACGGCGGCGGCCGCGGACGGCGCGATCAAATGCAGCACCGTGCCGCCGCCGCCACCTAAAGCATGTCCAGCGGTGGCTTCACTGCAGCCGCGCCGCCCACTAATTGCACGCCCCCCGGCCGCGGGCCACCGCTAGCCACAGGAAGGCGTCACCGCCCAACCACCCCCAGCCCGCTGGCCACAGGAAGGCGCCGCAGCCCAGCCGCCCCGGGCCGCTGCCCCTACAGCCCAAAGAGTCTGTATCGCAAGGCCAGCGGCCTTCTGGCCAATACTGCTGCGCCAAGTACAGAACCCTGAAGGACCCCGGTATAGTTGATGGGTGGATTCACCACCGACTGCATTACGAGGTCTGAAGGTATGGAATCATACGTAAGTGGCAAAACTCAGCCCCTTGGAACAGACGGCCTGAAAAAGTGGCCACATTATTTTGGAATTCGGTGTAAAGGCTGATTTCAGATCCAAGCTCCATCAGCACGAAGCGCGGGTGTTCTGTGTTGGAATCAAAGTAGGTATGTACGTACATTCCACATCATGGCTGGTGATGCATGCGTCGAAACTTGCCATGAATAGATTTTGGTTCAAGGCAGATGACACATATGTGCGTCACCTTTGAGATGCGAGATTTGCAGTCAAGTGTCCACATGCAATCCAAAAAAAATGTTGCGCTCCGATACCACCAGACCACACAAACACAGCAATAACATTAATCACAAGCGCAGTGCCCATCCATCAGTATCCAGTTTAACGGCAGGCACATGTGCTTCTGCATACCTACGCATTTTGCATGCACCTAAAGATACGTTGAATCGACAAAAAAAAATGCAACGGCATTGTCCTTATAATTTTGAAGAGAATGAATATTATCAAAAGAATATTATGATTTTTTTTTTGCCCTGAGTAATCCATATATGGATTACTCAGGGCAAAAAAAAGAAAGATATATCTTTATTGCGCGAGTAATTATAATCATTGAAATAGTTATTTTTATCGGCATTGTATAAATAAACATGCTTTAACGTTTCTATTAATAAGTATATATTACATAGGAACGTTTGTACGCTGGCATTCATATAAAATTTCACTCCATGTAACTCTTCAACTGTTCCCGAGGGCAGCCATTTGTGATTGGTTCGCCACAGCGAGCAGCCCTGAACCCACCGCGTTCAACCGTTGACCAATCATCACAGAGCACACCTGCGGCCGGGCTAGGGGCGCCCACACCGCGAGCCCTCCATTGTGCAACTGTCCAGTTCCACCAGTCATTCAGACACTGAACGACGGCCCTTTGTGTGGCCAACCGGTGATCAGGGTACATAACCGTCACTGGCCGCTCAGCCAGCCCGATTGCTTTGTTGAATGTCACTCTCTGCTCAGTGGCACATTAGGAGTGTTGGGCAAACAGAGGTTAATCATAGCTGAGCTACGCCCACAACTGTCAAATTAAACTACAATATTGCACTATAACAGGTATGAGATAGGAGAACGACAAAGAAATATCAACATTCACCAGCGCTCGTAAAGTGGCGCCGACGATCTCATTAGGCGCAATGTGAATGGTATCATTTTTTAAACGGCAAAAAGTGATTAATTAGGCACTTGGAATGATGGCATATCATGAACTTCAGGAAACATGCTCCTAGTTACCTATAACCGACATCAAACTATCATATTCTGCATAAAATATACCAGTTTAAGGGCCTATGCCTGAAACGAACCCGTTTTGAATTGCTCAAAATAACCAGCGTTGGAGATAGGATAACACAAAACATACACGGTACATGACTGAATACATCAGCTTTAATGCATTGTATGTCGAAACGGGAGTCATTGGATGTTTGTTGAGCGATCTCGACTTCCATATCCACACTAATATTAGTCGCATCAGCATCAGCAGCAGCGCCACAAGGCTTCACATATTCTAAGAACCGCGACCCTAGGTCCAGATGCCAAGACGTAATCCATTCCTGCTTGAGCCTCATGTGAGGATCAGATGGCGTATGAAGAGGCAAACCTGATCCCCGAGTATGCTTCAATATCCTCAGGCGCTAGATATCAGAGAAATGCGCCGCCGACTTTCACAATTGACCGATTTATCAAATAATCGTCTATTCATTAGCGTCATTTTCATGTTTTGGTGTGGGTAATTTGGGCTATGTATCCGGCGCCCGGGGCGGGCCGGCCGGGCCGTGAACGGTATAATAACCGCCGTCCGACCGTCCGGCGGCTTGTGATTGATCTGAAACGAATGAACTCCCGCTCTTTATAACTAATAATTGAATGATAGCCGTGAAAAATATTCTGAATCGCTAAGGATTTAATGACGGGATGGCTGTACCAGCTCCGCTGCGCTGTGGACGGAATGAAAAATGACTCGTCCGGCGGGCGGGGCGAGCCGAGGTGGGACGGACGGCCGTCGGCCCGCCGACACCGGCGCTATTATTGCGCCGTGCACCGCTCTGACGGTGGTATTGTGTCCAGTAATGACCGTCGACCATCGGCCATTAGCGCAGTCCGGCGCCATCACCAAGCTGCTGATGAAGGGCCGCCGTGAGCGCTGACCTGACCCCCGGCCGGCCTCCCACAGCTGAGCAAACACCATCCATTGCGCCGCGTGTCACAACGCCGGCCGGTGTAATGGGCTGAGACGCTGCCGACCGGAGACTGAAGGCAGGCATCCTGAGACTGAGGACAGACCTCCTGGGTGTGAGGGCTGATCGGACTCCTGAGGGCCTCTAGACACCCTAAGGGTCGCCGGGCCTCTGAGCGTGAGGACCGAGCGGCGACCAATATTCTGCGGCTTGGTGGGCCTCGCAAGAATCGTCGGGCCTCCTGAGGGTAGCTGGGCCTCCTAAGGATCGCTGAGATACACTTAGGGTCGCCAGGCCCCCTGATTCCTAGCGGTCGCCGGCCCTTTGATGATCGCTGCAGGCCTTCTGGTGGTTGGAGGGCAGTGTCGCCGGGCCTCCTGAGGGGTGCCGCGCCCTCTGATGGTCAGAGGGCCAATAAGGGCCACCGGGCCTCCAGAGGGTCAATGGGCACCCTGACGGTCACTGATATGATCGCCAAATCAAACTGGCAACCAGCGAGACGCGAACTAGGCACTAGGCAGTGCTGGTCTGCAGCGCCATGGGCTGTTGTATTGTCAGAGAGAACTTCACTTCCTTTCTCATATAAGAGCCGGTCATGACCCATTATGAACAAGGTCAGCCTGCGTCATCATGCTTCTACAGCGGGCCTACGTATCGCAATAAAAGATGTTACGCCAACGCTATTTGGTGCTGCACGTTTTGATCACATGCTATGCGGTCCACAACCGGTGTTCAATGCTTGGGTTGTCCATGCTGCATCTATCCAATGAATATGCTAGCCTTATACTGATAAGTTGATTGCCATAAATTCACCGATAATTAAAGTCACTTCGCAGGATGATTGTTTGATGACTTCTAATACCTTTTCACTGTCGGTTATCTATGCACACTTGTATGATATTAACAGTCGAGTGGTACTTGGATCTGTTTACTGGCATTATTACAGTCTTCAAGTAGTGAGCTACCGTAATGAATAAATCACACCGACTTTTAAACAAACATCGGCAATAAATTAACCGTTTATTTTCGTATATAAATTATATAACATCAACTCGCCACACCGCAGTATGTACAGCATGTCTTCAGAAGAGACTAACGACCGATGAAGGCCCGCGTTCGGTCACACACGCGGCACGCGTAACGAATTCGACGGGCACCTCCTCAGGGCCGTCGACGCCGATGATGTAAGCACGGAGGACCACACGACGGTCGGGTGATCGCGGGGCGGATTCCGGAAATCAGAGGCGCATCGGTAACGACGGGGTGGCGACGGCAGAAATGTTCGAATAGCAGCAACAGCAGCGGAAGCAGCCCACGCAACGACGGCGGCGGCGGTGGTGGCAACAAATAACAGATAGTCGGCCAAACCGGCAAATGTCCCCGCACTATCAGAACCATGGGCACACGGTGGCCTAATGCAGAGTTCAACGAAGGATCACGAACCTCATGATACCCGAGGAACTTTTCATAGGCCCAAAGAGTTCATGCAGAAAAGGCGGCATGTGATGACTAGAAACTAGTGTGGCTAGACCCAGCCGGACGCCGGGGGTGGCCGTGGGGTCAGCCCTCCGCGACCCGAAGCAGGTCAGCTCCAGGTCAGGTCACCGAGGGTCAGCTCAGCGGGAGGCATCTTCAAACACGCAGTCAAACCGGCGGCGAACAGCGAACTCTGCGAAAGAAAGAACGTTGCGTCAACATGAGGAACAGAGTGTATTTCCGCCGTCAATCGGCAAACCCAAGTCAAATCCGTCAGCACGCGCAGCTAGCTGGACGAATGATTCTTATGAAATTATGTACTCCATCTGAAACGGACAGCCGCAGTTCTCATTACATTGTCAGCAGTACAGCACTATAGTCATCCGTTACCACCAGAACACCAGGTCTAGTCACCACCCTCAAACACCCCAGAGCCCTGTTCGTCCGGACCTGTCTGCCAGTCAGCTCCCGTCGAGAGCACGCTCAGCGTCAGCATAAAACAATCTCCAAACAATAGCCGATCCAATCACGATATGCCAGTCATTAAATCACGCCCCGCGCCAGCCTGGTTATCAATGATCGCCTGTCCCGGTAGCTGAATAGATGACGTCACATTGGCGGCGCGATGACGTCACAGGGGTGACTCTCAGGACTGTTTGTCTGACGTAGAAGCGCGGCGGACCGGACTGCCGGCCACTGCCGTGAGAGTTCCTCCGCGTTCGCAAGGTTATCGGCCCTGAGAGCGACTGTAGAGTGCCGACATTCCTGTCAAACTGCCCAGTTGGTACTTTCGAAGTAATTGGCTAGCGGCTAGCGCCACAAGCGAGATAATATAGTCATTTGCTTGTTGGGAGCGACCTTGACTTGCATGATCAAATTCTCCCAGACCCTACAGGCCTACAACGCCAGCCTTCCAGTCACAACCACAGCGACCAATGGCAGCCTCCCGTGTGCATCAACAGCTGTCAGCGGCACCTCATGAACAGACCACGCCCGCCGGCAGCGCCTGGCCTTCGTGCATCGAGCTCACTCACAGCTACAGGCCAGCAAATTGATTAAAATGCCCCAGAAATTAACAGCAAATTACCGGCGTGGCATTTAGTGCCTAGCGCCGGTGTCCATCATGATAAGGTGTCTGGAATGCGGCGCTGAAATACGGGCCCATTACGGGGGCTATGGCCGGCCGGCACGCCACGTAGCACTGAGGCAGCTCGGCAGAGAGTGGAGTGTGTGGTGGAGCCGCACCTGCCGATATCGGATGGCCGAGGAAGAAAGGATGGGAGAAGGCAACCAGGACGGCGACAACGTAAGGCTAGGAAGGGGTAGAAGAAGACAGCAGAGGACTACAAAGGAAGGTAGAGAGGATGATTGAAGACGGCAGAGGATCGCAGATGACGATACGTCAGAGGGCGGCAGAAGAAGAAGATGTTGAGAGCGATAGAGGACGACAGCGGACAGCCAGAAGGGCGGCAAGAGATATAAGATGGGAACTGGTCAAATGAGAACGGATACTTTTCGTTCTATTTTTAGGCAATAACATATGTATACTACTGTATTTACTGACTGCTGATATAGAGCAGGCTATGGCAATAATGAGAGTCTGAAGAAGTTGGTTGCTTTTACGATATTTTTAGACCATTGCATTTTCCTCCGGCACGGATAACGTTCATGGAACATGCATGTAAGGAAGCAAACCGTTCTACGTTTTAATCTGTAAGATTGAAATAGCGGTAAGTAACAGACACAGGTGTCTGTTGAAACTGCAGAAACACTGGATCCCGGAAAACGCATGCTCAAGTTTGGGTTCAGGATTTATTGCTGAATTGTAAACGGTTGTTAAAGTAATTCAAATGCTATTTATGGCTGGCTGTCAATAAATCACATGCGGCCTTTATGTCTCTATGTTCAGCGTTCTTGGCATGCGGCCCGTCCCGCCCCGCTCTCGGTACCGGCAGCCCCGCTCCATCGATCTGCCCCGCTCCCGCCGGAGACCGTGCACGCGAATGCTCACTAACCGTGAGGCGCGGCCCGAGAATGACTTAGTTACGGCGTGTTAAATAACGGTAACAGCCGGACGGAGTGCAGAGGGCAGGCGCCAATTCATTGGTGTCAAGATTGGCCGCCTGGACGCTGATGGAGCCGGGTCACACGACGGGCCCGCGTCATAAACGGTCCCGACGAATGGCGACGGTTGAAATCGGTCCAACGGAGCAGGAAAGAAAAATGTTATAAGTTTTGGTTATGTCGGCATTTAGAAGCTTGCCAGGGAATTCAAAAAATAATTTATGGATGCTTATTGGTTATAAAAAGACTGGCTGATGCAATTATACACGATCACTTTGTGATCAAGCTTAAAAATCTACGCCCCAACCGGCGTAATTTAGTGTATGAGCCCCCTCTCCCCCCTCTACTTCAGGCAATTGTTCAACAAAGGTGTGCATGTCAGGAAGCTTAAATCGTCGAACAGCCGGGCTCTGAGGAGCAAACACATACTCAGGGTGATAGATCTTAGTTGGATGATGTATTGCAGCGTCAATACGCGACTGAAACATGCAGCTAAGCTTTAGTGAAGCGTGGGTATTGGAACTGTAGTGGAGCCACAGAGGAATTAGGCACAGGAACAGAGCCGGCAAAGCGCTGTTAAGTCACATTTGAATATGCCATTCGTCTTGTTATTTTTTTTAGATATGCATCACAAGCAAGGTGCCGTAGAATGACAAACCATTGGCGAATAGCATATTCGATTCACGGTTTGAGCCGTGGACTAGCCGTGGCCAAGACTAAAAAATGCAGCCTGGCCCTCGATGGCACCTGTACTGACAGTCACCTCCTGTGGTTTCCAAACGATGTCTCTGACAAAATGTGAACCCTTTTTATGACGTCGGACCTCCATCGGCAGGCCAATTGGAATCTAGTTTAAAAACGCTGATGGATCAGATAGGTCCGATATTAATTAAAACATAGCGTTACATAGATCGAGATTTAGTTACCGACGAGCATTATAACTGACAGGAATGCCTTAAATTATTTGTTTTTCTGAGTCCCAGCTATTCGAATCATGTCTATTTGGACGTTTGTCTAAATTGATGCCGCAGTTTTGAAATGAAGACGTCTGAGCGAGCCGCAGCGATCGGCACAGCTGGCGGTTCCACCCTCCCATCTCAGGGACCTACTTCAAACTATGTAGTCACGGCTAATGGAGGTGATCATTCACGACCCAGGTAACTGGATTGGATTTGAAAAAAAAAAACGTTGGGTAGGTGGCCCGTAAGGATGACCACTGACCACCCGTGCTGTGTTGGTGAAAGATAAAACGGTTCTTCGGCCATTGATCCCCACGATTCAGGAATCACTGATCAACTAGCTCGAGCTTCACTGTTTGCAACGACTTAGGACCGTCCGGAGACCTTTGGTCGTTAGCTGGACCCGCCCATCCACCCACTCTGCCCGCCCAGGTAGGTCAGCGATCGGCCGGTCGGTCGGTCGTTCGGTCTGCCGATCGGTCGGTCGGCCTGGACAGACCGATGCCGTCGATACGGCCATGTCAAACAAATTGTGGCCGGCGTGTCAGGCGTCGGCGGCCGATACGAGAGATAGCCGGCCACTGGAGGCGGACCACAGCGGCGCACTGCCCGCTGCGCCAGCCGGGATGCTGCTCACAGCTCGCCTTAATTGGTGGTCGCCCCGCCACAGGACTCTCAGATAGGAGCGTCACCGCCTCCCGCCGACCGGCGACGGAGACCGTGAGCTCTCAGCGGGCCGACCGCCGGCGAAAATAATGAAGAAAAATGGGACGGAAACGCGGCGAGCATGAACGATTATGTTAACGAGGGTTTGCCTGTGTGCATACCCGGGTGGTGGCGTGCGCGCTGTGTTAATTGGTTTGTTACGTGGCTGGCGTGACTGGGCCGGGAGCTGGAGGCTGTAACTATTAATAACCGCTGCTGAGGCGATGACGGATCGGCCCTCCACGACGACCCAGCGCGGCTCTGTGGACAGCGGAGACAGCGCGGCCACGGGCATTTGTCTCCCGACATCAGATAGTAGCTGATGTCGAACAGCGGCACCCCGACACCGTCGGGCGCGGGCGGATCGAACCGGAGGCACAGACATTGCCTCTCCGATACAGCTCGAATGAAAACCCGCCATTATTTATTTGAACAATGACCACTCACGTATCCATGAATAATAATTTTAGGGGTCATGGCCCGCAGAGCTCTGAAGTCGGCGTTCAACAGAGAGCCTTTAACCTGAGACGCTTTTTTAGCGAAGGACTGCTTACCGTTTGGACAAACGCCTAACCTAATTCAACACCGTCAAGTGCTTAAAATTAAGAGTTCTTTTGGACCTGCCTGCCCTCCGATGTGGTCCACATGTTTACAGTAGTTACAAATGGCTTCGTCTTCCTGTGTAGATCCGCCGTTGATAGCGAACTGATGACAGAATAATTGATAAACATAGCAAAAACCGACATCTGACCACCCATGTCGCCAGTCAGATTGATCACATAAATTCAACTCCCATATCGAACCATCTAGGCTGTCAACGTATGTGTTGATTTACAAGATGACTTTCTAGCCTTCATCAGATGGGCGCATTTTTCTTGCCCTCACTCGCCATGACTCAAATCGACATCCAAAATTGATTAAAACTTCCTCTGAAATTAAAGGAAATGGTTCACTTTTGACATGGGGTTTTGAACTGGAATAGCAGTTCCGTAGCTGGAGCTGAGACAAGCACAAATCAGGAGCTTTTAAGGCCCAACGATCACCCTAGGCAAAGATATTCCATTTCTCGTCCCGAAAAAAGGTGCCTTGCTGAGGAATGTGTGCCTTGCAGGGGTCATTTCCCTCTTTTAAAACTGAATAAGTGAATAGTTTTTCCTATATCAAAATATAGAAAACAATCTTTTTTATAAAGAGGTTTTATTTTCTTTGCTGATCATTTTGAGCATACAAAGTCATAAACCAATTGCAAAAAACTAATTTCGTGAAAAAGAACTTTTCCCTTTAACGCTACTTCAAACTAATCGGTGTAGAAAGCTAGCATGGCGGTGCTAGAGCAAAAATTTGTTTTGTATCCACCCCAAATACTGCACACAAAAACGCATTTGAGTTTCGATATCACCTCATTTTATCACAGAATGCCAACATGGTATGGCGAGTGGTACAAAAACCGTACCGGCGGCCCACTCGACTGGACAGCGGGGTGTCCACAGAGCCCAGCCCGGGACGACCGACATCAGTCCGCCTAATGACCAGATTATCGGACTAATTTATGCACGATTGTCATGCACGGCTCGGTGCCTTGATAACAGAGAAAGGCAGCCTGACGAGGCATGATCTGAGTTGAACCGTCGCCCATTATGCCCGGCAAACAGTGGCGCCGCGCTGTTCAGTACCCCAATGACGTCATCAAAACGGCCTCGGACGGCGCCCATCGCGGCGGCCGGAGTATTCATCGCGCAAATTTGCAACGTGGAATAATGATAATAGATGTCATTAGAGAAGTTTGCGAGGAGGCAAATGGTGTACCACCAGTGAGACCAGAGGAAAATGGTGTGTGTACTGCTGCATGAATAATGGTCAAATTTAGGGAGACTGCATCCATAGCAATTGATACCTAAGTTCTGGGAGACGATTTGCGAACTAAACCTCAGCCAGGAAAAACATCGGCTAAATTCAATAATACCTACTACAGATAAACAAATCTCGCGAATAAATTCACGACCTCAGAATAACTCTAAGACACCTTTTTGAACTTTCGACTATCTCAGCATTATTTTCAGAAAATCTTACATGACATCGCTATCATACAGGGTCTTTCATAATGAATGTTACTTTTGAAAGAGCTATTTCTCAGGACATATATGTTCCTCATGTAATATGTACCATCACATGAAACAGAAACACATTAGCGTTTTTGCACACACAACTTTCATTTTAATGCTCCTCAGGAATTTTCCACTGTATCGCCCTTAATTAAGACACACGTTTCTGCCCTCTGACGAAGGTGTCGCACCCCGCGCCTCACAACGTCTGGGTCCAGGCTTCCAGAAAACCTCTCCACTGTGGTTCGCAGTGGATGGCTGCAGGAGGGTTTTGTCTCAGATCTGCCAATGCGACTCCCCAAAACCAGTAGTCCAGCGGGGAGAGGTCAAGACTCCGTGGTGGCCATGGTCGCTCGGTGAGGCGGCTGATAACGCGCTCTTCGAAATTCTCGATCAGCCACTGGCGCAACAGCTGCCGTGGTGTGCACTGTGGCATCATCCTGCTGGAACCACAGGCCGTCTCTTTGAACCTTGTCCCTGCCCTGAGGCAGAAGCATTCCTTGAGCAACCTGAGGTAAGCCACCCCGTTCAGTGTTGACCCAGGGGAGAGCCAATGGATGAAGACTTGTCCGTCGACCGTAATCCGTGATGCGTTTTAGTGGTGTCGACATACTCGGCTTTTGCGTGAAGGAAAATTGGCGTTGTGATTTTTTTATTTTTTGGGACAAAACCCTAATCAATTTGCAACAATACGCATATAAAATTCACGCGGAAGTGATAAATTAAGAGCTCCTAACTAAATGTTCAAAAGTAACATTCATTATGAAAGACTCTGTACCTTCTTGCGAGGTTCCCTTGTGTTCTCACAAGCCGTGAAATATCACAGATGTCTATCTGTTCAACCACGCGCCTACCGCTATGGCCGACCGCCCACCCTCTGCCCCCCCCCCCCCCCCCCAGCACCGGCCGCGATGTCTTCATAATGAGCTCCTAATAGGCGGCGGCGCCGTATAATTGTTTTACGGCAGTACCGCCTGGCGTGGCTGGCATGCAACCGAGCAGCGCGCCTGTTTTGTTAATTATGCCGCCATATCCGAGCTAAGGAATCACCGTCATTGTGGCCACAGCGTGGTGGGCGGAAGACGGGCGGACGGGGGGACGGGGCGGAAGACGGGCGGACGGGGGGACGGGGCGGAAGAGACGGTGCACGGGACAGGAGCGACAGCACGCCTGCACTGAAAAAAGTTTTTACCATCAATTTACTAAGTTACTAGCTTTGGTAAATTTTACCATCAGCCTACCATCATATTACTACCAGCCTACTATGGTGCTGAATACTATCCTGCCTTGACATGTTGATATTACCATGGTTACGTTTATCAGGGGTGGTTTTGTACCCCAGTTTACAAGGTGGTAACCACCTGAGGCTAGTAGATACCCTCGTAAGCTAATATTCCCTACCATAGTAAAATCAACCTTTCCACGGGCGGATCCAGCAGGTGAATTCGGCGATCAAGTCTCCTCCTTTCCATAGAGGTGTTTGCCAATTTTTGATATGTTGGAAGGAGCGTCATCCAAGGACTAGCTGAGACCCTGAGCAATTAATAGTTTTATGGACGAAAGGCCAGAAATTTCTTGCAACAGTTCCCTGGGTGTGCTTCTGCTGCTATGGTAAGGTATACCATGGCAACACCATGACAACACTACACCCTTACTAACAATCCACGTGCGTCTGACTCTGCTGCAGCGGCGCCGCCATGTCAGTTCCGGCCGCGCGCCGGCGTTGTGAAGGTGCTCCGTGGTTTTAAATATTTGAACGGTGATTGTGTGGGTGGTTAGCGTAGCTGACGGTGGAGGATACTCGG
Organism: Amphibalanus amphitrite; assembly: GCF_019059575.1. Lineage (NCBI taxonomy): Eukaryota > Metazoa > Arthropoda > Thecostraca > Balanomorpha > Balanidae > Amphibalanus > Amphibalanus amphitrite. Next base: position 436,566 of record NW_024881672.1, read on the forward strand.
AAATAACAAGTAAGTCGTTGTATCTTCAGCATAATAATACTTATCTCACGAGTGCCATTTCCAGCAAAGATCGCAGCCTTTGTTTCGGTTCATGTTGTTGAATTTCCTTGAGACCCTGTTGGACCGGGTAGGGGGAGGGTGGTGGGGTGGGTATCATTGCGGGCATTTCCCAGCGTCGGAAATCAACGTGTTTTTTTATTTGTTAACCCACGCCTCACTGGGGTATGTGCTCTAACGCGCCCCACAGCACGTTACAGCACGTTACAGTGGGGGGGGGGGGGGGGGGCTCCTAACTCCGAAACTACTGGGCCGATTGTCAAAATTCAAACGGCCCCTGGTAGCCCTGGAAATATTGTTGAGCGAAGCCTAATGTCATTGACCTCGAGGTCATCGATGACGTCACAGGTCAGGTCAAAGTAAAAATATCAGCGTCTTGGCACTCTGGGTGCCGGCCAACAAATCAGATCAGGCTCATTTTTTGTTTGCACACTCGTGAATATATGCGTAACATAACCTGAGGGTACCGAACTTGTACTTCGAATTTTTCAGGTCAAGGCCATCTCATCCCAGGTCACGAAAGCTTTATATCGTGCATCGGTGACGTGAGACATGTTTTATGGTTCATGTAGGCCATATATATCGAAATCAGTGTTGTATGTGTCAGTTTAGGCCATTTTAGCTGAATATAGCTGAGGTCAGGTCAGGTCACTTTAGGTCAAAAATGGTCAAATTTTGAAGTTGACATTTTTCAACAAAAAAGGTGTTTGTCAGATGAAGTTCACATATATTCAACGCATATGTGTTCAAACACATATAGACCCCGTTTCCATGGGCATCACTGATCCGGATCAGCAAACTTAAATCGTATTATATTTCTCGAACTCTTCGTTACATGATATAATTCCAAGTGGATTAGGCTTATATAATCAGTTAATCCCTTATTTTCATTTTCATATATTGTCTAACTATACTGGATTAGCTAATCCATTTTTACTGATCCGGATCAGTGATGCCCATGGAAACGTGGTCATATTCTGCTTTTTTTCATTCAGAAACGTATATGTAAAAAAATAAAAAATACAATTTCTGAGTTTTTATATTTATAATTTTCAAAATATTCAACATTTCGAAAGTCCGAAATCAGTTTGGTAGCCCTGTAGAGTCCACCCATGCAAAAAAAAGGATCTAGCTTAACCCTCAAGGCGGTGGGGGGGGGGGGCATTTTTTGCATCCATCTTTAGTTTTTTTTTCGATATATCTCCAGAACCGCTGCGCCGATCTTCACCAAACTTTCAGTACCCTTTTGCACATTGTGACCAAATTTTTTTTCCAAAGGCTATGATAAGTTGGCCGCTACGTCGGAGTGACGTCATTTCTGCCATTGTCGACCAAAAAAAAAAGCTTCGCGGGAAGAGCTGTCAGGTCTATAAATTTGATTATGCATAAAAATGTTCAAGACATGAAATGTGTAGAATTACCAGGGCTACTATACTGTTCTCTCGATTTTGTTTTTGAAGTTGACCCCAAAAATAAAAAGAAATAGATATAATAGCCAAAAAATCCCAAAAGTTTTTCGATTTTCGAAACAAACGGAATATATGTAATAGCCACTATGGACTTCTATTCACATTCCAAGTATTAGATCGATAACTCCTTTTTGCCAAGTTATAACAAAAAAAAAACTGTTCAAAATTAATGACGTCAAATTTTCAAACTCGATTTTGGCAATTCTAGACCACAAAGCGCAAAACAAAGACCACCATTAGACTCGCCGTGACGAGTGGCATCGAATCAATACCAATTTTATGCGAAACTATCAACTTTGACCTGAAATTTGACCTTTTTGACCTGACATTGACCTGACCTCCACCAGAAAGTGACCAAAAAAACCGTCCCTGATGGTCTTATAACCAACACCATTGAGGCGAATATGAAAAATTGGCCATAAAACATGCATCGCACAACCCTACTTAGTAAAGATAGGTTCATGTGCTGACCCTTGGTGATCGGACCTGGTATTATCAGTGACCTCCAATAGCAACATATGCTCGTATAATAGGCAACTCACGCCCTATCGCTGATTTTTGACAAAATGCCCTTTACTCGATGTTGCAGCGCATTCCTTAAAAGACCCGTGAACGGTGAAACATTTTATCTTTGACTTGGCCTGTGATGTCATCGGTGACCCCGAGGTCAATGAAATTGAAGTTCCCTCGACAAATTTAACAAGGCTATCGAACGCCATTTAAATTTTACCGATCCGTCATAGTAGCTTCGGAGATTCGGGGGGGGTCAAAAATCCCCCCCCCCCCTCCCACCGCGCGGAAGGTAGCCGGGAGGCCCACCGCTTGCCGGGTTAAAACTCAGATCTTGAGAGCGATTACCGTTGTTCAATGCTTTGCATCAAAATCGGCCGAACATGATGTCACTCTGGCGTCATTTCCGGCCGATCTATAGTAGCTACGAAAATTTTATTAGTGCACAAGGTGTCAAATAAATTGATGCAGCCGAAGGTCCTAAAAGCTTTGTTTTGATACGTCCAGCGGTTTTAAAGATATTGCGTAAACACGAGAGGGGCTATGAATAGCCCTCCCCACAGTAGGGTGGGGGTTAACCCTCGCCCGTATTGGTGTTTTTCCAGCCACGAACGTTTAAGGGGGGGGTCCGTTGAACCCCCTCCTTGCCGTTTCGCCCCTGATTGAGCTAGAGCTTCGCGGAAAAAACGAGCGTGCTGCCCGTGACGAGAGAAAGCCGATGGTACCCAATTTTATCCTAGGTCGTCGGTCCTAGGTCATCGGTTGACCTTCCAGGTCAGGTCAATGACCCAAAAGTGGGGAAAACTGGGACCTGTTAGAACGTCGTAAAACGTGGCTGCTATTGGGTTTTTTAGGGAACTGATCACGAATATCATGTTAGCTATGATCATAGATGATGTCTTCATGCATTTAGGCCAGGTCGGGTCAGGTCAGGTCAGGTCAACCAGTAAGGGTTTTGCCGGGTATTCGTAGTAGGTGCACTAGGTGGCAACCGCCTCTGACAGCTTCGTAACATGTTACGAAGGCACCAAAACTACTTCGTAAATGTTCATATATGGTTGTTAAATTCGAAATCAGCTAAAAAAACTAGCCTAGAAAGATGCTGATAAAACTCGAAAAGTAAACCGAGGTCATCAAAGGTCAATGAACTGACCTGACCTTCTGGTGACCTTGACATCCACCCTAATGCATGGGAGCAGCATCATATCCCATGTTTGAACGCTTGAAACCACGAAAGGACTGCAAACGCGCGGCAAATGCGAGCCGACATACGCCGAATCGCGATTCCGGCCAAACATGGTCTCGAAAAGTAGGTCACAGGTCAAAGGTCATTAGTCAGGGCCATTACATTTTTTAGGGTAGGTGTAAAATTGATTATAACTCGAGGGTACTGAAAGCTTCGTTGCGGTCGGCCGCTTTTTACGCGAGGTATTCGCGAAAAACCGAGGGGGAGTCCGTTCGACCCCCCCCCCCCCTATACGGGGGAGGGTTAACAAGCCAAAACGTTGCTAATTTTTATTTTGATCTGACCTGTGACGTCAACGGTGATCTCGAGGTCAATAAAATTAGGTTTTGCTCGACAGTTTTTCCAGGGCTATCAGACGCCGTTTCAGTTTTGACAATCGGCCCAGTAGTTTCGGAGTTGGAGCGGGGGGGGGGGGTTCTATAAATAGCCCCCGCCTCCCCCAGTGGAGTGCGTTACAGAACATACCCCAGTGGGGCGCTGGTTAAGAGTAGAATTTTTGAATTATTGCCAACACTCAACACTGCACCTCATGGCAATTAATTCATTATAGGGCATTTTACCTGAACCAGCCTCTGGCCTAATGTCCCAAATTTGCTAAATTCCTCACCCTACAAATCCCCTGTTCTATTAGATGCTGCCATTTTTTTAAAACAACTTATCTTAAATCCTTGTTTCATCAAACTGGGAGCTAGGTCACGGGACACTGCGAGTCAAGGTGGGAGGGGTAGGAGATAGAGTGTCACTGCAGCACACACAATCAATCTTTCCATTGGTTTATCTTATATCAATGCCTGCTCTTTTCCAGAGCTGGCTTTCGAAGTTCGAACCTTCGGTATATGGCTACCAATGCCCTTGGAGAAGGTGTTGCGTGATAAATCGCTGGAAGGGCGACATTCAACGATTGTGTGAAAAGAGACCGATTGCATTGTGATGATAAAGTGAACTGTAATAATTGTTGTTCATGCGCGTTGTTTGGTTATGTGCAGACGTAACTTTGTTTGTGGCCAAATGCTTTTTATGTGTGAAATATTTCATGTAGGTTACTAGGTAGATGCTTTGGAAAAGTGAAGAGCTGCTTTGTCGACTGCTAGGTAGATACTGTCATGCATGCTGTTGTGCATCAGTAAGTGGCTGTCGTAATGATAAACAAATTTGGCATGGATAGGCTAAAGCACAGCATATGAAGCATGCTGGTTGATGACTAGTAAGATCCTGTTAACCGACTGGTAATATCACAATAAATGTCACATAGTAAACTATTGTTTTACGATGGTTGGCCAGCAAAGCAAAGCTGGTATCCAGATGACAAAAGGATGGTTTTACCATGATAAGTCATTAGTAAGCATTACCAGGGAGTAGCTAACGATAGTAAAGTCCTAGTTTCGTGCTAGTATCACGTGGGTTTTTGGGCATGGTATGACGACATATAGTTACCGTGTTAATACCATGGTAATTTTTACTGGCATTGGTATTCACATGGTTTTACATTCATATTAGGCCTAGTATTTGGGTCGTAAGTTAGTTTACCATAGGTAAGAGGCTGTTCAAAATATGACCACCACTCGAAAACTAACTAGGGTGGTATTTTTCTTAGTAGGCGGTACCAGGATAATACTAGCGTTAGTAGAGCTTTGGTTTCTTATTAGTTATGCTTTAGTTTCAAGGTAGTATGATGAAAAAATATTACCGTACTAAGACCATGGTATTTTGATGAGCATTGGTAGTTGCATAGTATTCCTTTGATATTGGGCCTAGTATTTGGATCGTAAACTGGTTTACCATAAGTAAAAGGCTGTTCAAAATATGACCACCACCCAAAAACTAACTAGGGTGGTATTTTTTTCTTTCAGTGTGACTGGACACGCGACTAGCCGCCGGCACCGACGGAGAGAGAGAGAGAGAGAGAGAGAGAGAGAGAGAGAGAGAGAGAGAGAGAGAGAGAGAGAGAGAGAGGAGAGAGACAGGAGAGAGAGAGAGAGAGAGACAGAGAGAGTCAGACAGAGAGAGACAGAGAGAGACAGAGAGAGAGAGAGAGAGAGAGAGAGAGAGACAGAGAGAGAAGAGAGAGAGAGAGAGAGAGAGAGAGAGAGAGAGAGAGAGAGAGAGAGAGAGAGAGAGAGAGAGAGAGAGAGAGAGAGAGAGAGAGAGAGATACTCCATCCTCCCTGCCGCCACGGTGACTATCCTGCCGCCACCGCCACCGCCTCAAACACATCGACAAGGACACTCAGAGACAGTCGTCGTTCAAGAAAAAAACGCTTCTCTTCAGGGATTCAGGTGCTGTCTAAACTGCGCAAATACGACGGCCATAACATTGTTTGTGAATCATGAGAAATGGTTGATAGGTATCTTCAGAGACTTCCACTGCTAAGGACGGTTTTCGCAAGCCGGCGAAACAATTTATCACCAGTTGCTGCCTGTATCTATCGCCGCTCGCTTGCTTGTTCCAATCAGCATTAAGCACCGGTAGCTAACGGTAAGGAAGGTTATCTTTCATTAGGTATGTCACTACCACCGGCTAAGGTCATCACAAGATGGCGTGCGAACGATGCTGCGAAAACAACACCGTCGATTTGTTACCAGGGCTTATAAGACAAAGAATGAAGTGATGACGGCGTTGGGGTTCAGCCTTGATTCTAAAAGTATGGGAATGCGTTACTTTTGCTCGCTGGTATGGCAAGCTCAAGGATTATTTGCCCAGCGACATGTGGCCAGCTGTGTGAAAAACTGACCTGTTCAATACAATCGTGGCTGCAGGGACATTGAATAGCAGAAGGGACTAACGTTGAGCTATGACTAGAAGACAGATAGCATCCAGCTCAAAGTTCTGACCATCCATGGCGCAAAATTTTGCGTTGCAGGTGGCGACTAGTCTGTGAAGCCACGACCGGGCATGGTTGCAGTACTGTTGAGGATCGAAACAAATAAAGTAACCTGCAACAAACCAAGCTTTGAAGGTCGCTTCAAAGCAAACTTCATCGTAACGGATAAGTCACAAGATTGTGAGAGAATAGGCTAAAAATGCTGAAAATTTAACGGAATAAGCTGCGAGAGATGGCATTAACCCGCGCCGGGCCGGGGGGGGGGGGTGTTTGAACACACACACACACCCCCCCCCCCCTGCGGTTTTTCGCAGATATCTCAAAAACAGCGGCGCGGAGCGCCGCCGTTTTGGGCACACCTGTTCGTGCATCTTTTCCGCACATGTTGTGAAAATTTAAGACCCAGGTCGCCTTAGGTCAGGTCACCAGGTCACGCCAAGTGACCTCACCTCAGAAAAAAATAAGAATGCTCGTCATAGCTACACCGACTGATCGATTGCCTTGAAACTTTCAGCGATTGATAAGAGCAAAATTATCTACAAAATGTACCTTTCGAAATTTTGATATTGGTGACCTAAGGTCAGGTCAATTTTGCGGCCTCCCATTATAAGCCAATGGGAGAAAATTGAAAAGCGTCTGTTCTGCACTAACGCTATTCTAGACACTCTCAAACATCGAGATGTAGGTAAAATTGACACACTGAACCGGAAAATGGCAACTGTGACCCCTCATTATGTCCCCGAGGTCATCTCAGGTCACGAACAGAATCTAACAGTTTTTCGCTAATAACTTCTGACAGAGGCGTGCTAGAGCGCTGAAAACACCTTAGATGTGTTCGACTTAACGTTGCGGATCGACTGATATGCAACATGACCTTTTCCGGTCAGGTCATGATCTTGACCTGAGGTCAAATTTTCAAGTTGACCTTTCAAGGTCAAATCATAGTTCATTCGACGCGTCTCGACGAGAGGAACACGATGCTGGTAAAAGTAATGTCGTGGCTCTTTTGAGTCAAAAGTGATTGCCGGAAAAAACGCTTTTCGTAAAAACGGCTATTTTTTAGTTTTTGCCCCCTGGAGGCTAAACCGTTGACCTGAGGTCAAATCTGAGAGCATTATTCAGAACGGTCTGTGAAAGGGCTATCGAATGCGCTTTTCCGCGGCGCTGTAGCTCTATCGGTTCCCGAGATAGCCGTCGGCAGTTTCCAAAATGTTGAAATAGTCAACATTTTACCTTTGGTGACCTCTGGTGACCTGACCTTTGACCTGACCCAAAAAATGACTGAAGTGTTTTCGTCCTTATTTTGGACGTTCTTTCGATTGCCGCTTACCGCGTGTCGCTACCTGGCCCAGGAGCAGAGTAAGAAGGGGGGGGGGGTGTTCAGACACCTCCCCCCCGGCCCGGCGCGGAATCTCGAAGCACCGGCCCGGCGCGGGTTAAAGACAAAATTGTAGCCATCAAAAGTGTGACTGACTGAGCTAACTATGGACGCTGAGAAAGACCAGCGGGCGAGAGTCAGCTGTTCGGCGAGACCGACCCTGAGCATCGGAACGCCATGTGAACGCCGTTCCGCCGGGCGCCGCTTTCCTCGCCATATCGGCGCTATCAATCTAATTCAGTGGCGGCAGCCGTGATCCATCGACCGCCGCCCAACTACTTGATTGGTCTCAATTGGCGCAGCTCACCGTAATCACCTTTCTGTGGGTCCGCGTCGACCACCGTCGACCACCGGCTGACCTCGGCTGACCTGGGCTGACCTCTGGGCTCGGCGGCGGCTGGCCTGCGCGTCGGGCGGCTATCACAGAGACGGGGTGGTGTGGTGGACCAGCCGGCCGGCTAGCTGGACGGTGGCGGCTGAGCCTGCGAGTACGCCGAGGACAGCAGGAACGGCATCGGCCGCTGGAACGACGGCACGCCCAGACCCGCCGCCGCCGCCGAGAACATGCTGGCTCCGGTCGGCAGCATGCCAAAGGTGGGCAGCAGCGGCCGAGACGCCATCCGCAGCTTCTCCAGCTCGGCTTCCTGGAGACGCTTTGACTTGGCACGCCGGTTCTGGAACCAGATCTTCACCTGGGTCTCTGTGAGGCTGAGCTGGGCCGAAAATTCCGCCCGCTCCGCGATCGAGAGGTACTGTTTCTGTCGGAACTTCTTTTCCAACGAGAGTAGCTGCTGGGTGGTGAAGGGTGTGCGCGGCTTGCGGTTCGGCTTGTGCTTCCGCAAGTGCATGGTGCCCGTGATCTTGGGCGGCTCTGGAGGCTCTGAAACGAAAAATACAGATTTGTTAGGGTAGGTACTGTTACGTCATACTGAGTTTGCTTTAGTTGTGTGTAACGAGCAACAGGATTGGAGGCCATTGCTTGATGTTCTGTCTACTTCCTACCTCTAAGAGGAAAACGAGCTGTTGCCTATTTTGGATTCCTGACCTGATGAGGATTTTCATCATCCTTCTGTTACCTGAAATTTCATAAGCTTTGCTCAGTGTTGAAATGAGCTGTCCCTCTGCATCACATCTCACGCAGTTCTAATTAATGAGCCCCATTCATCAAACGCCGATAAATTCGGCGTTCATCTGCACACGACGCTCAATTGAACACCATCGCATACTTTCCGCGTCATTTAGCCACCAGGTCAGCAGTTTTCCGAGCCCCCCATCTGCTCTATTATATTACGTCACCGCCGCCGCTCTGTGATTGGCTGATTCTTGCCCCCACGCTCAGCCGACAGGGAAGCGAACAGCGACGGTGACGGTGCAGAAGAGCCCACGGTACCACTCGGCGGCCACTGCCAGTTGGCACACTCGACGACCGCAGAGCAAACACACGCTCTTGTCGAGGCCGCTGATTTGCCAGTAATGCTAATTAGATGTTTCTTCGGAACCTGACCCGACCGACGTCTCCGTGGATAAGCCCGGCGGAGACGGAAGAGATGCCGAGAGGCGCAGTTACTGTGGCTTGTTACGTACTGGTGATGGGATAGCTCCAATAGCCAAATCGTTATATAACAGATAAACGAAAAACATAAAAATCAAGTTTAGATACAATTATTCTTTCCCAGTGGATTCATTGTATGATTACGAGCGAGCGAGCGCAGCGAGCGAAGCGAGTCTTTTCAATATAACGGAAAAATCTCAGTATGAGCGGCCCGGCCCGGCCCGGCCTGTAACGCTTTTGAGAGGCTTATATCTCAGCAACCGCTGGACCGATTGGCCTGCGGTCTTTTTTGCTGGGTAGCCCCATCCCTTCTACCCCGTAATTGACTACTTTTGATACATCTCAGTGACCGTCGTGGCACGTGCCACGTGAAAAGTCAAGGGTGTTCAAGCTGTTTTACAAAAGTAGTAATTTTGAGAGGCTCATATCTCAGCAGCCGCTTGGGCGATTGACTTGCGGTAATTTTTATAGGGTAGCTGCATCCTTTCTACCAAAAATAGGATACTCTCCATGCATGTGGGTCACCCCCAGTGCACGTGCAAAATACAACAATAAGAGGTGTCAAATTTGTTCCCATTTTAATAACTCGGTAATTACTGGGGCGATTTCGCTGAAACTTGGCATACAGGTAGGCACCCACCAGGCAATGCATTCCCATGTGTTGCGGTTAAGGTGCTACTGCACGTGCGCACGTGCAGGGGGCGCTTCCAGCTCTCGAGAACGGCTGGGCCGATTGCGCTCAAATTTAGTACACGGTTGGAGACCGGTTAGTAGGGTGCCATGCAAAAGTCAGTTTGGACCCCGTTTGCACGTGCGCACGTGCAGAATGCCGCTTCCAGATCTCAGGAACGGCTGGGCCGATTGCGTTCAAATTTGGTACACCGCTAGCGACCGGTTAGAAGGGTGCTTTGCGCAAGCCCGTTGGAAGTACCCTCTCGCCCTTCCGCACGTGCAGGGCTCACTATCTCGCTCGCTCGTTCTTCGCCCAAAAGGCGTTTTACTGGTTGTATCACATAAAATATGAACGAAAACATGATACAAACTGCAATCAAAAGCGTCCATGTGATTAGACTGCGTATTCAAGCTGCAGTTTCAAGGCATTTCAAGCTGGAAACGGATACATGACCGTTGACCAAACGTCAAAGCTTCACGTATTTGTAGGCATCACTATCGCACAATTTTCCAAAAAGTCTTCTTTTCAAATTTGCTGTTCCTTCTCCTAATCTGAGAGAGAGAAAGAGGGAAAGAAAGAGAGAATGAGCGACAGAGAGAGAGAGAGAGAGAGAGAGAGAGAGGAGAGAGAGAGAGAGAGAGAGAGAGAGAGAGAGAGAGAGAGAGAGAGAGAGAGAGAGAGAGAGAGACATATTTAGCAAAAAAGAAAGGGAGGGAATGATACTGAGATATAGAGAGAGAGATACACGGAGAGAGTAACTGCAAAGAGGTCAAGACAAAGAAACCGCAAAAGAAAGATACTGGTGGATCCAGAAAAAAACATCGGGGATTGCTTATTGCTTATGCAGTGTCATATCCACATGAAAATATGTCGCTTTGCTCACAGCAAAAATAAAAAAATACCTAAAAGAATAAAAAGAGTTTTCTTCAAAATACTATGCAACGCACAAGGTAGAATTTAGTAACACGCTTCGGAGAGCATGCTTCCCACAACGTCTATTGCATCGTGTGTGAACTCACCAATAACATTTAATTAAAATAAGATATTTGCGACGATGGGGTCAGTTTCCGACAACAAATTAGCGAACAATTAGGCGCCTAAACTTGCAAATTGTGGGAGAAGTGATGCATACATGCAATTATATTTTCTTCAGCATGTGCAAAATCAATTAGCAGAGCAAATGTATGGATGTTGTAAGCAGAAAGAACGCACGACTGAGCACACACATTATCATCGCCAGTCCCCAGGGGGATATTTCCGCTATTCGATAACAACGAATCGCTGGGTAAGCTAAATTGATCGTAGTTATCTCTATGTAGATTAATCTTAGTTCCTAACTATCGCAACATGGCAGATTAATTTGATATTTTATCAGATCGCAGAACACTGGCACGGATTAAAACCATTGGGCACAATCCTGCATATCAGGATGCATCAGTTTGATACAAGTTTGCCCCCTTTGTTGGCTTTAGTATTTACGTCTTGTTCTCAAATGAATTATGGGAGGATGGTAACCGACAAGGGCAAGTGACGGAATGAGGATTGGTACTCATTAATGAAACCTGCGACACATTTACCAAAAGTACATTAAGTCACCTCTTAAAACTACAGTTGAGAAGAAGGAAATAAAAATAAGACGGGAAAGGAGGACAGACAGAAAGAAAATCATATAACTGCCGATGTTTTTAGCAATACCTGATTTAAACAAATTAGCGTTTTACGCTAATAAATCCGGGAAGACTTCGAGATCAGCGAGAACAGTTCATTCGGCAAGGGAAGGTCACCCTGCTATCATAGGCGAAATGATAGCGCTATATGGACAAAGACTGTTTCACTATTTATTACGTTCAAGCTTATTCATAAGGTGTTTGACACACACAAAAAACGTTGGTTTGGAGTTTGGTTGAACATTCTTTTGATTTCCTAAGGGTAATTTGAATTAGAGTTGCAAAGTTTTCCCAATGGGCTGCTACCGGCACCGCCCCGCCCCACAAAAAATTTCTGGGATACCGGCATGCTACCACGCCCCAAGCAAAAACACCGCCAAATTACCGGCATCCTAAAAACCTGCATTCTTGATTCTGGCTTACCCCTACATGAGATGCCACATTTTGGCAATTTCAGTAACCGCCCCACCCAGCAGCCACCCATTGTCCAACCAAAACTCCAGCAGCCTGATTTTGGCTGAGTTGGCCCCACAAATACCACAATTTTGAAACTCAATTCCAGTTTACAGCTGTTAAAATATCACCTGTAATCAAAGAGGTATTGCCTACAAGAAGCATTAACACATTCATCAAAAAAGCAAGGTCAAAAAGAACTTGAATTACTGAAATGTGTTTCTGAAGACTGCACAGTGAGCAGCAATCACATTTACCACAAGCGTTCTTACTTTCCACATTACCCTAAAATGAACTATAGCTAGTCATAAATCACAATATTAAAAAAAAAACTACAGATTTGGCCATGTTCCTAACTGAGGAAGCCAGATCAACATCTGCTTTTTCCTATCCGCCATGGCTTGTTGGCTCGTGAGTAAGATACGAATCATGTAAAAATATGTGTTAATAACTCACTTGTCCTGATAAGTCACCAAATAATATGTATAAAACGATATAATATCCTCTCCTATCTCAAACGCGGGAACAAACACAAGGTTATAAAGGATTTCGAAACAGATGCGCCATAACACAGTTTTTAACCAGCTGATTAAAACACTGCAAAAAAAGTTTTAGGACTGCAAACTACTGCCTCGTGAATGATTTTATTGATAAAAATCATCCAACACGATATTAAATTCCAATAAAATCAACACTGTGAGTGTTATTCACTACAAGAAAATCCACTTCTCTTGAGTATTTCAACCAAAAGGGCATATGAATAAATATTACATCATCAGCTTACATCCTTCTTTTAGGGGACAGAGGATCTTAAAAGTCAATCCTTGGTTGCTTGATCAGCTGATCATATTGCGCCACTTTCTATTCATTTCGTCTGCATGTTGTGTTTTCTTGTAAAGATAAGACAAAATGCCAGTTTAATTCATTTTCATTTCATTTTGGGACCAAAGTTAGGCTCAGGGCTACCTAACACCTGCCTTTTCAGCTGGATTTTCAGTGTCAAATTCTTTGTAGAGTATCTCAGACCAGACCATCATCTCAGGACTCAAGGCCAATTTCCAAGCAATGTGTTTTGTGTTGTTTTGATTCTGCCTTTTGCCTAGGGAATGTTGCCATTAACATTAATTTATTTTATTGTATTACACCTATTACCTACCATTAGACTTACTTATTGGTTGTGCTTTTGCAACATGAATGAGTATTCTTCCTTTGATAGACCACAGTAGATTCTTGACAATTCTTATTATAGAGCCAAACCTGTGAAATGCTGAGGTTCATGTGTACAATTACCCTTAGCAATGGAACTTCTACCACAAAATGTATTTTGCAGTGGCTAAGATTGCTGTTATTACAATTCAATAGCCTCTTAGTGTCCAAAGTTTGAATCATATGCTGATTTTTTTTTTTTGGTGCAACTGCAAAATCAAAAATGCCGGCATGCTACCGGCAGGACATGCCAAATACCACGAGAAAACCTGCGGTAGTGAAAAATTACCGGCATGCCGGTAGTGCGGTAGGGAAATTTTGCAACACTGATTTGAATTAATTATTTCCTATCTTGGCTACATCATATCCCAATCGTGGTAAACATGGTGAATACCCGCTATTGGTATCACTGCACGGGCAAGGCCAGAGGAAATTGGAAAAGTGATCACTAGTTTATGCATATTGTTCTTATACACTTTATAGGAGTCAAGTAGTTTAACTTCATTCAAGCTTAAAAGCATGATTGAGACTGCACAGTTTACCACTAATGACTTCTTACACGGTAAATGATGAATAGGATTAGGAATCCAGTGAGCACGGCATCTGTTCAGAGTCGAACCCTCCCACAACATCTCAGAGGCTGCAGCTGGTGTTGTGGTGCGGTCAAAGGAGCGGCATTCTTGTAGTGTGTTCCCCCGGGAGGTCAGGCTCGCAGGACAGACGGCTCGGACAAAAGACACCTCAGGACTGGGAGAGACGGGGATGGGGACGGGGAGGGGGACGGGAGAGGAGACGGGACGGACGGAGGGGAGGGACAGAAGAGCAACTGTCAGGGAAGGAGCACACTGAAATGATACAGTTGATCGACTCACCCAGGTAAATAACCCTGGGGTAGATCTGTTGGTAGCATTCAATCGTGAAAGGAAAAAATGAGCTAGCGAGCGAGCACACTTGATCGTTTTCGTACTACCACGTGGACAGAAAATGCACGTTAACATTCGCAGACATGTTGCAAATTTACGCACATTGTAAGAGGTGGTTGAGGCATGTTAATTTGTTTACCTCCCGAACAGCCATAAAACGCAGAAGTTCCGTTTTACTACACACTTTTATCTCGCATGATCAGTGATTAGGTACTGATCAGTCGATCAGACTGCTCAGTTGCTGGCTGCTGCTCACTTAGGAAGCGCATTTTACTTTAGCATTAGGAGCATCCACGCTAAATCTAACCAAGAATTAGAGCCCGCCAATCTCACGAAAGTAAAGTAGTCATCCACCCACAACCAAATGACATGCATGCACCATCTTACTAATTAGGTCATAAAATGAACATCTCCCCTCATGACCCCACCCCTCGGCTTACTTTGCAGGCTGGGCGGCAGCGCACCTCCGCCGAAGAACGGGTAGCCCTGCAGCGCGGGCGGCCACAGGCCTGTGTGCAGGCCCGGGTAGAGGCCAAACGGAGGCCGCTGGCCCACCAGGCCATTGGGCACCACCAGCGGCGGCGGCTTGGCCGGGCCCGGGCTGAACCGCTGCTGGGCCAGCCGCTCCGACAGCGGACTGGCGCCGGGTGGCGGCCGCTCCGGGTCCGGCTCCGGGTCCGGGTCCGGGTCCGGGTCCTCCTCGCCGCCGGAGACGACGTTCAGGGGCGAGTCAGAGGAGCGCTCGCTCACCGCCACCTCCTCCTCGTCGTCGACTCCGTCGCGGGCGGCGTCGGCCGCCGACTCCGCGAGCCGCGGCGCCGCGTCCGGCCGCAGCAGCGCGTCCATGCTGAACGACAGCGGCGGCCGGCCGGCAGAGGCGACGCGCGTAAACGCCGACCCGCCGCTGCCAGGGCCGCCGGGGCCGGGCGGCGCGGCCATGGCGCCGCCGGTGGGCAGACCACGGGCCGCCGTCACGGCCGGCCCAGTCACGGAGCGGCCCAGTCACGACTACGGCGATCACGAGCCGACGCAGGGTCACGACGCGGCGGTGGCGGCGGCGGCGCAGCGGGGCGGTCAGACAGCCGGGTGGTCCGGGGTGGTGTCCTGAGCAGCGGTCGCTCGGCAGGTCGACTGGCCGGTGGCGGTGACGATCTAAGCTCTGCCCCACGATGTGTGCAGTGTTCGATGCAGGTCAGCTGTCCACCCGTGTCGGTCCTCGTGGCCAGGTGCCGATCCGATGTACCGTACCGGGACCGGCCGGCCGACACTGGTCCCGGCCGCCGCCGCTGCCGCTAGGGGCGGGGGCCGACTATCCGGGGGCGGAGCCACAGGCCGGCGCCAGCCAATCAGAGCGGCCGGCACAAGCGCTCCGCCGGGCCGACAATGATTGGTGATAGCGATGAGTTTGGATGAGATTTTACACGGCGATCATTGAATTAAGGAGAAAAACTTGAGTAAATACGACATAATGACAGGAAAAACGGGATTTATTGCCGGTGTCGTGTCTGCCGAGGCGATGCGGCCGGTGCACGGTGAGGAGAACGCACTAGTTCGAGAAGGGTAAAGGAAGGGTAAAGGAAGGCTCAAAGGAATAATTTGAAGAAGAACCATTGAGGGATAGAGAGCCCGTTGAAAAAAGTGGTTGAGTGGGGAAGGGGGGGATTTTTGTCATTTGATTTTTAATGCTAGTGAAAGCCGAAAGGGGGAACTGCTCACCTACATAATTGCATTAAAATTTGTCAAAATCTATATTTCATGCAAACAAATATATACAAAATCGTGATAGCATCTCTCATAAGAAGTCGCAGCTGTAGACCCAAGATTATAATCGCATAAGTTTCACGCCAATTACGAACATAGGTGAAAAGACCGTGTTTTGTGCATTTTCGTACCGGTACCTACAGGTACAGTCGTGGTACCCATGGTTTTTAGGGTTATAGGAAGCGCCCCTTGGCTATTAGTTCTCAGCATTGCCTGCGATATGCAATGGAAGTGTTGTAGGTAGTAGTTCGCATAGTTCCAAAGTCAGCCACATTTCATGCAACTTATACCTGTGCTTTATTTACCGTTCCCCGACTATGACACAGTAATTGCGTTTCTAAGAAATTATTCCGTTACGTCTAAGTAGGGGATGAACAGTCAATGCCAAGCAGAATAGCCAGCATGTATTCAAATGCTGCGAAATGCCACGATAAGTGGAACATTTTTGATTTAGTGCTTCCTCTATCAAACAACGTTTCCGATTGCGGTCATTGACATTACGCTTATGGTTGGGTACCTGGAAAACGTTACCTTCGAGGTAATTTCAACATTGAATGCTCATCTGAAGTGCTCACTGTGGCAATGCTAAGAGGACTAAATCGCCCTTGAACAAGGCTATATGATAGATTAATGCCAGAAGGCACCGCTTGGCCAAATGCAGCACCGGCTATTGGATCTTAATGCTCCACTTAATGGATATTGTCTGGCCCAGTTTTAATGAGAATGCCGTGCTTCCATTTGAACAATGCCCCTTCAATGAGGTCTAGCACATTAAAGCACAGAACACAGCGGGAAACTTTTCTGGCTCACTTAGAGGCAATGCGCGACAAGATTGTATTTATAATGCAGTTTCGTAAGGTCTTTGTAATGCTTCCGGTGCTTATTTTCCTTTTGATGTGCATAGCTTACTGTCAGTGTCATCAATAACTGTAGGCATCCATATCACTGCCGAAGAACCGTCTGGTCACACGGGTACCTAGGTGTGACGTCCCGCAATCGTAATTCCGAAATAA
The DNA here is from genome assembly GCF_019059575.1 of Amphibalanus amphitrite. Lineage (NCBI taxonomy): Eukaryota > Metazoa > Arthropoda > Thecostraca > Balanomorpha > Balanidae > Amphibalanus > Amphibalanus amphitrite. Next base: position 453,295 of record NW_024881672.1, read on the forward strand.
TTTTGATTTTTAACCATAAGGTGGAAACAGATGCATTCCTTCTCTTTGAGCGAAATACTGGCGGAAATAGGTAAGCTCGATATAGTTACATATGTTTGATATGTATGTATTTTGCCGATTGTGTGTCAGGTAACGTGATTTTAAGCAAATTCATAATCAAGGTGTCTGGTCGATACATATGAGCTTAGTGACTGCTTACCTATTTGTTAAGCGGTTTTGGGCCTCTGCGGTAAACAAGAAGGAAGAATGCTTACCTCACCGACAGCACTGTGAATTTAGCGACCCACTCGACTTGCATTTGTAAGCATCGTAAGAACTGGGCATGGGTGGGACAGTTCTGTAAAGATGCCTCGGCAATTCGTTTCTAAGACGCCCACGCTAAGACGTCTTGCCTTACATGAAAGGTCAGGTATTCCTGCAATTCGAATTGTTGCCAGGTTAGGTGAGTAGATTCAAGCAAAATCGATCGACTCACGCTGTAAAAAATCTTAGCCTGAGCGTGCCACCAGCCGCCCCAGTCCGTCCTGTAGGCCCTTTCCTCGTCTGGCAGCCCGTCGGGAGCTTGGTCAAATGCCCGGCATGCCCTCCCTAACGAGTCACAAATGGTCAGCGGCGCGGCGGCGGCGGACGGCGCAGAGTGCGCCATCGATCGCCACCCGCGCCACTATCGGCGCGGCGGCGGCCGACGCGGCGCGCCTGACGAACGCCAGCTGCTTTGATATGGAGATGCCGCCGCCGTCACAGCAATGTGCCATTGGCTTTCATCGCCGGGCACTGACTGCGACTTTGCGCTGATCCGGCGCGTGCGAGGGCGTGGGGGAGGGGGCGACGGACGCTCAGCAGAGCCTGCAAGGCCCACAGCGCACACTGGATAGGTACTAGACCCACAACTGGTGCTGAAAGTAGGAGGAGATAAGGAAACAATAAGTAATTCAAAAAGTAGACTGCAAAAGTGAAGGGCCATCCCGAGCTCAATACGTGGCCCTTTTCACACGGCGCACATATTCGGCATTGTGACCGCGTGCCTGGGCACACGGCTCGCTCTGCGAGGCGGCGGTAGCAGTCCTGTGGGGCCGTGTCGGGTTTCGCCAGTCCTCCAGTGTGTTTTATCGGCTCCTGTCCTGGTCGGAGGACTCTGTTGACCGGTGGAGCCGGGCGGACGAGCAGACGGCGCCAGTCCCCGTCCCACCGGCTACCGGCGCCACCTTCTGTTGGTCCGACCGTTTTACAGAGGAAACGGACCGTGTAAGTACACACACAGACACACAAACACGTGGAGACAGTACACACACGCGCACACACGCATAAATACGTCAGAGAGGCTCGGATAAGCGCACCCAGCCGCGGTTCGAGATGCCATGACGTGAGGGAGTCAAAGGCTTGCCAGTGAAATTCAATTTATGCAGCTGTTGACCATATCATATTGATCAATTGATCTATTGATCATGTAGGCAAAAGTATCATAGCAACTGTCGCTGAGCTGCCGGGACTTTTAATGTCGGGAAAATGCAATTGTTTTGGGGGGTAGGAGGAGGGATGGTTCGCTTCACCATTTCGTTGCTGAAAGATAATCACTGGCGACTGGCGTAGATATTCATATTTTGTAGATAGGTGCTGACAGGGCTCCGTGAGCGGGATCTCTAAAAGATCGTCCATCATATGAGAAGACTCACAAAAAGTTCGACTAATGAATACAAAATGCTCATCGACACGAGACAAAGAGACTTCAATCTGAAAATTGAATGTCTTATCTCAGTCTAGTTAAAGGGACCCTCCCACCTTAACATTAGATTTGAGTTGAGATAGCCAAAATGGGGTCCCTGGCTCACAATTACCGGTTTCGGCACTCACAACATCAAGAAATGCCTTAAATCGGAAATATTGAATTTCAAAATTGCAGCATTTTGATTCAGAGGGGCTAATGCATAGGAATACCCCTCTGAATGTGTGACGTCAGCGCAGATATCTAACGATTTTTAAATGTTTGACTAAAACGTTTTGTAGCACGCGGTGGTATATGCTGCTTTGCGCGCAACAAGTGCCGCACTTTCAGCTGCCAAACTATTGCTTCCAAATAAAGTCGCTAGGAACAGCGGAGATCCCAAAAAGTAAACAAAAGTAAAAGTCTAATATCTTGAAAACCGGTGAATATTTTTCGGTGAAATTTGGTAGATATTCGTTTTCGCTCTTTCTGAACCGAGCGACATCACTTTCATGCCAATTCATAAACTTTTTTGAAGGTGGGAGGGTCCCTTTAACTCCGACGAGTTCAGTCAACAGGGCATGTTGTTCATGCACGATACTTTTAGGGTTTCAAATCGACTGCATGGAGATCGGGAGGCATAGCTGATTCAAATTTCCAGCTGCAGAAAATTGCAGTCCGTCATTACCTTGCAAACATTATACACTTATATAGAGGTTTCGTCGAAAAGTGACTAAGTTGCCTTGTGAAAGTGAAACTGATACCACAAGAAAGTTCTTGAAACTTGTCGATGCTATTTTTATGGATATTCAGACGCAAGACCGCAAAATGCTGTCAGCGTTTGGCGGCTTGTAATTGAGAGTTGGCAAGAAGCTGTAGACTAGTGATGTCAATTTCAGAAATTTTGGAAACCAATACCAAACCGATACCGACCAAAACCACTGAGAGTATACCAAAACCGAACCGATTTGCAGAAACAGGGTGAAATACCGACCAGGTACCGAATTCAGGGAATCATCAAACAAATGCTTCAAACTTTTTCAAAACAAATGATAAGCATTGAAAGGTAATACTTTAAAATAAGGCAACCAGAACAAGTCAGGAAATCTCTAAATTATTTGCACTGCAAAAAAAAAAATAACTGTATTGTGTAACTATAAACAAATATTCAGGTCAGTAACTTAACTGGGATGTGGATTCGAGTCATCTGCATGAGGTGATAAAGGACAAGAACTTGAACCCTGAATCTCATCCATGCCTGAACCATCAAACGTCCTTTCAATTCAAGTCCGGTCAAGACAGGGTTACGTGTGTTATCATGATCCAAAAATGGTAACCAAATGACAATGATGGGCTGGGCTATACCATTAATGTAAACAAAATCCATGATACCTAGGTACAGTTCAACTCAAGTAGCGATGGTGACGATAGTGACGCAGCCAATTTTTCATCATAAGCAAATGTCTAACACAACAAACCTTGATAAATAATTACTTACGAGGCACACTGATAGATAGCAGACACCACTGTAATGATATCGCGATGAAAGCCAGGGCCTCGGCTAACATGTTAACTGGTGGGCCAAATGGCCCACCAGTGGCCCGAAATGGCCCACCAGCCTCAAAGATTTGGCCCACCAGTAAATTTCCGAAAAATCTAAGTTTTCACATTTTACATCACGGCGTAGGTAACATTGTGATACAGACAGAGACAGAGGCCCTACTACATTGTTGCATTTATTAAAAGTAAGAACTTGATCTCGTTGCCCGCCTAATACCATCACCATTCCCGGTTTCTTGAGACAGCCGTAGGTTAAGCCTCGGTCACACTTCACCGGATTGGACCAATGGACGAGAAACGGACGGCGTCCGGTGATGTCCGGGGGATGTCCGTTCGTTTCCGTTGGACGTCCGTTTCTCATCCGTTAACCCGCGCCCCGCTGGGCTATTCAGCCATACGCGCCCTGCTAGGGGGGGGGGGGGGGAGATTCTGCCCCCCCCCCCGTCTAACTTCCGAACCGCTGGTCGTAGAAAGACGGGGAAAACGGCAATCGAAAGCTCTCAACAAGGCGGATCTTAAGAGCCCAAATTTTTTGCTTAAGTAGGTCAGAGGTCAGGTCAAGGTCAGGTCAAGGGTACAAAATGCAAGTTTCTACAGTATCGGCCTTGCACCGTAGTTGCCGAAGAATGGACTGAGACTGATTGCCCAAAACGTGTTCTTAGACTACCAAGACAATATTCGTTGCATACAATGTCATTCAAAGGTCAAGGTCAAGGTCAGGTCAGGTCAGGTCAGGTCACCAAAAACAAAATATAGAAAAGGGCATGTGCGACACATGTTTTATGGGTCATTTTACTCATAGAATTCAATAGGCACACTCAATAAGTGATATGGACCACCTCTGGATGAGTTTCAGGTCGAGGTCAGGTCAAGGTCAGGTCAAGTGAGGTCAAATTTTGAAGTTGGTTATTAAGGCCTAAAAAGGTGTCTATCTGATGCAGTTTTTCACGGCGAATCGAATGGTGCTATTTTTGTTTCCGTACAAGGTCTAGAACTTCTAAAAATATCATTTTCAAAATTTTTGTGTGTCGTGACGTCATAAAAGTTTGAAAAACTCCTAGATTTTTGAACCGATTCTTCTAAAAATTTGTATATAGGTGCACACAGACCACTTCTCTGACATGTATTCCGGTTTTTTCGATACACTCAAAATTTTGGATTTTATAATTATTTTCCCAAAAAAGTGAGTTAAAAAAAAAATTGGGCCAAAATCCAAAATTTTCAAAAAACCGAGATAGCCATTTGATAGACAAAGTTGAATCACGTATAACCTTTTTTGTTATGTCTTGATTCCTTTAAAAATGAAGATGTTAGCCGCGTTTGAAATTTTGCCGTTTTTGAGGCGAAAATGGCGAACATGACGTCACTAAAACGTCAATTTCTCAAAAAATTTCCGACGGATATCGCTCAAATTTTCAGGAAACGTGTCAAATTGATGTAAGATAAGGTACTGAAAGTTTGACGTCGCTGGCGTAACGCGTGTAGAAGTTATTGGCGAAAAACGGGAGGGGGGTAGATTCTGCCCCCCCCCCCAGCGGGGCGCCGGTTAATATCCTTTCCATGTCCGGTGGTGTCCGGTGTGCTCAACCGGACACCACCGGACATGGAACGGATATTAACGGATGACAAACGGACGTCCAACGGAAACAAACGGACATCACCGGACGCCGATAGTTCTCGTCCGTTTCTCGTCCGTTGGTCCAATCCGGTGAAGTGTGACCGAGGCTTTAAATTGTATGCAATAATCGTGAAAGACGTCTGCCTCTGTCAATTACAGATAGTGTCGGCGGCTTCCAGCCGATCGAGGTATGCGAGAATTCTTGCAAGCTTTCCGATCGATCGAGTGGTTGCAGTCACATAAGCATCTGCCGCAGACCAGTCGGTTACAAGAAAAACTACGAATAAAGAACAGACTTCAGAGGGTCGGGGATAAGCCTGTGAGCGATCTCAGACGTCTCGCCGATAGACACGATATAAACCAGAGTCAAACTAGAGGTAGTGTCGGCGACTTCCAGCCGATTGAGGTCTGCAAGCGATAATATTATGCGTCTTACGGCCGGTATGATGCTTGCTGTCACACATCTGACCGGTCGGACGAATTTCGAACCGTTCACAGTCAGCGTTCCAAAAATTTCTCATTTGGGCTGAGGATGACACTCATGAATAAGAATGAATAATTTTGCACTCTCACATTTTGGGTGGCTAGAATTTTCCACTCAGACACCCAAGAGAAATCTGAGGTTTGGGACACTCTTCACCAGAAGTGTACATACCTAACTTAGTTTTTTTTTAGAAAATATTAGGGTTGCGCAGTGCGCTGAGTCAATTCTTTTCCATGCGACACCAATAGGCTTAATGATCATTTTCAGAGATGTTGGGGTTGCTGCTACAACCCGCTTTTGGGGTTCCTGCTACAACCCACTTTATATATAAAGTTGCACTCGTGCTGTTCACAATTCCTCCCGATCCACCCGACAACGCCCGATCCCGTCCGACCGCTTCCGAATCTCCGACTACACCTTTTTACCCTGAAATTAAAATGACGGGATTTCAAGTTGAAATATTGGACTTTCAAATAAAAACGAAAGGATTTCAAATAAAAACGACAGGATTTCAAATCAAAATCAAAGGAGCGATCGGCGAGTGGGCGAGCGATCCATTCAGGTCTCGCTGATTAAGTTATCGTCCAAAGTTTTATAATCTGCGTCAATATTTTGTGCATACTTGTGCGATTGTAGTGCACCGCCGGAGTATCACCACTGAGAGGGTTGTGGGTCCCTACTCCCTACTCTCTCCTCTCTATGAAGAGTCGGGGGGGGGGGGGGGTCGAGCCCCGCTTTTTTACATTTTTTAATGCCATCCTGACTTTTTTTTGCAGAATAAAGTGGCCGAAATCTGGGGAGAAATCGAAAATGGGGGGGGGGGGGGGGGGGGGGGGGGGGTTATGGCTACGAAGGTCAGTCTGCATGTCGCTGCCCAAGTGGCCCACCAGTCAAAATTCCTTAGCCGAGGCCCTGATGAAAGCTAAGTAAAATGTCCATAATTTTACGGAATCATTGACACGTGTCACGTGGCATCTCTTCCACAGTTGCAATGGCAGCCTTGCAGGCGGCGGCCATTTGCATTTAAGCACGAAACGCACGGAACTGCATAAAACAATGTTTTTTCTTTTTGCTTAAGAACACTTAAGTTTTAAATATGATGTTCATATTTTGGCATTTTTAAATTAATTCAAGAAAGATTGTAGGCTATTATTGATAAAAAATGAAGAACCAGAAAAACAAAGTTGCTCAATGATTTTTGATTAGTTCTTGAGTTACATCGGGTTTTGGCGCAGCTCTGACATTAAAAGTTCTTAGTTGTGTTCAGTTTTTGAACTGCTATTTGCGAATCAAGCCAAGACCCAATTATATTTTAGGAATGCTTTTGATAACATTGCTAGCGATTTCTATCTGTTGAGGAGAGCAGGAAAGAGAACACTAATTAAAGAAAATAAATTATCCACAGGATCTCTTTGAAGTTGAGCGAAGTTGAGAATTTGTGGGGTGATGATAAAGTGATAAATGCTGCCTTCAATATTAGATGATAATGGTGAAGCTACTGCTATAAAAAACAGGGTTTTGACTTTTGGTTTGGATAACAATAATGTAACTGCAGTGCAGTGAAATGGAGAGCAAGACAAGGTCAAGATCAATCACAGACTCATCAAAACAGTCAAATTTGTTACTAATGAATGCTTGGGAAATTTTGAGTAAGGTAGTTAAATATGTTTTCCAGTATACAGTGAGTTAAACATTGATACATGTTTATGTCTTGCACATTAGTTTTTGTAAGATAATTATCCTCATGGTATTGGAATTTGCTAGCACTGATAAGTTGCCATTTAACATTGGTAGACTGATTGTTTGATGTTACAGTTAACGTGTTTGCCCAGTTCTTATGGCATCATCCATTTGGGAGAAATGTGTCATGATTGTCCTTTTTCTTCATCCAATGTCATTTAGCAAATCAAATTTGAGTTCAGAAGGTTTATAAAAAATGTTTTCAAATTTTTTTTATGACAGTAGTTGACTTTCATAATACCGACAAAATACCAAATGCTTTTGGTATAAAATACCGAATACCGAATCGGTATTGGTTCGGTATCGGTATACCGAAATTTTGGTAACCGATTGACACCACTACTGTAGACCCTCCTCAAGATGACGAGTTCCAGCTTGACAATATTTCATAGGAAGATACACAATCCTAGAAATGGTCTTGTGCACAATGCACATATGCTAAAAGACTACCGCCTGTACGCATGTTAGGTATGTATGCCTAACGTGATGCCTAAAGGGTTCATCCATCAGCCAATCGAGGTAGCCCTGAGGCAGATCCAAAACGTCTAAACATCGCACCGTCTTCCCCAAACCACCAGCTCACTGACTCAACTCACTGTCTCACCGATTCAGCTCACCATCTCACCATCTCACCTTCTCACCCAGGGACAGGTGTCCAGAAGTACAGAACTCAGACACCGGTCCACTGTCCCCCGGTTCATTGAAGGCGCGTCAGTAGCATCCGACCCCATCCCGACATCTGACGCCGAGCTCCAACTGCTCCACAGTCCGTCCGTGGCCGACCCGGGCCACACAATACAGCCTCCATTATACCCATTCAGACCTGTGTATGGGTCGTTGGACACTTGTATGCACATTATCCAAAAAGTCATCTGGAGAAGATTTATTTATTTGGAGCATGAGTAGTCCGAAGCGCATTCCGCGCGCGGCTGTCGCGGGTTCCAACTGTCGCGGGCTTTGGCCGGGCTTATGGAGGGCCCACAGACAAACAGATAGACAGACTCGCAGGCGGCCCGTCCCCACCAATCGCCATCACTACCCTGAATTAGGCCACGTGTCTGGCGACAATAAAGACGGCTCGGCGGCGAGTGTGGCGCGGATCAGCCGGCCGGCTCGGTGGCGCGGCCGTCAATACCTGGGCAAACACTCGGCCATTGTGCGCGCACCTATTTACATTGACTTTCAATTATGTCCGTGTGTGCGCGCGGCCGAGCGCTGCGTCGGCACGCAGCGTCCGCCGGCGTCGACAATGCGCCGGCGCGCCGCCACCGTCGCCGCCGCGCCGTAATCTGTGTGTTTTCGCCGCGCCGGTATCGCCGTAATGGAGCGGCGTGAAAAGTTAATCGCTGTGAGAAAAGCTGCGCGTTCGGCTCCCCTCTGCCGGCAGGGAGCACGCCGGCGATATGCCACCGTGGCACGAGACGACAGGGGAGCCGAGAGGGGAGCGGCCGTGCTAATCAGACACCGCGCGACCCGCCGCCGTCGACAGGCGCGCCGGCGGTCCGCTGATCCGAGCCGGTTGTGATCAGCGACGGTGGTTGGCGGATGAATGCATCACGCTGCTATGAATTCCGCCGGCGGTCGGCTCGGATTAGTTGGAGGTGATTGACCGTAAACTGATGAGGCACAATGGAGCGCGGCAGATATCCAGCGGCTTACACACTAAAATGGTGCCCGACACACGCGAGCGACACACGGGCTTTACAAAACAGTTTCAACTAAAAAGAGATCAAAATGCAGGGTGCGGAATATTTTCTTTCACGCGGCTTTGGGACGTCAAGGCTGCCAACTGATCTTTAATTTGTTTTTGTTTTAATAATACAGCTTTTCAACAAAACTAGGTACAGTAAAATGTAATAAAATATGCGAACATTTTATTTTTAAACCTGGGAATTGATAGCAATAATCGGAAACCGATAGTAACCAAGTGGTCAGACCGTTTCCCATCACTGAACCGTATAACAAGGGTCATTCCAGTATTTTGTTTAAAAATGCAGCCTTATTGCAGGACAGTGGCAGCAACCGCCCATTACACCAAATCTGGCCATCACGTTAATCCGACCCATTACACTAGGCGGCACCATCGCACCCTGAACAACCCCAGTGCCCCGCCCCTGGCCGGAAATGTGACGCCCACACACGAGGGAATGGAACAAATGCCACAATATGTTGCCGTTTTGTCTTCTTTCATTGCTTGAAAGTATGATTAAATCCCATTTGGCCACCTAGCGTCAACGTATTTGATATTTGATCGGCTGTTATTATATGTAATGTAACGTGAAATCATTTTGTAATGTTATGTTATCTATAAAAAACTAGCGAGATTGGATCGTAAGCGTGCGCTCAAACAAATATGATCAAATTTCGTTCCTTTAACTCTTGGACGGTGCACACGTCTCTGTGTTAGTGGAAACTGCTCTCTTTGGAGCTCAATCACCTAACATGTTAACTGTTTAGATAGTCTGTATTATTAAAATTCGCGAGCAATACAACGTTTAGTGGAAAACAAAACTTGAACAAAGTATAGGCATGCCCATGATGAAGCGCAATCTATTCTTTATGAATAGGTTAAGTATTTTCCAATAAGATAATGAAACTTTTGCTTTTTGTCTTCTTTCCTCTCTCTCCCTCTCTCTCTCTCTCGCTCTCTCTCTCTCTTTCTCTCTCTCTCTCTCTCTCTCTCTCTCTCTCTCTCTCTCTCTCTCTCCTCTCTCTCTCTCTCTCTCTCTCTCCTCTCGACCACACCACCAATCAGAATCTCGCACAGCCCGTTCAGCCACTCACAGACGACTCCACATGTTCCATCCACAAAAACTCGTGCGTCTCATCTAACGCATCTCCACGCAGCGGGCTACGCGCACGCACGCCGCTCTATATCCCATTTACGATCTGAAAAAATCTGGCCGACGAGCACCACACGCATGCGCAGAGCGCTCCAATTTTTCATCATTATTTTGGCCATTTGTTATTTTGATTCGTGGAGCACACTTCTCATTACGGGCGGCCATCAGGTCTCGGCGGGGGCGGTCGCGGCCGACCGACACCGCGCGGCGCCCGGCCGGCGCCGATCCGGGGTGGTCTGAGCGCCGGCCGGCGTAAATCGCTCTATTATGGTAATTAATCCATTACCGGCAGGCTGGCGGCCGGGTAGCCGACTCGGAGACGGCCCGCGCCGGCAGCCGACGTAATTGTCTCACCGTTTTATGTTCATACTGTGAATAGTGATGGCGCGGTATGCTAATTCAGCCCAACTGCCCACTGAGACCGTAACGAGAAAGCTAAGTGACATGCGGAGCCGAGCGCGCGTGGGCCGACCACCAACACGGTCCGCCGGGGAGCTAAGGGATGTGTGGGATGATGTGGGCTGATGTGAGATGACGTGGACTGATGGGCTGATGTGTGCTGGTGTGAATCAAATAAGTCAGGTAGACAGCAGGTAGCACGAATTGGGCCATGTTCCAACTTTATGATTGTACTGGATGATAAAATGTTTCATAATAAGGAGCAGGGTAGATATACATATGTATAGCTTTCTCGAGTGTGTGCCAATCTCATTAACACTAATAAACGATAGAACGAGAGCGTGACAAAGGAGACAGCGAACTGAGGAAACCTGTATCAAGACTGAGAGGCGAGAGAGCTTTTAGAATCGGCAGTGTCGACTGTCGGAGTCGGTGGAATTGGAAACATTCAATGGAAGAGAAATGCGTCAGAAGGCTTATGTCCCAAACTATGTGGATCTGAAAGCGGACTGATTTTACACCACGCACTTACAGTGCCTTATGAGCCCTCAACTCTTGGATAATTGGTACCGCTATCACAGCGCCTACATAAACCCTGCGTGAGTCAGTTCGCCGTAAACCTGCCTGCTAAAGAAATGCATGGGGTTATTCAATGAAACGCCCCGCTATGTTTACATCTCCGGCGAATCATTTCCTTTCAGACCGGCAGAAGGGCCGCCGGCAGTATGGGCGCCTCGCTCGCCGGCTGTGTGTGTGAACTCCGCACTGTGGTTGTAAGGTGAAGCCTTCCCGGACCTCCCGGCTCTCACAACAGCGCTGCGCCAGCCTGTGGACCTCCCTGACCGGGTTGGGGCGGTGGGATGACCCGCAGGGGGCGGTGGGATGACCCGGAGGTGCTCTCCAGACCGGGGAGGTGTCGGACGAGCCCCGGCCAACCGACCGGCGCGGCCCACACTAACGCAGACGAAACGTATAATTGAAGCTAATACATTTAACCACTGAACGATGCCCACATAATGGATTCCGCATGCGTGTGTAATTACTTAATTGTGTCGGCTCACATGAAAAGGGGAGAGCGGTCGGAGCTGGCCGGCTGCGGTTTTTCTGCGGCCGTCAGGTACGACCGCGGCATGGCATTTCCATAATTCTCTTTATGCCGGCGCTCTAATTTGTCCTTGAAACGGCTAATGACACGGCGGCTGGCCGGAGGTGCGCCGGTGATCGCCGCCTCTGCGCCGATCGGTGGCGATCTCAGCCCGTCGGCCGGCGCCGGTAGCTCACCCTGGTCACCACGTGTGTCCGGCGCCGCGACGGTCCTGGACAGCGGCAGAGGACGACACAGGGCGCCGGGGCGCAGGGCGCCGGACCATGGCCTTGTCGGGCGCACAAAGCGGCTCTGTAAATCAGCCGCCGCCGGTCCGGCCGGGCCGGATCGTCGTGCAGGGCGGCGCGCGCGACAATCAGCCGGTCGGCGATAAATCGCGCCGCTCCGGCCGGCTGTTGTGACGGGCTCCACGCGCGCCGAGCGCCGCGCCGCCGACCCCGGATGTTTGGGTCGCCGCTGGCTGTCGACGCGGCGCCGACGCCGACGCCAATTATGGCGCGGCGCGTCGCCACCGACGCCGGCAGGAAGCCGGAGAGGAGCGCTGCGCTAGCCGCCGGCGCGCCACTTCCGTCGGTGGACCGCTGAGTAGTTCTGACAGGTGATGGACAGCGAGTCGTGATTGAGTCACATGCTGTATGGAAAGGTTGGTTAGTGAACTCGTGATCAGCGAGACCTCTGTCCTCTAACAACTCAGTTTGATGAATATGGACCACGGCAGCGTCACCATAGCCTGGAAACAGCACTGGACCTACCTATCGACATCCTTGGAGAAGATCTCGCTACTGGGACGGCACTTTTCCCAATTTAGCAGCACCTTTATGAAGTCATTGAATACAGAGTGTCCTTACCACTGACGCCACTAGTTCAATAGTTAGCACTTATGGTGCTGAGCTCATGACCCGTGGGGAGCTCTTCTACCGGTTCTTGACCCAAAAGAATGACCACAGAGACCCTCGCTAACCCGGCTGACCTGAGAACTGATGCGACTCACTACCGTTCCGGTTATCCTGACCCAATACACCACTCATGACCTGAAAAGCAATCACACAGCCTAACTGACCTAGGAGGGGTCACTAAAAGTTCTCTTGGTCCGTCTGAATGGGCGGAGAGCTGCTGTTTTCTCTTGCTCCGTTTCAACTCCACCGAAACGGTCGTCTGATGTATGCAGCGACTTTCAAACGAGCTCCATTCTCGGCACCACTTTCGGCCGAATGCAGTCAATTTACACTTCAGTTGTTAATGTAACAAAAGTCTCCGGGTCCGGAATGGCGCCTTCAAAGCCTATGAGAATCTCCAGGTTGTTTTGAATGTTGACGATTTGAATATTTCGACTATTTGTTATTCAAATGGCACCGCCAGGCTCCATTTTGGCCCATTTAACCACCGATTGACACATCTCTCCCAATCAGGATATTGGAAAGCGAATTTACGGCCGTTGCAACATCGGATAAGAATTCCATTTTCGCCGCGCGTTCTGACGTAGTTTGTGGACTGATACCGATATTGGTGGCGGTGCGGGGCGCGGTATATACCTACCGCTGCCGCTCCAGACCGACCCCCGCCCGCCGTTCGGCCGACCCCCCGCCTCTCGGACCGACCACAGCCCCGTACCCCGCCGACAGGCGCACGCCACCGGCCCACAACTCGACCACTCATTAATAACTCTGTTATTGCTAACCAAACTGCCGATAGTCATCCATTCCCACTGATAGAATTTGTCGACAAGTCGGCGCGTCGACCTGGCTGGCGCGGCGGGGCGCTGCCCACGCCTGGCTCGAGCCCGCCTAAAAGGGGTTCATTACTACCAATTATTCGAGGTTATCAGTTGGCCGGCATCAGCAGCGGCGGCTCCCCGTGGCGGCCAGGATTGATTCAGATTCCAGCCGCCCCACGCCACCGCCCGGGAGACCGCCGGTGACGGACAGGCCACTTGATTTCGTATCACAGCGCGATTTATCCTTTTTAATTCGGCAGACGTCTGCGCGGCCGACTAACGAAGCCGCCCGCCGGCCGCGCACGGGCCGCAGCTACTGGGCACTGGTACTCTACATACAGCAGCACTGCGTGGGCGGAGATGGAGGGGGCGAACCGGTGAGTCTGACGGACAGTGCTGAGTTAGAGGGGCATGCAGCAATCTAGTTAGGGCAATAAGTGACCCAGGTAGGAGGGGAGAGGAATTGAAAAGGGAGCGACATTCCAAAAAAGGCTACTGGGAACTGTGGTGTGCTCGTCAGCTTCAACCGCCACTTTTTCACCCACATCCTATTATCTCCCTAACGCGCAGCTGCCGCGAAACACCTCGCCAAAGACCGGCATGCCTGTGTGTGTCAGGGCCTAAAGAGGTGCATGTCCGAGTGTCGGGGGTCGTCGGGTTCATTTCCTCCCCTCGCGGCGCCGCCGAGGTCCGGCCGCTGATTTGTGGGCCGCGCTCGTTACCAGCCGACCCGACTGACCGTGCCATTTGTTGGTGAGCCGTGCCGCCGACTGGCCTTCTGGCCCCTGGTGGGTGAGCCGCGTAAATCACGGCCCGTCCCGTCCCGGCAGCTCGAACGGTCACATGTGTGGCGCAGCCGGCCGGCCGGGGTGGGACAGCCGGCCGGCGAGGATGAGCACTAGAGCAGTCAGCGCCTGGCTGGTGTCCTGGAGGCCGTCCCCGGAGGTGTCCACGCCTCCACCGCCGCGCCCACTCCACCCGCCTGGCGACGCGACTGGTCAGCAGGCCAGTCTGCTGAGTGGCAGCCGGTCGGGGAGACAGGAAATGCCAGCTCGGACACGCGCCGCCACCAGCCGCCGACCCCTGACGAACGAACGAACGGCGGGGGCGGGGGCGGGGCGGCGGGGGGAGGCCACAACCAGGTCCGACGGCATCACAGGATGAGGCGGAACAGCGCCTGAGGAGACTGCAGCGCTAATGTCCGCGGCGCCAGCGGCAGGCGGAAGTGGGCTGTCCGGGGGCACACCTCAGCAGTGGTCACGCCGGATGACGCAGCTTACATAGCTGGAGAGCCGGCCGACACCGGGGACAAATGTGGACCCAAATGAGGAGCGTCGCCCGTCGAGGGAGTGGCCGAACTAACTGAGCCCTATCGCCGGTTTGGAGAAACTGATAAGCAGAAAATAGCTACCTATTGGGTAAGAGGTTGACGGGTTTGAACAAAGACACAAATGCTGATTAGCTGATTGCTTAAGGAATCAGCTAAGCCGTTATCGGCTAATTGGTCGATGTGCAGGACGTCATGCAATCATTAATTGCAAAGATACGTAACATAAGCTGATGGAACACATTGCATACTGCACAGCTCACTACCGATAAGCCGGGCAACCCTCGCCTTCGCCCTCCCTCTCACTGTCACCAGTATCGTTAATCGGCGGCGTGCGCGTGCCTCTGCGCCCTGCTCGGTCTCTCTGGGGAGGTCTCTGTGCCGGGTCGATCGCCCTGCTGTCAGCGGGAGACCCCCGGCGCCCGCCCGGCGCCCCGTCCGGCGCCCGACACTGGCACCGCGGGCGCCCCCGATAAACGCTTCACACAGGCATCACCGGCGACCTCACTTGTCGGCAAGATGGCGGACGGCGACGCTGCATTAATCGCCGACTATCTCCAACTTAGCGCCGCCGCAATGAAGACAAATGTGGTGCTTATGATACAATTTATTCGAGTTGCCAGATGAGTGCAGCAGGAGGCGATTTCTATGCGGCCGACTGTGTGGTCCACCGGCGATTTATCGGTAGAATCTCGGCACGACCGCAGACAGAGAGGAATAGAGGGAGAGAGGGAGAGAGGGAGAGAGGAGGCGGGAAAGGGAGCAGGGAGAACGTGTTGTAGCAAAGGAAAAATGTAGGAAAAAAGGAAAGGGAAGAGAGAGAGAGAGAGAGAGAGAGAGAGAGAGAGAGAGAGAGAGAGAGAGAGAGAGAGAGAGAGAGAGAGAGAGAGAGAGAGAAAGAAAGAGAGAGAGAGGGAGGGAGGAGGGAGGGAGGGGAGGGAGGGAGAGAGAGGGAGAGAGAGAGAGGGACAGAGAGAGAGAGAGAGAGAGAGAGAGAGAGAGAGAGAGAGAGAGAGAGAGAGAGAGAGAGAGAGAGAGAGAGAGAGAGAGAGAGAGAGAGAGAGAGAGGAAGAGAGCCAGAGAGAGAAAAGAGTGAGATATTCAGAGCCAGACATGTGCTTGGATCCGGAAAAATGGATCTGAGATCCGATCCCATGGATCCCGATCCGAGATCCATTCAGATCATAGATCCAACCCCTCAATTTTGTCGAGAGATCTACTGGGATCATAGATCTGACCCTTCAATTTTGTCGCTAGATCCACTCGGATCATAGATCTGGCTACCCAATTTTGTCGTGAGATCCATTGGGATCATAGCTCATAGGTGCTCAAAATGTTAACAACTTTCTTTCATAAGAAGTTATGAATACCAAAGTATGGTTAGAAACAAACAATCTTATACAAAGACCATATTAGTAAAGGCATCCAGTTACATTATACAGAATACAAAATAAAGGAGGCTCATGACGGTCACAACTTGAGAGAATTGAGTTGAGTGACATGAAGATTGTTCACAGTTCACATACCAACAGAAAAGTTTGCATTAACAATTAACATAGAGGTAAGTCAAAGTAATGACTAATGAACAATACATAACTAGGTACCTACCACATCACAATTCATGTTAGAATCTACATAATGATATTGATAAGACAATCTCATTGATCTTGCATTAGACAACCATGAGGCTTTCCAGTTTCCAGCTACCACAATTGATTGATAAACAATAAAAGATGATACTGACACATGTGGCTTGGTTAGGTAAAGGTATTTCAATCTATTGAAATAAATATTTGATAAAATAAACTGAGATATAAACAAAAGTATAAAAATATTCAACAGCCTGCGGAAGCGATGGGAAGCGAAATATCAATTGTAATGGCCTTGGATATTTACCGTAAAATGATTATTCAATATCTGAATTGAACTCGTGACGTCATTTCAAATAACAAATGAGCTAGGCGTTCTACCTTCGAGTATAATGAAAATAAATAAAAAATCAAACTGGAAATTCAAAAGTCTGGAGCTTTTTTTAAAGAATGCTCATTTTTTTCTGCCTCACATAATTTTACGATACGATTGTTTGTGAATATCATCTTTGTAGCGTTGAATCTAATGACGTAAACGTAAGCTGAAACGGTATTACATGGCCTTGAGCGGTGTGCGCCTTGCATCTTTATTTTATTCACTTTTCAAAAGAATAACAATATCTTACGTCATTAGTTTAAAGGGCCTTTTACGGGGAATCTTTTGGAATCATTACGGTCTTGGTCAAATGAAGATTTTTCATTGGTCAAACGATAATGACGTAATAAAACCATATTACCAAAACGTGAGCTGTGAATTTCGTTTGTCTTTTTTTGGGAGGCTCTCTCATAACAAAAGCACAGCATGGCACCACACGTGGCAGTTGGCACCTGGTGCCAAAAGTGGCCAAAAGTAGGTAATCTGAAGAAGTTGATGCCATTTTTGAACTTGTAATTTTATTAGGAAAGTATTAGAGGTTGGTTGTTATTCTTACTAAATCGAAATTGTGTTGCACATACTAATAGCTCATATGAACATTCTGGATTGGGATTTCATACCTGGCAGAAGTGGATTGCTGGATTATTTTTAACAAAACTGACCTATTTGGCTTCCAGGTTTGATTTCCTAACATCTGTCCATAGAACAGGGGGGGGGGGGGGTGGCACCAGGGTACAGTGCCCCCCATAGATTTTGGCATTTTAGCATTAGCCCTACTGGCGTTGCAGAAAGAATGGGACCAAAATGAAAATCGGCAGTGCCCTGCTGCCACTGCATCTGTCTGTACTGTTTGTTCATTGAATTAAAGTGGCTGTAGCTTGTTGATAAGATTGTCATCAGTGCTGTCATGAAAAAGTTACAATTGGTCACAAAAAGTAGCAATATGCATGTTCTTGGTTTATTTTTAAATGTAGTACAAATGTTGTTTATTTAAATTCAAATTTAATGATGATACCTAATGATCACAAGTGGTCTTAACCAATAACCATGTCCACAAGTGATAATCCTCAATTGTATTGCACTGTAAGGTGTACAATTATGTAGGATAAAGGTTTCATTGGCTACATGTTGTCGTGAGATCCATACAGATCATAGGTCCTCCACAAATTTTTGCCCGCTGGATCCACAGAGATCATAGATCCGACCCCTAAATTTTGTCGAGAGATCCATTCAGATCATAGATCCAACCCCTGAATTTTGTCGAGAGATCCACTCGGATCATAGATCCAACCCCTCTATTTTGTCGAGAGATCCACTGAGATCATAGATCCAGCTCTCGGATCCAAGCACATGTCTGTTCAGAGCTCAGAGGGATAAAGAGGAGAAAAGCAGAGAGGCGGAGCTTGCATGGAATCAATTGCGACCATCATCCGACCACATCCATGTGGATTTTTGGAGATGAGTTACACCCCACAAGCAAGTCGTTTTCCAGTTTTCAATCACTCACGGCGGGTTGCACCGTGCTCCTTTACCAACACAATGTTTTACAAACCGTCTCATCTTCCTGGACTGCACAGGCCACAGCTCTGTGCGCATGCCGCATAACAACACATCGTACAGGAGTGTGCTCTGCAGGACTGATGTGCAGGACTGTGACCTGCATCTCTGTCCGCATACCAATCCAACACCCGTGCAGGACTGCGACCAGCAGAACTGTTATCTGCTCGACACTGGGCAATGAGCCTCTGTTGTGTGACCGGTCCCAGGGGAATGAGTTGACACGCCACACTGACAGGCTTACAGTATACTTCAGCAGCACCAGACGCGTCCAGAGCGGGCTGGTGGTCGGCACAGACCTGCTACCGGTCAATTACAGAAGGGCGCCGGGAACAATTAACAACACCCATAGCCAGATACGGCGTCAGACATACCACGGGTGCGCTGCTTAATTGGGTTAGTAGCTTAATTGGTATTTGGCGAGTGGTGATTTATAATCGACGCGCGGTTATGAGCTAGGTAGGTTTGAACATAAACATCAAACGTGACTAATATCAGCCAGATAAGACACAGATGACAATGCAGCTGAACTGATTTGTACCTATGGCACCCATTCAGCCTAATGATATTGCATAATGCATTCCAATAATGTGTTATCAATGGTTACCAACGGACACTACACATGATACAGATGCACATCAAGGGTTATGACTCATGGGACGTTTGTGCTGAACGTAAATTCAATGTTGTATGGAATAGGTACAGATACTAGTCCAAATTCCCACAGTCACAGCACACCTTTTGTTACAAAATGCACATTTCATTGATATACTTTTGCAACTCTCTCAACTCTCTCAACTATGTATTGCATGTAACTACTTTTACGCAGTAGCAAGCCGATATAGTATAAGAGCTTATAGAAATTTGTGCTGTTTTAGAGTCATATTTTTTCCCAGGTTTATGTTTGTAGACATAAAACTTTATCGGAATTCACTGGGATTGTATTGTGTATGCAAGTCCAAATATTTCGGCCAATATTGTTTGGCCTTGGTCACTGGACAACTACAATAACCCTATAAGTATAGCTCACATTGCAGCGATGTGCGATGTGCGATCGCTGCAATGTGAGCTATACTTATAGGGTTATTGTAGTTGTCCAGTGACCAAGGCCAAACAATATTGGCCGAAATATTTGGACTTGCATACGCAATACAATCCCAGTGAATTCCGATAAAGTCTTATAGAAATTGTTAAAAACGAATAAAATTGAGATACATGATACTGCATTTATTCTTGTAGAGCGGGCCTAATTAAATAAATCAAATAACGACAAATAATGACACTTTTAGTTATTAAATCACTCAGTTATCACTGTGTTTGTACAATCCACGTTCCCACGCTACTGTAGACACCGCACCGGGCCGGCCCTCCCAACCGTCAGCCCCTCTTAAAGCATCACCGATGTACAGCCACTTATACCATCTGTCAGCACCGGCCATTGAATATATTACCGATTTGTCGGCGAACCTAACAAGGTCATAGTTTTGCCCGGTGGACCGTACATTACGGTGCCGTGCCATGGTTTATGTCCTCGCTGCCGCCGGCCGTGCCGTTCCCACGCTGCCGGCTCACCGTGCGGTCACTCCGACCGGCCCGCGGAATGTGCACAGTGCACAGGTACCGTGCACAGGTCCGTGCACTCCCGGCCGACCCGTGGGGAGCGCCGGCGCCGGGCCGTCCGCGGCGCGGTGCGCCATGCTGTTTTACCCGTGTTCGGTCCGGCACAGGCGGCGGCCGCGGCGTGCCGTAAAATTTGCACCCGCGTCGGCCGACGTCGCCGCAGAATGTCTTCATCGCCGCCCCGGTCGGCCGGGGCCGGGTAACGCGGTCAGCGCACGGCCTTTATCGGCACACGGTCGGACTTAATCGGAGCAGTTTTATGCTCGCCACTCGTCCGACGCTGGTTATCATGTGGATAAGGTATGGCTGTAATGTTATTCTTATAGTCGGCAGTGCTGTCGTGGTCTCAGGCCACCGCTGCTGGCGCTGAAAGAATCTCGCTCGACCGAGAGGTGTTATATGGCTGTTCTGGGCAGTAAATAGGTCAATACAGCGGGAGGTCGAGACCTGGTGGCCATCAGGGAATTTATATGGTCAGGATGCCATCGTTATCAGTGAGTTAATGGAATTTACTTGATAAGACACCACACAAACGAGCTTAATGAAGACACGTCGTGATTCACGCCAGCTCTCTCCTACAAGCTTCGGGCAGCACTGATCTGGGGTCTGTTACACTCACGGGAGAATGGGCAGACCCTCAGAGTCGAGCTACACGCGCTGACGAGACACGCGACCGGTGGTGTCAGATCGGCGTGCGCGCGGCGGAACCGGCGCGTCGCGTTCGGCGCCACCTGCGGCACATTTGGCGCACCATTAGCGGCCGACGACCGTCGGCGATATCTCACGTTACCGTCGGTAATCCTCGTCGAGCCCGGCTCAGGCGGCGGCCGCAATTTCGGCCTGGGCCGCGGCGCCGGCCACTTTTTACCCCCGCCGCCCGAGCCGCAGGCAGTAATGCAGTTCCGTGGTTCGCGGCAGCGCGCGCGCCGGGCCGCCCGATGTCGCCTAAGCCGCGATCAGAGCTAATTACAGTTGATTGGCGTCCGCCCGCCGTCCCAGAGGCGTCTTTTGGAGTTCTAAGTTTCCTGCAGCTCTCCCCGGCCCCGGCCCCGCCCCTCGCCGGCGCGGCGCACGCGGCCGCCTATTCCAGGCCGTCTCGGCGGAGCGGGGAGGCTGTTTATTCTCGAGTGCTGATGTGCCGTCAGCGGTGGCGGCGAGCAAACCGCCTCGTGCCGCTGCGATACGGGCCGACGAAATTGAATAACCATATTGTTCCGATCGGCGGCCGATAAAATTCTCAAGCGGGTGTCAAACTTGCCAATAAATTCCGCAGGCAATATCCGCATGTAAATGGAGTCATTCAGCCGGGCGGACGCCCCGGGATTGCCAATAAAGATATTCAAATTTAAGTTATCGCCGGGGGAAATTTTCGAAGTTTGGCCGTCGCCGTCTGTGATGGCCGTAATATGGCTCGGGCAGATCTGCCCGGCTGAGTCGGCACGCCGGCTGCCCGCGTCGGCGATGACTCTCCGCGCAATATATGCCGCCGTCCGACGATCCGGCCTTTCAGCGGTCCGGGAGCGATTGCCGTTCGTTCGTATTCGCCTGCATAGCCCGAATGCAGCGCTTCCGTCCGTGGAAGTTTGGCGCCGCCCGTCGCGGCAGCAAATTGTGTCGCTCGCTGAAAATGTCACCATCGGTACTGAACGAACGAGGCTGCCCGCCAGCACAGCGCAGGAGGGCGCCGGAGCGGGACGATCCGGCCGCCCTGGTAGCTGAATAACGGCAGGGCGTTCGACATTGTGATGGGAGTGCAGGGCAGTCCTCTGTCGCGTCTGTTGACGCCAGGCATCGCTCGTTTGGTGCCTAACATCTGGAACTGGATGAGGTCTCTGACAGGCCGGCATCCATCGGACGTGATCTATAGCAAAAGTTGGAACGGCTCGACGGTTCCATAGCATGGATTATGAACCAAATTTGTGAGAATATATTGATGTTTTCCTCCAGATAAATAAAAATTCATCCTCAAGTTTAGTGAGTAAAACTTTATGGCAAAGAGATCATCCACCCATTCATACCGAAAACACATTTAAATATAAGTAATTGTAACCGTGCGCTGTATTTCCGGAAATGCAGATCGTTACAGTACCGTTAATATGTATATTGAAAGTTTCGTGTTCCCTGTTACCTCAACATGTGGTCACCACTTCTCGGATAGGTTAACGGGCTTCCGGTTAGGGTATCTGAACTGGTTCATAGTGGGTGGTCTCTTGGACCACCTCTGGATGTGGTGACTCTCGCATGTCTTTGGTCCTTAGCTGCCTAACGGGAGCGCGGGATGTCAACTCATTGACGTTGTTACCACATATCCGATGAATGATGATACCACATATTATGTGGTAACGGATCAATTCATCGTTACCACAGAAAGTTCTGTCACGTGATGAGGCCTCAAAGGGTCATCAGGTAGTGGAGACAGGACCATCGGACATAGCGACGAGATAAAACTTAGCATCAGCTTTTCAGCTTCGCCGGCGGTGGTGACAACCATTGTCATCGTCCATCCCGCAACAGTCCTGCAGCTGGACCAGTTGCTAAACCTACCATCTGCGGCTTCCAGAGCTGCCAGGAAACTTCGGTCTTTATCCCAAAGAACTGTGCTTCACCCGAAGCCGTACCTTGTCCTTAAAGGCCCTGGTACTCAATATTCCCTCTCGCAGAAGCCTTGTCCTTCCTGAGCCACCAGCACCTCCACTTTCTCAAGGTGTGTTATGCCTCCACAAGAGTGCGCCCCATCAGATACCGATACCATGGGGCTGCCTTTTCAGAAGCCGTGCCGCCACTCCCTGAAACCGCCGGCCCCTGAAGCTATGCTGTATGTATGTATGTATGTATG
This sequence comes from Amphibalanus amphitrite, assembly GCF_019059575.1. Taxonomy (NCBI): domain Eukaryota; kingdom Metazoa; phylum Arthropoda; class Thecostraca; order Balanomorpha; family Balanidae; genus Amphibalanus; species Amphibalanus amphitrite. The sequence goes on from NW_024881672.1 coordinate 475,765, forward strand.
TATGTATGTATTGACGATCAAGAGCAATCCACAATCGGCGTGGCGATTACACTCCGAGTCCGAGCTGGTTGAAGATAACACAAGAAATAGGTACCTACACAAGAAAACGCACACACTTACGGATACGAAATACACAACGCGAACGCAGAACACGCACATACTTGGTGTAACCCGCACGAAGCCGCGTTCATAACTATGTACACACAGACTCGTTTGCCTTTCATAGTCCAAGAGTCATGAGGCTAGCTACTATGGCTACTCTGGCTAGGCTTAAGCCCCTTTTTTACAGCACGGGCAAATCTGGCTGGAGGCAACTGCGTTAGCTCGAGGGGGAGAGTATTTAGGAGCGCCGCGGCACGGTAGGCGAATCTACGTTTTCCGGTCTCTAGTCGGGGTCGCGGTAAGTGGAAAAGGTGGTCTTGGCGAGTAGACCTTGCTCGTGTTTGGGAATTTTTGGAAAATAGGGTCGCGATCTCCTCGGGTTCACCTCTCTGGATGGCCTTGTGCGCCGTGATAAGGGTATGGTATTCAGCCATTGTTTTAGGTGCCATCCAGCCGAGTTGGTCCCGGAGATGGGAGACATGATCAAATTTACGGCGACCGAAAATGACTCTAGCGGCAAAGTTAAGAATTTTCTGAATGCGATCGAAGTTCTTTTGGCTACCATTACCAAATACGGAGAGACAGTACTGGATCCGTGACATGACGAGAGCCACCACTAGTGTCTTGGTGACACCGTCGGGGAGATAGTGGCGGACATGGGAGAGGCCAATTAGGAGACCCGTGCATCGGCGACTGAGCTCGGACACATGCGCGTCCCAGGACAGGGTGCCGTCGAAGATAACGCCCAGGTTGCCCACCTGCTTGCATGGCACTAGTTTGGTGTCGCGAAAAGAAACGGTGAAAGCGGGTATGCTTCTCAAATTTTGCCGACTGCCGAAAACCATGAGCTGAGTTTTAGCAGTGTTTACTTTAAGAGCATTTGCACTGAACCAATGGTCGAGAGACGCCAGTGACGCTTCCAAGCGCGAGATGAGTCCCCTAAGGTCGTTTAAAGGGCCACTCACCAACAATTGAGTATCATCAGCGTACTGGAAGACTGCTGCATCCTCAGAATAAAGTGATAGATCATTGGAAAATACCGTGAAGAGTAAGGGACCGAGTGCCGAGCCTTGAAAGACGCCCATAGAGTTGGGGAGAGGTTGTGATAATACCCGGCGACCGGACTCGTCCTTCAATGACACACTCTGTGTGTGACCCTGGAGATAAGCGGCGAACCAGGATGTCTCTATGCCGTGCATTGCCAATTTAGCAAGTAATAACTCATGGTTGATGACATCAAAACATTTGCTTAAATCAATAAGGCATAGCATAGAGACATCCCCCTTATCGGTGGCGGCCAGGATTTGGTCACTGACGGACAGAAGTGCTGTCTCAGTTGAGTGCCGGGGTCGGAAACCGTGCTGGGTATTGGCCAGAAGATGGTTTTGGGAGAGATAGCGATAGAGCTGTTTGTGAATGACTCGCTCGACCACCTTCATAATGACAGGTACTAAGGAGATAGGTCGAAAATTAGTGGGATCAGATGGGTTTCCAGACTTGAAGATGGGGTGAACTATAGAGTGTTTCCAATGAAAGGGGATATCGGACCTTGAGATGCAAGTGTTAATGATGTGAAGGATAACGTCACCGATAGATGGGAAAGCAGTTTTCAGCATGCGAATGCAGACGCCATCAGACGCACAGGCGGCAGAATTGCGCATATTGAAAACGGTGTGACCGAGTTCACCGAGAGAGATAGGTCTGGGCTTAAATCTACCGGTTACGACACGCGGCAAACGGCCAATTTGCTCAACAACTGGATTTTGGTCACGGATCTCTGTAGCGACGCGGGGACCCACAGAAACGAAAAAAGAATTTAAAACGTCAGCCGATACATCAGGTTGAACACTAGGTCCGTCTTTCTTACCAGCCACAACCGACCTAATACTTTTCCACACCTTGCTGCAGCTCCTTGGAGCCATGTCGTCGCCATCACACCGGTGGCTGTGCCAATACAGCCGCTGACTGCCGTAGTCACACCGGACACCACCAGGCCCCGATTACTGGCAACGCTCCGAGAAGCCGCTGCGAGAGGCTGCGCGGAGAGGCGGCCTTTCATCGGCCGTAATGACGGCCGATCTCGGCACCGACTGCCGATGGCGTATCAGTCTCTAATGAGCCCATCGCATGCGATTCTCTCGTTAGACACGTCGCAGTGATTGCGATTTATCCGCGAGACCTGCGAGACGCGCTCGGCCGACCACAATGGCCCGCTAAGACTGAGGCATTGCACATTCAATTAGCGCCAATTCATTCGCAATTTGTGTTGGTCGGCGGGAGATTTATGCAGTGTTGCAGCCTGCAGCCGGCCTGCACGTCATGCTGGGTGCTGGGGAGACGGGCGGCCACCGCGCCCGGCGGGAGGCGATCGGGGCTGGAAGGGCGAGGTAAGGGACGCGATCGGGCTGGGGACGGGCGAGGTAAGGGACGCGATCGGGCTGGGGACGGGCGAGGTAAGGGAGGTGATCGGGGCTGGGGACGGGCGAGGTGATCGGCTGGGGACGGGTGAGGTAAGGGAGGTGATCAGGCTGGGGACGAACAGGGAAGGGAGGTGACCGGGCTGGGGACGGACAGGGATGGGAGGTGATCAGCTGGGGACAGACAGGGATGGAAGGTGGTCGGACTAAAGATGGACAGGGATGGGACAGGGGCGTAATCACTCCTCAAAAAATGGGCTGGAAATAACTCCCTCCGGGGCGGCATTAAATGCCAAGGGAAGGGCGGCACTTATGTTTCGGGAGCCAGAGGTGAGTACTTGAGGGCATTTACAGTGTCGCTGTTGTGTGTCAAATTCTTACGCTTTGTGAAATACGAACAATAATCAGCAGTCAACTGACTACACGTTATAAGGGGCAGACGCAGAGAACACGCCACAGCTCTGGTGTTCGAGATATTGGTACTTTATGCGGTAGATATGCATGCGTAAGATGGGTAGTCAGCCCGCTGCTAGTGCGTTTGACTTTGCTACTACGCACCGGATTGATAAATGATAGGCACACTCTTCAATAGTTCACTTCATTCAGGTGAGTTCAATTGCAATGGGATCTGACCATGGGCGTCGAAAGCGGGGGGGGGGGGGGGGGCTCAGCGGTCTCTAAGAGCCCTTACCGGCCTCAGGGCCCTTACCGGCCAGAGCGTCCTAACCAGCCTGAGGGGCCTTACCGGTGCATTAGGGGCCAGCTCTAGTGGCCCCAGGCCACACCCGTCTGTGACGGTCCCACACCAATTTCTTTGAGGGCCCCGTAATGGCGACTGATAGCCCTCACCGGCGCCTCTGAGGGCCTAAACAGGTCCCGAAGGTCCCCCACACGGGCACGAGGGGCCCTGTGGCGCCTTAATTGGCCGTTGAAGGTTTACTGACCATATTTCTGGTCATATTTCGACTCAGAAGTGCCCCACAGGGCTCGTAAGGACATCCCATGGGCCCCTGAGTAGCCACACTAAGTTCTCCATAAAGGCCCTACGCCAGCTTCTGAGTGTCCCTTGCTGGCTTCTGAGGGCCCTTACCGGCCTATTACGGGCCACCTCTAGTGGCCTCGAACCCGCCAGTGATAGCCCCACACAAATTTCTGAGGGCCCCATAACGGCGACTCTGAGGGCCCTCACCGGCGCCTATGAGGTCCCAAACCGGCGTATCTGAGGGTCCCCCCAACTCTGACGGCCTACATCAGTATCTCTAAAGGCCCTGTATCGGCGGTCCTGAGGGCCCCACACCAGTGGCTCTGACGGCCTTACACTGGTGACTCGGAGGGTACCAGCAGCGTCTGAGAAAACCATGCCGGTGTTTAAGGGCCCCACAGGGCTCCTCAAGGCACCACCGACTTCTGAAGTCCCCTTGTCGGCTTATGAAGGGTCCACAACAGCAGCTCGCGCCTCTGATGACCCTGTGTCTCTGAGCGACTCCACATTGGCGCCTGTGAAGGGCTTCACCGGCGACTGTGCAGGTCCTACACCGGCGCTTCTGAGTGCCCCCACACTGCCACCTCTGACGGCCCCATACCAGTGCTTCTGAGGGCCCCACGCTGGCACTCCTGAGGGCCCCACACCGTGCCTCTTTAGGACCTTTATCAGCGGCTCTGAGGACCCAACATCGGCGCCTCTGAGGGCCCCACACCAGCACATCTGACGGCCACCTGCCGGTGACTTTTGAGTGCCCTACATCGGCGACTCTGAGGGCCCCACCGGCGTTTGAAAGTATTGTGCCGGTCTCTAAGGACCCCACAGAGCTTCTGAAGGTATCGCCGGCCTATGAGAGCCCTTTGCTGGCCTGAGGGCCCCTTGTTGGTCTCTGAGAGCCCCCTGCCGGCTTGTAAGGGGTTTCAGACCAGCAACTCTAGCCTCTATGGGCCCCACATTCGTCTGTGACGGCCCCACACCCGTGTCTCTGAGGGCCCACAACGGCGCCTGTGAGGAACCTCACTGGCGTCTCTCCGGGCCTCACACTAGCATTTCTGAGGGTCCACACCGGCACCTCTTAGGCCTCAGTCAGCAATAATACCTCTGAGGACCCCACAATAATGCTTCCGAACCGGTCCTACCGAAGGCACCACTTAACCCTCGCCCGTATCAGTATGGGGGGGGGTCGAACGGACCCCCCTCCATGGTTTTTCGCGAATAAATCGCGTAAAAAGCGGCGGATCGCGACGAAACTGTCAGTGCCCTCGCGTTAATCAATTTTACACCTACCCTGAAAATTTCATGACCCTGACTCTAATGACCTTTGACCTGTGACCTAATTTTCGAGACCATGTTTGGCCGGAATCGCGATTCGGCTGATGTCGGCTCACATTAGCCGCGCGTTTGCAGTCTTTTCGTGGTTTCAAACTTTCAAACATGGGATATGATGTTGCTCCCATGCATTAGGGTGGGTGTCAAGGTCACCGGAAGGTCGGGTCAGGTCATTGACCTTTGATGACCTTGGTTCACTTTTTCGAGTTTTACATGTTTCTAGGCTAGGTTTTTGGAGCTGAAATCGAATTTAGCAACCATTTGAACATTTACGAAGTAGTTTTGGTGCCTTCGTAACATGTTACGAAGCTGTCAGAGGCGGTTGCCACCTACTACGAATACCCGGCAAAACCCTTTCTGGTTGACCTGACCTGACCTGACTCGACCTGGCCTAAATGCGTTAAGACATCATCTATGATCATAACTAACATGATATTCGTAATCAGCACCCTAAAAAAACCATAGTAACCACGTTTTACGACGTTCTAACTGGTCCCGATTTTCCCGACTTTTGGGTCATTGACCTGACCTGGAAGGTCAACCGATGACCTAGGACCTTAAAATTGGGTATCATCGGCTTTCTCTTGTCACGGGCAACACGCTCGTTTTTTCCGCGAAGCTCTAGGCCGATCAGGGGCGAAACGGCAAGGGGGGGGGGCCAACGGACCCCCCCCCCCTTATACGTTCGTGGCTGGAAAAACACCAATACGGGCGATGGTTAAGTCCTAATATCACCTCGCTAAGCTTCAATACCATACCGGCCTTCGGGAGGCACCACGCCAGTGCACTCACTGCCCCACACGGGCAACTGTAAAGGCTTCACACTGACCTCTCTTGAGTCTCACACCGGTGCATCTGAGGGTCCCATACCGGCTCATTGCCCACGGCCCGGCCACTCACCGGTGATGCTGAGAGTCCTCACCGGTGACTCTGAGGGTCCTACACTGAAGACTCTGGAAGCCCCCACCAGCTTCTAAGAGCACCACGCGACGCCGGCCTCTGAGGGTATCACGCCAAAACCTCAACGGATCACACACCCGCCTGTGAGAGCACCACGCCGACGCCTCTGAGAACCTCAAAGGGCTTGACCAGTGCATCTCTGAGGGCGTAACACTGGCATTTTAAGGCACTACGCCTGGTCTTTGGGTGCCCAACGCACAAGCCTTCTGAAAGCAGTACGCAACTTTTAAGCAGCCACGCTTAACTCTCAGAGCCCCACACCGGCCTCTGATGGCCCCTAAGCTTTCGAGCCTGCCTAAAGAGAACCCATTCCAGGCGTGAGCCTGCAGGACGGGATCCAGCCAAAGACCTCACCCACTCAAGGGCCCCACAGTAGACCGAGGACTCTTTCAAGTGCTCAGCTTTACTCTTGAGTCTTGCTGCGCGCTCAGGGCACTACTCGTTGGCTCGGAATGTTTACATCAAGCAATCACACAGGGCCATTTCGCGACTTCGATGGTTGTTTGCGATCAAAGCGTCTCACCTGACGCTCTCATGGGCTGAATTCGCATAGGCGAATCCCTTAGACTTATCCAGCCCAAAATGTAACACTTTGTGTTGGGCAGCATACAGAGCCCGCCAAAACGTGCGCACGTCCTTCATTTGCGCACGTTAAGAGTAGCAACCAAGCTGTGATACCTTGCCATGGAATTATGAATCCCCCGGTCCGCACGATGTCACATTGTTCACCTATCGGAGACGTTTCAGCACAATTCGCCAAGTCAATGCGTAGTTATTATATGTAAACAGCAGCAATTTAAGCACCCCTGACTGAGCTATCGCAAATATTCGCCAGGGTTAGGGGCGAAAAACGCCCCCCCCCCCGGGCCAGCGAGGGCTAGCATTCCGGGGAGAGGTGGCACAGCGCCTGACGAGAGCAGCACATACGGCGATGGAGCGTTATAGGGACGGGCGAATCATTAAACGTTTTTTGACGCATTCTGGGAAGGGGAGGCGCGTAAGGGCAGAAAGGCGTCTGGGGACGGGCGGCACGTAGCGGCGGCAAGGTGCCTTGGGAGGGTGGCGCCGACTGCGATAGAGCATTGTGGGGAGTGGCGGCTTGTTGAGGGCGGCGGGGTGTTGTGGCGAGGGGCGGCACATAGTGGGCGCCAAGATACTCTGGGGAGGGCGGCAAGGCGTTTATGGAAGGCGGCACAGACGGTAATAAAGCGTTGTGGGGAGGGGCGGCACATTGGGGGCGGCGGGGTTTGTGGTGAGGGGCGGCACACAGAGGGCGCCAAGGCACTTCGGGGGGTGGGGGCACATATGGCGATATAGAGCATTGGGGAGGGGGGGGGGCGGCTTATTGAGGGCGGCGGGAAGTTGTGGCGAGGGCAGCACATAGAGAGCACCGAGGTACTCTGGGGAGGGCGGCACAGACGGCGATGAGCTATATGCGGAGGGGCGGCACATTGAGTGCGGCGGGGTTCTGTGAGGGGCGGCACATAGAGAGCTCCGAGGAACTTGAGGGGAAGTCGGTGCGGAGGGGCGGAAGGACATCTGGGAGGGGCGGCACCTAGTTATTTTAGTGAGGAGCGGCACGTTGAGGTCAGGCGTATGGTGGACCGAGCAGTGCCGTTTTTTTTTCTTGGTTTTGAAGTCCGCGAGTCCCGCAATTGCAGACTTCCTCTACCGGGGGCGGCATTTCAGCATCCCAAAAATGGGCTGGAATTTCCAGCGTTCCAGCGCGGTGGTTACGCCCATGGGATGGGAGGTGATCGGAATGGGGATGGGTGTGTACTGTGTACGAAATGTGAACATGTCGGGGAGGGGGATTAGGATGACGTGATGATTCTACAAAATTGATTGAGCATCCATATTTGAGTAAGCATGCAATTTTGCGCGTGTTCTTAATCTCTGGTTCAAGTGAGCTTCAAGTGTTCAGGAATACAGAGCATTCAAGTCACTACAGCTAGCCTGTGTTTTTGCACTTCTAGCTGTCTCTTCTAGTCAATGCCTTTACCCCTTCACCAACACACATCTGGTGGCCGGATCGAAAGCAGTTAATCCAGAACAGCCTAAGAGCTAGTCGCTAACTCAGTCCAGACCGGCACCTGAGCAGTAACAGGCCGCACTGTCGGACCGCCTGCAGGGCCCCTCGTCCTCCGTCGCTGTCCAGCCGTCAGCGCGTCTCTCTGCCGTCTTCAGCGGCAGATGCAGATGCAGTGTCGCTGTCCGGATCGATTCTCCGCAGCAGGTCAGACAGCAGCTCCGGCAGCAGCTGATCGGAGCCGCCCTGACAGCTGACAGCCTTCGAGCGCCGTAAAAACAGCAGCGCGGTAGCCAGGCCGGCGTCCGGAGCGATTACCATCACCGTGCAACGAACGAGGAGCGCGCTGTGCCGTCAGCCAGGAGCCCTCAGCTGGCAGCGCGAGCCGTCACCGGGTGATGAGAAATCGCTGATCTCGTCTGAAGCATATCACTGGCATCTCGGATGGTTTAACGATGCCCGGAGTGGGCCGCGCGAGCCGTGGCCCGGCTCCGGCAGGGCATTGTTACGGCTCAGCGGTCGGCGAGTAGGTACCGATCACCGAGCCATCAGTCTATCATTACACCCGTGCGCTTCATGTTAAATTCCCATAAAGATAAGTATTGGAGCGCCGGGGCAAACAGATAATGATGCACCGGCCCGGCCATTAGTGGGCTTTGTGACCGAGAACCGCAGAACGTGGTGTGAAGTGGCCGGTCAGATCGGTGTGAAGGAATGGCGGTAATGATGTGAGGTGGTGAGAAGAAACGGTGAGGTCGACAGGGGGTGGTGAGAAGAGTTGTGGAAACTGTGAACACTAATGGAACGTTGAATGATGGATTAGGAAGATGATGTGCAATGGTTAGTAAGTGCGACTTGCGAGAAACTTTCGGTCTTGCGCTGGAAGACGATAGGTTGAATTTTATGTCAAATGGTAATAGCTTATCATTCGGCATGATCTGTTATAAAAATTCACCTCCTGAGAATGCAGTGCCAGTGGGGTGATCTGTTACTGTCTACGGTGATCAGTTACCGTCCGCAGTCTGCTGTGGTCCGCAACACTCTGCTGTGATTTGTTACACCGTGGTTTGATCTGTTATAGTCCACGAGCTAATATGTTTCAGTCTGTAGTAATCTTATGGATGGACACTTATGGATCCTTCAGGCTGCGGATCAGTAAGGTATAGGTATGTATGTATAGTCGACTACAGAATGATGTTCCACTTTTCACAGGCAATTATTTGCCTGGAGTGGTAGGCTGTGCCGCATCACACGGGCTGAGTTCACAAATTATAGCTTTGTCCCAATGCTCACAATCGATACGCTTAATTGCGTGATAAATGGCACAACTTAGCGCTCCGGTCAACTGATAGCTTCTGAGGAGTGGAAGTAGTGGAACATCATTCTGTAGTCGACTATAGGCACGCTGCTATGGCCCTCTACGCTCAACTGCCATTGGTATTTGGTTGTACTCGAACATCACACACTCTGCTGTGATCAGTTACAGTCTGCTGCCATCAGCTACACTGCTAGGTACGATTGGTTGCACTCTAATTTGTTACACTCTTCAATGCTCAGTTGTATTCTACTCCAATTTGTTACACTCTGCTGTGACCAGCTCGTCCCCCGGGCCCTGCGGCAGTGCGGCGCCTCTCTGTGATGTGACGCCGACATTGGCGGCACCACGCCACCAGTCCTGTTTGTATCATCTCTCTCGACCGATCGGACGGGCCGGCTGGACCGTCATGGGAACGACTTTCCGCCGCAGTGAGCCCGCGCGGCACGTGAATGGCGCTCCGAGTCACGGAACGGCGCACACCCGCCATCTGCCCGCCTAATGGCGGCGAAAACGATCCCGTAATTGATGAGCGTATTTAGCTTTCTATTAATTTTCCATCTTGCTGGTGCCGGCGCGCTATTCAGGCGGCCATCCCTCATCGGGCACAAAGCCGGCGCGTCGGGGTTGGCCGCGCGCGCGTCGCGACTGGCGCGCCGCGCAGAATGGCGCGTCGTTGACGTGCAGCGGCGCGGTGGCGGCCAATGGCGGCGCGTGTTGCAGCGGTGGCTGCAGATGGCCGGCCAGATAGGCGCGCGTCGCCGCCGCCGGCGGCCGGCTATTGTATCCGCGCCGCGCTGACCGCCGCCGCCGCCGCCCGGTGGCTCAGTTCCACTCCTGCACCGCTGATCTCTGAGATTAGCGGACACTGGACAGCGGACACAGCACACCAGTGTTGGCCGTAATTGGGGATATTCGCCGACAAAGGACGACGCGTGCTCCTATTTGCAACATTCACGGTTCATGCACACTGCACACGATAATCAGAGCCTAGCTGCAACGGGGAAGCAAATTCAAACATAAAATTATATTTAGCTGTAAATAAGATGGAAGAGAGAAAAAAGAGGACGCGTGGAAGAGAGCTGAAGAACAGAAGCTGAAGCTACATTCAATCGATGTAGAATATACTTATATCATATAACAGCAGCCCTAGGACGTCTTGGTTGTACGTGCACGTGGTTTATGTGTCAGCGGCTCAGCGCCAATGAGCAGAGGCACACTTTTTATGTTGTTGAGCGCTTGTACCAGGGCACTGAGATATGCAGATTGCAGGCTTTATATTTATGATCTTCCCTCGAAAAATATAGATTACCATCAAAAGATATATTGATAGCTATTAATATTTCGATCACATATCTTCGACGGAATGGATAACAAAAGACAATCATTGTCTTTTGTTATCCATTCTGATGAACAAGACAAAGTCCATAGACAGTCCATTCTGATGTCCATAGACAAAGATGGCCAAATAAAAATGAAAATCATGTGTCCATCTACTTTTTCACCATTCATTCTTCATTTTCACCATTCGGGAATATCATATCTCCTGTAGCTATTTAACGCAACCCAACATAGGTTCCTCAATCATAAATCAATTGAGCACTGTAACGAACCACCGGGACTTTGGTAAAAATACGAGCCTCATCTCGGGACTATGTATATGGGCAGATGAGGCGTTAGTCTTTTTCAGGTCAGGTGATCCTACAGTATGGCTGATAACTATAGCTTTTGAAAATGGATACCTTCAAAAGAGTTTAGTTAAAAATGGATTGATAGTTGAAACGGTTATTTAAATTCCAGACGGAGCACCTAAATAAGGCGTGTCGAAATCCATTTGTATAGATTGGTTACAGATCGACTCGCTAAGTAGCCAATGGCATCACTAAAAATGCCGGCCAGCCACCCCGGCCGCCTCAGTTCGGGCGCGCTCAGACGAGGGGGCCATCTGCTTCCCATCGACCAATGGGCGGTCTCCGAGCAGTAGCTCGAGCGGCACGAGCTCGCGCGCCAGAGGGCGGCGGCCCGCGACGCGCCAAAATAGCCCGGATGCGCGCGCGGCGCCCGCGCAAAAACAGGCCCGGATGCGCTTCGCGAGAATAAATCACCCCTATCGTCCCCCTCTATCACTAAGGCAGCCGGCCGTTGGGCGAACTCGAAAACGCTCCTCCGCCGGCTCGACGCAGAGGCATTTTGGTGACGCGCGTCGCGACGCTCGCGACAGCGGCGGTCGGGACGGTCGGTCGCGGCGGCGCCTGGTCCACAAATGGGTCGGCGCCGGCCGCCGCCTCTGTTTGCGCGCCGGCCTGTCTCGCCGTGTTTGACGTGGCCCGTGCGATACCGGGCATTCCTGTTTGAGCAAACATTTGTGAAGAGGAGCACTTCATTAGCTGTTGTAGGCCATTAACGAGCGCTTGGCCGGCGGGAGGTGCGCCAAGAGGGGAGGGGAGGGGGGCGGTCGGACCGCGACTGAGTGGTGGGCGGACAGGACTCGCAGGACTGATAGATTTGTCGAGAATACATTATCGGTACCAGATTGGTGGATTGGCACAGTGTTCACCAAAACGAGTGCTTGCTAGAGGCAAATTTGGAAATGCTAATGGGCAATGAATGGGCGATTTGAATGAGGGAGGGGGAGAGAAATGAATTAGGGAGGAGAGAGAGAGAGAGAGAGAGAGAGAGAGAGAGAGAGAGAGAGAGAGAGAGAGAGAGAGAGTGAGAGAGAGAGAGAGAGAGAGAGAGAGAGAGAGAGAGAGAGAGAGAGAGAGAGAGAGAGAGAGAGAGAGAGAGAGAGAGAGAGAGAGAGAGAGAGAGAGAGAGAGAGAGAGAGAGAGAGAGAGAGAGAGAGAGAGAGAGAGAGAGAGAGAGAGAGAGAGAGAGAGAGAGAGAGAGAGAGAGAGAGAGAGACCAGTCAGCCATAATCACGTGCATTATGCATCAAAGCTACCCTGCATCCCAACACTATTCGAGCGAAGCATTTCGCCACAATGCACATGCAGGCGACTCCCGTGATGCAGATTGCCGGCCTGTCCGTCTGCGGGTGGCCTGTCGCGTGCACGGGGCCGTTTTCACAGCGGGTCGCGACTGGGAGAGGAGAGGCAAGATGTCTCCGTTAGACAGGCCTGCCGGGAGGTCATTGAAGCTGCCCCGGGCCGAGCGGCCGACCCACGTCCCAGCCCATTACACCGCCGCCTGATTGAGAGATCGGCGCGGCCGGCCAGATGGCGTTTACGGGACCCAGCTCGACGGAGGGTGGCCGCTGAGACTGTGCGCGTCACCGACCGGCACCTGGTCAGCCGGTAATTGAAAGCCATGTACCCTAAATGCGAGCGGGCGCTGATCTGGAGCGCAGCGGCGCCCGCCGCCGCGGCACCCAGCGGACCCGCCGGCCGACACGAGAAATGGCTTAGCCTTTATGGGCCCTGATGAGGATTAGAGGGCCGATATTAGAGCTCAGTCGGACACATACGTGTTTATTGCCTTTATTGGCCGTATCGCAGCGGGGGCGCGCCGCTGCTATGATTGAAATGAATATGAAGCCTGATATAAACAAACGGCGATTTGGCCGCAGCGGTGCCGGCGGGCCGGCCGGTAAATTTTCATCAGCTTGAGCTGCCTGGTGAGGGCGGCCGGTGTGGACGGACGGGCTCGGTGCGGCCGTCAGCGCGCCGCACCGGCCGTAACTCGGCCGACCAGCAGGCGTGCTCCTGTCGGCGATCAGCAGCCAGATATGGCCGGCAGCGACATCCGTTTTAGCGGCCACAACGAGCTCGGCCACAGGAGGCCCGCATCGATCGGCCTTCACGCGTGATAGACGAACAAATCAACAACTAGTAATTAACGCGCAGGTCTAGTCAGGCAGCGCATTTATGTTTTTGTGGCTTATACATTCAGCAGAATATTGTTTATTTGGTTTGAAGCCGGTCAATCATTTTTTTTTTAAGGTACACCGAGCGAAATAAGTTATTGGGCCATTGTCGGTACTCCATTAGTCGGTTTTGATGTAATATAATCTGGAATTCAATGGACGCGGTCAATACTTAAATGAGGATTAGAGGGCCACGTGCGAGAAATCACACGGTGAATAAAGGCTTTGTTGATGAATGTTGGGGGATGTAATTGCGTTTCATTCATAACTTTCAAAAAATAAATTTTCTTCTCCCAAGCAGAAAATCCTATCTCTTGACATTTTATTCCCCATTGTTAAATAATGCATTATCCTCATTTCAGTCAATTCGTCTCCCACAAATGTCACGATTCTGTCATCTTTGCAAAACAATTTCCGAGGTTAGTTTTATCGCAACTTTTCTGGATCATCACTAATTCGTTAATTTCCGCTCCGCTCTCAGAAAGCTAATCTCACTCACGCCAAATTTGGTACGTAATATCCGGTCCAGAAACGAGACCAATCATATTTTTCAGAGATATAACTGGGAAACTGTCTCCTTTGTCCGTCTGGCCGGTCGTATTTCCAGCGGCCGTCGGTGAAAAGCGGGGCTGTTGTGGAGATGGACGACCAAGATGAAGACCTCAGAGGCGGCCGGGACAGTCGGACGGTTGGGCGACGCCTACTGCGGGGCGACGGAGGTGCGGCGGTAGGTATGTCGTATTTAAACAAAGCAAAACATGCAATATATGCAAATTAACGAGAAAACAAAAAGTGTCAGGAAAGGTTTACGTATTTAGAGTTAAAAAATATATTTAAAAAAAATATATTAAAAAACATATTTCAAAACAAAGCAAAACATGCAACATATGAAAATTAACGAGAAAACAAAATGTGTCAGGAAAGGTTTACGTATTTAGAGCTAAAAAAAAATATCTTTTTTTGTAGTGAGAAAATAGTCGAATCGGCACTCGCAGGCTTTGACGATCGCTGAAAAAATGAAAAGTCGCCAGAGCAGTAGCACCAAACAAAAGCAACAACGAACATAATAAACAAACAAATTTCCGTTAAAATGAAAATTAGGGAAAACACGGTTGAAAAAATGAGACTCGACCAAGCGTATGAGCGGGCTCATACGCTTACATCACGGCTATTCCTCGAGCGACTCTGTGCTTCAGTCTGCTGTCGACACTCCCGCACTGTGGCAGGATCCTTGGCCGGATCGGTCTTCTCCCAGTGGACCGCAGGGAGGCCGGGCACGTGGAGAGGCGGTCGGCCCATCACGAGCGATCGCTCCCCGGACGATAATGCCATGAATAACGACACCGTCGGCGCCGCGGACCGCGCGGCACGTGCCACAGCGCCGCTCCCCGCTACACAGATTTAGCGTAATAGATTTACGTGCAAATAATATGATAAACTTATTGTTCCGATCGTATCGCAACATTCAATTTACCGCACAAAGGGGAGCCGAGCGGCGATCGGCGCGCAGATCGGCCGCCGAGGGGCGCGTCGGAACCGACCCCGGCCGTCGGAGTCGACGCGCCGCCGCGCCGCCGATGGAGACATCCCTGATGGGCACATTATGGCGCGGATATTGAATGGGCGGCATATGTTTTATCGCCAATCTAATGGCCGCGCGGGGGCGCCGGCCGCCGCCGGTGGGCAAACAAAACACCCCAGTTATGTAAAATTAATGCGATGAAGTTTTTGTGGGATTGACTGTAAGCGCGTGTATTTATTTCCCTGACAAAGATTGGCTTTATTGTTGACTACCAACGCGCCCTAAACGAGGATTCCTCCCTGGGCGCTCTTTTCATCAGCGCAACTTCTTTGTCCCTCCAAACTGCTGGCGCCCTGATCTTTACTGCCAGTTCAGCCCAGAAAGTCGTCTGTTTTAACAATTTAGCCTGCTCTTTCAGTGCTGACAAATGAAGTCGTTTTTATCCCGGTCTCGTCGGCCTGAGCTCCATCCAATTTTCTTCCAATTCCGGCCGAAGACGTCGCGATGCCTCTCGTCCGCCATTTCTCGGGCATTTCGCGCCATTTCTGGGCGCTATCATCTGTTCGAGCTAACTTTGTAGCGCCATAATAGATGATGGGTCTTATCAGAAAATGAGTCATTGGTAGCGATTTATAAAAGCAGAATAGAAATTCATTATTGGCTGATGGGCCTCGGGGGGCGCGCTGGCGCGGAATAACGGGGGCGGATCGCTCCTTGCAGCAGATAAGGGGTCGTCCCGACGGGGTAATGGCTGGCCGATGATGATGGCAGTGTCACTGACGACGGAGGCCACTGGCGGGTCATCGGCACCGGCAGCCATCAGCGGCGGGGAGGGGTACCCCTCCCCCCTCAGACGGGTGCGGCACGGCCCGATATACCGGCGCGGATCTAGGGGAGGGGATAAACGGATACAGTACGGGAAGATATAGGCGCAGGCTTACGGGCCCAATACTCTGGTAAAGACACGCGCAGGAATATGAATGCAGGCCGGATATGGATAAAACGGATACGGATGGGGAGACGGACACAGCCGAGACTTCGTTAGGGATCAACAACGCCCACTGCATAGTGCAAAGTCATCGTCAGATATCAAAAACTATAACACCAGAGACCAGAAACCAAGCTTAGTCGCTTGACACAACCAGCCAGCTCCTTCGCCCCCAGCCTACACGGTCTAGGGGGCGGCAACTCACCAGTCACCTAGGGCACCACCCACTGTATCCCGTCCTCCAGACCGACCCTCCTGCGCGGGAGGAGGCCCTCGGGCCGTCACGACAGACCTCCAGCACACCCGATAATGAGCGCCACACACAGACACCCAAACAGGCCGCCGGCGTTTGACACCCATTGTGGCCCAATTACGGGACCGGCCAGGTGTCAGGCGGGCCACCGGACGCGCCAGCCGACGCAAAAAGCCGCGCCGGATTCGCCCAGAGTCGCCGGCCGGGCTCATTTACCGCCCAGCTACCATTAATTAATTCAACATTATCACCAGTTAGTATTATTATTGCATTAGGTTTCTATCTCCTAATTAGGGATAGTAAAAGCCGTCGACTACTGCTGTTTTCGGAATTAATTACGTCAGGAGCGGCGGGTGTGGGCAAAAAGCTGCGTCGGGGTGGTCCCGGTGTATTCGCCGCCAGTGCGCCATCGCCGCCGCCGGTGCGCCATCAGTGCAGCGCTCAGTCTGACTGGCACTAATGAAACGCGGCATGTACTGACCACCGCGATGAACGGGTTCTGCTGGCTGCTCAGTGCCGAAGTGAGGGCTGTGGAGGCGCGGAGGAGCGGCCCGCCCTGGCCGGAGGGGATGGATCGGGTGGGGGAGGATCACCCGGCCAGAGATCAGCCGATCAAGGATCACCCACGTGAGGGAGACTCACCCGTTCGCAGGCCCTCACGCTACGTTCTCGTCCAGTGGAACGGCAGTTGATGATTTAATCTGTGGAGACACACAGGAGAGAGAACATCTGAAATATGGAACGCGATAATGGAGAACAGTGTGATCGAAAGTAATGACGTAGACCGCATAGCTCAGCATTTTCCAGCAATTATGCGACCTAGCATGGTAAAAACGTAGGTAAGACATAAAATAAGATGCTAGTAGAACGTTAAAATTATGTATACCACTGAACGCTCAAACATTAATGTGGGGCACTGCTGCACACCACAAGGGAAAACAACGATAGAAAAGCATGTAAATATAAGAAAGAAAAGCATATCATGCATAGCATCAATATCATGACTAGCTCTTTTATGAATCCAATGTCAAAATAGCATTCTATTCATTCTCATACATTCAAAAAAGGCTATCAATTAAGCACCTTAGTGACAGACATGCATCCATAACCCATCTGTCAACAAACAATATAAATGCCGTGCTATCAATCACAGTCACAATGGTATTTCATTCTATAGTGCTCGAGTTATATCACATTGGAAGTTGACAGATGGCCCGCTGGGTTGACATTAATTAACTATGATCATTGACCACCTTATTGTCAATACAACTAAAACAAGCGTCACACTAATGCAACAACGCTCGTTTAACGCTGACTCATGGTTTGGTGTTTTTACTCATCACTTCAATAACCAATATGCCTGTAATCAATACCAACACATAAAAAATAGCGCATCAGATGCCTATCTGGCGTCCCTTTCACCGTAAGTACCATGCACCGTGAGTAAAAGTTCAAAGTGCTCGATCCACTCCGGCCCTACCCTCCCTTCTGTCCCAGTAAATACTACTGAGGTCGGACCGATGCCCGGCGCTCGCCCATCGGCCCCATCTCCGAACGCGGCCCACAAAGACTACGTAGGTGTCCTGCATAAACCCGGCTCCTTGACAAAACAAAAGCCAGGAATGGCAAACACTTGCGATGGTCGTGGGATAAAATGTCTGCCGGTAAAAACGGTCAGAAAAAGGCGGCGCGCTACAGAGGGCCGTCGCAGCGGGACCTCCGCGCGGGGACTACCTCCTGTCAGAAATTAAAGGGGTTCATTAGTGGCAATTATTCGTCGGAGCAGCACGCGTCTCCCGGCTGTCGACTGCCTGCTGGCCTGAGTCGGATCGGCCCGCCCGGCCGCCCGAGAGACGGACAGACATTCCTGACTGGGCGGTGGAGAGACTGGCTAGGCGGTGGAGAGACTGGCTAGGCGGTGGGGAGAGACCACACTGAAAAAAATAATGGCACCTAAAAGGGGTGTTTTTTGAAGCGTACCAAAAACGCGCAATTTTCTGGAGTCCGATTACACTCGGAATCAGACACTTTCTAGGGTATTATGACACTGGTTGAGGGTGTATTTTTATACCGTACGGCGTCAAATGATTCCCGGAATCATACGCCTTATGGAATAAAAATACACCCCAAATCAGAGTCATAATACTCTAGGAAGTGTCTGATTCCGGGTGTAATCTGACTCCTGGAAACTGCGCGTTTTTGGTACGCTTCAAAAAACACCCTTTTTAGGTGTCACTTCAGGGAGTAATCAGATTTTGAGGGTGTATTTTGATCCCACACGGTGTATGATTCCGGGAATCATTTGACGACATGTGGTATAAAATACACTCCCAACCAGAGTCAGATTACCTCGGGGGGTGTCTGATTCCGGGTGTATTCGGACTCCTGGAAACTGCGCGTTTTTGGTACGCTTAAAAAACACCCCTCGTAGGTGTCACCTCAACGGTGTCAAATGACTCTTGGGATGGGTTTTCTATACCGGCTCAGAGCCTGTTCCTGTTAGCGTCATACATCAGCTAATATCAATATTACCGGTTCTATTGGTCTCCTATATAACCGGTCTATATACCGGTAATATTCGAGTGCGGTGATTGGGTTGTGTGCAGGGGTGAGGGATGCACTCGAACCGAGCTGCGGCGTTGGTATAAAGGGTATATTCATCGCATCAGAAAAACAGGTCGCCTGGGCCCTTATCTTGAGACCAATAGTATGGTACGGGGACCCGCAGTTGCTACTGTACACGAACCCTAACTCTAGCCGTCTGTCCTGTCCAGTAACGACCGATAACATTGATATCGACTGTCGGTCCGTGTACAAGAGCAGCTGAGGTTTTCTGTGCGTGCCCTCTGACAGCTTTTCGTTGTTCCCTGTGAGGGTGCTGGGACAATTTACTCAGGGTCGCTGTACAGTAGCAACTGCGGGTCCCCGTACAACTAACCAACATACCCATGGGTATGTTCTGCTTCTGAAGCTTATAGGAACGATTAGCCAGACTGCAACGATACTTTAAATGTAGCTTACATGTGTCTTCACCCTTGCAGCTACAATTTTATCTATTGACGATGACGTCTTCTTTTCAATCAGTCTTTATACCAGATATTGTCAAATGATTCTCGGAATCATACACCTTATGGGATCAAAATACACTCTCAAACAGAGTCATAATTGCAGTTGTTAACCACGTGACGCAAATAACAATACATGCATGTCATTCTTTATTTTATATGCAACAATAAATTCCAAAACATTTGGGCACGAAATGTATGGCGAAATCTAATGAAAACTTATCGTAAGGCTCATGGGTCCGTGACTCCATTCACCGTAAGGAATTACTCACATTTCAACAATGTCAATGTTCCATCAACCGGTGATTATTGCTTCTTACTTAGGTAGAGTTATTCTGCTGCTTAATGACATAAAAACTTACCTCCGTCTCCATGGGGCGTTGCTATCTTGTCCTACTTCAAAATTTCGCCGAGTGCAGGGCGCCTCGTTATTTAAATACGCATGTTGAGCAAACTACAAATAAAATCTGAAGTCTATCGTTAAAGCACTATCACTTGAAGTAAATCTACACTTTAAACAACGTTTGGCGACATTACAAGCGCGTTAATTCAAATAAGTTCCTCTCCCCGCTCACACCCAGGGGCCCGGGAACGATTTTCAAGTTGGGGGGGGGGGGGCGAGCCTAAAATGCCTGACATGATGCATATGAAGCAGTGGCTTAGTTAGGGGTCTAAGGGGACACGTACCCCCCCCCCCCCACCCCCCACCCATCGGGTTGAAAGGGACCCTCGGGTCCGAGAGGACCTGCGGTGCCATTTGACCGCTGAGGGTTAACGATGGCCAAATTTCGACTCAGAATGGCCTCATAGGTCTCGTTAAAGACCTTATGGGCCCTAAATAACCACACTAAAATCTCAACAAGGGCCCCACGCCGGCTTCTGAGGGAATCTTGCAGATTTTAAGGGCCCCTCGGTGGTCTCCAAAGGCCCGTTACTGGCCTCTGAGAGTTCTTACCGGCCTATGAGGGGCCAGTTCTAGGGGCATTTCCCGCCTGTGATGGTCACACACTTATTTTTCCGAGGGTCCCATAACGGCAACTGTGGGGGCCCTCATCGGCGCCTATGAGGGCCCACACCGGTGTCTCTGAGCGTTTCACACCCCCAACTCTGAGTGCCTATACCAGTGCCTTTTAAAGCCCTATATCGGCGGCTCTGAGGACCCAACAGTCAACACCTGCGCATCTAAAGGCCACCCACTGGAAACTTTTGAGGGCCCCACACCGGTGACTCTGAGCCCTGAAGGCCCCACCGGCGTCTGACAGTACCATGCCGGTCTCTAAGGACCCCACAAGACTTCTTGTGCCGGCCTAAGGGCCCCGTGCCGGTCACTGAGAACCCTCTGTTGGTTTGTAGAGGGTTCGCGTCAGCAGCTCTAAAGACCCTACAGCCGTCTGTAACGGCTCCACACCAGCGTCTATGAGATCCCAGAGCAACGCCTGTAAGGACCCTCACCGGCGCCTCTGAGAGAATCACACTAGCACCTCTGTGCGCCCGAACCGGCACCTGCATGGCGGCCCATACCAATGACTCTAAAGGCCCCTTACCGGCGGCTCTGAGGGCCCTATACGCCGGTGATTCTGAGGGTGCTACCGATATCCAAATGCATCAGACAAGCCCTTAGTGTCGCTGAGCTTTAATCCCATAGATACCGGCCTTCCGAGGGCGCCACGTCAGTGCACTCATTGCCCCACACCCCTCCCTCACACTCGGAGCGGGTAAACTGTGTTATACCTATATTATAGCAACGATTTTACCACCGTTGTACGTTATATATTTCTCAAAGTTTTCTCAAAATGGTCTAGTATAAAATCTGGCCTGCCAAACTCATGGCCAAGGCCAGGCCCAAACCAAAGCGGGGTGACAATAGCAGATGTTGTGAAATCGATACTGTATCAGCAGAAACCATTCAGATGGCTAGAAAAATGCCGTGTGATGATGTTTAGATGGAAAACAAGAAGGAAAGAAGTCCGGAAAAGGGAAGAAAGATCCTTTCACGCTGCCTCAATGTTGAGGGGGCGGCGCCCCCTCGGCTCTCAAGTTGGGGGGGCAAGCGCCCCCGCTGCCCCCCCTGTTCCCGGGTCTATGCTCACACCACACGCACCCACGTGGGCACACTTCCGGCAACTGAAGTCAACGGCTTTCCTAACGGTTTTCCTGCAAGGTCGAGCTATTTCATCTTCGTGGCGGACCGGCATGGCTAGAACACAAATGACGTCACACGACAATGCAGCTTGCTGATTGGCCGGGCATTGACTCAAACCACTGGACCTGAGCTGTGGTTCGCACCAGGGTTACAGAGTCAGAGTCAGAGTTGGGTGGAGTTGACAGTTGTGGCCGGAGTCAGAGTCGGAGTAGACTTTGGAAGCCGGTACTGGAGTCGGAGTCTGAGTCACCGAAAATCAATTGATACCGCAGCGTATCCGGACAAATCTTTGCATGGCATTTCTTCGTCGCGCAATTCTTCGTCCGCAAAACTTCGTCCGCTCATTTCTTCGTCTCCGCCTTTCTTCGTCTTGCATTTCTTCGTCCGCGCATTTCTTCGTCTCGCATTTCTTCGTCTCGCATTTCTTCGTCTCCGCATTTCTTCGTCCGCGCATTTCTTTGTCTCGCATTTCTTCGTCTCGCATTTCTTCGTTTCGTATTTCTTCGTCTCGCATTTCTTCGTCTCGCATTTCTTCGTCTCGCATTTCTTCGCCTCGCATGTCTTCGTCTTGCATGTCTTCGTCTTGCATGTCTTCGTCTTGCATGTCTTCGTCTTGCATGTCTTCGTCTCGCATTTCTTCGTCTCGCATTTCTTTGTCTCCGTATTTTTTCGTCTCGCATTTCTTCGTCCGCACATTTCTTCGTCTCCGCATTTCTTCGTCTCGCATTTTTCCACAAATCTTCGTCCGCAAATTGACAGTGCAGCCTGCTGATGGGGCTATTGCCTATTTCATCTTCGTAGCGGACCAGCCATGGCTAGCACCAAACATGTGCATGGATCCGAGCGATGGATCTATGATCTCAGTGGATCTCGAAGCAAACTGCAGGTAACAGGTTAGAATCTATGATCCCATCGGAACCGTCGTGAAAAACTCATCTTGGATCTATGATCTCATACGATCTGACGATAAATCAAGAACATGGATCTATGATCTGAGTGGATCCCACCATGCACAACATTTGAAACCATGTTTTAACCCGCGCCCGGCTGGGGGTCCTGGATTTCCACGCCCTGCTGGGGGGGGGGGTGTTTGAACACCCCCCCTTGTAACTCGGCTCCTGGGCCACGTAGCGATACGCGGAAGGCGGCGTTCGAAAGAGCGTCAAAAATAATGACGAAATCACTTCGGTCAATTTTTTGGTCAGGTCAAAGGTCAGGTCACCAGAGGTCATTGAAGGCAAAATTTCGCCGATTTCCAGGTCGAATGTCGAAAATTTCCAAGAAGCCAACGCATAACTCGAGAACCAATAGAGCTACAGCGCCGCGGAAAAGCGCATTCGATAGCCCTATTGAAGCCCTTTCTGAGAAATTCTCTCAGATTTGACCTAACGTCAACGGTTTTGCCTGCAGGGGGCAAAAATTGCAAAAATAGCCGATTTTTTCGGAAACAGTTTTTCTGCATTAACTTTTGACCCAAGCCTTGTACGAGCTTACTTTTACCGGCATTGTGTTCCTCTCGTCAAGACGCATCGAATGAACTATAAGTTGACCTTGTAAGATCAACTTGAAAATTTGACCTCAGGTCAAGGTCATGACCTGACCGGAAAGGGTCATGTTGCATATCAGTCGATCCGTATCGTCGAGCTGAACACATCTAAGGCGTTTTCATCGCTCTAGCATGCCTCTATCAAAAGTTATTTGCGAAAAACTGTTAAATACCATTCGTGACCTAAGATGACCTCAGGGCATAAACAAGGGTCACGGACACCATTTTCATGTTCAGTGTGTCTAAACCACTTGTAATTCGGTGTTTGGGAGTGTTTATAATGTCTTTTGTCCAAAAGAGGCGCATTTCAATTTTCTCCCATTGACTTATAATGGGGAGGTCGCAAAATTGACCTGACCTTAGGTCATCGATATCAAAATTCTGAGATATACATTTTGTACATGCTATTGCTCTTAGCAATCGCTGAAAGTTTCAAAGCGATCGGTCACTCGGTGTAGCTATGACAGACATTGAAACTTTTTATGAGGTGAGGTCACTTCAAGTGACCTGGTGACCTGACCTTAATGACCTTGGTCTGAAATTTTCACAACTTGTGTAGAATTGATGTGCGATAAGGTGTACCAAAAACGGCGGCGCTCCGCGCCGCCGTTTTTGAGATATTCGCGAAAAACCACAAGGGGGGGTGTTCAAACACCCCCCCCCCCAGCAGGGCGCGGGTTAACCCTATTCCTGGCGGGGGGGGCCTCAGGAGCCCCCCCCCTGAGGTTTTTTGGTTATTTCTCCCAAACGCGTTGAGCTAGGAAGCTCAAATTTTCTGACTTTTCCTATAAGGCTTCTACGCAACATGTCTGAAAATTTTGAGTTGATCTGACCTCAGGTCAGGTCACCAGAGGCGGTTTGGTGACCCTACCTCAGAAAAGTTTGCAATCACGCCAGAGCTAGAGTTTTTGACCGATCAATTTCTTCTGTTCAGGCTTTAGTTAGGGTACCAGTATGTGCAATTTGTATATCTCGGAATTTTGATATCGGTGACCTAAGGTCAGGTCAGTTTCGCGACCTCCCCATTATAAGTCAATGGGGGAAAAATCAACTCCCTGTTTTTACCACTAAAACGGGTCGGAATGGCCCCATATACCATACATGACTTCATATACGATCAACCTTCACTACCTTGAGGTCTGTTTTGCTGTTGGGCAGCTGTGAGGTCATGTGACGTCATCAAAGGTCACCAAAGGTTTTTGGCCAATAACTCCGTACAGGAACAAGATACAGACGCGTGGATGGTCTCATTGTGTTCAGATCGTCAAGACGCATCGAATGATATACATGATGACCTCGAGGTCACGTGACCTGAGGTCAACCTTTGACCTTGACCTTTCGAGGTCAACATATAAATCATTCGATGCGGATGGACGAGAGGATCACGATGATGCCCTTAGTTTGTTCCTATCTTGACTAATTCGAAAGTTATTCGAGAAAAACTCTCTCCATATCTAGCGCCGCCATTTTGACTTTTTCGACCCCTGTGACGTCATCTTTGACCTGACCTGAAAATGACCTTAGTAAAAATTGTAGACCTTGTCCATGCGTATCCGATGCCGTTTACCGCTTGTCGCTATCTTGCTTCGTTCTCGAGATCTCAGGGGGGGCCGAATCGCCCCCCCCCCCCGCCAGTTTCTTGTCCCGGCGGAGCCCGCCAGGAATAGGGTTAAAGGGTTTCTGTGTCAATAAGTGCCACAAAACTATGGATTATGACGTGCGAGCACATAAAATCACTCAAACAGAACGGTTATGCGTTGCAACAAGTGTTTTTTTTATTTCTGTGCTGACAAAAAATAAGTGAGGATCTATGATCTCACAGGATCTCAAGCAAAAAATGAGACTCGAATCTGTGATCCCTACGGATCTCTCGATAAATTTGAGAGCTGGATCTATCGGTTCCCCCCTTAACCCTATTAGTGGCAGGGGGGGGGGGTTGTTTTTATCCACCCCTCAGGTTTTTCGGGAATATCTCCGAAACCGCCGAAGCTACGATGCTGAAATTTTCTGACTTTTCCTAAAACTAAATTGGGCACATTCCCTGAAAATTTCAAGTTCATAAGTTTACCAGGGGCGGCTCCAGAGCACTGGGAATTGGGGGGTCCTATTCGTGAAGCGAGTCATTTGGGCGAAGATCACGATGCTGCACCAGTTTTACGAACAGTGAATGAAAGGTATCATGTGATAACATATACAGTTATTGTGCATCCTCTTTTGACACGTTTTTGCTATAATAGGCGGATCCAGGCGTCCAAAAAGGGGGGTTATGTTTTACCTCCCAACATAGGTGCCCTGACACCGCCTATGCATGACCAATACAATTGTAGTCGTTCTCTCACAAGAAAATTGTAACATAACAAGACCATTACCACCCTTTTTGGAAACAGTACCAACAAAAACCTTATTTACTATACTTTTTGTGTACCCCCAATCTCAATGATCTGTATCCGCCTATGATTTTTGAAAATGCATATTTTTAGGATCCATGTGAATTCCTGGTTCATTTTCTATCGATCAGCAAAAGTTGCGTTAAGATTAGTTCAGAAACCTGGCCGTGATAAACAGTCTAAAATGTATCTGCAATTTGCCCGTTTTTACCCCCCTCTACCCCCCTATTGACATTTTTTCAATTTTTATTTTTTAGAAATGTAGATCACGTTGAGCGAAATCGAATGCCGTTTGAATTTTGAAAATCGGCCCGTTAGATCTCGAGATATCAAGGGGGGGTCGTAAACAGCCCACTGCCACTAATAGGGTTAATTGAAGATGTTCCGCCGCTATACTGCTATCATGAACCCTATGGGTGTCATTTCACTCAGTTGAGCGTTTTCGTAATCCGTGACTCGCTTATTAGGTGTAATTTGACCCTCAGTGGTGCCATAACATTTCCGGTGTCATTTGAACCCAATGGGGCTCAAATGACACCGGAATATTATGACACTACCCAGGGTCAAATTACACTCAATAAGTCATTTGTACGGAATATTATGACACCACTGAGGATCAAATTACACCTAATAAGGGAGTCGTGGATTGCGAAAACGCTCAACTGTGTGAAATGACACCTATAGGATATAAAAACTCCTCATGATAGCGTCAAAAACGCTTAGATGTGTCATTTTACACTGACACCTTGCAGGATCTTTTGACACGACACCTAAAATGGGAGTCAAAATTTTAGGAATCAAATGACCCTTGGGTATGTGATTCTGACCGAGATCAATTTACACTAAAAAACGGTGTATGGACACCGTTTTTCAGAATCGGATTACACCATGGGTGTCAGTTGATTCCCAAAAAGGGGATCGTGATTCCCGGGGGGAGTAATTATTTTTCTCCGTGCAGGGAGGTGGGTGGACGCTTACAGTGGGCGGTGGGCGCAGACAGCCCGCTGGGCCCACCAAAGAAGGCCCAGTGCAGTGGGTGTGGTAGACAGACACCCAGGTGGCCACATAAGACAGCCGAACTCCTTACCTGATGAAAATATTTGGGCCACGTCAAGGTCTAGGAGTGACTCTGATCGACTGACTGCTTTTGATCAGCCGATACAGCTCAATACATGAATTTCAAGATGCATTTTCCTAATTATTCTGCGGTTCATTTCTGAGTCTGTTCGACTCTCTACTGGCTCCTCTTTGACTCCTGACGATTCTCCGACTCGCCACTAACTACTCTCTCAGTAGATCTGCGCTGGTCCAAATGCGGCCATCGTGACGCGATGGCGGCCATCTCGGGTGGCGCCAGCCGCCTCCAAATTTGTATTCTCAGCGTTTTCAACCGAAACTGCTGCAATTTACTTATCTTAATTGAGAGAACGAGCAATATCCCGGGTGTCTGCCGGCTTTGAGACGCTGCCTCTCCGCGCCGCCGGCGGCTGCAATTTTCCCGGGAGTAATTACGACGGCCGATGGCGAGACATTTGGCCGTAATTTGGGAGGAAGATGGAGGCGCCGATTAACGCCCGGCCGGAACGGCGGCGGCATCATTCTAATTAGGTGCGCCGGACGGACAAACTGGTCGGCCCCAGTGCACCCACGGCACGCATTCCTGTGCGCGAGACGGCATCGGCATCCGTGACGGGAGGCGACCGGCGAGCCAAGGAAGAAAGACGTGCAGAGACGCACAGAGACAGATGAGACAGAAAAGGTCTCTACTTTCTGGTTCGTATTTAGTTCGGCATGCTTCCGTCGGCCACGCCAGCGTCGAGTATGAGGGTTAAAATGATTTTATGATGGATTGTAGTGATCGCCACAACTTTGCCGTGAGAGCAGCTTTATATTTAGTGGTCTTGCTATTTTACTCTTTTCACACGTTTTTCACTGATCACTCTGTCCCGCAAAGCTTGGCATAAAATAGGTGCAATTTATTTTAAAACATAAACGCAAATAAAATGTTTCTGTTCACTATCAAATATGCATAAAGTACAAGACATGATAAAAAGAGTATCCAGCCCACTTTTTCGCGTATGACACACCGAACCACCGTCACACGCGCGCGATGACACCCTGGTGTGTTTACACCGCTCGTGTCCAGACGCGACCTGCAGCGATGACCAGCCGGGTGGTCGGGGCACAGCCGTCATCGCACAGAAGGCCCCGGCAGACGCGGCCGGAAGTTTGGATGACGGATAGATTATACAGCGAAGATACGCAGAGCGCACTCACAGCGGCGGCGTGGAGATGGAGTGGGTGGAGGACGGGTCGGTAGCGCATGTGGTGGATCAGTTGGGAACGATGACATCCGTTGAGATGATATCATTTACACGCAAAGCAAATAAATAATCGATAGTGTAGTAACCGAAGATGGAAGCTTACCTATCGTAAGCTTGGAGGGCTTGGATAGTCCATACATATTAGCATGAACGCGATATTGGTGAGCCGTTCATTACATGATAAATTGTTTCAGCGCGACTTTCTGCTATCAGGTGACTTAACCATGTGGAGATGGCCCTGTGTGTGACTTAACCCGCGCACCGACGGGGGCCTGCGCCAACTTAGTACCGACGGGGGGGGGGGGGGGCGGATGACCGCCCCCCCTGAGATCTCGAGAACGAAGCAAGATAGCGACAAGCGGTAAACGGCATCGGATACGCACGGTCAAGATCTACAATTTTTACTAAGGTCATTTTCAGGTCAGGTCAAAGATGACGTCACAGGGGTCGAAAAAGTCAAAATGGCGGCGCTGAATATGGAGAGAGTTTTTCTCGAATAACTTTCGAATTAGTCAAGATAGGAACAAACTAAGGGCATCATCGTGATCCTCTTGTCAATCCGCATCGAATGATATATATGTTGACCTCGAAAGGTCAAGGTCAAAGGTTGACCTCAGGTCACGTGACCTCGAGGTCATCATGTATATCATTCGATGCGTCTTGACGAGCTGAACACAATGAGACCATCCACGCGTCTGTATCTTGTTCCTGTACGGAGTTATTGGCCAAAAACCTTTGGTGACCTTTGATGACGTCACATGACCTCACAGCTGCCCAACAGCAAAACATACCTCAAGGTAGTGAAGGTTGATCGTATATGAAGTCATGTATGGTATATGGGGTCATTCCGACCCGTTTTAGTGGTAAAAACAGGGAGTTGATTTTTCCCCCATTGACTTATAATGGGGAGGTCGCGAAATTGACCTGACCTTAGGTCACCGATATCAAAATTCCGAGATATACAAATTGTAGCTACTAATGACCTAATAACATCCTGCGACTTTCAAAGGCCTCCGACATCTACTGTAGCTCTGGCACGGTGACAAAGTTGCAAAAAAGTGACTTGAGGTTGGGTCATTCAAAGTGACCTGGTGACCTGACCTTGAAAGGTAGGAGGTTCAAACTTGCACACCATGTGTAAAATTGATAAGGGAATAGTCATACCAAATTTCGCGGCGCTACGCGCCGCGGTTTTCCCGCTATTCGCGAAAAACCTCAGGGGGGGGGCGGATATCCGCCCCCCCCGTCGGTGCGCGGGTTAATGAAGGTGACAGGTCAGACTCGTGACGGCCAGACCCGCGATCTGTCAAGCATACATCAAACACCTTTCCGGCCCCTGCAACACATGGCATAATGCAAGTCTCTCCTCCTTAACCCTCGCCCATGTAGGGGGGGGGGGGGTTGGTGCAACCCCCCCTGAGGTTTTTCGAAAATAGTGCAAAAACGGCGACGCGCAGCGCCGCCAAATTTTGGGTACCTTATGGGGCAAACCTTGCGCATCTTTTGATAAAAAATTTTTGACCGGGTCATGTCAGGTCACGGAGTTATGACGTCACAAAGGGAACAGCCTCCGGCCGGATTTTCACAAACTGAGTGCCAACGCCCGAGGTTTCCTGCCGGTGGTACGGACATCGGTTGATGGATCGTGATGAAACTTCCCATGCATGTTGGGGCAAGTATTGGCTATCATATGGTATAAGAAACTTGACCGGGTCAGGTCAGGTCACGGAGCTATGACGTCACAAGAGGAACAGCGTCCGGTACTATTTTTGAAAAGCGCCCGAACCACTATTTTGCTAATTCTTGTCACCTCAATGGGAATATGCAGCAATATTAGCTTCTATAGGGAGCAAATGGACATCCCAAATCCAAAAATGTAATCAGATTTCAAAAATTTAAATTTTGATTTTTCGAATTTCTGCCGCCGACTGTGACCTTGCCGACTTCCGGCGCTCCCAACGCGCCATTTTTAGAGCTAGGGAAACGAAATACATACCAAACGATAGAGAATTGATCAAGGAACACGATAGTGAAGGTTTCAAGTCGATATCTCCCACCGTTTTGCCGCAATCGCCGCGGAAAATTTGAAAAAGTCTATTTTTCCGAAAATTTGACCTTTGACCGGTCAAAAGTAGGTCAAATGTTGACCTAGGACCAAAAAATATACCACCAATCGCGAGATCTCGGCGAGAGCAATCCGTTGATCTTTTCCGCTAAGCTCTACAACGCTCCGTTTTCAAACGCCAAGGGGGGGGGGTCGCACCAACCCCCCCCCCCTGCATGGGCGAAGGTGGCAGATCGCCGTTTACGGGCGAGGGTTAAAACACGGCTGGAGACTTCCAGTTTGCGGGTAACTCGCGTTTATTTTGGTGGCTAACTTCCTTACACGCGTGTAGCTGCCCACCAACTTTTACCCGGGGATTTCCATCCGCGGTTAACTGGTGGGTAGCTACACGCGTGTAAATATTTAAATGCCGACTTACACGCGAGTTTAAAGGGCTTCCCGATCAGCTGATCGGGATGCGGCGATCAGCTGGTCCAATGAACAAGTGCGTAATTCCGTTATTTATGGGACCGGTGGCCCTCAATCAGCGTTTTTACACATGCAATGAGTACAACCGTAACAATGGGATGTGGTGATGCATTAACCTAACCAGAACAGCGTTTGAAGCCGTGCCAATCAGCATCAATATTGCTAATCGCCTTGTGTTATTTCACTCTGTATGGCCGACCGCCAGTCTACTGCATGATCTTGCAACAGCCGTATCTCAGATTACTCGTCTGCCCTCGTCGGTTCGTCTCCGTCACCCCCCGTCCTCACCCCCGCCCCGTCACTTCACCGGTGAGGCGTCGTCGGTGTCCAATTCAATGCCACACAAAGGACGATTATCACCGAGTGATCAGTTTAATATGTGCGTGTCGCGGGGGTGGCTGACGTTCCAACGGCGCAGGATCCGGTCCACCACCAGTGCCCATTTGCTGCCGTTTAAACCGCTAATGGTTCTTTTTGGCCGTCCTTTTCATATCTCTCCAGAGCTGTGTCAGCTGTTTCTAGTCCCATTTTTATTCTGACCTTGCATTACAGGCTGTAACAATGTTCTTCCAAGACCGTTTTCGTTCTTCATTACTCCTTCCATCGTGTCGCTTATTTTCGATGACTTTTTACTTCAGTCTTCATGACATCGGCTAACAAATGCATGTCTCTACTACTGAAATTTCTGCTCCTCTTCTTCCTGTCCATGGTTGTTGACCGGACACTCGTATTGCTTCCACTGAGCTGGTCCTCGCCCCATTGACACGTAACGCGAAGTGCGACGACCGGGGCCCGACACTAGCCGGCTGGCTCGACGATCACATTATTTCGGATGCGATACGAATCCCATCTCACTATCCTGAAGATTACGAAATAGCAGCTGGTGGCAAGGAGATAGGTGCGATGGAAATAGACTGATACCTCCGTATTTGAAAATTTGAGTCCTACATCCTCAATTCTGTCAACTCAAATATTGCTCTGATTACTCATGTATGACTTGTTGAAAACATCTGGATACTTGCAGTGATGAAATACGTAATTTGTAACCCCTCAACAAGCATAGAAGCCAGTTTAACCAACAGAAAAATAGCCGCCTGGCGGATTTTTTTGCCTAAAGACCGTTTCACATACGGAGTGTAAACGCGATAAGCACGTAAGCGGATAGGGCTTTACCGCTCTCGATCCGTATGTGAATCGGCCTTTAGGCAAAAAATTCCGCCAGGCGGCTATTTTTTTGTTGGTAAAACTGGCCTCAGTACTATGAAAAGGTGACCTCAAATTCGTCTAATCTTAGCAGCCGAACGGCTAGGCCGAACTGGCTGAAAAAGTCAGAACTAGATGATTGCACTATTGTCTATCACTTGCACATAAAATTTGCACAGAAATAAACTTTTAAAACCCCCTAAGGACCAAAAAAAGTACCACCGAAAAGATACCCGCGAACTTAAAGGGACCCTCCCACCTTCAAAAAAGTTAATGAATTGGCATGAAAGTGATGTCGCTCGGTTCAGAAAGAGCAAAAATGAATATCTACCAAATTTCATCGAAAAATATTCACCGGTTTTCAAGATATTAGACTTTTACTTTTGTTTACTTTTTGGGATCTCCGCTGTTCCTAGCGACTTTATTTGAAAGTGCGGCATTTGTTGCGCGCAAAGCAGCATATACCACCGCGTGCTGCCAAACGTTTTAGTAAAAGATTTAAAAATCGTTAGATCTCCGCTGACGTCACAAATTCTAAGGGGGCATACCAATGCATTAGCCCCTTAGAATCCGAAAACTGCAAGTTTGAAATTCCATATCTCCGAATTAAAGCATTTTTCGATGTTGTGAATGCCCAAACCGGTATTTTCAGGCCATGGCCACCAATTTGGCTATCTCAACTCAAAACTAATGTTAAGGTGGGAGGGTCCCTTTAATACATGGGGTGGCTCGCGTGTAAGTTCGTTCGCTAACTTAGCGAACAAACTATTTACCCGCAGATGGAAGTCTCCGGGCAAAGTTACCCGCCGACTTAAACGCGAGATAAACGCCAACTTACCCGCAAACCACTTACACGCGACTTACCCGCGTGTGGAAGTCTCCAGCATGACGCCCCTGTGTGCAGTGACGCTGTGTGACTCCCCGTCCCCATCCCGTTGCGATGCAGGCCCGGCCGCGTCGACCGCGATACCCACCACCGACCGTCGTCGGCCGGTGGTCCGATGTCAGCGTCTCAGCGGGACGTCGACGGCCACCAAAACAAAACCAGCCACGACCGCCCGCAATTACAGACCGCCTATAAAGAATTATGGAAATGCGCCCGCCGCAGCGCGACTATGTGAAAATTGTGAGGAATGCGTGGCCACAGTGATGCTGTGTATGATAATGTTTAGTGATAGGCACACGGGCGCGGAGCTGCGAGACAGGTTTGTGGAAATGTCTCGTCACCTTCAGCGTCCAGGGAGCTCTGATGCCTCTGATCCTGTCCGATATCGCTCCTGAAGCGAGTGTAGAGTTACAATTTACATGCTCCGTTAGGGACTGTCATTTAAAGCGGTGTCTGGATCAAATATTTTCACACTTTACTGTGCATGATCAAACAACCAAATAAAATATAAACACCAAATTTAATTCGATGAATGATATGAAAAGAGCAATAAAATGGGGTCCGTCGCTAATTGGAAAGGAATACGGGGTCTGCACCAACAGCTGAAAAGGAAATATCGAATAACTGCGATGAGATCACGCGATAGAAATAATAAAATTTAACGAGCAACAGGAGCAACGCGATCCTATCAGATCCCCATTCGGAAGGGCAGCAGCCCCTTCGGTATACAGCTGCGGTAGGGCGAGTCATTTCCCATGGTGTGGGCGGAGACGAGGTCTGTTGAGTGTTCAGTGGCCTGTTGGCTCCGCTCGCTATAGAAATTTGTCCTAAACAGAGCAGAGAGTGGTGAAAACCACCTTCAGCTGTGGTCAGGAGCCAGAAATATCGAGATGAGGCCAAAAGCTACAAGGAGAAAAGAATCGAACCAATCGAATCAATATAAGCTCAAATTGGATTTGTTAAGTTCCATGTTTTCGCGCTCATTATTCATATCGCAACTGTTCGCCGCTTGTGTTTAGCCGCCCGGTCGCGGCCCGCCGGCGCGCCGGCGGGCCGTGCGGCACAGTATGTTTGCGGGCGCGCGGCCGGCGCGGTGCTCTGGCGCGCGGTAATTGGCGGTCGCTCGAATGTCACGTGACCCGCGGTGACCTCCAGTCTGTCCGTGTCTCTCGTAGCCACTCGTGTCTCAGCATTCGTCTGGACCGGGTCGGTCTCAATGCGCGCTAGCCTCTGGAGTGGCACTGCACGGCTCTCCTGGCTGTAGCGCTTGTGGCCGCCGAGTGTAGGAAACGGACTTGGCGGTCCTTTCCTGAGCCTCACTCGGACAAAATTAACGCCTAACCCTCTTTGGCACCCAAATCCTGACGGGGCATTATATGATACAGATCAGACGTGTGTCTTTGATACCGTTCACGATGCATCATTAATGCACCCTTTACCTGATACAAGTATATTAATGTAATCGTGCCTGTCGTTACTGTGCACGTTTCACGGCGAATTTAGAGGGGCTGTCCGTAAGCCCCTCCTTGGATGTACGAGAGAAAGCAATGAGCTGTACTTGATTTGTGCCTTATCATTACTGTGCCTGGTCGTTAAATGATACGGTGACTACCTCTCAACCTGTTGGTGACGAAGCTGTTGCACCCCAATACAGCACTGAGGTCAATTATATTTCTGTTCTGTTTTTACCGGCGCAAAGAACGGACGGATTCTTAACATAGTCCACCGGGGCCGGATAGTCTTTTCGGTTTCAAAATTTGTACCTTGTTAACCGGACAGACGTTGATACTCTTGTTTGATACAGTCCACTTTTACCCCTCTTGTTAAAATCCGTTTAGTTCAACATGGATGATTTATTGAGCACAAGAACGAGGCTTCGTTCAAAGGCAACCAAACAGTGTAACGACCTCAGGTCATGCCGGGAGGGGGATCAAAAGGCACTTGATGTGGATCAGCTGGCTCTCAAGCTCCATCACTTGGAGAAGCTGCAGCAGGAGCTTCAGCAGGTCCAGGACCAGCTCGACAAGCTTGGTCAGCCTGACGATTCCAGTCACAGCCAAAACATGGAGGATGAGATGTTTCTCGGCTCCAGGCTACTCACCCGGCTTGAGAAAGCTGGAGACACTGTTCAAAGGTTCGACTCCCAAAACTCGACAGGAAATGCAGACCTCAAAGCATCAGTCGCAGTCAAGATTCCCATTTATCATGGCGACGTGATGAAATGGTCCGAGTTTTGGGAACTCTTCACAATTTCCGTTCACGACAACCCAGCCTACGCTGACGTGCAAAGGTTTGTCGTTCTTAACCCGCGAGTTGCTGGGGGGGGGGGGGGGGGGGCGTTAAAGGAAGGGTGCCACCTTTTGGACACAACGCAGTTTTTACAAGATTAGCCTCACATGAACCTAAAAACCGGCTTCACTTACCTATGCTCGAGACGGTCAGCATTGAATCCGCACGTGAAGTTATCATTTGCGAGTTTTGCTGCCAGCATTCGGGCAGGCAAAAATCTTCAGCACTATTTCCTCGTCGTGTTAAGGGTATTTTATTAAACATGAAATCAGCAAAGGTATGTATAAAAGTTATACTTTTGAAGCATGTTTTATCATTTTGAAAGGGTATATTTTTCCTTTATGGTATACACTTAAGTTTTAAAATTTTAATTGGGAAGTTTTTCTAGTAAGTTGCATGAAGGGTGAAGGGTTCCATAGATCTCTTAAGCATTGTAAAGGAAAAACCTTTACTCGACTTATTTGATGTTCTAGTAGGTAACCAACAGTTACCTACTTGGTTACCTACAACTTAGTTCAAATCATGTTATCTTCTTCCTTTTTATTTGTTCATCTTTTTGTCTCAGTTGCGCCATCAATGCAAATGGCAGAATGATATGTTGCCATGACAACAGGATATGCCAGCCGTCCTAGCTGCCACATCAAACGACCTTGAGTTGTAGTGGTGATATAAACAACGATCTTTTTTTTTGGCCAATGTATTAAATGCAATGTTTCGGTTTTTTATATTGTGGACGCGCTAACCACGTCTAAAAATTCGAATAAGTAAAATAGATTCATAGAACAAAAATTTCGGAAGGTGGCACCCTTCCTTTAAACGCCCCCACTTTTTTCGCCGGGCCATAGCATAAAAACGGCGCGCCGCAGGCGCGCCAAATTTTGGGTACCTGTAGAGAATTGATTGAAGTTTATTGTGACAAAGTTTCAAAAAAATCGGTCGGAAAATTTTTGAGATATCGAGGTTTTAGTGACGTCATGATTTCTGAGTTTTCGACCAAAAACGGCATATGTTCAAAAAATCATATAAAATCACAGAATAAACATACAGACATGCCGTAAACGCCATTAGACTGCCAATACCATGATCAATCAAATGGCTATCTTCGATTATTGATTATCGTTCCGCATTTTCCATAATCTTGAACTGAATCTTGGCAATTTTTCGTGACTACTTCACGACCATGATACATGAATTTATTAAATTGAACTTTTTGAGCCAAACACGTACACATATGATAAAATGAATGACACCATCGTGTTCTACGCCCCAAATTACCTATAAAACATGTATCACAGGCTGCGAATATCAGTTTTGATTTTCGGGGATATGTGCCTACCCGGTTGACCTGACCTTGACCCTGACCTATGCTTGACTGACCCCTACATGGAGCTGACACTCTTGTAGGCCTTATAAGATGGATTGTGCACCGTTTTGACAGAGTTTATGGCGAGAGGCGCCCATTGCGAAGTCCTGAAGTCCATGCTACTGAAAGCCCGATTTCAGGTGTTTGACCTGACCTTGACCCGACCTGTGACCTCCAAATTCAACTTTAAAGTACTCATCTGAAGCGTCTCGTCGCGCTCTTTCGTTTGCCGCCTCGTGCGTTTCGCTGCGCCTATTGGTTCTTGAGTTATCGGCTGGGGGCGTTTAACGCCCCCCCCCCCAGCAAACGGTGGGTGGCGAAATACCCCAGCAACTGCCGGGTTAAGTCGCATTTGGCCGGCGCGGCGCTGCGCACAATCCAAGGGATTCCGGTGTCGGGTGAAGGCTACGCTGAAGCCGTAGCAGTCCTCAAAGAGCGCTTTGACCACAGCGAGGTGCGGCGAGAGCTTCTGATGCGCGAGCTCTTGAGCATGCCCTCTGTCCGCCACAATGACCTACGAGGCATGCGAACCTTGGTTGATCACCTGTCTTCTCACACGCGCGCTCTAAACACCCTCGGTGTGCCCGCCGAGAGCTTCTCGAGCCTCCTCCTACCAGTCGTGAAAGACAAAATTCCGGAAGACTGGCGGCTGGAATGGGCTCGGCTGGAGAGCGCGGACTTTGACGTTTTCCTTAAATTTCTCAATCGAGAGTTACGGATCCGCGAGGCAGCCAAGGGAGTTTCTGCGTCTGTCGCAAACGCAGAAGCACCACCTTCGGCGCCGTCTGTCACCAGCAGTATGACGGCACGGCTTGAGCCTCGGAGGGAGCGGTCACAGCCATCTCAAAGGTCAAGGAAGACGGCTTGTAGTGCGTGTGGACAAGGTCATCATCCGCTTGCCCAGTGTGCGACATTTCGTGGCATGACTGTACAGAGCAGATGGTCACTCGCGAGAAACTCGAAGGTATGTTTCCGCTGTCTCCGTCCTGGTCATCGAGCCCGTGATTGCAAAGAGGGACCATGTGTGGAGTGCAGCAGGCCCCATCACGTCCTGCTGCACCATTCGGGACCCTCGCCAGGGGGTCACTCGGCGGTTCCAACGTCCGAACTGTCGCCGGATGCGGCCAGCTTCTCGACGGCACAGCCCCTTCAAGAGGCGGGTATGAGTGTCGCAGAAGTAGGTGCCCAGCGACAGTGCCATCGTCGTTTCAACGCCCAGAGAGCTGACGGAATCCAAAGCTTCTTCCAGACGGCTCTAGTTGAGGCTGTGGGCCCGAATGATCGGCGCCGGGCCCGTGTCTTGCTGGACGGAGGCTCCGACTCCTCCTATATCCGTGGCGCCCTGGCTGAAGAACTTGGGCTACCTGTTGTCGGCTCGGGAACCTTCTCCTGCATTGGCTTCCAGGAGAAAACTGAACAGGCACGCCAATATCACAAAGTCCGAGTCGAGCTTCAGAGCCGTTTTGACGGCAGCTCTGTGCACCTGGACATGTGGAGCACAGATCGTCTATGCTCACCCCTTCCGGCCACATCGCCTCCCCAGATGCCCTCCCGATTGGAGATGGCGGACGACTTTGGGGGTGGTGAGATCGATCTCCTAATCGGCGTTGATAGTATATATCACGTCGTGTTGTGGGAGCAAGTGGACCTTGGTGAGGGGCTTCGAGCTGTTGAGACAGTCTTCGAATATGTTCTGCATGGGAAGCAGAGCGGAGTCCTGTCACACGATCAGTCACGTCATCAGACGTTCCGCTGTCGCCAAGTGGAAGCGATGTGGGACTTGGACACGATTGGGATCAGTGAGCATGGGGTGGTCGACTCAAACCACAGACTCTACCCCAAGCCTACATGGAACGAAGCTGACCAGCGCTATGAGATGGGTTTGGTATGGCGCTCCGAGGATAGGCCCGTCTCCAACAGAGGTCCTCCGCTGGCTCGAACGCTTCGAATGTCGGATCGCCTCAGCAAAGAGAAAGCTGTCATGTCCAACACGCACGGCGATGGCGTGCCGATGAATGCAGCTGTTGATCTCTTTGATCTAAAGTATGAACAATCACCAATGGAGCTTTCCGAGTCGGACGCTGTGGGCTCGTGCAAGGTGGGGAGCCGTTCTGCTGCTCAAGCGCCTGATCTGCCGGATGTCTCTGCCGAGACGAGGCAGAATCTTGAGCAGGGCCAGGAGCTGTTGCATAGGCCGATCGCCTTTGAAGCTTCCTGGTCCCCCCACCAAAGGGCACTCCAATGCCTGCAGTCAGACGTGAATGAGAAGGTCTTTGAAGTGGTCAACCCAACTGACCAAAGGAGCAGAGCATGCTCGTGGTTCTTGTCGGAAACACGTCAGAGGTCTTGCCGGATTCCGTTTGGGCAGACCGGACGTCCCCCAGAACCGATGCGTCGGGGGTGAGGTTGGAGTCGTGGACTCCTCCTCCAAGTTGTGCAGTGTGCACTCAGAGTCTGGACAGTTGATTTAGTTGTTTTTTTTTTAATTGAATTTAACCTTTGTTGATATAATTTGCCAACGCCCTTGAACTTCGCCGGATGCAAGGTTCTCGTGGGCGTGCCCGCCTGCGACGTGGAGAGTTTGTCGGCTTCCACGCGAGCCTTTCGTTCTTAGGGCTCTCATTAAGCGTGTCCGCTCATGACGTGGAGAGATTGACATTTCCCACGCGAGCCATTTTACCCCAACACCCCAAAATGTGACTCCGTTTTCACCCATGTCTCTTTTTCGCAGACCATGAATGTCCGGGACCTACCGGATCGCCCTGACACGACTGCGCGCGGTGGTATGCCATGGACGGCGTCCACTTGTCCGCCGACGGATACGCCGGGCTGGCGGACATCATCCCCATCTGGCTGACGATGGGGGCAGCTGCCCTCTAAGACTCGGCGGTGGCGTGCGCGAAAGATGCGAGTGCGTCGTGCGCGAGAAGTAGTGTTTTATTTCGTCTGTGATACCTTTTAAAATGTGCTCCTGTTCCGCACATTTTGGTGGGGAGTTATGTTAAGTTCCATGTTTTCGCGCTCATTATTCATATCGCAACTGTTTGCCGCTTGTGTTTAGCCGCCCGGTCGCGGCCCGCCGGCGCGCCGGCGGGCCGTGCGGCACTATATGTTTGCGGGCGCGCGGCCGGCGCGGTGCTCTGGCGCGCGGTAATTGGCGGTCGCTCGAATGTCACGTGACCCGCGGTGACCTCCAGTCTGTCCGTGTCTCTCGTAGCCACTCGTGTCTCAGCATTCGTCTGGACCGGGTCGGTCTCAATGCGCGCTAGCCTCTGGAGTGGCACTGCACGGCTCTCCTGGCTGTAGCGCTTGTGGCCGCCGAGTGTAGGAAACGGACTTGGCGGTCCTTTCCTGAGCCTCACTCGGACAAAATTAACGCCTAACCCTCTTTGGCACCCAAATCCTGACGGGGCATTATATGATACAGATCAGACGTGTGTCTTTGATACCGTTCACGATGCATCATTAATGCACCCTTTACCTGATACAAGTATATTAATGTAATCGTGCCTGTCGTTACTGTGCACGTTTCACGGCGAATTTAGAGGGGCTGTCCGTAAGCCCCTCCTTGGATGTACGAGAGAAAGCAATGAGCTGTACTTGATTTGTGCCTTATCATTACTGTGCCTGGTCGTTAAATGATACGGTGACTACCTCTCAACCTGTTGGTGACGAAGCTGTTGCACCCCAATACAGCACTGAGGTCAATTATATTTCTGTTCTGTTTTTACCGGCGCAAAGAACGGACGGATTCTTAACAGGATTCGGCTTATGATATAAGGAGAGACTACGCAATCCACGACCTTTTATAATGATGCCATCTACAAAAAATATTTTGGGCTGGTCGCCACATTCACCAACAAAGAAACGCCGACGCTCGAGGCGTCTCGATCGGTCTCTCAGTCTCTCAGAGGCGGCTCGATACCGACGTCACCCTCCTCAGTTCAGTGTGGACGGCAGACACCGGTCGACACGACACGCTCTACCAGAGTCGCGTGTTGCCACCCCGCGGCGACTGAAGCCGCTTATTACGGGCGTGTTCACAACATCCTTGTCTTTGATATCGCCGGCACTGGACGACAGCATCGCGATGACAAAACACGCCTTCCGACACGCAACACCGAGGAGAAATTAGCGAAATTACAACGCCGCTGAAACGGCTGAATGACAGCTCTCATATGCCGGAGCGTTTTCTCAAACATACCTTCCATTATCTAGCCACAATTGATGACCTGAAGAATGTTCGTACTTCGTTTACAGGATTTCCGCAATAAATCGCCTTTAACGAACCGGCAACACTATCAGATGTTAACACATACGATGACGGGGGCTTCCGTTTTCAATTAACCTTCCTTTGCGTGGCCGGGTGCCGATGCGAAGGGGCGTGACCGCAGGTCGCGGGGGGTAGCCGTTAATCCGGTATCATCGGTGATCCATCAGCGGATGACCCCGGCTGGTGACACGCTCGTTTGTCCGTCTGACCGCGGTCTGCCGGGGCTCCCACCGCCATCTGAGATTGGTGGGACGCCGGGGGATCCGTGAGGGACAGCACGGGCTCGGGAGCGGGGCTGGGGAGGGTTCCATGAACCACGCTGCCCTGGGGATGATCGAGGGATCCAGGAGCCGCACCTGAGCGTCCCACTGACTGATCAGACTCGGAAATAGCGCCGCCGTGTCATTAGTCAAACCGGTGAGCCGCTGACGCCTGCCGCAGTGGCCCCTCTCGCCGGCCCGACGCGCGGACGGCCGCGACCGAGAGGTCGTGAGCGATTGGGTCACGGTACTGATTCGGCCCCCGGTGCGACAGTGTCTCAGCGGGGGTCAGGTCCTCGTTTGGTGGCCGGTGGGGTGTGGTCAGTCACAGGGCCACACAGGGTGGCCCCACTGAACAGCCACGTGGGCTGAACTGACAACGTTTTTTGTCATAATGGTCGACCAGAAAGCGCTTCTCAATGCAGCATTCGTAGCATTAGCAGCAAACTCATAAGTCTTTCAGCCCCACCTCCCCAACAAAAAATTGTTACGTTGAAACTCCATGAAACATTTATTTTATCATTCATTGAAAAGTTTCTCAAATTTATTCTACATCACTTCACATGTATTCGATATCCTAGCGGACCATTTCACAAATCGCAAATGCAAAAGATCTCAAATTATTCACCGTTTTCCACAAAAGCGCGCCCGTTGACATCCGATCTAAAAGCGACCCCTAAAAAGCGTCATCCTGTGTCCGCGCTTAGCTGGCAGAATCTGAGCTGTTGGACGCGTCAGGCTCCACTGGCTCCGTTCCGGTCGTTTCCGGACACCGTTCCGCCCGGACAGGGCTCCGGACAATGATCGGACATTGTCCAGTCCGGCTCCGGATACGACTCCGAACGGGCGACCGGCCATCGGACGTCTAACGATGCGCAGCTGCTGACTGGCTGGATATCATTGGGTGGGGCCGCTCGGGACGGAGCCGGTCGCGTCGGTTCGACTCATCACCGCGCCGGCAATGGCGCCCGACCGAAACCGACGCCGCCGGCGCGTCGAAACCGACGCTGCCGGCTTGTCGCTGGCGACGCGCCGACAGGAGTATCGTAACGGATGGCTAACGAGGCCGGCACCAAATTTCTCACCGAATTAATGATAAAGCTGTCGCGCCGTTTAACTAACGACCGACAAGCATTCGAAACAAATTGATGGTTGGGATAAACATGTCGCCGGTGCCGACGGCGCTGCGTGCCAGTCGTCGGCAGCGACGCAAACAGTGTCGGCCGCTGCGTGCCGCGCCCGTATCGGTTTCGACGGCCGAGTGGTCGTTAGCGGTGACTGACGACGGCCGGGGAGAGGAGGGGGACGGAAAGAGCGCCGGAGCTCCCGCCCCAGCGGCACCCATCTGTGACCTAACCGCCGCCAATGAGAATGACGTCACCACACTCAGCGACATGACGTCACACTCATCAGCGGTGGTCCCCCGCTCGGCGGACTCCGATGCAGCCGAGCCCGGCCGTCCGTCATCGAGCGGTGGTATCGGACCATCGGAGCCGCTTTCTCCGCTCGGTGCGCACTGCGCAGGTCACGTGTCACTCTCGGTCACCGGGGTCATCCGACGGCCACAAATCGACGGCGGCGGCGGCGGCGGCGGCGTGCGCCCCGCCGGCGCGGCGCGGCTCCCCCCGGCGCCCAGCCGCCGATACTATTTTCACTTCATTAGTGGGCTGGGCATGAAATGGGAATGTTGTGCCAGCCAGTCCCTCTCCCCCGATCGCGGCCATAATAGAGTCACGAAGTGGCATTCACGCGGTGCCGCATTCTTGAGCCGGTCGGTGAATGGGCGTCGATATCTATAGGTGCGCGACGCGGCGTCTATTATGGGTGGCTCGCCGAGCGACCGGCCGGCCGGCCCGGAAAATCGCTCAGACAGAGCAACATCATAATTCAGAGGGACCGAGAGAGGCGGCAATGGCGGCGCGCGGCGTGACGGCCCGGCCGGAGCGGACAATTCGGCGGCCCGGACAGAGAGGACACGGACACCGGCGGACACGGACGGACAGATGGTCCGACTGAATACCCGACCGGCCGGACACCTGGGTAGCTGCCGGACAGCGAGTCAGAGCTGTCTAGCTACCCACAAACACAGCTGTGGTAGAGGGAACTGGTCACCAGAGAGGGACGCATGCTTAATTAGCTGAGCTACTCTTCAATGCAGATGTTTAGGCCTAACACATAACATCAGAATGCAAATCTGTTATCACCAAATGACGCTAATGAGAACCGAAAAAGCTCAGCATAAGCACTCAGCACCTGATGGTTTGTTCACCGCTGACAATACACCATCGCCCCACTGTTCATAGTCACCCCACTCCCCAGTTCACCTGATGTCACTGATTACCCCGTATATCTGCGCTCTGATCAGATAGGCCGCGTGAGCCTCCGATCCTTATCCCGCACGGCTGTCATCTGACTGCTCCGTACAAATGTCTGTCCACGCCGGCCACCCCCGGGACCCCTCCAGCCAGTGATATAGCGTCAGCGTTCCGCCTCCGAGGCCATCCACCGCGCCCAATTAGATCACTATCGCGCTAACAGATATTTAACCTTGTGTTAGTTGTGTCCAGCCAGATTAAAATAATCGTTAAACGCGTCTAATGACTACAGGAGCCGGCCACTGATGGGCAAGATACGAGAAAACGTGTGGCATGTCAGCTCGCTGTTGTCCAACACTCGATCTGGCGAGTTTGGGCTAAACAGGGGCTCTGACAATCCGCGGAGCAGGTCTGAAACACCGGATGGGTCAGGAAGATACCGTGAGAAGAGCGCTGAAGACATCGGACCATCCGGGTAGTGTTACTGATGTGGTCACTGCTGGGTTGTAATGACAACTGGTGAGCGCTCTGATAATCGACGCAGAATGTGAATTCATTCCTCGACGACGGCTGGATAGATGCCTGGGTGTTCCGATCAGAGTGAGGCCGTGTCACGGGAAGGATAGCCGGCACGTCCGGACGCCTGCTGAGGTATGAGGACGGCTGCTGGACATCCCTCCACAGAGCGGTCAGCGGCCCGGTGGCCGTCCTCGCCACACCCCTGGGAGGCCCGCAGAGTCGAGGACGGTCCCCGAGCACCGCTGAAAGGCCCCTGGAATCCGCGCCGGTGACAAATGCGCCATCAGATATAATTGTCCGCATTGCCAGCTCCAGGCATGTTCATTTGCCAGGCGCCTTCGGAATGCTCTTCGCACCCACTTATTCAAACGGGACAACTTCTTTTGTGGCGTCATTGGATATGAACGTCTGGAGCTGAAAGCGAATGAAGAGAAATTGACTTTTTGTTGAATGCTGCGTGAGTTTTCATTCTAGACACCGCTAGTAATGAGCGCCTCTGATCCATAGTCAGCGAGTGAGAGGGAAGCGGAATGCTCGGCGGCATTTGAGTCTCAGAGTCGGACGGAATGTGTCCTCCTCGAAGACGGAATGTGGCCGAGGGAAGCCCGCGATTGCCGTGTGTGTTTGTGAGAGTGCGGCCGTGCGCGAGCCATTCGGTGATTAGTCAGCCATCTCCGAGCGTGGCAGCTCGCTGCGATCAATGTCTTCAGAGGCGGCGCCGCCGCTGGGGCGAGCGGCTGACACTGGGGCAGATTCTCGGAGTCTGAAGTGGTGGTCAACGGCCTTTGATTCAGAGGCATCAATGAATGATGATGGATCATATGAGCCGTCGGGGGAGGATGCCAACGAACTTGACTACAACTAGCTTACCTAACCTAACTAGCTCACTTTTCTGGGTTCGTGCAGAAGAGGGAGAACAGAGGATGATGTAGCAATGCTCCAGTGAAAGGAATGCGCGCCGTTGGGGCACCAGTGACCCACTCTTCCCTGACACCTCGCCCGGCGCCGCGGCGGACGTCTTTCACGCCGCTCACAGAGTAGCAAAAACCCGTCACCCTCCGTATCAGCGCCATTGTTTCCCGTAATTGCTCATTTAGGAATCGTTAAATATATCTTATGTTTCAATCTTAATCTGCTATCTTTTCATCGGTGTGTATAGGAATGGCGCAGCGTGGCCTGTCATTACGGCTGCGGCACCGGCTGGGGTCACACCGCCGCAGCCGCCGCAGCCACGCCGTCGACATCAATATTCATGGCTGTCTTTTGTTCGCCGTCAGTTGGCCCGACTGTCGGCAACAGTGGTCCGTAAGTGAGCCATCAGCGCGGCCGCCGCCGCCGTCCCGTATTGATCACCG
Organism: Amphibalanus amphitrite; assembly: GCF_019059575.1. Taxonomy (NCBI): domain Eukaryota; kingdom Metazoa; phylum Arthropoda; class Thecostraca; order Balanomorpha; family Balanidae; genus Amphibalanus; species Amphibalanus amphitrite. The sequence goes on from NW_024881672.1 coordinate 519,988, forward strand.
GGCGGTAATTGGGCGGTGCTCCCGAAACAATACCGCGCGCCGGTCGGCCGGCCGGCCCGCTCCGAGCGCGCGGCCGTAAAATCGGCGTCGGCGCGTCGCGGCCCGTCGGTGATTTATCCGCACGGCGCTGTGTCGACTGCTCACGAGCTGCCGACTCGCCGGTCGTTAATTAGACCGTGCTGCGCCGGCGGCGGCCGCCGAACCTACCACATCGGTCGGCAGCCGTGGGAGCCGCTGAGGACCGCTCACCGGCCGGGAGACCCCACAGACCCGGAGCGGACCGGACCGGACGTCAGAGGCGGACAGGACAGCCCGCCGGGCGGCCACCGGCACCGCGCGACGCCCGGCGCCCACCGGCCCGACGCTAATTTCGCCGACTTTTATTGGGGTCTTTGTAAACGATCACGAGCGGCAGATAGCGGGGCGGAATTTTGTCAAGAGGCCTCACCATATGTCTTCTGGGATGCTACCGGCGCGGCCGGGCCGGCCGTTTCAGTGAGCCCGCTGTAAATCTTCCAGAGCACCCGAAGAAAGCGTTCCTGTTTCGAAACACTAATGGGGCCGTTCTCAATGCCGGCGTCGAAAGACAGTGACAGAGTTCGGTAACAATGGTGCTGCTTCATGCATTGGAAACATTTTGAAAGGCTCCAGTCGCTAATGGCCAGACAGCCCCGGCGGCGCGCAGCTGAGATAAGTTTTTGGCGTCGTTGCGACTTGAAGGTAAGAGGCTGGTGTCGAGAAAAGCACACGTTAATTAGTAGAAGGCTCTTTACACCAGCGCCAGCAAAAACATTCACCTCAGAAAACATTCTCAAAATTAATTGGGAGCTTCAAAGAGCGCTTTTCTCTTGCGACACAAGTTCCTGTCTTTCATTCCTGTACAACAAAGCCCGGTCCAAAAAGTTCAAACGCGCACCCTTTCACAGCAAGAGGAGCACATTATTTTGCAAGTGTCTACTGTCTACAGCTGTTCACCATTTGAAGGTCGCTTTCCAGATAAAAAATAACATGTGAAGAGGACATCTGGAGAATATAAAATGTGCAAGCATCTTGCGGTGCACAGCGAACATAGGCGGCGGAACGGGGAGGGCACCGGGGCACCGTGCCCCCCTTTGATTTTGGCATTTTAACATTAGCCCTATGGGCGTCGCATGGAAAGAATGGGACCAAAAGTCGGCAGTGCCCTTCCCCCCTTAATTGAAGGTGTTCCGCCGCTACTGGCAGCGAAGGATCATGTAACATGCAATTAAGCAGGTAGGCGTCTGCTTTTCATGCACTAAATGCACCGTACCTTTAAAGCAGGCGTTTGCTTCTTCCGAACATGGGCCTTCGTTTAAAATTATTTGGATTCTGTCCTAAACATATAACTCCATCCCTTTGCTTCAGATAGATGTCTAAACTACTATAGTAGCAATGTATTTTGACCCCACGCTCCAACTTCCCTATCCTTCATTATTTCGGTTGTTTGTTTCTTCGGCTGCACCAGTTACCTCCACCTTTACAAGTTCCTGGCCAGCGGCAACCCAGCCGTCACTGTGAGCGTGATCTGTATACTGAAGCTAACAATAACCGTGGTCACCGTCAGCTGCTACCAGTGTCACCCGCAGTCAACCCTAGTCCGGAGCGTCTGCTGCCTTGGAGCCCAGCGCCAACCACAATCGGCAGGGTGTCTCCTGATCCGGCGGAGACCCGCTGCAACTGCCTACGGTAGTCCAGAAGAGCGTCTCCTGCTCCGTCAGCAGCCAGTGCCACCCGCAGTCGGCGGCAGTCCAGCAGGGCGTCTCCTGCTCCGTCAGCGACCGGCGCACATCTCACCGCGCTGTCCCCAGCCTGCTACCGATAAAGCACAATGAGAGGGCGGTCGGTCGGCCTGTCCAGCGGAGTCCTAACTCAGCGCGCGCGGCGCACGGGGCCGCTGCCGCTCGGCTCGGCGGCCGCTCCCAATTAGAGCCGGCCCGGAGATGTCTATCAGGCCGGCGAGTCGGCAGAGTTATGTGCCGCGCCGGCCGGCCCAGCGGCCCAGTAACGTATGGGCCCGTTCGGAAGGGCTCGTCGCCGGCGATCCACGTCTTTCACCGGCCGCGACCGTAACCTAATGAGCGTTTTACGGCGGGCGCGTCGGCCGCCCGCCGTCTCACGCCCAGCTCCGGCTGTGTGCTGCGTTTGTCCGCTGTCTCACGCCCAGCTGCTCAGCTTGCTGCGTTTGTCTGCTGTCTCCAGCTCCAGTTCAGATTCTCCGCTGCATGCAACCTCGTATCCAAATGTCTTACGTCCCTATCTGCCGCACTACCACAATGTCAGACTATTCCCTCTTCTGAGTCTATTTTCAGTAGCCCGTTTCCGCTCCCTTTTACCTCAGCTCCAGGAGTATGTTTGCTGTCTCAGTTTCAACAATAACCTATATCCGTCTCAGTCACCTGCATACTTCCTCGCAAGCAGCTTTCTTCTGTCCCTGTTCTCCCCATCCCAGCTAGTGCTTTCTTTGAATCCAACCCTACCCATCGACGTTGAAATCGCAACAGTCACTTACTGATTTTCCCAGTCCCGTCTTAGACGTTACAAACTCTCTGCCGTTAGGTCCCATCCCTCGGCTCCATTACCCATATTCTGTGCCTTCAAGACCTGCTGCAACACAATTACCTAACTGTTCCCCATCAGCTCTGTAGTATCCGCAGGAATAGAAGATACATAAATTCATCAGCACAAAGTGTCCTTGTTAGATCGTCCCGAGTTTAGTAAAATCCGTAGATGCTAAATTTTTGACATAGTCATTAATTTTTCCATTTCAATAACTCCACATCAGCGCCAGAGCCCGCCTCGTCCGTTCCCCACCCCTCCAATGTCCGCCGGTGTGAGGCGCCGCCCATTGGCTCGTGTTCCCTGTTCTGCGCTCCCAGCCCCCGTCACCTGGCCGCCTGTTGGCAGTGCACCGGCCGCGAGACAGGCACCTAACCGACGGCCTAGTCGCCCGCACCCATCAGACGCCGCTTTTTCCTCAGCCGGCCTGTCAGACCCGACAGAATGACAAATGGTGCGACACCGAATAGCTTGCTCCTTCTTTCATCCTCCACTGCATCTGTTTGCACCTCCTTTCCTGTAATTGCATTCCGCGGCTAAATGCCTGAAATCGTCCATGTCCCATATTTTATCGCGCGTTCTCTGTTTACACTCCTAATGAGACTATGAAAATAACAAATCGCCGTCGGGTGGCGGCGTGGCACGCCGTGGCGGCCGGCCGCGGAGGCGGCGCGTTGCACGCGCGCTCGCTCCGGTGCCAGCTCGCCCCGAAAAACAACATGGCCGCCGGCCCGGCACCTGCCCGGCCGCGGCGTCAGTCAGCCCGATGCATTGCGGCGTCGAGGTCTTCGAGTCAGTGCTAGGATGAGAATGGCAAAGAAGATAAAGGATGCGGAAAGATGTTCTTTGTAATTCCTTTTGCAAGTTCTATCTGCACTAATTGCCATTTCAAAATAGGTACTCTGTTCTGCAAATGAATCAAGCGTGAAAAAACTTGAGACAGTTTTGAGGTTATGAAACCAAGGCATTGATAGGTATGCAATATGCATTCTTTGGAACACCTTTTGCAAATTTATTTGCGAAAAAATACCTACATACCTATTCAAAATACTATGCAAATGTATCGCATTGAATCGAACTCCGAATTACAGGACTGCTTTGGTCTTTAGGGTCTAGTGTAGAACGAACTCAAACACACTCTGGCGCTCTCCACAGCATAAGACCAGCTCCATTAGGTAGGGGAAAGTGGGTGTATTGCGCCCTCCTAACTAATTGCGCCCGCCCACATTCCCACGAGTTCGGCGTGTTCGGCGTTCGCGTTGTGTATTTCGTATCCGTAAGTGTGTGCGTTTTCTTGTGTAGGTACCTATTTCTTGTGTTATCTTCAACCAGCTCGGACTCGGAGTGTAATCGCCACGCCGATTGTGGATTGCTCTTGATCGTCAATACATACATACATACATACATACATACATACACGAATTCAATGGCATGTTTAGTATTTTGTTTTCGAAAACATTATTTTCACCACTGGATAGTTCCTTTTATGGCCCAAGCTCTCTGATGAAGCCAATCAGCAAGGCTCATTACGCCATCAAAGATATTACGGCGTTTTCTTAGCTTTTTTACAGCATTTTGAACCGTTGGCTATAAAAAAAGGCGATACATGTGTGATTTTGAGTGTGATATTTGGAAAGAAAAATCCTTTTTTATTATATTTTACTGAAACAGTAAACATCCTTCAGTATCTTTATAGTAACTTCTATGCTTTTATTAAAAATATCTCAATTTTAATTGCGCCCATGGCAATTGCGCCAGGGGGGCGCAAATAGAATAATGGTGTAGCTATTGTATCACGACAGTATGAATGCATCATTAACTGATTGCGATAAAGAAGGAGTATTATGTCAGGCCAGTGGCGGCGCCACGAATTTTCGCCAGTGGGGGCAAGATTGAGGTGACCCGACTGTTGTCTGATACGCCGATCTGCAAAATCCATGAGCATCGCGTGCCCGGAAGGGGGGGGGGCGTTTTCGCCTCCCCCTGGCGAATATTTCCGATACCTCACGAACGCTTAGGGATAGAAAGACGGAACTTACTGTACCTTATCCCCCATTAATTTGACATCTTTTGAAGCAAACAAATTGGACCTAGCCTCCTTGATAACGTCTCAGGGCCGATTTTTCTAGACTCCTGCACGGCAAACTTCGACGTCACAGACGTAAACTTCAACCAGATGCCCAAAATAGAGTTTTAGAGATGAAGACAAATTACGAGCACGGTTGTGTAGCAATGGACCTAGAAAAATTACTTAAGTATTTTTGGTGACCTCAGGTCAGAGGTCAGGTCAACGACCCTGAGCTGGGATTTTAGTTTAGTTCGCAAATAACTTCAGCAAAAATGGTCCTAGAGCTGCGGCAGTGGTACCTTCGCATTCGTCTTGTCGAGACGCGTCGAATGACATACGTGTAAATTGTTTGGAAAAGGTCAAGTTTTATGTTGACCTCATGTGACCTCGAATGACCTTTGGTTGACTTTTACACATGAAAGGTCGTTTGTGATGATTTCGTAGCCACTGGTCATGATTCTGGCATCCATTTTGCTCTAAGCATTCATTTAGAGCATCAGGATGGCAAAACATGTCTTAATTATTATGCCTGAGTTGTATAAGTGAAATAGTCTCTAGCAAGGATACTCTTGTGACTTTGACCCTGTGCTCTGTACCAGCCTTGTATCGTAAGCTTAAGCACAAATAAGGGTCCGCTAAGCTCCAAAACATTTCAAAACATCTCGGAATCTAGTATACAAGATATAAGAAAAATGCAAAGTTTGTGGTCAGTTTTGCGCATAACCGTGAACTTGAATTTGAATGTTATGCACATCATCGGAATCCGAATCCCCAGACTCTCTTCGTTCGTTTACCATCCATTTTAGCCGGTTTTATACACTATGCCGTCCTCTGGAACACGTACTTTGAGTGAGACCACTACAAAAGTGCCGGTTTTTGCCTTTGACCTTGACTTCTGACCTTGAAAATTGGCCTGAGGTCAAAAAGTTTAGGTGCTTTAGAATCTTCTCGTAGATACCTTTCGTTTGGTACCATTTTTGTTTCCGTAGCTGCCTTATTAACGTTGTTAGACAGGTGGGGGAGGGGGGGGGGGGCTACCCCGGGCTGCGGTGGTTAGGATTACCCCCGGGCCCGGACGGGTTAGGGTCGCGAACAAATAAAACTATAAAACTAGATTGCGACTTGCGTGACACAAACCTGTGAAAACGTTATGTTGTTCGTTGAGATGTAAAATGGTGTATTCCTCACAACAATAGTCGGTACCTAGTTCTCTCTTTCCCGTAGAACGTATATGTGCGATTCTCTCACACATGATTGATACCTATACCAGAATAAGCTCCATTAGGGCGACCCACATACATTTCCAGATAACCCGAACATACATAGGTACCTATCACATTTTGTCATACCTCCCTGAGCTCAGTCTCAGTGTCAGTCTAAGGGTTCCCAAAAGAGGGTGATCTCTTCTCTGGCCGACTTTTGACAAACTGCCTCTCAACCTCCTGGAGGTCAAGCTCGAGGGGCGAGTGCAGCCTTCTGTTGAATGAAAATGAGTAGGAGAATGAGTGGGAGTAGGAGAAATGCGACAGACGGTCCGAGAACTAACGTTCTGCTGATGCACTTGATACGGGCACCGTCAAAAACAGGCGTACTATTATAACCGCCTATCATGAATGTTGCACCGGTCTTCTGTTCCCTTGTCAATATCAGCCAAATTTTGTGGGGGCAAAAACATAGTCTTGCCCCCACGGCCTCCTGCCAGTGGGGGCAGCCTGCCCCCACTGCCCCCACGGTGGCGCCGCCCTTGTGTCAGGCAGGGGAGCAACCCGCCATCGTCAGTCCAAAAATTATTTCTCTCGTCGAACTTATAATGCAGCTGCCATTTAGGCTATGAACTTGCGGTGTAATTGGTGAAATATGGCATTTTTAACATGGACTCAGGCGTGAGACGTGACAGCTATGGTACAAAGTTAGAACTGATGTCAAAAAGTTGTCGAACCAATAAAAAATATTAATTTTGAGAGAAACGATCGAAAATATAACCGTCTAGGCGCATACGTTCATATATATCTAGTCGGTTACATCAAACGTTTTCGCTCCACTTCACAAGCATACCGGACACAAGTAAAGTTATTTACCTGCGCAAAAAAACATCGCAATTTATATCTACATTTATCATGTATCGAGCTTGATTCACATAATACATGTTCAAGTAAGCCACAATGACATAGACTGCCGGAGTGTATGCATTCCGTCTCCTTTGCTTAGCCATGTTAAAGGATAGGGCGCAATTGGGTTCTAATTGCGCCTTCCCCCTGGCGCAATTTACATCAGTTGTTGGTAAATGCGCCCTTTTGCATGTTTTTGAAAAAGCAGCTGTCAGAAGCAAACGAAACATTCTTAATTGATCGGGAGGCTCTTAAATCGTAGCCAATGAGTTCCTCTTTGAAATGGTGAACAGTGCATGCTTACATCTCCAGTGGTTTTCTTACAATTAGCGTTTTTCCTTAAGGTGGCGCAATTCACCCTCCTTCCCCTACATGCCAAAAATGCATCCTTACCTAAATGAACAATGCATTGACACTTTCATTACTAATATTTAAATTGTCACTTATTACCACAACACTTCATTAAATCGTTAACATCTGTTTTATAGAAAAGGATAGAAGTGTTATTTATTAGAGGTGGCAAAAGATGAAAATTTTGGGAACCAGACTCGAACCAGACCCGGTTGGACATTTCTGGAACCAGTCGGACCCGGTCTTAGTTGGAATCGGAACCAGTGGGACCCGTTCCCCAAAAGTCAATTAATACAAACTACTTGTAGGTATCAATATCATTAGTTGGCAGTTGCATCATGTAAAACAGCTTATTTCCAATTGGGAATACTCATGAGCTACTGTGTGCAAAGAAACATTCACTTAATTCACTTCATATTTTGCAATAATGTGTAGTGTGCAAGATGTATAGTTTATGGTAGGACCCGGTTGGACCCGTCAGAAAATTTCCAGGAACCGGTCTGGACCCATATGGGTCCAGACTGGTTCTTTGGACCGGGTCCTCGGGTCCACATTTTGCCACCTCTATTATTTATGCATAGAGAGATATGTGCTTATATTACCTATATGTAACATAATTCATAACCTATATTCACCAGTATAACGCCTTTTGGGGCGACTAACGGAGCGAGCGAGGGGGTGAGTCTTGCACGTGCGAAATTTCGAGGGGGTACCTCCAGCTGACTTGTGCACGGCACTCTACTAACCGGTCTCTAGCGATGTGCCAAATTTGAGCACAATCGGCCCAGCCGTTCTCGAGATCTGGAAGCGGCACCCTGCACGTGCGCACGTGCAAAATGGGTCCCAACTGACTTTTGCACGGCACCCTACTAACCGGTCCCTAGCCATGTGCCAAATTTGAGCGCCATCGGTCCAGCCGTTCTCGAGATCTGGAAACGACCCCTGCACGTGCGCACGTGCAGCAGCACCCCAACTCTGGCACATGGATATGCATTACCTAGTGGGTGCCTACCTACATGCCAACTTTCAGCGCAATCGGCCAAGTAGTTACCGAGATATTGCAACAATTACAAAAGTGACACCTCTTCGTTTTGCACGTGGCACGTGCATAAGGGGTCACCCACATGCATCGGGAATAGTCCAATACTTGGTAGAAGGAATGAAGCTACCCTACAAAAATTACCGCGTGTAAATCGGTCAAGTGGTTGCTGAGATATAAGCCTCGCAAAAGCGTGACCACGGCCGGCCGGCCGGCCGGCCGGCCGCTCATACTCAGAAATTTCCGTTAATCTAAGGAAAGACTACGCTCGCTTCGCTCGCTCCGTAACAATTGACATTGAGGAGAAACTAAGTGCCTACTATAAATATTTATAACCAGTATAACGCCTTTTGGGGCGACTAACGGAGCGAGCGAGAGGGTGAGCCTTGCACGTGCGAAATTTCGAGGGGTACCTCCAACTGACTTGTGCACGGCACCCTACTAACCGGTCTCTAGCGATGTGCCAAATTTGAGCACAATCGGCCCAGCCGTTCTCGAGATCTGGAAGCGGCACCCTGCACGTGCGCACGTGCAAAATGGGTCCCAACTGACTTGTGCACGGCACCCTACTAACTGCTCCGTAACCGTGTACCAAATTTGAGCGCAATCGGTCCAGCCGTTCTCGAGATCTGGAAACGACCCCTGCACGTGCGCACGTGCAGCAGCACCCCAACTCTGGCACATGGATATGCATTGCCTAGTGGGTGCCTACCTACATGCCAACTCTCAGCGCAATCGGCCCAGTAGTTACCGAGATATTGCAACAATTGCAAAAGTGACACCTCTTCGTTTTGCACGTGGCACGTGCATAAGGGGTCACCCACATGCATCGGGAATAGTGCAATACTTGGTAGAAGGAATGAAGCTACCCTACAAAAATTACCGCATGTAAATCGGTCAAGTGGTTGCTGAGATATAAGCCTCGCAAAAGCGTGACCACGGCCGGCCGGCCGGCCGGCCGGCCGGCCGCTCATACTCAGAAATTTCCGTTAATCTAAGGAAAGACTACGCTCGCTTCGCTCGCTCCGTAATGATGAAAGGTATCTGTAATGATAAGATTTACGAAAGTTCAGCCCAAGTAGGCAAGTCAATTTCTCTCTGATACCTATAGATAAGACTATGTTCGTCGCTATTTCATATCTGACGAGTACAAATTATATCGGAATGGATAAGGAGCATATAGGCATTACTTTCGCACCGGTAAGGTATCACACGCAAGACCAGTCTATCGCATGATCAATTTGAAATCGTTACTAAGTACGAATTAATCACTGTCCCTCAAAGACTCCATTTTTAGCATGAACATTCTATGCTCCTTAGCACCATAAACGATGAGGTATTGTGCACAATCGCTATTAGTCTTCCGTGGTACTTTGACGCTAAAAGGTGTAAAAGTCGCTACCTAGCATACCATGTTTCCATTCACACCACTGAAAATCAATCAAACGTCATTGATACGTTTCATTTAGGCCACTTTTATCGTCTAGAACACGGCTCTGTTGGGCGTTTACGACACTTTATTGTCTCGTTAAGTGTCTGCAAAGTTGCACAGCGGGCCGGCCCGATCGGCAACTGATCAGGATAAATACCGGCTGCCATTGTCGGCCGGGCCGCGGCTGCCGGCGACTCATTGTATTGTCAGCGGAGCGGCGCCGGCAGCGACAGCCCTCCCGCTTAATCGAGAACTATAGCAATCTATGACCTGTCAATTACAGCAGCGATGATAGGCCGATACGGCCGGCGAGTCGACCGGAGACTCCGGCCGCGGCGGGGGGAGACCCATCGACTGTCCGGTGGAGCCAGAGCAGGGCGAGACGAAACAGGGCACCGGAAACAGCGGGTTGTTGAAAGGGTTGCAGAAGGTGGTAGGTATAGAGTTGAGATCGCTGTCACATTTCCTCGTCTGATCGTTCCATTGCTTACTTCTCACTTTCTTATTTATTTTCTTCCAGGTTTTCAGTACACACAATGCACAATGGCGCGAGCAATGTGCATCGACCAATTATCTTACTTAAATTTGACAAAATATCGGGAAGACTTTCACTTTTGAGAAGGCGTCTTTTAGAGCGTAAAAGTACAGTGTATGAGTGTATATGCAGCCAGCAGCTTAGTGCTAGGAGGCGCATAATTGAGCCACGTAAGATATGGTGCAGTTTCAGGCGGGGTGGCAGAATTGAGTCAGGCAGTAAACTAACTGCAGTGTCAAACACAGTGGCAGAATTCGATGGCTTAAGGCCGGTTGCATTATCAGGCGGAGTCGCAGAATTGAGCCGTGTAAGGACGGTTGCATTATCAGGCGGAGTCACAGAATTGAGCCGTGCAGCGCCGGGCGGGGGAATAATACAGTGGACAACCAACCGTATAATCACATATGCAAATGCCACCATACCCGACCACTTCTATGCTCAGCCTGCTAAATCGTACCACACACGCGAAACGCTCATTGCTGCCTGATCGTCTTCCAAAGCGCATACCGTTCTGAGCTTGAATGCAATTAAATGGCAATCACGTCTTTACCAGCGCGACTACACCTAATCGGTAACACATCCTTCAATGGCACGACAACGGCTCATTCGGCTGTTCCAAACCGCCATTTAAACTGACGTATCCCTCGTTTATTCATGTGGCTTCCTGGGTTGCATGCCCAACGTCCATACCTTCACCTGATGATGCATTATAGCTGTTTAGGCACGGGGTGTGATACTAAGAAGCGTAATGGTGAATGCAGCTTGAAAGGAGTTCATTTATTACGGACAGAATCAATGCGCAGCGTTGAACACTTAGGGCAAGTCATGGAGATTAATCTGATGATAAAATGGATACAGGCTAATCGAAAAACAAATATTATATTTGAAGCATTATCAATATTCATCATTACTTTTAAAAACTTCATTATTTATGCTGGCGTTGTGCAGGTTAGGTGAATAATCCACCACAGCAAGTATTGCCATAGGAACTATGGAACAAAGGAGGGGTACACTATAGTGTACCCCTCCTTTGTTCCAGCGCATTCAGGGGGGGGGGGGGGCATTTGGGGCAAATGCCCGTGTCAACAATAGGAAAAGATTGCTTTAGACTACACTCTGCAAAGTATGTAGTAGGTACGTAATGAATCGAAATCCGAGGAGTTCTTGAAACTTGGAAAAACCTTTTCGGGGTATGCCCCTTCCCCGCAGCATCCAAGACCCCTTTCAGGATCCGTCAGTGGAAGAGTGGCATATAGGAAGGAATACTCTGTTGTACACAGTTGTCAGCCCTGTCAGTCGACATCACGCGTTACGAGCTGACCCCTTCCCCCATGTCGTGTCACAGTGTCAGTCAACGACAATCGTGTTTGGGTCACTCGCCGCAGCGGCAGCGCCTCTGACCATATGTATTCCATAGCCATCTGGCCGTCCGTCTGCCGTCCCTTCCCACCTGCGAGACGCGCCTCTCCCGAACGCACCGGGCCCGCTGTCCGTCCACCGTCCAGCCGGCGCTGCCCACCCGGCCTCTAACGGCGCGCCGGCCAATAAATTGCAGTAACAAGCCGCTCGCGACCGTGCGACGCTCGAGCCGGCTTTGTGCCAGCGACAGGGCGCGCCGAGCGGCATCAAGCGGGCTTAATGAAAGCTCAATAGGATACACTTTATTCGTGGCCAACGAACGGAACCGCCAGCTGCTTATTTTTGTCGCGCCATTTTCTGGCTCTGTGATTCGCTGGCGGCGAAAATCAAATTTAATTTCTTGGCTTTCTGTCGGACGCCATTATTTCATTAGTTTATTGTCGGCTGACCGCTGTTGCGTGACCGGCCAGCGGTGCCGGGATTCAGTGCAGCGCGGCAGACGGCCGAGATGAGACAGCTGGTGACAAACACGGCGGCGGCGGCGGGTCTGCGCTGAGCGCCGGCGCAGGTGGCGGCCGCGGATAAAGTCGGCCAGTCAATGGCTCTCGGAATCCGCCCCGCTGGAATGTAATTGAGAGTCAGTCGCCATTCAGCCAGGGACTTGATATAATTGAAGTTAAATTGAGAAGCTGAAAGAGCCAGTGGAGTAGGGGTGGAAAAAATCGCGCCAGTGTGAATAACAACTTGTAAAGGCAGCAAAGGAGGGTTTTGTTGGCCTTTGTTGATCGCCATTAATGGACTGGGAACGTCACTAAATTCGGGCCGGCGGGACCGGGACACGGGGCGGCACGACACCGGCCACGTCCCGGGGACCGGGGCAGGACAGTGCAGGCAGAGTCCCGGCCTGCTGGGAGCGCGGCGGGGGAGAGCGGCACGCACACGCGGCACGCATACACCGGCCGTATCAGCGGCACCCACCCGCCGACCGGCCTGCCGGCCCCGCCGCCGCCGCCGCCCGCCACTGTGTAAAAAGATGGCTCCCATTCAGCGCGTGATAGCGTCGGTAGTGTTTGGTGACAGAGTCGACGGGAGACAACCACTTTTTCCAATTAGCTCCTCGTTTGCTAGCCGAGTAGCTTCCAAAGGGCCGTCTGAATGCGGCCAATCACTGAAATATGACTTCTTGCAGGCGACAATAGCCAGCCATGGCGTGGTGAATGCATCAGGAAATTAGGTTTGTATTGTGGTCGGCAGCCGGCTCAGGTATCTGGGTTGACGCGCCCGGCCGCTGAATGGTTTTAATTGGGCTCGACGTTGGCGGCGGCGGGGCTGAGGAGGCCGCCGACCGGGCGGCGGGAGGAGAGAGGACGGGGTGGGATAGGGGATCAGTGAGCACGGATGGAGAACGGGAGACGAGCGAGTGGGGTCGCCGGGAGAACCGGAGCCGGCACAGGCAGATAGGGGAGCACCAGCGGAGAACGGTCAACGGCGGAGAGCGGGCGAGACAGACATAAGAGAGATGGCAGGACAGGAGGAAACGCGGAAAACTGTAGTGGGTATGGAGTGAACCGGGACAAACACAGAGACAGAGGAGTGCACATCGCCCTGCACAAACAGACCAGTGGAGACATGTCGCCTGACGCCTAGGTTTTCTTTGTGAATACACGTAAACGGATAATCATGCTCCATTCAATCTGCGAGGCTCTTCAAGAATAGTAGGAGAATCGAAGAACTTCAGAAAAAAATGGAGACATCCCCTAGCTCCAAATCGTTCCAACGCGTATGCTCATTCGCTCAAGGGCATGCAATCGATCATCTGAAGCTGACCACCAAGGCTCTCGGATTATCTCACCGAACCCAACCTAACCCGTTCGTATGTGTCCCGGCGGCGAGCGCGTCTCTACTGTCCCTGCTCGTGTTTTTGCACGGTCCGGCCGTCTCATTGTATCGCTTTTTCTGCGTGCCACCTGTTAATGACTGGTTGAACGAGATTCCGCGTGTTGCTCCGGCGACGTGACGCTATGAGGAGTCGGTTCACAGGTGAGCGAACACATTAGGTGCCGCCCGGTCTGGACGGCCCTGGGCGTCTCTGAGACGTTTTTGCCGCAATCGGCCGTCCCTGCGCGCTCTGACTGATCGTCTGACAGGTCGGCGTGGCTGATATATGACAGATGACGTATAACAGTCTGAACCAGCAGCGGCGGATCACAGCTTTTGAATATAGGGAAGGATTTGAAGTGGCAAGGAGAAAAGTACCGATGGCGATTAGCTCCAAATATGTATTGCTTCGCAAACGATGATGCATACCAGTTTAAGAAAGTAGTCGGCAGGTCAAAATAAAACAAGAAAACCACCTGTTTGAACCTCAGGAGTGGTCGTTGCCGACACCTTCACCCATGATAACTTCTGGATCAATTAACCTGGCACATACCTACTTGGTCAAACATTCCACCTGCTTAGTGGACCGGACCGCGTCCTGACCAACAAAAGTCAGTCTAAAGGGGGACTGACGCTGAAAATGTGCCACCGTTCGCCATCCCCGGGATAAACAGAACCCTCGCCCGAACAGAGCATTCAGTGGTTCACTCCAACGATGATTGATCGCGGCATAAACCACCTTGTTTATGGCATGTGCCCCGTTTTGAACTAGTGGCAGAGCGAGGGAGTAGCTTGGGCTAGCCACAAACTAGCGTGGGGCTACTGATGCGATAATAACCTTGCCTGCTGTTCAGTGCCCCTTCAGTTTAGAAGCAGAGAGCACCCACACAATTGAAGAACGGTGCTATTGGTTCAAGTGGGCATGCTTTCTGTGACTTTGGCCTCCGAAAAATATTCAATTGAACACTATTGGGAAATACAATTTTTTTAAATAAAAGTAAAATGTTAATTTGGTGAAACGTAACACGCAGGACAAGCACGTGAAATGTGTCCCAGAAAGAAGTTAGGTCCAACGTAAAACGTAGGTAAAACGTAATTTCCCTATTGTCTATACTCTATGCAACGTTACCTACAAATGCCCATTTCAAAATGCGACGGCGCTCGAGCATTGTGGCAGCTGTAGTGACGCGCATACCACTCCTTGTAGACTGGCCAATGTATCGCGACCATCCCTTATTCATTGAGGTCTCACCCATCATGCTGCGGTCAGGCGCTGGCCACAGCTGCTTGTCCCCGTCCGTTGCGCCGGCGCGCGGCGGTTTAACCCGCTGCGCCTTCTCATGTCTTCATCGATCGAGAAAACACACACACGCATTCCAGCGTCGGCCGTCTAACCGCCGTAATGATTGTAATTGCTCGCGTCATTATTGATGCCCGGGGCGCGATGAATCGAGGGCGCCCGGCCGGTAATTACAGGGCGGCCCGAGCCGACAAAACCGGGCAGGCGGCGCGGCGCGGCGCACTGGCCGCCGCTGCGCCGTGATCGCCGCTGACTCAATTAGCGGCGCTCGGTGACCGGACTGACCGGCGGCGGACGCCAGCGGCGGCGGCGGGGATTAGCGGCCACCGGAGCGGCCGGCTGGGAGGTCAGCGCGCCGCCGGCACCGCGGTAATCGGCTCAGAGACGGCGCACTGTCGTGTCGGCACCTCTGTGGCCGGGCGGCTTACGGCGACCCTTAGCCGGCTGAGTGGCGATCGCCACCCCACCCAGACAGGCGGCCGGCTTCCGGACAGCCCACCTCACACACAGGCGGAAGGAGCACCCGCCGCCCACAGTCCATCGACGAGTCCGTAGTGAACTGCGAGCCCCGGTGTGGATTATCCGCGGGATGTAAACCGATTTTGGTTCACCCGTGTCGTTGAGGTATTCGGTACAGGTGACAGATCCAGGAGAATCTTTCCGGCTGGGTACGGAGAACAATCTACCCGTGATATACCGCACACGAACAGGAATATATCCTTTAGTGCCCACACTCTTTTGGCAACCTCTAAAGGGAAGGCCAACGATTAGCTGATCAGGCAAAATGAACTTCATATATAGAATTGCTTTCTGAATGACCTCTTCATGAAATTGTATGTTAGGTAAGATAAATACTAAAAAAGTCAAATATAGAAATGATGAATTTTCGATCACGGATCTCTGTCAAATCACATCCAAAATTAAGCAAAAGGAAATTTTGGAAGTGCTTTGACAAAAATCCGTGATCGAAAATTCATCCCTTCTATATTTCACTTTTTGTAAATTACATATCTTACCAAACATACAATTGGTAAGATTTAAAATTTAATTTCAGAAAATTTTGATTTCAGAAAATTTAATGTACAAATGCTCCTTGCACAAGCACTGAAAAGACTGAAGATGCTCATATGTGGACCGTGAAAATTTTCCATGTCACACAAAGCCCTTTACCACTTACGAGTATACCTACGCACACGCATATTGTCATGCATACAGCTGCTGAAAGACCTTATAGGTATGAGGGAAAAGAGGCACATTTACAGACCCGCCACCCAGCACAATCATCTATATATTCCCCATTATCGGGAGAACAATTCGTAAATCTGAATAGATGAGCCGATTTCGCTGTTTGTTCCCGGCTGATGTGAAATTAATGCTGATGAAATGCCCCAGCCACAAACGGTGTGACCGACGGAGAAAGCGGCCCACCTTCGGGGGGGGGGGGGGAGAGCTGGCGATGACGGCACAAGCGTGCACGGCTCCGACAAAGGTTTAGCATGAGAAAGACAAAAATGTGATCGATTTGGGGAAAAGTGAATGAATCAGTGTCTGGAGGTGCAAAAATGAGGGCTGGATTAGCTAGAAAGAAGAAAAAAATCCTCTCTGAGCTCCCATTTACCTAAAGCGGTTTTCCCATGCTTCCCATTCCCATCCAAGATTTCTTTTTCGGATTTAGTTAGGCACCTTCAAAATCGGCATCACCACTGAACTAACCCGCGACCGCCTGGGAGGGGTCGGATCCGACCCCCCCTCCGTTTTTCATGAATAACTCATGAACCACTTTCGCTATCTACTTGAAACTTGGCATACCTTCTCCCCCATCAATTTGACGTCTCCTGTGCAATTTTTAAGAAAAAAATTCCAAAAATTTTTGAGATATATCCAGGGGCGTCGCCACGGATTTTTGAGTGGGGGGGGGTCGGGTTTCTAGTCTTCACCCGATGGGTAGGGGTGTTTTTTTTTTGCCACACTTCCCAGTTTTGTGCGTGCGTATGTGCATGTGTGCGCGTGTAACAAAGCGGCGCGCAGCGCCGCGAAATTTGGTATAACCTATTAGGTAGGTATACCTACCTACATCACTTGCGTAAAAATTATCACTGGTCACTTAAGGTCAGGTCGCCATGTCAAGTTCAGTTATACGGTATACCTCTATCAAACTTTCCCCTCTCGCCATTCTTGTAGCTTTTCTCCCATAACTTCGAAATTTGGTACACTGTATACCTAATGTATGGGGTTATACGTGTCAGCAATTCATGATTCTGAGGATTTACATCTATGATCTGCAATGGAGGCAGGTCAAATACGTGACCTCATCATTAGAAAATAATGAGAAATTATAAAAAGCACGAATGCCTCCTGCTTTGAAAAAGTTCGTCAGAAACGCAAAATATCTTTGGAGCCGTGACAAATCAGCTCATCATTGCCAGGGACAGGGTGCAACTTATGGCGAGTGATGACTCGAAAGGTCATTAGTGGAAATGTCCATCGATGGCCACCAGCATTTTTTTTTCTACAACTTTTGACGAAGACGCGGTAGAGCGATGACAGCACCTGGAAGGTGTTCGTAGTTCAGCTCAACAACACGGATCCATTCATATGCAGCAGGAGGTCCTTTTTCGATCAGGACATAACGTTGACCTGAGGTCGTTTTAACGTTAATTCTGAATGGTCAAATTTTAACTCATGTGACGTGTCTCAAAGAGATAAACACAGTGGTGACAAGACAACATATGTAAGTACCATACAAACTCACGGAATCTAAAGTTATTGCAAAGCAAATGTTTCGGCAGAATCTGTCCAGTTAGCTGTTTGCCTTCTATGGGCAAAACATAGACCTGAGATGAAATCTGACCCGAAGCTAGCGAAAGAGCGTTGAAAGAGCTATCAAATATGTTTTCTGCTTCACTGTAGCCCTTCTATTGGTGGGCTCCCAGTCGCTAACTTATAACGTATACTAAAGTAACGCTGATGTATGCTTTCGACCCCTGATCGATCTAGAGGTTTGCGGAAAAAAGAGCATGCTGCCCGTGACGAGAGAAAGCCGATGATACCCATTTACAAGGTTTCGGGTCATCTCAGGACTCAGGTCATCGCCAATACGTAGGGAAACTCGGGACCTGCTAGAACTTTGCGAATGTAAGTTGTGATGGTTTTTCGAGGTTCTGATTACGAATGTTATCTTAGTTTTGAACGAAGATGATGACTCCATGCATTTGGGGTAGATCAGGTCAGGTCAGGTCAGATCGACCAGTACCTAATAGTGGATGACCACCACCCATTGCTTCCTAACATGTTATACATATGTATAAGCAACACAACTACTTCTTAAATGTTCAGATGGGCGCTAAGTTCAAAATCAGCTCCAAAAACTATCCTTTACCTAAATTAAAAGCATGTTATGAAAAAGTGAACCAAGGTCATCTTTATTCGAATCAGGGATATCGATTTATTTTTAAGTAGGTGATTAACACGAGCGCACCGGAAGTTTCGTTGCAATTGGCTCCTTTTGCGCGACTTTTTTGCGAAAGCCCGAGACGGTTTCATCTGACTCCCTTTCCCCTACATGTGCACTGTACAGCTAGTTGTGCCGATAGCCATGGGGCTGAGGCTAGTTTGTAGTTTTGTAGTTAGGTACTGATCCGACGAATCGACTGCGACCATTTTTTTAAACGATCAGACGAACGCTCGGGGCAGTTTTGGCGCGTCCAATCCTTTGAGGGATAAAAAGGTACTAGAATGGTGGCCACTGGCCACTTAAAAATATTGTTGTGCTGGTGTTCCCCGCCCACAGCTAATTGAACTTTAGGTAATTGGCTAATTGGCTTTAGGGAGCTCTTGAAGCGATTCTGAATCTGATGTACTTGGTGGTGTTGCTGACGCCTGCTTCACTGACATAAAAGCTAAAAAAGCATACTCAGCATCGCAAAAAGTGGGGGGGTCGACACCCCCAGTTTTCAAGAGTGGGGGGTCACGACCCCCCCCGACCCCCCCGTCGGCGACGCCCCTGGATATATCGATTTTAGTGATGTAACTACATGGCGTTAAAAAGTGGTAAATGTTTAAAAAATCGCCAAAAATCAGGCTTTAAAGCAAATTGCAAATTAAGGACATGAAAAGACGCAGCTTAACGAGTTCTTTAAAATGGCTATCTCGAATTTTCCATAAAATGCGTTTTTTACCCCTAAAAATTCAAAAAACTATATTTTTTGGAAAACAGCTAATAAAACCCAAAATTTTGGGAATTTCCAAAAAACCGGAGTATATGTTGTAGAGCTCTATTAGAACATTAGATGTCCCAAATTTCAACTTTCTATCTTGATTTTTGACCCCCAAATTGTAAAAAAATAGCTCCAACATGCATAGGGCATGGTGACGTCATAAGCATTTTCGTGAATTAGAGGCACTTCTGAACATCGCATGTGAAAACAAATGGCACCACTAGATTCCTGGGACAAAGCCCGTCTAGGAAAGTGCATTTTTATGTCAAAAATAAAAAGTTGAAAAATTGACCTTTTTTCTCAGCCCTCGTATAGTATAAACGATTTTTTATGCTTTCAATGCACACTTATCACTAGTACAGTGACTTGGGGTCACATATAACCATTACCATCGGATTAGGCGTGAAAAATAAGCCATAAAACATGTGTCGCACGCCCATGTAGCAGAAAGTGAAAACCGTGACCTTTCGTGACCTGACCTGACCTTGACCCGTACTTAGTATGACCCCTATACACACATGGTACCTTCACTAGGCCTTTGAGGTCATTTTTGGTGAGTTTCGGGCAGCAGCTATCGATTTCGCTGTCCGTAAGCCTAATCGTGCAAAACCCCTGAATTTGACCTTTGACCTGACCTTGACCCGAAAGTTGACCTCAATCTTAAAATCTTAAGAGTGCTTTGGGAAGGTCTCGTAGAGACCTTTCGAACGCCGCCTCGCGGGGCTCGATACGACCATTGGTTCTCGAGATAACAGGGGGGGGGGGGTCGGATCCGACCCCCCAGGCTGTCGTGGGTACGGAAATAGCCCAGGCGGTGCCGGGCTAAGGCACCAGAAACCACTTCATAATGCTATTCCAAAAATATATATACTGCCACTCACCAGGTAGGTATAATTCTGAATTTCATAAAGAGGAATTATTTTTTATGTTGGGAGTTGTGATGAGAATTGGATACCTACAAACTTTTTCATATACCGATACCAACTTACAGACATCTATGAGAGATCTATGATCTCAGTGGATCTCGAAGCAAAGTGCAGGGTAGGATCTATGATCCCACTGGATCCAGTGAAAAATTATCCTGATCTATGATCTCATAGGATCTGACGATAGACCAAGAACATGGATCTTTGATCTGAGTGGATCCCACCATGCACAACGCTTGAAACCAGGTTTCCAAGCGTTTCTACGTCAACAAATGCCACAAAACTATGGGCTATGACGTGCAACCACATAAAATCACTATCATAGAACATTTATGAGTTTCAAAAAGTGATTTTTTTTTTCGGGATTTGTGTTTTCAAAAAACAAGTGAGGACCTATGATCTCACTGGATCTCGAACAAAAAATTAGGCTCGGATCCATGATCGCTACGGATCTCTCGATAAATTTAAGAGCTGGATCTATGATCCCGTCGGATCCGAGATCAGGATCCGTGGATCAAATCCAAAATACATTTTCTCGGATCCATGCACATGTCTGCCAACTTGGTCTACAATGATACCAACATAACTAGTTGGGAGGGTATGTAAAAATTTTGAGGAATGATCACATAATAAAATCCAGCAATTCGCCTGTTAGCTGTGGATGCTCATTGCACAAAATCACCAAAAAATGTGCATCTTTTTAACATGTGAAGAAAAAACCTTCAGCAATAATTTGGAGACCGTCAGTCAGTCAATTAGTTAACCATGTGTCGACCGTGATGTTACGTGATTTCCACCAATCAGTTGTGCTCGGAACACCCCGATAATAACGCTATCTACATATTCACTATCAGTAACTGGAGCCGATTTCGAACTAATAATCACCGGTCATTTATCAATCTCAATCAAATCTCTGGAAGCCGGTGTCATCTCGTGTATGACGGTCTGTTGGTTTCTACCTGGAATAATTAAAGTTTAATTTTCAGCTCACCAATCATGGCAAATAATGTGAAACCTCCATGTAATCACGTAAAATGCCCCAAGAGGCACCGGGCTAGTCTGTTTCCTATTGTCCGCACAATTATCATTACAAACTCGGCCCGCCGTTTGTAAGCGGTCTTCTGATTGGTCGGCGGCTGGAGGGCTCCTCCCACCGGCGCTGGCCCCGCCCCGTCGTCGGCCACGCCGGCGCGGGCCGGCCGGCTGAGCGGCACCAGTCGACTCGCTGTAGCCGAGAGTGGCGCCTGTGTTCCCCGCTGCTGCCGCCGCCGCCATGACCGTCGAAGACAAATCGGACAGCTGTTCGGAGGCCTCCGGGTCGGAGCTGGAGTCGCCGCCGCCGGCGCCGGCCCCCGCCCGGCCGACCCTCTCGTTCAGCGTCGAGTCGCTGCTGAGTCGCGAGCCGCGCCCGACTCGAGTCAGCGTCAGCAGCCCGGCGTCGAGCCCGGCCGGCTCTCCGGAGCCGGGCCGTCAGTTCGGCAGCGGCGCCGTCAGCCCTGCCGTGTCAGCCGCAGCCGCCGCCGCCGCTACGGCAGCAGCCGTGTCCGCCGCCTCTGCGCCGCTGCGGCCCGAGCTGCTGTCCCCGTACAGGATCCACCCGTCGATCGCACAGCAGCGCTTCTGGCCCACCGGCCTGCCGCTCAGCCTGCACTCGCCCAAACAGAAGTCAGGTGAGTTCGACCGCCGGGAGAACCGGCACCGGTGCCAGATGTGTTCCGAGTCAGCGTGTGCTTACAAACGATGTTCAGGGTTATTTTTGCGACTGTTTTTAGTGTTCACAATGATTTTGATAACAGCTCATCGACCTTGATCAGTGGCCTGGAATGTCGCATGCTAAGCTGATAAAACTGCATTGCATTGATCAGTCGTGCAGAAAAGAAACGACAATAGCAGGAACAAAACAAGCTTTACCGTGTTTACCTCATGGAAATGTGTTTAAATTATATTCAGCTATGTCTTGTTTCCAAATATCTTATTTGATTTTCAGTCTTAACAAAGTGGCAACAGGCCAAGAAAAAATTCGACTTTTGGGGCTTCAATATAAATCAACCGAGTTCCGATGAACTAAATGAAAACAGGAAACGAATAACTTTTGAAAAATACAACAGCAATAAGCTGTAAATTTTTGTTCCTCATAGATTGTTTCAAATTTATGAAGAACGCCCACGATCACAAATATCAATAAGTGACCTGTATGGTGCTGCAAATATAAATGCATGCGCCATCACAAGGTGTAGCATATTAGGTACACATATTTGGAATATTGCGTGTCATAATTCATTGATTGCCCACCGTCCACCGATGACAATGCCGATACATTCAATAGTTATCCGATGTCGGTTCGCTAGTATCAATCAAAAAGATATAGGCGTTGACAAAATGACTGAACTGACTTGTCATATGCTGCCTTAGATTCAAAAAGCAGTTGTTGTGAGCCGTTCCATCAACTACAACGAATATTTGTTATTGTTTGAAACAAAAACGTAGCAAGCCTCAACTCCACATCTAGCAAAAATATAATTATTTTTTTTTTTTTTGTAGCATCTGTTTGCACAACAGGGAAATAAATGTCAATAAGAAATGCTGCTTCAAATTACGTTTTTTTCAAATGTGTAATTTTATTTTCTGCCATATGGAATTGCCTTGGAATGTCGTTGAACTATTCAAAAAAGTTCAATGATTCAATGAAACCAATGAAATTCAATGAATTGCGTGTGACCACCTCTCGCTCTCGCTAAAACATGATGATCATGAACACTTTTTTATATTTCTGTCACCGCTCTTGGATTGTCCCAGATCAAAACAATGTTCGTCACTCAAAGGTCACCCATTGTACTCTCTTGTAAGCCCGTTGAGCTCCACCCACCATTATCACACCGTCGTGCACAAAACTTTCAGCAGCTGCTGACCATCGCCCTCCTTCTCTCCTCAGATAACGACGACAGTCCCAAGCTGCTGCTGCCGCTGTCGGTGCACCTGCGGAAGCACAAGCCGAACCGCAAGCCGCGCACGCCCTTCACCAACCAGCAGCTGCTCTCGCTGGAGAACAAGTTCAAGCAGAAGCAGTACCTCTCCATCGCCGAGCGGGCCGAGTTCTCCAACGAGCTCAGTCTCACCGAGACCCAGGTGAAAATCTGGTTCCAGAACCGGCGCGCCAAGTCGAAGCGTCTCCAAGAGGCCGAGGTGGAGAAGCTGCGGATGGCCGCCAACCCGATGCTGCCCGGCTTCCACATGTTCCCTGGGGCGGCCGTGCCTCTGGTGCCGTCCCTGGCCGGCCTGCCGCTGCCCGGCCAGGTGCCCCGCTCGCTGCACATGCCGCTGCCGACATCCCAGTCCCTGTTACTGGCCAGCCGGGCGCCCTGAGGGACCGGCCAGGGCGGCCAACGGGGACGGGCTGGGACAGGGTGGGTGCGTGTGAGTGAGATGGATGATTGTCCTGCCTGGTGCCACTGGGGATCAGACGCTGTGGCTCCTGCCATCAGGCGGTCTGAGATCCTCAGTGCCAGGCTCGTTTGAAGTAAAGCTTTATTTCGGGAGGGCTCGGCCGGGCGGCCGCACTAGTCTCCTCCTCCGCTCCTTTCTCGTTGCTTGCGGCCAGGGGCGACCGCGGCACCAGTTTCTATGACAAATGTGTCGTCGCCGCTGGCGATAGAAACGCAATGCTCTCGCGACTGTGGGCGTTCTCGTTCAGTCCGCGAGAAGCGGCGGGCTCTCCGATGAGAGGAGTTCTCTCTTCGATCAGGGGTTACCATGTGGACCCGATATCTGTGATACGTTAGTGTGTAGTCACCGCCGAGCGAATCGATCCTGTGTGCGAAGTGTCGCTTGCCTGTGTCTATCCAATGTTCCTCTGTAGGGGAGAGTGGGGCAAAGCGGCCACCCGGGGCAAAGCGGCCACCCATCGTTTTAGCCCTTTATAGCTGGCGTCAGTTCCAATTTATGGTTTCCAATTATACTTCTCTTCACGGTCGTTCGAATGAGCCAGACCGGGGTTTCAGGCCCATCACCATTGTTCTGTGAAACACGGAAAAGCATTTCTTGCCAGGTTACCAACTATGTTTACAATTTTTAAATGTTATGTTATTCCATGACCGTTTGGAATTTTTATAAGCGTTCTTGTCCATGCATTGCATGGCTATCGTACATGTATTCTACCAATTTTAATGTTGTTTACCCCACTAATAGCTAAGCTGGAATATTTTTGTCTCGGACGGTATGCGCGGGGCAAAGTGGCCGGGGCAAAGTGGCCACCCCCCAATTGGCCATAAGTTGGTTCCATCTGGATAAAAAACATTATTTATATTCAAATGTGTCGTCATACATTCATCTTGGCCACTTTTCAGTTGCATGAGTTACCAAATAATGCAGTTAAATGTTTATTTTCATGAAAATCCTTTCTTTGTTTACCTACAGGTGGAAGATGATAAAGTAAACATCCATCCTCGCTTAACCTTGTCACCATCAAATACCCTAGTCGTACACGAGGCAACTATTTTGTTTCTCATATCGGGACTTGAGAAGACGCCGGTGGCCGCTTTGCCCCAGGGTATGGGGCAAAGTGGCCAATATGCATAGGTTTAAAGTTTTGTCAATATCTTTCATATGTGAACGCCTTTGGAAATAAAACGCAGTTGAAATAAAAGGCAACTTACTAGGGATCACATTGGCATAGAAAGAATCTTTCCAAGTTTAAAAATCAAGCGTTGGCATCGTGAGAAGCGTTAGGGTGGCCGCTTTGCCCCACTCTCCCCTACTGACTTCACTGACCTGCGACGATGTCCACATTTCTTCGTAAGCGGCGAGGCATCCGGGCGTTGGTTGCCCTTCTGTTCACTGAAAAGCGCAGGTCTCACGCACTTCCGTGGATAGTGAACTGCTGTGCACTTTTGCACTTTGACTGTGCTCATTCCGGACCAAGTATCCATCTATATCTGTCTCTCGCTGCATTTTAGGCCGATAATTATCCGAGGTATTTCATATCGTTCCGCTTCGTCCCATACGTGCCGTATTATCTCCATATATATGATCCGTTCTTTCGAGCTAAAATTTGTATACAAGTGTCTTATGATTCGTCAGATGATATTATAATTTAATATAATTGTATTATTGTGGACGTGCCTGTTTTACTTATATAGAGCAATGAGAAACTATATAGTATATGTTTGTTGGTACAATACATGTGTTGATACCTACCTAGAACGCGTTTCGCCCGGTCTGTGTCGCTTGCGAGAGTCTCATGTCAACGCACCGACGCATTACACCTCTATAGACCACACCACAGCTGCATTGACGTAAAGCTCACATGATGACGGCAATCCATTTCATGAAATCATCACCATTAGTTCAGTCGGCTTCAAACGACAAGAGCCTAACTTATCAATTGCATTGTTAGAGCAACTGGCAGCGAGCATTCTTTATGACACCGTAAGCTCCCTCGTCCGAATAGCTGTGATCCACCAATTACCCACCTCACGGGGCTAACAGCACCTTTCCACGAACAGTTTCTTCCACTGATATAATGGCTATCCGTGCAAGACCAAAATTAATTGCGCCCCTACTAGATATAATCCGTTACGGCCGCGATCCGAACTGGCCTCCGCGTTGGAACGAGCCGTGTGACAATGCTAAGTGCGCTATAGATCATGTGGGAGAAAAGAGGGGCAAAGTGAGGAGCAGATCGGGGTGTTATGAGCCGGGGGATAAGCCGCCGCCGCCACACCTGTCACGTATAACACGACACGGCGCGGTTTGACGATATTGATTACGATGGCGACACCTCCTCCTGATGGGCGGTCGAGGCTCATAAGCCGACTGAGCGCTGCGTCACTTGGATTCCAGCGGTTTGCGGCGCACTGCGGCCAATGCGGCGCGATAGTCAAGTGGACATCGTGTTCGGCTGCAGACCGCACACACTCGGTCCTTACACAACAGATGATCAAACCGAATGACAGCGTGCGCCGCTGACAGTCATCCAAGTCAACAAAACACTCTAGCGAGTCTATATGTATTTCCAAGACCCGGGCAAACTGACGTGCAAAATGCTGTGCACCCTTCGATAGTTTTAGATTCATTATAGGTCTTTGACATGTGGATTGTGGATTGTGGATCTTTCATTGTTACAGCATTTCCATTTTCAACTTTGACGCTCGAAGTTGGTTTCCGATGTCTACAGAGTGGAATAATAAAGAGTGGAATAAGTGGAACAAAACGAGTGGTCAAAAATGTTATCTTACTGTTGATTCATTATGGAATGGAAACAAAAATACGCTATCGACAGTTTTGGACAAAGATTTTGTATCAAATAATCAGCCGACTTGTCTTAAAAAAGAATCGTTCGAACATCAAAAGCATTGTATTCTTGATTTTTTTTATTTGAAAAGCAGCATGCAGCACCACCTGCGACCGATACATATACACCATAATGGAAAAAGTAGCTAATCACAAGAAGATGAGAACTGGTCTATTATTAGATAAGCAATTGCTTGGTCTAAAAATGTATGCATAAATGATGGGCGGGACCGGAAAGGTGGCATCAGACCCCGCGGAAGTGGGCATACTCCCAAAAAAATCCCTCGTTGCCAAAAATTCGGATGTCGCCTCTTTATGTCTCGCTGAGTCGCTTCCTTATGCCATCCTAATGCCGCTTCCTTATACAAAAATGAGAATACCGAAAAAACTAGAGGCACCGTAAGACCACATAAATGCCCTTTGACGCACACAATGGTTATACCAAGATGCTTTCCAAGCCAATCACATTAATACATTTTTATTTAAATTGCATAGAAGGATGAACAATATCCCAACCCCCCTCCCCAAACACCATCTAGAACATACCATATACATACAATACATCCAACTTTACAGCTGCATCCCATCTTCCCGGCGTGGTGACCACATAGGTGATAGGGATTTATAGTTCGGCCACCTTTCTGAGCGGCATATACAGTTTTACTGCTCGCTCCAGCGACTGACAGGAAATCCTGCAACAAATGTGTGTCTTCACAAATGACTGATGACTTCGTTATTTCTCTAGCTGACTGGTTAGCGCTACTGGAAGCGGATTTTTCGGCGACAGAACGTGAGTCTGTCATGTCAGCGCCGCCGTGATCGGAACGATAGCACCAGGGGCAGGGTGAACGGTGCGGCGCTGATGGCTCGTTGTCAGGCCGCGAGCTTTGGGTTATAGGAAAGTGTCTGACGCATGAATCATCAATATTGACGGCGTCAGCGATCTTTTGTACAGCGTAATCGGTACTTGGACATAAATCACAGCCGCCGCGGACCGTCTTTCGTGGTTTAGCTTGGAGCGCCAGCTCAAGAATCGAATGGTCGCCAAGAATAGCTTGGATCGTTTTTACAATTTTCTGGGGAGCCACTTTGTCATACTGGCACATCAATGTGACGCTATGCTGTAAAACATCCAGAGAAGCTGATGACGGCAGAAACGTCCGGTAAAACTCTTGAAGCCTCTTTGCGCAATAATGTCCCTAAATCATGCACAGAAAGGCAGCACAAATATCAATTCAGGGCCTTACAGTTCGTCATACATCAGACAGACAACGACCCAGGACACACAGCTGACACAGCCCCATAAAAATTGAAAAAAAAAATCCTCGACAGATCTGTAAAGGCATTCGATAGGAATGTATCGTCGATGACTGGATGAATAACTTCGTCTCGATAAGCATTGAGATGCTCGGGCAGGGTGGTAGACACTGTCCATCTGCCACTGGCGTGAGGATACGGAGATCACTGTTGGGACCAAGTTTGTTTGTTTTCAAATCGTCAAACCCACTCCCGAGTCCCGACCTGGTAGAAAGTTATGCATATACACTGATGAAATCTGACATTTTCGCCCGAAGTATCGGGCTAATTCAAATGCAAACATGGATAGAGAACTTTGATGGGCCGCATGCCAGCGAACAGATTGATAGACTGCAATATATGTAGCATCCAAAGCACGTTATGTTCCACGCACAACTGCTGACAGAACATAACGTTCCGATTTGATTCGGTCTAATTTCAACGACACTTTCCAAGACAAAAACATCACATCAACGGAAAAAGCTTATCTCTTTACCAAGGGTTCCGCCATGGTTTCAAGATTTGGGGGTTCAGCCCCCAAAGTGGCTTTATCTTTATACATTAGACTGCATTAACCCGCGAGTTGCTGGGGGGGGGCGTTAAACGCCCCCACTTTTTTCACCGGGCCATAGCATAAAAACGGCGCGCCGCAGGCGCGCCAAATTTTTGGTACCTGTAGGGAATTGATAGAAGTGTATTGTGACAAAGTTTTAAAAAAATCCGTCGGAAATTTTTTGAGATATCGAGGTTTAAGTGACGTCATGATTTGAGTATTCCACCAAAAATGGCATATATTAAAAAAATCATATAAAATCACAGAATAGACATACAGACATGCGGTAAACGCCATTAGACTGCCAATACCATGAACAATCAAATGGCGATCTTAGATTATTGATTATCGTTCGGCATTTTCCAAAATCATGAACTGAATCTTGGCAATTTCTCGTGACTACTTCACGACCATGATACATGCATTTCTTAAATTGAACTTCTTGAGCCAAACACGTACACATATGATAAAATGAATGTCACCATCGTGTTCTACGCCCCAAATTACCTATAAAACATGTGTCACACGCTGCGAATATCAGTTTTGATTTTCGGGGAAATGTGCCTACCCGGTTGACCTGACCTTGACCCTGACCTATGCTTGACTGACCCCTACATGGAGCTGACACTCTTGTAGGCCTTATATGATGGATTGTGCACCGTTTTGACAGAGTTTATGACGAGAGGCGCCCATTGCGAAGTCCTGAAGTCCATGTTACTTAAAGCCCGATTTCAGGTGTTTGACCTGACCTTGACCCGACCTGTGACCTCAAAATTCAACTTTAAAGTAGGTACTCATCGGAAGCGTCCCGTCGCGTTCTTTCGTTTGCCGCCTCGTGCGTTTCGCTGCGCCTATTGGTTCTCGAGTTATCGGCTGGGGGCGTTTAACGCCCCCCCCCCCCAGCAAATGGTGGGTGGCGAAATACCCCAGCAACTGCCGGGTTAAGGAAGTGAAATTATTAAGGTCCGGGCCCCCACGACCATATATACGACCTTGGTGGAGGAGCTCCTGATATTTACTCAACGACATACATATCTTGGAAGTCGCCTCATACAGAACGCGGACAATTTATCCTAACAGACCGTGACCACTATTTATAGCGGTAGTCGAACCAGCTTTCCCGAAACGCAGCAGGGCTGGTAAAAAGCGCCGATTCGCTGATAATATCGGAGCCAGAACAATAGCTGTACAAGCTATTTAGGGAGCCAGAAATAAGCGTTTCAACGCAAGTATACATGTGCAGGATAACTGTTAAGTTTTGTTTCATATTTTCATTTTATTTCTACGACAAACCTTTAAATACAAGATGCCTGAGCACAAATATTAAATTAGTAGCAGCATCCAATTTCCCAATGAGATCTTATGCGCAATGTTTGTCTACAAAGTACAAAGCTGGTAGCCTATTCAGAATAGCTGTAAATTCTTACCGCGAACAGCGTCAGCATTCATCAGTCGAAGAGCCATCAGTCGATTTCCAGCTTTAACACTACGGAGAATAGGGCTCCGTAACTTTTATCAGTTGATGAGGACCTAGTGTTGAGGGAACGGGGAGCCACAGAGCCTTCTACCATTGGCGGTTCACTGTATTACCGACTAGTTTAGAACACAAATAATGATATTCAAGTGGCCTTTTCATTTTTATCAATGCAGGGCATGCAGGGTTGCGGCTGGTTGCGGCACGGAAACTGTACATTTCATGGTATGTTGGTTGTTGTTCGTTTGGATTTGAAGTTGCTCCTTTTCTGTATAGTACATCTCATAGCAATATCATAGACCACCTACCTCAATATTTTAAGCTGGTCAAGCTGTGGAGCTAGACATAAATATGGCGCTTGTTTTTATTTTGAAGATGCATACGGATACCTAACTCAAGTGGCTGAAGATACTCATTTATTTGCCAACCAACCCAGTAATGGTTAGCATATTTGTTACAAAATCAAATTAAATTTTGAAGATTAAGATATGTTCCTCTTCTGCATGTTTTTCTTTTTGGTACGTCATACTCAAAATATGCTTATATAAGCAATCCTTATTTATATTTCAGGCATTTTGTAACTAAAATTAATATTAGAATTTCACTTATAGTGCCTTTGTGTTTCAGTTCTCAGCCTAAGACATCATCAATCATGTGTATCTCAGATGATGCAGACAATGACCAGCCTGCGGAAGATCTATGCTAGTGGGTGAGATGATGAAATTTCCTCTGTTGGTGAGTCAGTATTATATTTTTTTGTCAACAACATTCATTGCCTTACATGCATTTGTGCCTTACATTTCTGTCACCAACCAGCTTAAACAAAAGTTGAAGAAATTATATACCTACCTACATTCTTTCGCTGTGTTTGACACCAGGCGATGTCCTAAAATCAGGATACATCAGTGAGCTATAAGTAAAACTAAAATAGTTACTGATGATGTTTAAGGTGTTCCTGAAAAAGGACGTTGTTCACCGCACTTTCAAGCCTCTTCTGTTACGCGTGTTAGGAGCCACTTTTCATGGCCGAAAATTTGGTCAGAGCCACCAAAACCATTTTTACCAGCCGGCTGGTAAAAATGGTTGAAACGCAGCCCTGAAACGCAGTCAAACCATCTAACCCATCTTCGATCACTCTGCAGTATAGCCATTCAGCCAAACCTCATAAGCCAACCAGAAAACACACCCTGCCCCACCTTCTCTGACGCTGTCACACAGTAGCGGCGGAACACCTTCAATTAAGGGGGGGGGGGCACTGCCGACTTTTGGTCCAATTCTTTCCATGCAACGCCCATAGGGCTAATGTTAAAATGCCAAAATCAAAGGGGGGCACGGTGCCCCGGTGCCCTCCCCGTTCCGCCGCCTATGCTGTCACACAGCCGAACCACCCTGCCCCACCTTCACTGTCATCGTCACACAGCCGAACCACCCTGCCCCACCTTCACTAGCGCTGTCACGCAGCCGTCGCTCCGACGTGGCCACTTGTCTGACACATTGGCCGGTCCGGCGCGGCGCGGCCGTTCGCTGGTGGTCGAGTCGGACCGGCCGTTTTTGCCCGCGCCTATCTCGGCGCGCAACGAGATCAACATTAGCCTTTATGGGACTAATTACGAGTGGGACACACACGAACAAGTCGTATTTTTCTCTGACATACTTAGTGTGTCGGCCATCTGTAGCCAGCCCGGGGACGATACGTATCTGCAGCGCCACTGTTAATTACATTCAGCCGGGAATCATTAAAAAACTGTCCGACAGAATAAACAACGAGCGCCGCGCAGCCGGGCGCGGACGGTGGACAGACGGTGGACGGGCGGTGGACGGCGGTGGAAGACGGACAGTGGACGGACAGTAGACGGAGGGTGGATGTTGGGCGGTGGACGGATGGTAATGAACAGCGGTGGATGGGTGGCAAACGGTGGCGGCGAACGAAGTTTGGATACAGGACCGCAAGACCGTGGATAATGTGGAGATAGACGAATGTCAGACGATAGGAAATGGTGGATGAGCAACGGCGCGGTGGACTGACAGCAGTGAGCTAACAGCGGTGGTCAGCGATGGAGGAAGAGAAAGGACGGCAGTGGGCGGTGAACACTGGCCATCGGCGGACGGCCAAACAGCAGTGGAAGGCAGCGGGTGGACAGCGGCCAGTGGAAGTCGGTGTCACCCGGGCAGCAGCCGCCGCGCGATGGTGTCCACCGATAGGTAGCTGCCCCGTCCACTGAGGCGCCGCTAGAACCGGGTCGCGTCGCGCCGGCCGCCCCGGAGGTCTTACCACCTCCGGCGCCTGACCGCGCCGCCAAAAACCTGCCCCACAACGAATAATTTGTCGGGTAATAAAACCCATAATTGACATTTATTAATTGCTACAAGTTTTTGGGTGCCTTCTGCAGGCCAACGCGCTGGTCGCCGTGGTGGCAAACACGTACACCAAACGACACGACCTCAGACAAACGGTAATGGATACTGAGCGCTGGGACTGGGTGACACGGGTATGGAGGCAAGTGCGGCTAGCGGTGAAGGGTACGTTTGACTCGGGTGGCCAGGCAAATTATGCAGCTATAAACAAGAAACAGAGACAAAAACCGTCCCACCAGAAACGAGTTAGTAATGAAGGCGCAGGAAACACATGATGCGGAATCATATCCTGAAGCCACTGGATATTACAGGTTCCAGAATACATCGAAATGATGCTCATGTAACAAAAGGTATCGTAATGTATGTATTTGACGCCATTCATCTATTTCGGTCTTCGCAAATTGGCATTTCCGGTCACCAAGTTGAAGACCCCTGTGTGTGACTCCCATTTTAGGATAGTAACACGGTCAGTGAAACAATTGTCTGAAAAGACGAACAACAGGACATCTCGGTGTCCTCTTTTCCTCACAAATGGCGATGATTACCCTTGCAATCACCAGTTATGCTCCATTGACCCTTCTTCAATTAAAACTAACGCCTCGACCCGCCCACAGCATCCGGTCAGCTCGCCACCAAAATTGCTATTTTCGGGCCCGTTTCTGGGGGCGCGGTGGGCCGTTAGGTTCCGGGCCGGCCGCTCCTCCGTCGGCCGTACCGCTAATTGGTGCGCCGCACTGCGCCGCCGATGGTCGCCGCCGCGCCACTTCCGCCGTTTGGCGACAAATACGGCCGTGGGGACAATGGGCGGGGTCGGCCGGCGGCAGCCATCCTTTGGAGCCGTACGGCGGCGGCCCGTCGGCGCGGCCAAATGAATGCCCGCCGCCCGGCACTGGTGTCGTCTCAATTAGGGGTCGGCCCGCCGGCCGGCCGTATCAATTAACCCTTGCCGTCACCGACGCGACTCTGGGGCCGGTCACGCCGATAATCGGCCGTCACGGAGTGCTCCGCTCCTCCCGGACGGCCCGCTAATTGATGATTTTGTGGGGGCGTCCGCTGCCTCTGTCCCCTGTCCTCTCTCAGTCTGTCCAAGGCCAGTAGAGGTATCACTGACAGAGAGACGAGCACTGGACAGTGGAACTGGAGGCTGATCCAGCACAGCGACAGTGAATACCATCGCCATCCCGTTGCTACTCGCTACAACAGCCATCGCCAGCTTTACAGATAGGCCGTCGACCCTCACACAGAGCAAGGCGCTTAGAGAAACAAAATTAGCTGAAATGTTTCACACGATAAAAGCGATTTCTCAGACAAAAAAAAAACATAAGCATAGTAGATGTCTTTAGTAGCATGCAGGTTGCAACAGTTCCAAATAAACCACAGTGAGAATAATATAAGTAAATAAACCACCAAATAACCCACAGTCATGAAAACGAGCTGAACGGTGAACAAGTGAGTTATTGGTTAGGATGGCGCGTTTCATCTTTGCAGGGAAATCTATGAGTGCAATAGCTATTCAAGTCGGACCCAACCAGGATATCGCCAAAGACGCGAAGGGTCACTTAGTGATTCTCGCGGATAAGTCTCACTACCGAAGTTCGGATCAATAAAGAGATCGGTAGCGGAGGAGCTGGTGATTGATGCATCCTTTTCCATAAGAGGCTCATTAGGCTATAAAATGAGCTCCATTTCTGTTAGCCGGCTGCTCCAACGGAATTCATGGAAATGATAAGGTTTGGACATCATTGAGATAAACAAGTTCATAAAGCCAGTAAAAGTTTATGATTTTAGGTAAAGGGATTTAGTTTTCGCGTCAGTAAAATGCTGAGAAGAGAAAACTCAAGATCAAACCAAAGTAGCAGCATGCAACAATGACATAGGCATTGCAGAGGATAAACAACTTTAGCGTCCTTTCACAAGCGATCAATCAAGAATAAGAAATTACCTTTGCAATCACAAGTAACTAATTCACAAGAATCAATAATCAACAACAAATGAAATACGACCATTGGTCAGTCCATTTTGTTCGCTCCGGGAGCCCGACACGCGTATCGCAACACGTTCTTCGTGTAATGTCTCCGACACTACATTATCAGTGCAGCCATTAACCATCGTCCTCAGTCAAACAGCGGCTTAACGAGCATTAACAATGTTCTTACTGCAGATCTATGTCGCGGGACCAGCTGCCGACTGTCGCGCCGCAGCACTGCATCATTCGGACACATCGTATCTATCACATTTCCATTAACTACCAATCTTTGGTCTGATTACATCATGCGACGTTTTGCAATGCCTGTTAGCGGAGCGATGGCGCTGGTTCGATGAGATCACGACACGGACCGCCGAGCGACGTCGAAGGGCGGACGGCGGGCGGAGGGAGGACAGGAGAGAGGGTGGGAGGCGCTCTAACCAGACCACTGACCACTGACCAGACCGATACGGACAGCCCGACCGCTGACCGGGGCCTCCAGACCCCTCTTCCGTCGGGACTCAGCATCAAAACACCGCAGGAAATCCGGCACTGGGATTCCTAGGAGCCTGACGTAACCAGTCCAGTTAGTCAGCAACGCTGCAGCCTCCGCCGTCCAGCTGCAGTGCTAAGTAGCTGCTTCTGCTTCTGGCGTTCATACATAGACGAACGTGGTGTTGGTTTGCGCTGCCAGACGCGGAAACGAGCCCCAGATCCGGCTGGGGTTCCGTCTGGCTGGAGGGGGGCTGTGACCGCGTGATAGCGCGACTAGATCCGCAGAAGATAGAGGAGCATCACAACTCCAAACGACCTGAGGCAGTGGTGTGCAACTGCCAGGAAGAGTCGAAGGGTCGGGTTGCATGGATGACCTGTCATGAATCAGAATGTTTATTAACGAATGATCCACTTCACGCTGTGGCTTTTCACATCCGCACGTCAAACACAAGCTAAAATAAATGACAGATGGGCTACCATTTCTACACAGTTCACACACTCACACGCGCTCACGTACGAGGCTCAAACACTCGTGTGGACGGCTGTCGCTCAAGTTTGGGCGTTACCGCTTACAAATTTCTTCACATTTGCTTTCGTTACGATGCCATTCGAATGTTGCAGTGCGCTATCGTAATCTATTACTCCACTGTAGTTCAGTCGACTGCGACCAGCCTCGGTTCGAATCTGAGGCAGCAGCCGCCGCTCAGCGCCTCGCGTGTGGTGCTGGTGCCGCTGATTGGCGGTAGGACCGATAGTGCGGGCCAGGGATACGGGCAGTTGGTACGCGATCAGACGGTGCACAGCCATCACTCTATGATACTGAATGAGATGATCTGCTCTCAGCCACCCAGCACGACATATCACGTCAGCAATATGCTCGTGTCTACGACGGCCGCTCAGCATACGTGCGGCAAAATTGATCAGCTTTTGAATGCGGTGTTTTTGAGTTTGTCCACAAATGCCATAAACCGACAAACAGTATCGTATCGTTGAGAAAACAAGAGCAGTGATGAGATATTTGAGAGTGGCGAGGGGAATGACATGCTTTGCGTGATTGAGGGCAATGAGCATACCGGTACATTTTGGAACAAGCTTGTTGACATGGCACTGAAAGGTCAGGTTTTTGTCTAGCGTCACTCCTAAATTACGCACTTGATCAGCACAGCTGATCGTAGCATCGGCAAACTTGACTTGCACGCTGGGAATGTCACGGAGCATTTGCTTCGTGCCAAACAGCATAAGCTCGGTTTTCGCAGCGTTCACTACCATTCCGTGGTCACAGAACCAATTTAATAGGCACTGGAGTGCGGTCTCGACCTGCAGGAATGACCTGTCCTGACCCACAGCAGTGACCTGCACTGACCTACGGCAGCCGGGCCGGAGTGGGCCCGTCGGCCGCCCAGGCCGCCGCGGCGGTGGTCGGTGCCGGATTAGAGCTCTGTGACGCAGGTCAGCTGTCACCGGCCGGTCACCGATCGGGCGGCGCGGCCGACGTCAAAGGGTGGCGGCGCGCCGGCGGCCTTTGACGGCGCCGCCGGCCGCTGACGGCGCGGGCGGTCCGGCGGCGGCGGGCGGTCCGACTCCGCACAGCCCAGAGAGGAATGTCGCCGGAGATGACCGCGACGCACGGCTTCATTACAGCGGAGGCCGGGCGACAAATCCGTTAGCCAGTCGATAATGGCCGGCTTTGTGCGCCGTGCTGACTGTGATTGGAGCAGCCGGTCGACCGGTCGCCGGTCAGTGTCGACAGCCGGACACGGGCAGGAAGGGAGGAGCGCCAGCCGCCGACAATCTCCGAGGATAATGCACCGTGATGAATGTTCCAACTGAGGCTGGTTTTGTGTCGAGCGCGTGGCCAAATTACAGGAATTGTGCGTTCCAAGAACAAACGTTCCGCGGGCTTTTGACGGGCCGAAATTGACTTGTTCCTACTGGCTGCCTTCGGAATGAATATAAATTGAGACGCGTTTCTTCCGTCCCAGGTTGGAAACGGTACTTCGTCTAGGGTCACAACAAAAGCCAATTTAAAAAAACCGTAATTGAAATGTTACACACATCAACACAAGAAAGGACATAATTGAGTTCACTGAAGTCGAAGGTAGGTATGCTAGAAACTAAGGAATGGGTTCCGCATCAAAGACGGGCAAATGTTTTGTGATCATTACGAGGACCAGCAATTGGTACTGGTGGAACGGTGAATGAGCTTTGATGTATTCCGTTTTCTGTGTTTTCT
This sequence comes from Amphibalanus amphitrite, assembly GCF_019059575.1. Lineage (NCBI taxonomy): Eukaryota > Metazoa > Arthropoda > Thecostraca > Balanomorpha > Balanidae > Amphibalanus > Amphibalanus amphitrite. Next base: position 556,438 of record NW_024881672.1, read on the forward strand.
TCCACTTCAGTCGTTTCCAAATGCCTGCTTGGTACACCATGTAACTGCACCCGAAAATGACAGGCATGGGTTTTGATTTCAGATGCAGCGAGATCGTGGATCCCGCACTTGGTTGAGAGATGCATTGAGAATCGCGTTCTTAGAGCCGAATATACATACATTTGTGTCGATGTACCCAGTGAAAAAACAAAGTTTCATCCCAATCGGCCCAGTCATTGCGGAGTTCATGTCAGCGGAACAATTTTTGACACCTCTGATTTGGCACGTGGCACGTGCCGTGACGGTCACCACTCACCACAACGAAAAGTATCCTGATTTACAATAGAATGAATGGGTTACCTGCAATAAAAGCTCGCTGCTCTTATTGGTCCGAAACTGCCGAGACAAGCAAGTCTTATTGGCATGCCACGGAACGCGCCAAGGACCACGGACCAAAAGTGTGACCACGGCCGGCAGACAGCTCATGCGCATAATTTTCCGGTAATCTACGAAGGACTTCGCTTCGCGCTCGCCCGTAACGACACCCGAGAATGCATAATTCAATTCAACAAATCAATGAATCGCGTGTCGAAGCCATCTACACCATATGGCTATTGACGTTAGGCACAATTAAGTTGACAAAATTGTTAAGCAATTCACGGATTTTCTCATATCATCCAGGACAGGTCAGCAATAGCGCCCCAACGCTGAAGGTGATGCAATCACAAATCAAACATTCTTAACATTTACATCATTAGGACACTTCTTATCATGAACACACTGATCCATTGTTTCTAACTAGGTAAACAATTTATCTGCAGACGGCTCCTAAATTGTCGATAGGTATATGGACGCCCTGCTTAGCGTTACTTGTCAGGTCGGAATATATATTGGGAAAATCAAAATATTTTATAAACGCCTATCAAAGTGAAGGTAATCGGCTCGCATGTACAATGTAATCATTTTTTTCTCTTTTCAGTACAAGGTAAACCACCGCTCCAGGATTGCAATAGTACTCAGTCTGCCCACTAGCACTGCCCTGGGTGTCCACTGTCCATATCCCCTGTCCGCGTCCACTGTCCGCTCGGTAAGTGGCCTCCGTCGGTCCGGGCGGCCTCCCGCCGAGCCGGTGATAGGCATCACTCGAGCGGCCACCGGCGGTCACTGGGTGCTCCATCGGAGCATTTGTCGCCCGTCTGGGGGGCCGCAAACAGTCCTCCCAGAACAGCCGCTTCAGACCGGCCGCCGTCTATCAGCGGACATCGCCGACCGCGGGGGTTCAAAGGGGGGTCACAGAGGGGTACCGCGGGTGACCGGTCGCCACCTGCCCCCGCTCCGGTCACCTGGAAACCCACAAACGCAGCGCACACCGCCCGCTGCCACCAATTAAAGTGTGCTGATTAGAAGGTGCGCAGCCGACTTCTGGGGCGGCTGTCAGTCACAGGTCAGCGCCGGCCAGTGACGTCCGACGTCAGCTGACGTTACTGCTGGGTCACGTCAGATGTTATTTGCCATCAATGTCCGTTCATTGTCCGTGGTCTAGCATGTCGGAAGTCAATTGTCATCAATGCCCATTGCTAAGTGAATAAATTCAAACGGCAAAGGTCACTAATGTCTTGTGAGTCATATGTCAACTGTCACTAATGTCCAGTACACCAGACATCAATGGCCATCAATGTTCAGCATGATCAGATGTCACTCGATGACATTGGAACGTCCTGACCAGACTTCAAGCATCCACTCCAGTGATACAGAATCTCCGAAATCAGTATTGTGTGACCAATAATGATCACCAGAATGACATGCGAGTAGTCTTCAAATACGATATCAAAAGAAAACATCAAGTTTGTGATAGAGGTCAAATACGCTGAATCCATCTGTTGTGAGCGATTCGAGCTATATCAGTTGCAAGATTAGCGAGCTTTCTGAAATAGCATTGAAATAAGATATGTAATAACTGATAAGCGTCTTCGAAGAATGCAAAGAAAATCAATATCCAACAGGGCTTCCAATCAGGGGCGGATCCAGAAAATCTCCAAGGGAGGGGCCATTAGAAACCAGGAGGCCCCCCCCATAATCCCACCTGTTGGAGGCCCCATCTTCCCACTTGTTGGGCCCCCCCAAAAAAAAACTGCGTCTATTGAGCTTATCTAGCTGTTCAGGCAACATCTCAACATCTGTGCAGGCTTGGAGGCCCTCTGTGCAGGTTAGGAGGCCCTGTAAAAGTGGTCATCTCTGTGAGTATAAGAGACCTCCAAGTTGTGAAAAGCTTTACCAATCTTCTAACAAAGAAATCTTCTCAGCTAATCTTCTAAGAAATAACTAAGTGGGTAGGTTAAAAAAAAAACTCATCGGATTTCGGCCACTTTATTTTCAGGAGGCCCCCTTTTCAGCTTTTTAACTTTTTAACTTTTTATTTTATTTTTGAAAAAAATCGGCCAAGGGGGGGGCCATGGCCCCATGGCCCCCCCCTTGTATCCGCGCCTGCTTCCAATTCACCCCTGCAACAACCAAGCTATTACTTAGCTTCTAATTTTACACAATTGTCTTTCAAAAGTACCTACTAGCCCACAGTCACACAGGTGCCTCCTTGGGTCTGCAGCAGCGTAATGCAAAGCAATCTTCAGAATTGTCAATGAATGGCTTTTCTCAAAATTAGGGCATTTCACACATACATAGTATGCCTCGAAAGGAAGCTAGTAAAGTAAAAGCTTAACTAAGAACAACTTAAAACTAGCTGAGTAAAAGCAGCTACTCAGCAACCAGATTACTGGCCTATTCTTAATTGAACTAATTACACGCATTACCTCCTCGATATACAGAGTTGTTTGCTTCCTACAAATCGTTCGAGATAACCTTTATCTCCGTCGACTAGGCTACCTATTCATCAAGATCAAGCTGCACACTGCAGAGCGTATGTTTGGTGGGTTTGCCAACAGCTGGACCATTAAGTACCTGTTTATTTAACGTCTTGGTGGCCCCTAAATGAGTGATGGCGGACACTTCTAATAAGGCGGAACGCCCGCGTTCTGTACGGCCGGTGGAACATCATAAAACTGGCTCATTAACAGGTGCTGGCTATTACTGGTGGCCGAGATACAATCACTGCGCCGTATACACTGTAGAACGGAGCACACACACTGGGCAGGCGTCGCGGAGGGCCGGCTCCCGTATGGTGGGGGGAGGGGACAGCTGGCCACTGCTCTCAGTTTAGTGGTAGGTAGGTATGATGTGTAAAGAGAGATGCTGGAAGACCGTTAGTTAGTATAGTGAAAAGTTAGACGTCCACTGACCACTACACAGCGCGGGAATGTTGGATGTCTGTGCAGCGACAATTTAAAATCGACATACCACTGGGTGGGTCACTTGGTCAATGCAGTCAGCGGTGGTCCTACCGTCCCGTCACTCCGATCAGGGGCGGCGGTCGGCGCACAATGGGCCCTGTTTATTTTCACTGGGATTTGTCCACCATTAACTGCGGCTCTCCGCCGGCGGCACAGCCCCCGCCGGCAGCTGCGCGGCTCCACCGGCAAACATGACGCGACGGTCGACCTGAGCCTGTCGTATCGGCGGACAGAAAACCTACAGAGACAGACAGTGGACCTACACCCTGCCGGCCGGCGCCGTCTACATTCCAGCGTGTGCCCGTTCGCGGCCGCCCACACCGCGCCACCCGCTCGGAAAACGCGATCGGCCCGCGCCGGCCGGCTGATGCGATAATTGCTGGATTAGGCGTCCGAGCCGAGTCAACTGAGAGCACCGGGTGGTCCGGCGGCCGCTGCAGCAGGAGCACTGAGTAAACACACGCGTCTCCGGAGACGGCCGCGGAGCACGGAGGCCCCTGTATCGGCTGCCAATCGGACCGCGGCGGCGCGACGCGGGATCTGAGCAGACGGACCGCCGAACGATGCATCGGTGACTACGACACTGCCCATACAGGTCATCGCGGCACGGGTCTGTGATCGGCTACTGGCTACTGCACTGCGCCGCTATGATTCATGGGTGGTATGACAGTGGTCGTGGCTCGAAATTCCTCGGTCAGTGGCAGAGTTCAATCAGTTGTAAGATCGGTAGTGTTAGTCGGGTCCGGCTAATACGGGGAGTTGTCCAGGAGGATTAGTCGAATCTTTGGGAGATGTTCTTCAGATGGGCATTTGTGGTGTATCCTATACTCAGAATATGGTTTTCTGTTCGATGGTATATACGATGGTGCCTATTTCTGCAGTCTCGTAATTCGAGCTGACGACATGCATTATAAATTTAAACTCAAGCCACCGACGCGCTAGATTGAATCTCACACTGAGTAAACCGGGAAGCAGCTAGGGACATTGAAGGCTACCAGACAGTGGCGCACCCAAGGGGGGGGGGCCTTGGGGCCCGGCCCCCCCCCCGCTCGGTCATAATTAGGAGGCCCCCTGAGCACCGCTTAGGGTACTTTTACACTTGACTTTCCTGCCTAACCTACTATAATTCTGCACAAGATGCACTATCTGGGCAGAGGCCAGGAGGCCCCCTCTGGTAGGCGACCCTTGATGGGCAGGAGGCCCCTTCTGGATGTGAGGCACCTTCTCACAGGAGGCCCTATCTGGGCAGGAATCAAGAGGCCCCCTCTGGCAGGAGATCCTTCATGGGCAGGAGGCCCCCGAGGCTCCCTCTGCACAGGAGGCCCCCTCTGGTAAGCGACCCTTGATGGGCAGGAGGCCCCGTCTGGCAGGGGACCTTTTATGCACAGGAGGCCCCTTCTGGATTTGAGGCACCTCTCACAAGAGGCCCTATCTGGGCAGGAATCAAGAGGCCCCCTCTGGCAGGAGATCATTCATGAGCAGGAGGCCCCCGAGGCTCGCTCTTCACAGGAGGCCCTTTCTGGACAGGAGCAGGAGGCCCCCTCTGGCAGGAAAGCCTTTATAGGCAGGAGGCCCCTCTGGCAGGACACCTTTTCTGCTTAGTAGGCCCCTTCTGCATGGGAGGCTCCCTTCTGCACAGATGGCCCTATCTGGGTGGGAGCCAGGAGGCCCCCTCTGGCAGGAAATCTTATACTGGGCAGGAGGCCCCCTCTGGCAGGAAATCTTATACTGGGCAGGAGGCCCCGAGGTTTCCTCTACTTAGGGGCCCTTTCTGGGCCGGAGTCAGGGGGCCCCTCTGGCCTCTTGCAGGAGACCCTTTCTGGGCAGGAGGCCCTCTCTGGATGGGAGTCTCTCTCTGCATAAGAGGACATATCTTGGCAGCAGTCAGGAGGCCCCCTCTGCACAAAATGTCCTATCTGGGTAGGAGCCAGGAGGCCCCCTCTGGCAGGAGATCCTATATGGGCAGGAGGCCCCGAGACTCCCTCTGCACAGGAGGCCCTTTGTGGGCAGGAGCCAGGAGGCCCCCTCTGGCAGGAGACCCTTTATGGGCAGGAGTCCCCTCTGGCAGAGGACCTTTTATGCTTAGGAGGCCCCTTCTGGATGGGACGCTCCCTTCTGCACAGAGGGCCCTATCTAGGCAGGAGCCAGGAGGCCCCATCTGGCAGGAGCTCCTTTATGGGCAGGAGACCCCGAGGCTTCCTCTGCACAGGGGCCCTTTCTGGGCAGGAGTCAGGAGGCCCCTCTGGCCTCTTGAACGAGACCCTTTATGCCCTCTCCTGATGGAAGGCTCCCTCTGCACAAGAGGCCCCTTCTGGCAGGACTCTCTCTCTGGATCCCCTCTGGAAGGAGACCGTCTCTGGGAAAGAGGCCATCTCTGGATAGGAGGCCCCTCTTCACAAGAGGTCCTATCCGGGCAGCGCCTCGCCCTGGCAGGGCATTTTTCATAACGCGGCCTGGCAGAGGGGGGGGGGGTCGATGCGACCCCCCTCGCGATTGGATCCTATGGCACCTAGAAATACCAAATTTGGTAGGTAGGTGGCCCTCTTAAAATCCTCGTCCCTGTGCAAATTTGGTTGCTCTAGGTCAATATTTAGGGGTTTTTGGGAGGTATAATTGTAAAAAATTTGCTAAAACAGGTCAAAAGTTTTCGCTGATAACTTTTGATCTAATTAACCCGCGCCGGGCAGGTGCTCCGCGACTTCCGCGCCGGGCCGGGGGGGGGGTGTCTGAAAACCCCCCTTCTAACTCGGCTCCTGGGTCACGTAGCGACACGCGGTAAGCGGCATTCAAAAGAGCGTCCAAAATAAGTACGAAAACACTTCAGTCATTTTTTGGGTCAGGTCAAAGGTCAGGTTACCAGAGGTCACCAAAGGTAAAATGTTGGCTATTTCAACATTTTGGAAACTGCCAACGGCTAACTCGGGAACCGATAGAGCTACAGCGCCGCGGAAAAGCGCATTCGATAGCTCTTTTGACGCTCTTTCGCCAATATGTCCTCAGATTTGACCTCAGGTCAACGGTTTAGCCTCCAGAGGGCAAAAACTCCAAAAATAGCCGTTTTTTACGAACAGTGTTTTTCGGCAATAACTTCTGACTCAAAAAAGCCACGACATTACTTTTGCCAGAATCGTGTTCCTCTTGTCAAAACGCGTCGAATGAACTATAAGTTGACCTTGAAAAGTCAACTTAAAAATTTGACCTCAGGACCTGACCGGAAAAGGTCATGTTGCATATCAGTCGATCCGCATCGTCGAGCCGAACACATCTAAGGCGTTTTCATCGCTCTATCATGCCTCTATCAGAAGTTATTAGCAAAAAACTGTTAGATACTATTCGTGACCTGAGATGACCTCGGGGACATCTCAGAACGAGGGGTCACACTCCGGGTCACAGGTGCAATTTTCGGGTTCAGTGTGTCCATTTTACCTACATCCCGATGTTTGAGAGTGTCTAGAATGGCGTTCGTGCAAAACAGACGCCTTTCAATTTTCTCCCATTGAATTATAATAGAGAGGCCGCAAAATTGACCTGACCTTAGGTCACCGATATCGAAATTCCGAGATACACGTTTAATAGGTTTTTATACACGCTTTTATAGGATACACGAGATACACTGTTACTCTCATCAATCGCTGAAAGTTTCAAGGCAATCGTGCGGTCGGTGTAGCCATGACGAACATTCTAATTTGTTTCTGACCTGACCTTGAGAGACCTGGGTCTGAAATTTTCACAGCATGTGCGGAAAAGATGCACGAACAGGTGTGTTAAAAACGGCGGCGCGGAGCTGCGAAAAGCCGCCTGGGGGGGGGGTGTTCAAACACCCCCCGGCCCGGCGCGGGTTAAGATAGAGCAAAACAAAAGCACCAGTGAACTCAGCACGTCAAGGCGTGTCGAATGATATACTTTTTTTGTTTGCTTAAGTGTACTTAAAAGTGTAGGTATTAAAGTGTACTTAAGTGCACAACTTAAGTAAAACTTAAGTCTTAGGAATGGTTGAAATGCTTAATGTTGCATATCATTCGACTCAGCTGTTCAAGAGGAACAGAATGATACCATTTTGAAACCTGTTCTATTATGTGACAAGTTATCGGCACAAACGTCATTTGACCTGAGTTGACCTCATTTGACCTGAACCTTAGATAAGTACACCAAACAAAGAAACACCGAGTGACATTATGTTAAGTACTGTGGTATCAAAGAACAAAAGGGATACAACGAAGCGGACATCTCTATATTTTCCGAATAGGAGTTATTTGAATATTTTCCCATAGGCTTAACATTACGACGTAATGACCCCTAACTGACCTCAGGTCAGTGACATAAAAAACGAACTACATATTATACAGCTCGGTGAACTTAGCACATCCTGAAAGTTTGAAGGAAATCAGTCCAAAACTGTGCGTTGGACAGGTACATAAAAAATTAAATTTGACCATAACCTTGTACCCGTTTTTCTGACATGGTGGCCTGACCCAAGGTCGACCGGACCTGAAATTTGCAGATCACATGAAAAAAGGTTGCCCCATAGGTTGTGCCAAATTTAGCGGCGTTGCGCGCCGCCAATTTTACGCTATCTTTGAAAAACCTTAGGGGGGGGGGGTCGCATCGACCCCCCTGCCAGGGTGAGGGTTAAGCTTTACTAATAACGCTAAGAACGTCACCAAACATACAGAGGCCGTCAAAAAGTAAGCCATTTGGAGGCCCCCTCGATAGAGAAAAGGCCCCCTGGCAAGCGGAACACGGAGGCCCCTTTGAGCCCGGGCCCCCTCCCCTGGAAAATCCTGGGTGCGCCCCTGCTACCAGATGGTACGCAAATATATCCAATCGTTAGTCAGATATAGACGGGATGTTATGCCCGATTGTAAAAAAAAAATATCTGATCATCATGCTGGGCAGTGAATTTACATCGGAGAAAGACAGTTGACGTGTTCAATTTACATATAACACAAATGATGCGATAAGACATTTTGGATATGAGAAGCGCTAGCATGGAACAAAAGTGACAAAGTTAAAAGTAAAAGTTACAAAGTCAATGCGATTTAGATTCAAGTAAAGCATTTACCATGTCTGCAGGATACATTGGAGTGTATGGAGGTTGACAATGTAGTACCTATGCATTGCATTTACCGACGGCCTGTGGAGGTCGGACGCGCCGGCCACCACCCGTCTCGCCTCTGTCCCGATCCTATCACCACGGCCCGGCTCCTCGCGCGCACTAAACACCGCATCAGATTACCAACACGGTGCTGCAAAATGAATCGGTGTCGCCCGGCGCACCGCAGACAAAAAGTGGCGAGCTCGCCACTCGGCGCAGCCACTTTTTCTGCGTCCATTATCCGCCATAAGGCATCGGCGACCAATGCGGCAGTGGCGGCGCACGGCGGCACGCATTCAGTGCGGGCCGCCGCTGAATGGTCTGCGGTGGGACCGCTCCCTGAACACTGTCCGGCGCGCCCAGACGCCCAGTCCGGCCCGCACTGACGCGGAAAGGGACGCATATTTGGCGCGCGGGCGGCGAGCACGGTCTCATGGCGCGCCGGCCGGCAATGCCGCACGATAGTCATTTGATCGCCTTTCAGCCTGTCCCACTCGGGGAAATTATGATGTCAGGTCTCGGGTGCGTAAAATCGGCGCCCGCCGGCCAAATTCTTGTCTTTTCTTCAATTTTACAGCCAATAGGCGCCCAGTGGGTGATCGCGCGCCCGGGTCATGAGACCGGCGGCGCACACAAGTGGCAAATAAAGCCATATTGAAGACGTTCTGGGAAGCGAGGCGAAGAATGCGGCGAAAGTCTGCCGGCTGGCGACTCTGGCATTCCAGGAGGCAGCAGGTGGCTATATGGCGACGGCAGAGGAGAGGGAGAGGTAACGCACAGGGCGGGGACGATCAAAGAAAGATCAGGTACGGATCGGTCACGCACAAACTAGATGGCATGCCGATCACACGCAGTACACACACACGATGCTGTGTCCGTGAATTGGAACACCGTGGATTGTAGGAGCATTGTGTAATAATCATATCGTGAATCGTGTACACTTTTAGGCATGCGTGATTCTATTACAGACATGTGGAATTCACTGCAGGTGGGTGATAAACGCACTAACTAGCTTCGGAGCTCTTACCGAAACCACGTCACGGTCAAACCGGGCAGAGTGCCACAAGCTGCTGAAGACGAACGATTGACAATGGACACTGGAAGTCTGCCTGTGATTAGGGCTTTTCAACCCACTCACCTTCCAGGGGAGCCCATTGAAGGATCGATATCGTCGGGCACAATACTGACAGGTTTGACCAGTCTCGACAAACAGGAATGTCGCGGTCTGTTTTTATGGATCAGGATGCCAGGAACAGATGCCATGAACTCTTTTACGTCCGTTCCGTTCCGAGTGGATGACTTGATTGCCGTCGACAAATAAGCAGCCAAATTATCGTCGTGACGATGGCAAACTTCAGTCGGCCGCCCTGCCAGTCTGGCTGTCGCTTTACCTTAGCCGCTTCTCCGCCAAGTCTGGCGCGTCGGCCCACCTTATTCCTCACATTTACAGCGCATATTCCTTCCTCGATCACAATAAACCAACCAATAGAAGCAAAACATGGTCCGCCGTGCGTCCGTTCGTCCGCTAGTCTGAATCTGTCCTTTCATCTATCCATCCGATCGTCAGGTAAGTAGTCCGTCCACCACTCACCTACCCACCAATCCACCTAGCCACCTTTCTATCCACCCAGTCCACCCGCCCATCCACCCATCACCAACCCAGTACCCACCAGTCCACTGGGGCAAACCTTCCTCCCAGATAACAGCCAGCCAATAAGCCCGTCCCATCACACCCCAAATACCCATGAATCGCCTAACCATCCGATCCTTCCCGGCAGGTCAGTCAGAGCCACCCACCACCCGCCCGAGTGACCTCCCACCGCAGCAGTGACCACTGGCCACCCATCAGAACAGTGACCTCCCAGCGCACCAGTGACCACCCATCAGAATAGTGACCACCCATCAGAACAGTGACCACCCATCAGAACAGTGACCTCCCATCAGAACAGTGACCTCCCAGCGCAGCAGTGACCTCCCACCAGAGCAGTGACCTCCCAGCGCAGCAGTGACCAGTGACCACCCATCAGAACAGTGACCTCCCAACGCAGCAGTGACCTCCCAGCGCAGCAGTGACCTCCCAGCGCAGCAGTGACCGCCAGACCTCCACCGCCGACACGGCTCTGTAAATAAAGCCACCGGCCACGGAAGCCCGCCGCTGGCTATAAACACTGCACGACGAGGACAAATTATCCCCCACACCGAGCTGCGACGGTCAGGGTGGGCAATGGCTCTGCCGGAAGACGCGGGGTGTCTGCTCAGTGCGCGACCCGAGGTGACCTATAGTGTGACTGGCAGTGAGCGTGGCGGAGGGTAGAAGGCAAACAATGAACTGAACGTAACATTTCTGTATCAAACAGCTGACAGTTACCTGAATGTGAAATATTCAGACAGTTTTCAAGCAAAGTTAACGATAAAAAACATCATTTGGACCCTTATACTGATCTTTTAGCCGAATCCTGTCCAATCAATTAATTCACTAATCACTACTTCATATGACTATTCTAACCCAGTCACCTGATGATCATATGACTAACTAATCATCACCAAACCCAGTCACCTGATTCACCTCGTCATCTGACTCACCCCGTACCCCGTCAGTCTGTCATCCAATGACGTGTGCCCGGTATCGCTGCGTGCAGCCAGCGGCCACCGTCTGTCATGAGGCGGCTCCCTGCAGTCACGCTCCGCCTCCCCCTCCCCGTCACCCTGCCCCCTCTCCCCGCGCACACTGTCTGCCGTTGGGGGGGGGGGGGGTCGCCAGCGGCAGCTCAGAGGGTCACCTAGCCCCGAGCCCGCCCCGAGGGAGTCGGAGATACCCACGGCTCCAGCCGGGCCCGGGTGGCGATACTGGCGGCTGGGCACTGAGCATTGAACACTGAGCGGCTACCAGAGCCGTCAGCAGGGATAGGGGAGCCGGCGCCGGTCCGCCGCCCGCCGTCAGCGGCTCAATCGGAGCGGGCAGACGCACGGGGCAGGGGTGACCCCACCGCGGCTCCACGGGTCAGAGACACGGGGCTGGGGTGACCCCACCGCGGCTCCACGGGTCAGACAGAGACACGGGGCGGCTGGGGTGACCCCACCGCGGCTCCACGGGTCAGACAGAGACACGGGGCCGGGGTGACCCCACTGCGGCTCCACGGGCCAGCCAGACATAGGGCTGGGGTGACCCCACCGCGGCTCCCCGCGGGTCAGACAGAGACACGGGGCTGGGGTGACCCTACCGCGGCTCCACGGGTCAGACAGAGACACACGACAAGCGGGTGAGTTAAGTGTGTGTGACGTGTGTGTGTGGTGCTCATGCGGGCGTGGTTGAAATTTATCCACCCCTCTTTATCTAGGAATTTACATACATTTTATATGAATAATTTCATAGCTTATCTATATTCAAATTTAAATTCCACGCAGAAAAAGTCCCAAGACATTCACCATATGCTTAGAGTTTAGACGTCGATTTAATATGAAGCGTACGATAAATAAGCACTAAATGTCATTCCATTGTAGGGCTTGATGAAAAATTACTATAAAACATTCATTTGGAATCACCAAACTTTACAATACGCCGCTAATGGCTGGGTGGTATGTTGTGAAACCAGCGGATTATCTCCACTTACAACCTCATTTTATGTGGGTGAATATTCTGACTAGTATTCATCCAAAACATGATCCTGAAATCGATACATAGCATGGGATACATAACCATCACTGTATTTAGTAATGCCAAGTTGAATAATATTGATGGCATCCAAATTAAGAAGCATTCCGGAATTTGGGAGCGGATCATATTGGCAATTAGTGCGCTAGTTGTCCTGCACTTTGCACATCTTTGGCCTGGCTCCGCTCCGGTAGTGACCGCTCGGCAGGATCTGGTGACAGCCGTGATGTCCGCGAGATGGTCTGGCCGTCCGCTGATGTAGCTCTGGGACTGCAGACAGTGTTATCCTGGGAAGGATCATGTCAGCGCAACATGCACGTGTGCGGCCCGCCGAGCGAACTGATCAATCAACGGCAGGGCGGATGTAGAGCCAAAGGAATTCAACATTCATGTGTGTTTACTGTTTACATTCTTCAAGCCCCCAAAAGGACAGTGACAAAAGGGCTATTTTCGAGCCAGAGTAAAAGTCTAGATATGCAACAATCATGACTTAAACAAGCAAATATCTGAAGTTGTAACATAACGAATCTACCCAAATCCGTCGTAGACAAGAGTTGTTTCTTCTCCTCTTGTATACCAGCAGCGTCTGCCATATGCAGCATCGAAAGCGACCAGCTTTGGTCTATAGGGTATTTGATGTCTATGACTCTATCGGGCAGACATCTTCCCCTGTGCACTGTGCAATGCGCCGTATTCCGCACTGGCTCCCCCAGCCACCCGCGCCGTGCAGTGCGCTGGCCCGTCCGCCCCGTCCGCCCACGGCCTCTGCCGGTTGCAGAGCATGTTTACACAGACTCTAATGATTGGGAATAAATAGTGTGTCAGCCGGGCGAGAGACGTGGGTGGGCCGCGTCTCTGACAGGACGCACGGCCGACAAATTATCAGCCCGGTATCGGCCGGCCGGCGCCTGGTGGCCGCCGCGGCAGCCCCGGTGGCCCGTCAGGGCGGCCATTCCAGCTCCGACGGCCACCTTCAGCCCGCAGAGACGCCACAGGCGCGGCACATTGCAGGCTGATGCAATGATGATGGAGACAGTGGGCCAAGTGTCCGCGCTGTGCAGGAGGAGATGATTCGCGTGGTTTAGTCGGAGATTGTAGTAAAGCATGCCGAATCTAAGCGTGCTACGAACACACTAGGAATATGACTTTTCAAACGCCGATTGGTGAAAAAGGCAGCATGAAATGATTGAAGTTCGTTGCAATAGGGGAAGGTGGGGTAAGACGGCCCAGCGGGGCAAGACGGACCACCAGCCCTCCCGGCTGAACCGCTGCTGGTATCTACTGCTTTATGCACTCACTATGTTTGTTTTCCTTCGTAACAATGGCCACCTTGAGCTCATGCTGCTAGGATGCATAGCTTTTGAGTTATTGAGAAAAATGAAACCGATCTAATATAAGAGGTCTACGGGTGATTCAATTACGGCGCCTTTCTTGCATGATAAGTTTCTATTTTGCACTTTACTGTGAAGAACAAAGTTATAAACTTACTTATAGTCACACTTTAGGAAAGGCAAGGTTTTGCAATGTTGGGCTATTTGACATATACGTCATGATAATGACAGAATTTAGATTTGGGGCAAAACGGACCACTGTGGTCCATCTTACCCTGTGGTGGTCCATTGGACCCTGCATATGGAAAGTTCTTTTCCAAAACATTGACACAAGTTTAAGCAAGTTAATTTTTTAGGAAGGAGTCTTTGTTGCATGTGAGCCATGCATGCAAGTGCTCAGTTAGCATGCATTCATGCCAAACGACAATCAACACACATGTTCCCAGCTTTTAGCTGCACTTCCATCACACATGAGTAAAGAATAAAGGCTCATTTTGTTATTTTACCATTCTGGTTACTTTTTCTTACAAGAGTACAGAGCAGAAGTGTAACACACATGAACGGATAGCAGGCACTGCTGGGTGGTCCGTCTTACCCCGCGTTTTTTCTTGTCTGAGTTTTTGACATGTCCCTCTTTAAGAGCATCCACCACCTAGATGTCTTAAATTTGAAATTTAGTCTTTACACATATCAACAGAGGAAGGATTGAACATTCCGAAGACTATAAATAATATGAATTACGAGAGCAGTGTAGCAAGATATGCGGCCTCAAACCTTAGCTGGTCCGTCTTACCCCACCTTCCCCTAATTAAAAACGAGGAACTAGAGCTACGCTAAATTGCTATCAAATTGAAAAAAAATAATTTGGTATCGTTAGTCTGTCATTTTTTTTTTTTTGGGGGGGGGGGGAATGAAACCATCACTCTTTACAATATGATCAAAATAAGTCCAATCACATTTACCAGCCCAGTATTCAATCCACTCTTTTTAGTGCAAACGGCAGTTTCCAGCAAGGCTGCGGGGTCGATGGATTTTCGGTGACCCCGACTCCGACTCCGGCATCTTAACCCTCGCCCGTATTGGTGTTTTTCCAGCCGCGAACGTATAAGGGGGGGGGGTCCGTTGGACCCCCCCCTTGCCGTTTCGCCCTTGATCGAGCTAGAGCTTCGCGGAAAAAACGAGCGTGTTGCTCGTGACGAGAGGAAGCCGATGATGCCCAATTTTAAGGTCCTAGGTCATTGGTTGACCTTGCAGGTCAGGTCAATTACCCAAAAGTCGGGAAAATCGGGACCTGTTAGAACGTCGTGAAGTGTGGCTGTTATGGGTTTTTTTTTGGGGTGCTGATCACGAATATCATGTTAGTTTTGATCACAGATGATGTCTTCATGCATTTAGGCCAGGTCGGGTCAGGTCAGGTCAGCAGACTTGTAAACGACTCAAATTTTTTTTGAGTCGATTCTTTGTTTGAGTCTGAAAATTTGAATCGATTCATCAAACGACTCATGATGTTAAATTTAATTGATTCGAATCAACTCATGACTCATCAAGTTCCTCGATAAAATGATTCGAATCAACTCATGACTCGAGCAACTAGCCAACGGAATGATTCGAATCAACTCATGACTCACACATTTTGATGAATCGATTCAAATCAACTCATGACTCACACGACATTTTTATTGAACTTATTTCATTCAACCCATGACTCACTATAGGCATTTGTTGATTATTTGACTCAAAGCTATGATAAAATGAATATGCCGCATACCACAATTGTATTAAGCAGCATAGTAGCCTTGACCAAAGATTCAAGCAGCTACCTAGTAGGACTAGGTACATAGGTACCTACCTTACACCTACCTATCTTCAACACTCAACAGTCAACAGTGCAATGTCAGATAAATTTGTAAGTAACTCTGAGAGACAATTATAATATAAGTAAGGACTAAGGAGTAGCATAGTAACCTATCTCTTATTATTACCTAGAAAGTCTTATTTGAAAATTCAAAAGCACAAGTTCCGAGAGGCATTCATGTTTTTTTTAATCAAACTTTTTCTACATGATAATGAGACAAATGTTACTACTTCTTACTTATCAGATAAAATTATTCAAACAGTACAACCTCAAAAATAGGATTAATCCCACCTGTGAAACATTCCACCTGTGGGCCACGAGGAGGCCATGGCCTTGCATGAGTGGCTCAGGCCTCAGAATCAGATATGATCTTGAGTTGAGACTCATTGAAAGTAGTTAATGTAGGTATACAATATACATTCTCCAAACGGCACCTAGTTTAGCAGTGCCAACTGGCTGCCAGCTAGATAGAGCCCATCCGTCACTTACCATTTATGTTGGCTCAACGTGGAGATTAAAATGAAGGAATATAAAAAATATTGTTAGTCTACAATTTTAGATTAAAAATGACGTCATTGAATATTAATCGATATCAGGAGCACCGGAGCACTGACCAAGTGGCTCTTTTGGTAAAAATAAATTGTCATTGGTGCAATTCGGGCAACGTCATCCGGCCAATTTGTCACGAGATTCAGACGTGAAAGTTATCAACTGCGCCATTAATGTAGTTTTCTTAAAACATACTGACTTTCACATTCTATTCTCGAATTCATGACGTCACTCATAGTACATATTTTAGGCGAATGGAGATCGCTGAGGAAATATTTCAAAGCCGCTCCTTTACATTATTCTGAAGATTCTATGATGTCATAAAACAAGTTTCTTTTTAAACTTCTATTTCATGGAAAAATGTGCATTTTGTGGTTTATTGGCAGTTGAGCATCGCAATTTTGCGGTTTATAGGTGAGTTTATTTATATTATAGCATAGCCTATAGGTAGTTTATAGGCTATAGGTAGTTTGGGCGTATTTGACTCTATAGACGCCCAAACTCTTATGCTGTTGATTGATTATTGGGACCAAATTGGGACTGGGAGAAGGGGAGGCCAGTTGGGCAAACTAGACCTTTGGAATCAAAATATTGAGGCATCAAAAGATTGATTCCTTATGACCATATTTGGGCATAAACGCAGACCATTTCTAATTTACCAAACACATAAAAATAAGCGAGTGTTTCAAGAAGGAGTATGCCTGATCTTGAACAGAAATGCTGGAAGTATCTCCTAAGCAAAATAATATTGCTCCTATCATAACAATTTGAATTCTATAGGTAGCGAAAGGCAATCAAGGAATTGATTCACTTGAAACAGATAATCATAATATTGATTCCCCATCAGCTGGCTAATCATTATTTTGATTCACTTGTAATGTTAACAGATAGGCAACAATTACTTGCAAGAATACAGCATTTATCTTGCTATTATTCTCATTTAGTGGTATCCTCAGCACCACAACAGATACCTATAGCATTGTTGTACTTTACCTTCACTACATTTGATAACAATTCACAATTTTTAAATGTCAAGAATACAAAAACTGAAGCAACAGGTAAAAACCATATAATAGATATAAAAGCACTACAACAATGATAATTAGGGGTTTAAAAATTTCATTTTGCCATTTTGCACAAATACTGATTGCTTGGTATGCGATTCATGATACAAAAATAACATACAGTGTGATTTCCTCAAAACAGCTTTTACGTGATGGGCAGTGCCTCTGTCTTTTTCCCATTCACAAGGCCAAAGGGACAATTTCTTAGTTTTGAGGTAACACTTTTTGCAAACCTACCACATTTTTCTACCTTTTTAAAGAAAAATCTCACCGTCATGGGCCTTTTTTCAACCGTAACGATACATTTGAAGTCAAAAGTGTACCCAAATGAATCAAAAAATTGATTCCATGCCCATATTTGGTCATGGCTCCTCCCACCAGAATCAAATTATTGATGCCTCCATATTTTGATTCCAAAAGTCTAGTTTGCCCATCTGAGGCAGCCGCAGGTGTCAATTCTGACTTCTGACATGTAAAATGTAGGTACCTAGGTAGTGTAGCAGGCACTTGGTTTGGTAAGACTAAGTACCTACCAACTGCCAAATGCTTTTGGCTCATTAGGCGCCTGTGCCTGAGCCTCTGAGGCTCTTGTAAGTCTGAAATATGGAGTTAAGTGATGGCTAAAGCTGAGGGGGTGATCTAGCATTGATTATTAGGGTGTTGATGGTGACTTGTAAACGACTCAAATTTTTTTTTAGTCGATTCTTTGTTTGAGTCTGAAAATTTGAATCGATTCATCAAATGACTCATGTATTGTACGGTGGATTGGTGTTAACTGTTACGTTTCACCGATCTCCGTAGGCCCTGACCGTACATATTACCGTAGCTGCGTTTATGATACGGGCCCCACCATACGGCTGCGTCTGCGCATGCGGGAGCCGGGAGGGTAGGCTGACCCGCATATTGCCTGAGGCTCAATGTGGACGAGCGTGTCGTGTGGACTGGTCTGTGGCAGTGACTGACTGGCGAGCGACCAATACAGGTTGACCTCTGAGCACGAGTGGTCTCTACACTGGCGACGAGGATTTGAACCGGCGCGGCGGGGCGACTTCTACGGCCATGGATGGGGCAGCGTCGGCCACCCTGCAGCTGGAGCCCTTCAACCCGGCGACGGACTCCTGGAGCCAGTGGGAGGAGCGTCTGCACTACTTCATCGAATGTAACGGCATTCAAGGCGAGAGCAGGAAACGCGCCACGCTGTTGACGGTATGTGGGAAAGAGGCCTTTTCGCTTATTTGTAGCTTGATAGCACCGTCTAAGACGTCTGAGAAGTCGTTTGATGAGCTTTTGCAAGTAATAAGGGAGCACAAAGAACCCAAACCATCTGTCATTGTGTCGCGATTCAAGTTCAACTCGTGTCAACGAACGGCAGGCCAATCCGTTGCTGATTTTGTTTCTGTGCTAAGGAAGGCTACCGAGCACTGCTGTTTTGGAGCCACGCTTGATGACAGACTCACTGAGCAGTTTGTTTGCGGCATCAGGGATCCTCGGATGCAGCGGCGGTTGCTGTCAGAATCCAGCCTGGACTTCAGCTCAGCACAGAGGATCTGCCTGGCGATAGAGGCTTCCAGCAGAGACGCTCACCTGATCTCCGGCACACCGGGTACAGTGCCGGCAGAGGTATGTGAGGTAAGGGCGCAAGGCCTGCCGTCAGGTCAGTCAGCTCGTCCAGGGGCTCGCTGTTGGCGTTGTGGCGGGAGGAGCCACTCACCTGATGTGTGTCGTTTTGCGTCGTACAAGTGTCACAACTGTTCGAAAGCTGGACATTTGGCTAAAATGTGCACAGTCAGAAAGACGACAGTCAGACCTCGGAGGCAGCAGGGCAGAGCAAACGCCGTTGAAGCAGATGAAGAATGGGAGGCGGACTACACGACAGATGTTGGCCGTGCAGAACAGGATGAAGAGATCTGCAGAACGGAAGCGGTCCATCGGGTGAGTGTACCTCCCATTTCTTGTCTGGTTCAGTTTCAAGGTACAGATGTAGATATGGAGATTGACACTGGTTCTAGCGTATCGTTGATTGGGCAGGATACGTTTGAACAGTTGAACAGAAAGCCTAAACTCAAAATGTGCTCATCTCGTTTGAAAACGTATACGGGTCAGTTCATACCATTGTTGGGAGAGTTTCAAACAGACGTGTGGTATGAAGGCAAACAGCACCGTGCCCTGACAGTTGTGGTGGTAAAAGATGCCAGGACTAACCTTCTAGGACGAGACTGGCTGGAGCACATCAACCTCAACTGGCGGGCCGTGCACGCCATTCGAACCAGTTCCTTGCAGGGCCTGAAGGAGAAGTATCGGCGCCTCTTTGAGCCGGGCCTGGGAGAGCTGAAGGGGGTAAAGGTACGTCTGGACATTGACCGTACTGTACCACCGAGGTTCTGCAAGGCCCGCTCTCTGCCCTATGTGTTCAAGGAGAAGGTGGAGGCCCAGCTCCAGAAGGACATCGACAGCGGCGTCCTGGAGGAAGTGCAGAACAGCAGCTGGGCGGCGCCCATTGTTCCGGTGCTGAAGAAAGACGGGAATGTCCGAGTCTGCGGCAACTTTAAGTTGACGGCCAACCGAGCGGTGAGGTTGGACAGATATCCATTGCCACAGGTCCCGGATCTGTTTGCAACGCTAGCGGGAGGTACCGTATTCTCGAAAATTGATCTGGCTTCGGCCTACAATCAGTTAGTTCTTCACGAGGACTCTCGAGACATCATGACCATCAACACCTCACGAGGTCTTCTCAGATTTTCGAGGCTCCCGTTCGGCATCAACAGTTCTGTGGGTATATTTCAGAGAGAGATTGAAAAGGTTCTCCAGGGCATACCCAACGTCATTGTTTTCCTGGATGACGTTCTGGTGAGTGGAAAGACACAGGCCGAACACCTGACCACGCTGGAGAAGGTGTTTTCTAGGCTTGAAGACGCGGGTCTAAAAGCCAGAGCAGATAAGTGTAAGTTTTTGGTTCAGCAGGTTGAGTACCTGGGTCACGTGGTCAACAGGCATGGAATTTCCCCGACTTCTGAGAAAACTGAAGCGATCAGGTCAGTGCCTGAACCTAGGAACGTGTCTGAGCTGAAGAGCTTTCTTGGGTTGTTGACTTACTACTCCAGGTACTTACCAGCGCGCGCTCAGAGGCTGGCTGCGCTGTACGACCTTCTCAAGAAGGACAAGGACTGGATATGGGGACCAGAACAGCGGAAAAGCTTCCACTGGGCCCAGAGTGTCCTTACCTCGGACTCTGTTCTAGCTCACTTCGATGCGGCGAAGGAGCAAGTGCTGGTCTGTGACGCATCGTCTCGAGGCATTGGAGCGGTACTGGCTCAGCGTGAAGCGGATGGAGCTGAGCGTCCTGTCGGGTACGTGTCAAGGAGTCTGACCTCTTCAGAGCAGAAGTATTCTCAGTTGGAGAGGGAAGCTCTCGCGATCGTTTTCGCGGTAGAAAAGTTCAATCAATACTTGCTGGGTAATAAGTTCATACTGGTCACGGATCACAAGCCGCTGGTAGTTTTGTTTGGAGAAAACAAAGACATTCCGGCTATGGCGTCTGCTCGCATTCGTAGGTGGGCATTGAAGTTGTCTGCGTACCAGTATGCCATCCAATTTAGGCGCACGGAAGACATGGGTAACGCGGACGCCCTCAGCAGGCTTCCCCTGCCAGTTGCAGATGGCTCTGGCCAGGAAGATCTGGTGCTGCTGATTGAGGATGCTGTATTTGATGCTAAGCAAGTAGCACGTTTGACAGCTCGTGACCCCGTTCTTTCCAGAGTAATGAACCTGGTGCAGAAGGGCGGGTGGCCCGAGATAGCTGACCCGGCATTGAAACCGTTTTCAGAGAAACGCTGGGAGCTGTCTGTGTGTGCAGGCGTGCTGCTGTGGGGGCACAGGGTCGTGATACCACAGAAGGGCCGCCAGTCTGTGATTTCAGAGCTGCATTCTGCCCATCCAGGGATCGGCCGGATGAAATCACTGGCAAGGAGCTGCGTCTGGTGGCCCCAGATTGACGGTGACCTGGAAATGGCGGTCAGACGATGTTCTGCGTGTCAGGAGAGTCGTCCGACCCCTCATCGGGCTGACCTGAGTATGTGGCCCTGGCCGAGACGCCCATGGTCAAGGGTTCATGTGGATTTTGCGGAACCAATCAAAGGCAAGTACATTTTTGTGGTAGTGGACGCCTATTCAAAGTGGGTTGAGGCTGAGCCGTGCTCAAGTGTGAGTTCGCAAGCAGCCATGGTCAAATTGCGACGTATGTTTGCAAGATGGGGCTTGCCTGACATGCTCTGCTCTGATAATGCTACAACGTTTACCTCACAGGATTTTCAGCAGTTCCTGGCGGCTAATGGGGTTCAACATAGAACGATAGAGCCACGTCACAGTCAAGGCAACGGGCTAGCAGAGCGGGCAGTTCGTGACGTTAAGCAGGCTCTTAAGCGCAGTGGAGATGGGAACTGGGAGACTGTGTTGGCTGAGTGGTTGCTGTATCAGAGGAAAATCCCTCACTCAACTACGTCTGTGTCACCCTCAGAGCTGATGCTGGGACGAGTGATCCGGAGCCGGCTAGACCTTCTTCATCCTGACCTGCAGAGCCGTGTTCAGCGGAAGCAGCTGCAGCAGAAGCTGAATCATGACCCTGCTGTACCCCGAGTGTTACAGCTGAACATCGGGGATGCGATATATGCTCGCAATTATGGTGTGGGACCCACGTGGATATCAGGTGTAGTTGTGGGTATAGATGGATCGCAGTCATATGTGGTCAAATTAGAGGATGGTAGGATCTGGCGTCGTCATCAGGATCAGTTGATGCGGAAAACTGACGCAAACTATCCCGTCACAGGACCTGCTGCTGATGTAGCTGCTCACGAGCAGCTCAGCCCGTCGGAGCAGCTGACGGCCGCGCCGGCTGCCGAGGCCGTCTGCACTGGTCTGCCCACCGTACCGGAGACCGGTGGCCCTGACACCGGTGGCTCGCTGACGGCTGCGGCGACGCAGCCGACGGGAGGGTCCTCGACGGGGCCCGGCACGAAGGATCTGCCCGCGATGCCTCTGCCATCTGAGCCAGCTCTTCCGAAGTCTGTGCCTGCATCGGCTACGGAGATGGCTCCGCGAAGATCATCTCGCGTGCGGAAACAAACTGAGTTTTTCCAGGCGTAACGTGTGTTTTCGTTATCTAAACTTATTTGTTAAAGGGAGGAGAGTGTATTGTACGGTGGATTGGTGTTAACTGTTACGTTTCACCGATCTCCGTAGGCCCTGACCGTACATATTACCGTAGCTGCGTTTATGATACGGGCCCCACCATACGGCTGCGTCTGCGCATGCGGGAGCCGGGAGGGTAGGCTGACCCGCATATTGCCTGAGGCTCAATGTGGACGAGCGTGTCGTGTGGACTGGTCTGTGGCAGTGACTGACTGGCGAGCGACCAATACAGGTTGACCTCTGAGCACGAGTGGTCTCTACAACTCATGATGTTAAATTTAATTGATTCGAATCAACTCCTGACTCATCAAGTTCCTCGATGCAGTGATTCGAATCAACTCATAACTCATCGAAAAACGGTTTGATTCTGAGTCGATTCACGAATCAACTCAGAGTCGTTTACAAGTCTGCAGGTCAGGTCAACCAGTAAGGGTATTCGTAGTAGGTGGCAACCGCCTCTAACAGCTTCGTAACATGTTACGAAGGCACCAAAACTACTTCGTAAATGTTCATATGGTTGCTAAATTCGAACTCAGCTCCAAAAACTGGTCTAGAAACATGTAAAACTCGAAAAAGTGAACCGAGGTCATCAAAGGTCAATGACCTGACCTGACCTTCAGGTGACCTTGACACCCACCCTAATGCATGGGGGCAACATCATATCACATGTTTGAACGCTTGAGACCACGAAAAGACTGCAAACGCGCGGCTAATGCGAGCCGACATACGCCGAATCGCGATTCCGGCCAAACATGGTCTCGAAAAGTAGGTCACAGGTCAAAGGTCATTTGGGTCAGGGTCATGAAAATTTTAGGGTAGGTGTAAAATTGATGAACGCGAGGGTACTGAAAGTTTCGTCGCGATCGGCCGCTTTTTACGCGAGTTATTTGCGAAAAACCATGGGGGGGGGGTCCGTTCGACCCCCCCCTATACGGGCGAGGGTTAATTAAGTCGACTTCAGCTCCGACTCCGGTCAGAACTGTCGACTCCGACCGACTCCGACTCCGACATCGATTCTGCTAGTTTCCAGACATATTATACATCTTACTTTTTATACTCACCGTGCATCTTACCACCTCATGATTATCCGGGCCTCTTATCATATGCCACTTTCAAACAAATGTTGACAGTAGAAATGGTAAATTGACTTTATGCAGCATAAGGTCAATTATCCGGGCCTCTTATCATATGCCACTTTCAAACAAATGTTGACAGTAGAAATGGTAAATTGACTTTATGCAGCATAAGGTCAATTGTACCATTTTTATTTATTACAATCATGCTCAAAGAAATGTTGTATCATATAAAAAATGTTGACGGGTAAAACACTTCGAATTAGCATGGTGTGTTGCGCTACAATGATAAGATGTAAGAACGCGCCCCTTTGAGTAGCTTTCTGTACATCAATTTTGGACAAGGTGTGAAATTTTTGACCCCAGGTCATGTCAGGTCAGGTCACCAGGTCAAGTTAACTGACCAAGCCTAAAAAAATGTTTGCAATCATGTCCAGGCTGCAGTTTTTGTCAGAGAGGTTTTAAACTTGGTGGATTGCATGACATTATGGGCGCCTATGATGTGTTTATCTCGGATTTTTCATATCCTTGACCTAAGTGCCAGTGGCGTGACCTTTCCATTACCTATAAGTCAATGGAGAAAAACAAAAATGCTTCTAGATCCGTGTGTACGTATGGGAACAGTCCAAATATTTCAGAATCACAATGATTTGGACCACCCGTGACGACCAAGGTGTCTTTCTTGCTGATAGCCTCTAGAAAGGTCATCCGAGGTCATTTGAGGCTACACACAGATTTTTGCCAATAACTCTCGATTGAAAAGAGATAGAACGCTGGGGATGGCTCATTGTGTTTGTCTTGCCGAGACGCATCGACTGATATGCAACATGACCTTTTCCGGTCAGGTCATGACCTTGATCTGAGGTCAAATTTTCAAGTTGATCTTTCAGGGTCAAATTATAGTTCATTCGACTCGTCTCGGCGAGAGGAATACGATTCTGGCAATAGAAATGTCGTGGCTTTTTTTAGTCAAAAGTTATTGTCGAAAAACACTTTCCGTAAAAACAGCTATTTTTGGAGTTTTTGCCCTCTGGAGGCTAAGCCGTTGACCTGAGGTCATTTTTGATAATGGCCTTATCAAAAGAAGAGTTAAAAAGCTATCGATTGCTTTTCCATGCGTTTTTCTAGCCTGAGATAATGGCATGTTTTCTGAAAAAATATAATGGCAATTAGCAAATTTTGACCTTTGGTGACCTCTGGTGACCCCAATATTGCTCCAAGATGCAAAATGACTGAAATACTTTCAAACGTACGCATTGAGAGCTATCGACTACTTTTTACCGCGTCTTTATAACCCTCTTAGTTTTTTAGTTAGATGTGGGTGGTAACATATGCCCCCCCCCCCCACACACACACCACTAGGGCGAAGTTGGCCGAGACCGCCACTGGGGCGCGGGTTAAGTGCGTGAATTATTTTGCTTTTTTTGCACTTAAATATAGGTAACTTTGATTTTCTCTGAAGCATGCCCATTTGGTGTCGCAACATCATACCACACTGAGAGAACAATATTGCATCATTGTTCACAGAAACACCAGACGCGGGTGGCTCTGGTAAATTCGTGTCAGCATATGATACGAAACAGTTTATTTCGATCACCCAATCAGCTACTTTATAAACGAGTTCAGCATCGCTCACACAGCAGACACCAATCTGGACGCCAGTACAGGCCCAGGGCGACAGGTCTGTGCTCTGTTCCCGGAAATGTCAATCAGTATCGCCCAAAGCTAACATTTATTGAAACCATGTCACCGAGAACATTACCAGGTGTTATTGAGCATAACCCATACAAATCGCTCGCTACTGCAACTGAGCACTTGCTCTACTCATTAGTACAATGATCTATGTTTGCACTGATCACTTAGTTTGGCAATATTTACATGATCAAGACGAAAGCTTCGGCTTTCATGAAACCTATCAAAACTTGGGACGGCCGAGCGGCGTCTCAGAAGCCCGGGTTTATGATAGTCTCGTCTATCACCATCAGGATAGCGCTACCGTGCAATATCACTAATGAGATAATAAATGATGGCGGCTATTAGGGCTATACCCTTCACGGGACGGCGGGCGCCCGGTCGGGTCCTCAGATATGAACCGACGGGCGATAGTCGCGGCAAACGTTATCAGACGACGAGCCAGGGGCAAATGCTGTGGCCAACCGCGGCACCTCAGATGTGCACGCGCTAATCGCTGCTCCTCAAAATTACCGACAACGTTCCCTGTGGTCCTACGGATACCAATGTGACACACATTGGGTCCAGACTTAGCAACTGGAAATAATTTTTTAATCGCTTAAACATGCAGGCAATGTAATTGCACACTGTTGGAGACAAACGTCACGGACATTTATTACCCCAGAGGTCAATTACAATGAGACTGCGTCATAATCTAATGAGAAGCTGATGCCATGCAATTGCAAAGGTCTAATCTGCCCTTTACCTCAATTGAAAAAAAAAAAACAGTCAGATAGACTTCAGGTCAGAGCGGTATATATGTATAATAATTTAGACCTTTGGTACAAAACATGAACAAAACAAAATTTTCAAGGTCATTTAAACAGTTCCTATGAAAATCATTCCTTGACTGAACTACGGATGATTTTGTGCACAAAAAAGAATTCCGATGTGATTATCTTGCTTGCTGACAGCTCGCTCAAAAGAATATGAAAATAACAATGTGCACTCATGCGCCTTGTCACTTGAGAATTTGAGGGGACGACCAGCGAGAGCGGGTTTTACTTCGTCTTAGTTCCCGATGCGGTCGGGCGTCGTTCAGTTTTTTTTTTTTTGACATACCGCTGCTTTTCAGGTAACGCATACATAACGCGTATGTAGGTATAGGTATTTATTCTAAAATCAGAGAGCATTCCTGACTTACATACATAGAGGTGCCTGAAGTTTCTTTGAAGATATGAACGTGCATTGACCAATTACTCATGCCCGCAAAGCAAAGTACAGCAAAAGCAGCAAAAAATTCATGCGTTCCAGAGGCAACGAGCATCAGCAAAGGGCTCCCGACTTCGAGCCACAACAGTAGCAACTAATGTAACACGACAACTAAATATCCACCATACCATCTGGTTCAATCTAAGTCGTGCAGGCATGGAGCAAAACTATTTTTAACAATGGTCACATTAAGGTGACACCGCTGAATCTTCCGCCAAACCAAATCAACGGCTGTGTCAGAGTAATCTGCAACCATCGACTATCGACAGGGCATTCAGCATTTAGTTCATTACACGCGACATTAAAATAAATTCCGTGTCATAATTTTACCGTTCGATAAGCGCCTGGTGCGCAGCCTTTGTGCCGGCCCTGACAGCTGTCCCGAGGAATGTGAAATAATGACACAAACCGCCCGAGTAATGAGCTGGCGCAGCGCAGCCGGGCTCACCCCAGTTACTAACTCCGTCTGCACGGCGACAAATATATGACACTGTCACTCTTCGTGTGAACGGTGCCGGCGCAAAACTTCCAAATTGATTAAACGAAATTCACCGGGGGACAGCGATACGGTCACCGTCCGGGCCCGGTCCGCTAAAGATGGACTAATCAAGAAAAACGTGCGCCGATCATGACGGCCGTGCTCTGTAACGCTGCCGGTCCTGCATGCCGCTGCCGTGCGCACCGGCCATTTCTGCACCACGACCGCGGAAATATCCGGCCAATCACCGATGTAGCTCGTGATTGAAACAATAACCAGCTTATGTTTGACACTGATTAATTGCAACACCTGAAATGGAAAACCTGTCGACGGCTAACAATCGCCGGCTGCCGATTATAATGGCCACATGTGCTGAATATCGACAGCAAATTGCGGCGAGGCGGCGTTTTTCTGGCGACACTCATTTACCGTGTTACTCGGCTCATTTGTTTGAGTCGCTATCAAAACACGGGCCGTCACACGCCGGGCCGATAGCGGCGTTAAACCGCGACACAAAACTGGTTCTGCAACTTATAATTCAATTAGCGCCGACCCGGTCGAGCTGGATCATTATGTCAATGGCTGCAGAGCAGATAGCATCGAGCGGCGGCCGGCACGGCAGGCCAACAGCGACCGGCCGGTGTGGGACGCGGGTGAGACCGCTGAAACAACGCCGCGTTCAGCCGAGCTGAACCTGCTGCTGAACTGAGCTGAGCACGGATCAGGTCATATAAGGGTGAACAGTGAGCAGCGATGGTCTCGCGGTTGGACGCTAAAGGCTGAACTTCCTTGCAGATGATGCTTTTTATCCTAGGATGCAGCATGACCTTTCGACTGACAACCACTTGGCAAGAGCGGCAGTAGCAAACTCGATCGCACATTCGACTCTACAGCAGCAGAGGGAACGGTACATTTGGTACACGCTCCAGTTGTAAATAAAAACAGTATAGGAGCAGCAGTGAGTCAATCGCCCCAAGAGTTGCAGCGGCAGCAGAACCAGCAGCAGAAGCGCCGGTGACCAGAGCACGGCCGGCGAAGGGCCGCGCCGCGCCGGTGGGCCGCCCCCTAATTGCCGGCGACGTGCGGCGGGGGCGGGAGCGGGGGCGGGGGCGGCCTCTCGAAGGAGGAGTACCACCGTCGGTGGCGGCTGTTTACCTAGCGGGCCGATGATTTACTCTGTCGGCTCTCCGGCGGGGGTCGCCAGGTCGCGCGGCTCGCTCATCCATCATCGCCGCCAATTAAATCACATTGTGCTGTAATGAAGCTTTTGTGGCTGTGTGCAGTGCGGTAATTAATTGAGCGGCCGGCGGCGCGGCTGTAACCAGAGCCGACTCGGAGCGACGGAGACACAATGACCACCCGGAGGAGCTGCGACCGCCGGCCGCGGCCGTAACTCAGCCGCGCGCTGACACGGACACACAGACACCGGCCGGGGCCGAACCGGAGGACGGCGCGGGACGAGACGATACGGGACGATACGGGACCGGAGGCGGCATTCTTGGCGTACCGCGGACCAAACCTGGCCGGCAGGTAGCAGCGCCGGAAATGAACCAGCTTCGAACAAGCTCCAGGGGACGGCGCTCGGGCTTCCGGTTAGCCTCAGACGCGACTGTTATAAGAATTAGGTCAGGTCGATGACAGCCAAAAAACTCTTCAATGGCTTGAGCTGCGTTACCAAGCGATTTGAATTGAACGGCGTTACAAACTGCCCGCAGCTATTAGCTCAACAGACGGAAGATAAATGAAATGCACATTGCCATGGTCTTCGGGTGGATTTTTAGTCATGATCGGCGACTTCATCTGACCTTTTTTATGTCATTTGATGCGCATTTGTTTTTTATCGGAAAGCCAGCATGGGCAGCGTGGGGCCTTTAACCAGAGACGCTCCCCTGTATCTCCCTGATGGCTTGACCATCGTCTCCGTCAAAGTCTGCCGTCCACTGCAGCGAGCATCAGCGCCCTGGGGGGCACCACGACCGCCGCAGTGCGCTACAAGCGCCGCATTGACGGCCGGCCGGCTGCTGATTTAGCCGGCCCACCCGGCGCCTGGAGGCCGGCACAGGGCAGAGTTAGAGTCAGAATCAGAGTCGGTTCAAGTCGGAGTTCGTGCCGCCTTGTCATTTTAGCTTGTGCCACCTTGGAGAGGCGGGTGTCAGCTGGGCAGTGAAGCAGCGGCATCATCATCATCATGTTTATTGGCACAAACTCGGATTAAATCAAGCAAATTTGGTGGAGAATTGGCACAAAAGCTCGCTGCTTATTTCGAGGTGCCAACTCTCACAAGCAGCAGCGGCCGTAATCGTACCTCTCCCTCTCCCTGGGCCATCAGTGGCAGTCCCTCTCCCTCTCCCTGTGACAGCAGTGGCAGTAGTTGTCCCTCTCCCTCTCCCAGTGGCAGCAGCAGCAGTGGCAGTAACTCTCCTTCTCCCTGTGGCAGCAGTATCGGTCCCTATCCCTCTAACGGTGGCAGCAGTGGCAGTGCTGCCCCTCTCCCTCTCCCTATGGCAGTGGCAGTCCCTCTCCCACCGGATGCATTGACTCCCTCTCCCCTCCCTGTGGCAGCAGCAGGAGCAGCAGTGGCAGTTCCTCTCCATCTCCAAATGGCAGCAGTGGCAGTCCCTCTCCCACCGGATGCATTGACCCCCTCTCCCCCCGTGGCAGTGGAAGCAGTGGCACCTCCTCTCCCTCTCCCAGTGGCAGTAGCAGCAGCAGTTCCTCTCCCTCTCCCTCTCCCTCTCCCATCCGGCCGTGTAATGATGAACGGCGCAGCGCCGCGGCGGCCACGTCCCGCTCCTGATTTATACCATTAGATAAGCGCCGGCAGCACCTGGCGCATATCTGACCGCACTAATTTGCTCAGAGCCGTGTGGGCGGTCCGGCAATGGTCGGCTGGACAGACCGCTGCGGACCACCGGACTAGTGGGAATGGACAGACCACTGCGGACCACCGGACCAGTGGGACAGGACAGACCAGCGGACCAGACCAGTGGTATAAGGCCAAAGAGCGCCCCAAACATGGAACAGCCGGTGAGCAGTAACAAGATCACATGACCTGGTCAGAGTAGCGGCATAGAGTCTTCTTTGTCTGATGTAATCAACCGACATATGAGTCCCATCAGTACGGTCAGGGGAGTAAAGGGTCATAGTACAGAATGAAAACAATTGGTTGACGGTTTCCCATCCATGACACGCTACCCTTCCCCTGCTCACTAAGGCCGCGGATCACATCAGTCGCAAACGCAGCGTAAGCGACCAAAGAGCGTTTTCATATTTCACAACCTCCGCGAGTTTTACAGAGCTAGGATAAAACACAGGAAGGTATCAATCAGTAGGTGATATTTAGCAGAAAGGGAGGGTAAAAATTATTGAAGTTTTAACTAGGATATCGCCACGCTGAGTCAGTGAGTTATTTCTCCTCTCGCCGCCGTAACAAGAATCGTGATATGTGAGTAATGAAGCATCGTGACTTATCTGACACATATGCAGATGTAATTAAACGGAGCCAGATGAGATTACAGCGGCAGGTAGGTAATAGCGGTAAGACAGGCCAAAACGTTAATTAGTTAGCAAAAGGACAAAGGTAAGCATAATAAGGTCAAAAGTCACATGCATATCAACAAAATAAAATTCAGCCTTTGGATATTGCATTCTGGTGGTTGTATCAGCTCGTTCATTGGTGCAATCATGCTGTGACAGACTCATAATAAAACGGATTCGATATACAAAAATAAAACTTAAAAATAGAGAGCTGCAATCAATTAAAGACAATTTCATCGAAATTTGCCAATCTTTTCATTCAACTATTGTCGCATGTTTTCGGAGCAGTAAGGAAAAACAAAAGAAAAACAGAGCGACTTTTGGCCATCTTTTGGCCACTATCTAACATAGGTATAGCAAAATTGTATCGCGGAAAGCCCTAACAGATGCAGCAGACACACATTGCAGGTGGGGCTGGGCAGCAGCATCCGTTCTAACGGGCGACAGCGATGATGCGAGAAAAAGAACAGAAACATCAGTCACGGTGCCAATAAAGCAGCACTTAGGCGTTTTCCGCGACTGTTTTCAATTATCGAAATTATGGAGGACTAATTATTTGGTCTTATTTGGTCTAACCACCAAACTCCAGCTACTCCATGCAGGCACCATCACCGTTACCACGGAAGGTCGGAAGTGACCCGCTTCTCCGCCGTTCCTGTCGAAGCAATGTTGAAAACCAGGAACGGCTGCCGTCCACCGCACGCTCCGGCCCAGCGATTCCGTGCAGGTCACTGCTGGGTCATGTCAGTTAAACTGGAGCACCGACAGATGCCAGTGGGCGCTGCTGGGCGCCGCTGGGCGCCGGTGGGCGCCCATACCGAACGGTGGGCGCCAGTGCCGGCCCAGTGGGGGCACAAGCAGTGCCATCCGTCAGCCGCGCACCCGGCCGGCCCGAGACGCCGCTCGGATCGCTCCGACCGAATCTCTTCATTAATAAAGAGTCTGCTCCGATTATTTACTGCCCACTGGGCGGCGGCGCCCGGAAAACAATGGGAATTAACGGATGGCCGTGCGGGCTGAACGTATGGCCGCTGGGGCGGGGTGCTGACGGACGCCGTGCCGCTCCGCCGGCCATTACAATGAGGGATCCATCATCGCCCTGTGGAGCCGGTTAGAGAATGCAATCAGGCCGAATCAGCATACGCCGGTGCGTGAGATATAGGTGGACACGCGGCCGCTTTGACAGCTCGGCCCGGGTCAGGAGGCGGCCGTTTTTGTTTGGTCGCGCGACCCGGGTGCACGGGCTGTTTCTCCGGGGCCGGCGGAGGCCTGCTGAGACCGCCGGCGGTGCCGACCGCCCCTCGGCACGAACAATGCACCGCACACAGATACCGGCTCTCAGCACGGCCCGCACCGCCCACCCTGCCGGGCGGGGAGCAGGTCCGACAGCTCCTCTCTTCCTATGCACTCAGAGAAACTGGCTCTCAGCACGGCCCGCACCGCCCACCCTGCCGGGCGGGGAGCAGGTCCGACAGCTCCTCTCTTCCTATACACTCAGAGATGCCTTCTCTCAGCACAGTCCGTACCGCCCCTGCCGGCCGGGGAGCTGATTCCACAGCTCCGGTCCTGCACACACTGGAAACACGTCCACTAGCTCCTCTCCTCCCATATGCACCAGGTATCTACAGGCTTGATAGCTCCTGTCTTGTGTTCGCAGGGGACAACTTTCTTCTAACACCCACGTTCAATCAATGCCATGACAGTTCGCTACCAGGGGAAGCGTTTTCTTGGGTAGCTTGTTCATGAAATGCCAGCGCGAAATGCAAAAATAATTTGTCAGCATTTACGACGCTTTACGACGATTCCACCGCACCCGAACGAACGTAAGCTTCATGGACGAGTTATCTAATCGTCAACAGAAGTTGCTTTCGCCTATTTCAGTGTCTCAAACTAATGCGAGGAGCCACCGAATAGACATGGTGAAGGGGTGGAGACTGGAGAACACCGTAACACATGATTCGTTTATACCACAAGTAACAGCGCTGCCTGCTGATAACACTGCGACAAAATATAGGCGGCAAGCGTAGGTATAAACCTAGTTAGTACTGTCAAGGTAATTTATTTCTGTCCGCATCATTGAATCACACTGGTTCTGGGACTAGCTCCATTCACTAACAAGTCAAATATCATCATGACGAAAACTGAAACAGGGCTGCAACCCCCAACATATTACAATGGCGAAGAGCAAGAAATCAATAAATCATTCGCACCGTAATCTGCATCCCACGCCAGTCCAATGGACCATGTCATTAGTAAAGTAAGACGTGCCATCTGCACTCCGGCCCCGTTTGTTTCACCAAGAGCCGCTCCAGCACGATGAACTATTAGCATAATCTGCACAGGTAGCCGCTATGCAAATGGCGACTTAATCACAATCTGGCCAGAAGCGCCTCGGCTTGGTAAATTAAGATAACAGGATGGCCAACCTGTCGTTGTCAATGACCATATCGTTAACGGTATACCCCTATTATTGCCTCAAGAAAATATAGCATTGCATATATGGGAGACATACTTTAGAGAGTTACCCAGTCTTTGTTCCACAGCCCATCTATTCTATGCTCCACCCTTCGGCCTCAATCCTACTCTCATCACCCAACCGTTTGAGGTTTGTCTCAAAAGCCAAAAAAAAAGATGTCAAAAAAAAAACAGGTAGTCACCTGTTATCTGTCAGGTATTTTGTATCCCATGAAACGGCATTCGTTGGCATACTTGCATTGTACAAAATACAAAATATATGCATGAATTCATCCAAACCTTACAAAACCGAATGTAGCGTAGCACCTTACATTGAGCTAATCATAAATCCCAAAATATTGAACTCCAATTGGCATCAACTGCCCTAAAATGCAACCGTCATTAAGATGGCTTCCTCTAGGCCAGATATACTAAGCTAAAATACGACTAAATTAGTTTGTGGACTCATGTAACGGTTCAGCAAGCTTGAGTTTCTGGACGCATCATCTATTCCGTGCAATCCTTAGCACGCAGTCGCGGAGCATCAAAACTATGCGGGGAATGCGAATAGTTAACCCTTGTTTACACCCTCTCACTGTGCAGGGGGCGGGGCCATTGTGAGAGACAGCCGGCCGACAGTAACGCATCAGGAGGTATGCAGGGGGCATGTTCGCGGCATAATTACGCCGAAAATGACCGGCACAGACCGTCGGCAGTCCCACCCACTGCCACCAGCTAATGACCTCGTTAGGACCAATTGGACCGGTCCGAGAGGGCAGGTCCCCAGAGGGCAGGGTGGGCGAGTTGACCGGGGTGTGGGAGAGGCGGTAGGCACTGCTCGGCAGTCGCACAATCCCACTCATGCATCGTCGGACAAGACACGACGACGCAAACTGACGACGAGAAAATGATTGAGATCGGACTACACATGACAGTTAAACCTAACCTAGATAAAGATGAAAACGAAAACATTTTGGTCTCAATATGACAAAACATCGATCCGGAAACACACAAAACACGAAGGCTGGCGACCATCTGAGCCGCGAGACCAGCGACGGCGGCACAGCTGGTGGGAAGCGCCCGTCTCGCCGGCCGGCAGCCGCGTCGCTCCAAAGACGAATGGCCCGGGCTCGTCGTAGGAATGTAAGCCGCGGCCCCGAGCGGCGGGGTACGGTTCGGAGAGGAGTACCGACCGGAGGGGGAGTGCAGAGGGCAGCGGATGGGGGCAGAGAGCGGCGTGAGGTGTCCGCTCACCCCTCTGTCCTGACCCGCTGTGTAAACACTGAACATTAATTATGACGTGAAAAATGGCACTGACACCCCACTGCACGCGCATTAGCGTCAAACTGCCGTTGTTAATGATCATAAATTGAATTTTATCCGCTGGCTAATGTAGTTATTAACACCCGGTTATTTGTAATCATTAATATTAAACCAGCGACTTGATAGTGTTTAGAGACATTAGACCACAATGGCGTCGGGCGCGAGTGCTTTGATTAGAAACGCTTACCACCCGGGATCGGCAGAGACGGGCCGCGTCGAGAACTCCATTACCTATACCCGCCCCGCGGCCGGCGCGGTGCTTTCGTAATCCGGGGCAAAGCGAAAGCTCCGGAGGCCATGGCTATGTAAGACATGCCGATCGTTTAATTGAAACGAACGATGCATCTTAGCGTGATGGAAAACGAATTGACTTCGGTAATGAGCGAGATTCTCCTAAGATAGACATATTTGTATTGGGCATTAAATGAAAATCAAACATCCTATCATTATCGAAAACTAATTCGTGTAGGTCCGTGCGGGAAAAGGCACAGAACAGTTCTTCACAATATTGATGATGCAGCCAAGGAATATCATGAGCGGATTTGAAACGTTCTTTATTATTGATTTATTGATTTATTTCACGTAACTATTTGTTGTGATAAGTGATAGATCCACCCACGTAACTAAAAAAACGACACTTTTTCTGGTAATTTAGTTGGTATTTAATTCGAATCATATACCTAATATTTTGGTTCCTATTTGTGGTATTTTAGGATTGCGTATTCGTTGTCAATCGCTCGAATCCATATAGGTTATCATGTCTAATAATTCACATAACGACACCTACATATATTTGGAGCAAGCTAATTTACGAGGAGAGATCGGTAGCCCATAGCAGTTATGTCTGGGCTAGACTAAGTAAACGCGTGTATGGTACCAAACAATACATATATACCTAAACACGCCACTGCTTCATAATGTAAAGCAAGACATTCTACTTCTTAAATAAAAGGTAAGAATAAGCTTACTGATTTTCGATTTACATGGCTACCGCAACTCCTGGGACAGTCATGCAATAGTGCAATGCAAGTACTGATTGATTAATGGTACGCGTTTAGGTACTGATTGGGGAAGCACGCAGGACCATCCACATCTGACTATCTGAGATCATTCAATTTCATTTTGCTTTAGCTATGCCCTAATGATTTGGTGCACGGTAGTATGTAATTAACAGATACGTTAACCCGGCGGCCGCTGGGCCACTTAATATCCGCATTGAAAAATAAGAAAAGGTGGTCCAGCAAAGCCCACGGGTCAGACAGCTAAGGACTGAAAATATGTGAGGTCATAGGCCCTATCCCGAGCCCCATGGGCCAAAATCAACAGAACTTTCTTAGACAGGTATGAGATACTTTCAGACCAGCATGGGGCCCCCGAGGCCAGGGTGACCCTCAGTAACTGGCGGATGAAATTCTCGCGGGATAACAGTACCATCTGCAGGATCGGTTGAGGGCTTTCCGGATCTTTGGTCATTCATAGGATGCTGCTCTCCCACTAATGCGTACCGCTCTATATTCAGCTTTCTTCAGGCTTTTACCAGTTTCGGAAACATGTTATCTCATATCCAGTATCTCAACTTTAGTCTATTCCGCGGCACTCATGTCGCTTTTTCTAGATTTATGTGATCATTTATGCATTATTCATGTTACTGTCTTTTATTTTAGATGTATTTAGCAGTGGGCATGCCCAAAATGCTCTGTGGCTACACATTTTATGCATATTTCATGTGTATTTTTAAAGGTAATGTGTGGTTGTGTATTGTGTTTTATCACATGTAGGTAATTGGGTGTCAGCCTGTTGGTGATAGGTCAATAAACTAAACTAAACTTAACTAAACTAAACTAAACTAAACTTTCTGTCGAATATATTAGGACAAGCCTGCAGAGCTGCACCAGTCAATGGGCAGCGTAATCTGAAAAAAGACTGGTGACGCCACAGCCCAACTGATCGGAACGCCAACGTCCAACGCTCATGGCAACGTAGATCCGAGGGCAGCCTACCTAGGTGGCAGCACTAGCGAGTGATTGAGGTGTAGATGCCGCTGCCTCAAGGCATCCTCAGCGACCTGTAGACTCTGCAGGTTCCACTGCTGGTTGCTGAAAACTGAAAAGCTGAGAACAGAATGTTTAATAATAATTTAATTTCATTTAATGACAGCACACAGGATTTTTGAATGGAGGGGGCACGACCTGCAAACTGCCCCCATGCCGAAGGGGCCCAAGGCCCCAGCCGAAAAAGTTGCCCTACCTACATGGACTCATAGGTGGGCCTGCTGGGGCCCGAGGTCGCCCTCCTAGTCTTTTTTATCACTATTTCAGCTCATTTTTTTAGGCTGTCTTCGGCGGTCTTAAGCCCCCCTCGATTCGAATAGGGGGGGGGGGGCACGGGCCCGTGTGCCCCCCCCCCCCTTGTGTGCACCATTGTTTGATATGGCGAAAGAAACTTACAAACTAGCTGGTCAGGTAATTTGTGGTGAAAATAGTTTTACCACCTTCCCACTCAATAAGTCAATGGGAAATTGAGCTATGCTTCTTTCGGACACAGTCAGACTCAACTCTTTGCAACGTCGCTTATCATAAAAAAAATCGAATAGGTACTAACTGAAAAAATGCATCCGTGACTTGACGTCACACCCGGAGGTCATCTCAGGCCATAAAAAGTAACTACCAGCAGTTTTTCGACGGCAGCTTTTGATAGCGAAATGCGCTGGAGGCTGGAGCGATGAAAACATCTAGGGTGTGTTTAGCTTAACGATACAGATCGACTGATATGCACCACGACCTCCGGTCAGGTCATGATCTTGACCTTTAGTAAATTTTCAAGATAACGTTTTAAAATCAGATTGAAAATCATTCGACTAGAAGAACATGACAGGTAGGTACTGGTAAAAAAATCTGACGTGTTCCTTCTGACTTCATTTCCACACTATTCCAGGCAAGCGGGTTAAGATGTATGGCACCATCGCAACCAGCGCCACAGCCACCGCCACCGCCACACCACTACAGGGTGTCTCAAAAGTTCGTTCACACATTTCCCATGCCAATAAAGCATATAAGAACCGGCCAAAAGTATAAGGTTTTGGTGTCTGTGTTATACACTAGACAAATATGCATGCTTTGACAACTGATTAAGAAGGTTGGAAACCAACCCCTTTGCTGTATCTCCAAAAATATTTGCCCATACCGATTTTTGTTGCTCCGTCAGCTGCCGGAGGCTGATAAAAGGTTACCAGCTTTCAAACTCTTGCAGGAGAATCCCCTGCAGTTTCTGCGTCGGATTTAGTTTTGACTAGCTCCCCGGCAACATCTGATTTTCCCTGAAAGCCGACAGCTTGCATCGACACCATTCTTGAGTATTTTATAGGCATTCTCTGGCGCTAACTCCTTCATGAATGACTGGCGCCGACATCCCAAGCGCCATTTTCCTTTTCAAAACGACCCCAGTCCTGAACAAACGGGAAGTGCCAGGAGTATTTTTTTTTTCGCATCATATGGTAGCAGAATGTGTCGGACGTCTGTTTCTCAGACACATTGTGCAAATTTTGCAAATTCCAAGCGCTCGTCATTCCCCATGCCAAGACCTTCGCTCGGTTGCGGAGTGTTTTCCTCGGGAGATGTTCTGCTTTGTAAACGGCCCAAAACTGTCCATCGTATGGTTTTATCGGGATTTTGTGTTTAAAAGAAAATTATTCGCTGCAGATCCGCCTCTTGAAACTTCGTTAGATAAAATTTTACAATAACTGACACTTTTGGAGGGTCAGGTGTCTTTGGCATTGACGATTTTTATGTTATTGTCCCCAAAAGTTAGCGTTATAGATATTATAAACAATTTTAAATTATAATTTGTCTTTATTTTACGATGACCTGCACTTTTTGAAAATGGGTAACCTCTGTCTGTGACCTTCTTGCCAGTTTTCAATAGTTATGACCGCATTTTCAGCTGCTTTCCGGAACACGAGTCTGCTGTCGTGCGAGGGTCGCTCAAAACGCCGTTAGTCTCGCATGGTTTCGTCCTTCAAAAATTTTAGCCACCGTTTTTATGAGATGATCATCATGTTGCACTCATCCTCGCCGACACTTAGCCATGTGTCATTTCCGACTTAACCATTCCCATTACTCCTGAAACAGAGAGTTTCACAACATACCCGACTTTGCAACCTACATTTTCGTGCCTGACCCATGGTCAGAGGTGAACCCTTTTTGTGAGCTCATGAAGGGTCGAATGCACTTGAAAACAATGCGACTGCTTGAGGAAGGTTGTCACCAATGCCCATGCAAAATTTCGACTGTTAATTTCTTGTTGATTCAGAATTATTGACAAAAAGCATGGCTGGTACCTGCGAACGAACTTTTGAGACACCCTGTACAGTCACCATCACCCCCCCCCCCCCACGGCACCACTAGTGCCGCCCCGCCCGCAACACCGCCACCACCGCCACCGCCCGCAGTATGAGCGGCACGTCGAACGAGACAGCACTGGTAGCGGAGCTCACCACCGGAGACCAAAGACCACGGACTACGTCCAAGGAGATTGCAGTCGACGGACAACGAGATAACAGACCACAGAGGAGACGAGACCCACAGGGCCACGGGCCCGTTTGATCGCGAGCCCGACAATCTGGTTGTAGGAGAATCGAAAGGCAGGTGAGATGCAGTGGGGTCAATTCTTGTCAGGTTCTATCGTGCTTGGTTGTTAATTGCTCGAAGCGATAATGCTTCATTGAAATAGGTACTGCGGACAATGTTTTATTCTCAGACAAGGTGGCTGTAGCCTGTAATGCATACATGCATATGGTAGTGCATTTGGTATGATGCATTAGGTATATACCTACCTACCTAAAAATGCATTTGACGTTTACTTTACTTTGATACGAAATAATTTGTGTATGTTGATGCATGTTTGATTTTCCCGTTAGACAGACGGTCTTTCACCCTTACAAACAGCCTTTTACAACTACACTTTTCATTGAAATTACATGGTGTGAATAATGATCAATGCATCTATTGTATCTTAACAAATAAATATAAGGCAAAAAACACAACAAAACATTAAGTAACTCAGTAAAAAGGGCCAATCGAAGTTAAATACGACGTCATCGATCATGGAGGCCATAGTCATCAGTTTATGCTTCCCATTTTCTTTTCTGAACAATCAGACGTTGTTTAACCCTGGAAAACGATCTAGCAAATTGATTTGGGATTGAGCATCAGACACGCCAGAAAAAATAAACAGGACTGTTGCCTTAGGTATTTGCAAAAGACCTGTAGACATGTTAACTCCTTCCATATATTCGTCATATTCGAATGTATTCCGTGGCCTCATAGGTTTCCCCAGCCAAATTCGAAATCAGCATAAAAAGCCATTCACATAATACCCCAGCCAAATTCGAAATCAGCATAAAAAGCCCTTCACATAATACCTGTCTGTTCTAGATGCACCCTATGATTTTCGATACATGTCTCGAATACGTGATTGCATGAATCCTTGTAGGTCAGGCGTAGGTCTTCGTAACTTGGAATGTTTGTATTTGTGTGGATCCCCGGTCTGGTCCGAAAGATCGGAACTTATAACTTTTTAAGAGCTATGGTAGTCATTGTGTGTTATTGAGCTAAATAGGTTACGTAGAATTAGGTATATATGCTTTTAGGTAGGGAAGTATAGGTAGTAGGCATCCTGATCCAATGCAATTACACTTCTTTCGGGCCTCCATCACACCAGACAGACCGTCAAATATTTTGCTCGATACCTCTTTCCCCTGGCACGGACCGAACACCCGATGCTTTTGGTGTGTTGTCTCAGCCACTTCGACGTCGATCGTTTAGGTGCGGAAGCTTGATTTACCCGAGAGGACGTATTTCGAGAATATCTGCTGTATACTGATTATGCGCATTTACCCAACTTTTGTCTGTCCCTGGCATATGACTGTGACGTCATGGAAGCGGCACGTGCCGCGAGGCCGGGCACCGCCCTGCCTCCCCCCTCTCCCCGGTGGCAGCTGCCCCGCCCGCATCCCCGCGGTCCGCGGCAGCCGTCACAGGCGCACAGGTGACCTCTGGCCACCGGCACAGTGGGCGGGGGGGGGGGGAACGTTTGGTTCCGGCCACGGAAGGCACACGGCCAGTGGACCTTTCACCGGTACCGTGTCTCGGTCATTCAGAGACGTGAGGATGGAGAAATCACCACTCCGGGACGGCGCAACACTTCGAACTGCTGCAACGTTGCACTGCCACGGCGGCAATTACACGACAGTGCGGGGCGTCCGGTCATGATGCACCAAAACGACCTGGCTTGGCCCTCATTTCACGCTTCGACGTAATTTCTCACAAGTTGTGTTGGTAAGTTTCGAATTGAGCTCCAACATCCGATTTATGATAAAAACCGTGACACAATTATGCATAAACAACTAATCTAAAACGTTCATTATTGTAAGTACATACACAGCTTTACGTTATCTATGCTTCAAATGAGAGGGACAAAGAAGCATTTGATATAAGAACACCAGTCACCGCTCGTCATGGCCGAAAAATGGCAAGTAAACCTTGGCACTGCCATTTTAAAGGTACTGCAATTGCAGATGCGCAGACTGGCACGATGTTGCGTGCCGTTCGGTTCTATTCCGGCCAGGATAGAGGACGTGGAACGCCAGGTGTAGCCGTGACCCACAGATCGATCTGACCCGCATCAGTCGCTTCCCAGCAACACTCTCTCCGGTCCGCTGCGGCGCACTGGCTGGTGCGACGTATGTATGTAGGAAGAATCGATTCACATGTCACAAAATACGCAGCGTCGTACAAGAAATAACACACAAAAGTGGCAGGTAACTGGGTAGAACCCACAACAGGATACTCCCGGCGTTAGTTAAACGTCGTAATGAAATCAGCAGTGTGTGAAATATTTTGCTGGCCATTCAAAACATGCATGTTTCCAGACACATTCAAACCATTACACTCACAAATCATGTATTACAGAGGACAAAAGGTTACATATCCGGTCAATACAAATAACCAGACCCCTCCCCAGGCCCGTCCCACCCACTATTCAGAATCGAAGCTGATAGTCCTATACACTGGACCGGCCCGGGTATTTATCGAAGCCAGAGGTTCGGCAAAACGGACCCGCCCCACCGACACCCGGGAACGGACGACACGGGGATGCTGGGCGTGGGTCAGCCTGTCGTTATTTGTCGTTACTTACCACATGTATGCCGGCAATGTCCAAAACTCGCAGTGTCTACCCCCCCCCCCGCAGTACAGAAATATGATCGCGGAGACCGCGAAGCCATAGGTATCGCACGGCGCCCACGGCGTCGTCTACCACGGACGCCCCCGCTTCCCTGGCGACCTTCGCCACGTGACGATTGTTTCGACCACGCCAACGTCCTGGGCAATTCTCCCGCCCACGGTCCGTCGCATATGACAATTGTCGCCCCCGGTCCTCCTTCAATGAACGCAACTCACGCACCGAAATCACGAGGACGACGGCTAGTCACGTGACCAGTATACGGCGAGATGCATACGTCACGTGATCGGAGGACGGCAGTCAACAACTGCTATTGTCTCTGGGTGGTAATGAGACTCAAGTCACGTGATAATGACGTCACGAGGTTCCTGTGGACTGTATCAGGGTATATAGACTGTATAGCATACCGTGACTGGTCGCTAAGAGAAGGAGGCACCGTTGAAAGTATTTGATGCATATTGCCTTCGGCCATCAACTTCTGTCGAGTCCGTGGAGAAAATGCTTGCCGATTTCGCGCTGGAGTGTCGGCCGCAGTGGACGGCGGCCTTTAGACTTTTTCGTAAAACTGGCCGGCACGGCACATCTTATAGATATTGCGTCGCTTGTCCAGGTTTTTGAACCAAGTGCATCCCACGATTTTTTAACATTTCACTCCCTTTGTTTCAGAATGAAGAGGTTACACACATCCCTTTCAATAGCGATTCTACTGTTGGGAAACGTCCAATGCATCTCAGGTATGTCTATTACACCTTTTTGCGTTGTTCGATGGCCAATCAGCAAAACCCATTCGTCCGATCAGCACATAGGTGGCGCCAGTGAGAGGCATTCCGGCAAAACCTTCAGCATATGGGCAAAACGGAATGCTGATCCCACTCCACAGTTCGTCAGTTGGTATTACCTTCGCTATTCGCCATAACTGATTGAGTTCCGGCAAAACCTTTGACGATTTGGATAAATGCTTCGTCATTCGTTAATATCCCTTCGTCGTTCACCAAAACATCCCCATGCTAATTTCGGCATTCCTCATAACATTTCGTCAAAACTAAAAACAGATCGCCCCTTTACAGAAAAGTACAAATATGACCACGTTTATACAGTGCAGTGCGAGGCATAGGTGGCGAAACTCGTAGACCATTGATCCACATAAAAATCGGTTGCGTTCATGAGCACCATAGGTACAATGTAGATGGACGTAGCTGACATGTTATCGGCTGATTGAAAAATGGACAAGCAACAGAGCAACAGGCTGGATAAGTTAACCCCGCCTCAAACACCAAGGAACAGGCAACAGGCTGGATAAGTCAGCACCGCCCCAAACACCAAGGTGTCCGGCCGGCAGGGCCCGGCTCGCCATCTGTCAGCCATTCCCTCGCGAGTCCGACCGGCGCGGCCGCCCGAGGCGTTGTCCCATGACATCGCACGGGCAGTGACGCGATAATGACGGCCGACTTCGTGGTTTGTATCGAATTGCTTGGAGTCCGACGCTCAAGAATCTACATGCCTACTCGGTATGGCGCCGGCAGTCTCCTCGTAGCTATCGTATAACTGCCTTTTTCGGAATCGGGAATCCAATAGTTAATTGGTTGCAAATTGCGCTGGAACTGTCATAAGCCTCATCCCTGAATGCGTGATTAGCGTTAAACATTGAATATGGCTAGATAAGCACTACATCATTGACATTTTGATCATTGACGAAAGTTTTAAATCAACAGTCATTGTTTACGCACAGTACCGATGAATTTTGCACATCGACTAACCATTTTGTGAAAAGTCGAAGCATTATGACAATCTGACAAAGTGTTTTGCCTATGACGAACATTGTGCTCAATGACAAAGAGTTATGCAGAATGGTTAAATGGAGTCCAGCCTGTTTTGCCGACCGTCAAACAGTGATGCACATCGCCGATGGGTTATTCTGAATGACGCTTGTCCAAACTGATGCCGAAGTGGTTATGACGATTGGCCATCGAACAACGCAAAAAGGTGTATTCACAACACCTATACACGTTTCCTATGCTTTTGGCGACATCCACATTTCATTCAACTTTTCACTCAGGAAGTGGATAGGCATAAGACGGTGCAAGCAACGGTTGGACGGACCCGATGACCAATGTGCAGCCCCGTTTCAGCCGTGTGCGAGGGCACGGAGACGTTTGAGCGGGTCACCGGTGTGCTGCTACACTCGGCAACGCAGATCCCGCTCTACAGCTCCCAGGGAGCCGTCACCACCCAGTGCACCAGCAGGTCAGTGGAGAGAGACACAGTGCACCAGCAGGTTAGTGGAAAACGTCCACACAGTGCACCAGCAGGTCAATGGAAAAACACAGGGCACCAACAGGTCAGTGGAAAACCACCACGCAGTGCACCAGCAGGTCAGTGGAGAGAGACACAGTGCACCAGCAGGTCAGTGGAAAAGACACAGTGCACCAACAGGTTAGTGGAAACAATACTCTACAGCTTCCA